>NC_090935.1:227803754-229003754 GCF_040938575.1 Ambystoma mexicanum | reverse complement strand
TTTCCCTCCAGCCCTACCCACAGAATCTCTCTTCTTAACCCCAGCCCACCCGTGCTCAGGACATAGCCCCCCTCACGCCCTCACTTGCATCCTCATAAACACCAGATCAGTCACCAGAAACAAATACATGATTTTTGACCTTGTCTGACTCCCACCCCAGACCTTTTTGACCAATGTCTCTCAGATGCTTTGTCTCCCTTAACACCCACACAACCTCTGTCCCACCGCACAGGTCCTTCCCCCTGGTGGTTCAACCCTCACTACAAACTCCTGAAAACCCTCAACCATCTGTGTGATGCTGAAAGACCCTCTTTATACCAATAGTCTTGAAAAAATAGACCTAGTACTTATTTGTTTTTTTATAATATCAAAAATAGTTTATTTTAATAGGTTGAATCACAACCCAACTTGTTCTTTTATAAAACTAACTCTAAAACAGAATTTTCAGTAAAAAGGATCCAGGGTTACCAAAGAACCATTTAGAGAACATTATCAGACTTATTCAAAGAGGTCGGAGGGTATTCGGGTGCACTGTGGCACACCTACACTGCAGTAATCCTACTTGTGAGGTCCCCCAGAGGGTCTTTCAGCATCACACGATATGTAAAGATCAGTGTTGAGTGGGGAATGTATTTTCTGTCTCCTTTATATGATGAAAATGTTGGTTATCCCCTAACCGTGAGAGAGAGGGAATGTTTAAATAAGGGGAACGGTAGACCTTTGTAAAGATAAACCCTCAACCATCACCAGGAACGACTCTGGAAGACCAACCCATCCACACAAAACAAAGCCACTCTGGCTAGACAGACGAGAACCTACAGATTCGAAATTAGGAAAGACCCCCCGTCGGATCTTTCTCTCCACACATCATCTCCCAGGCATAGTGTAACACCCTCTCTGACCATTACTTCAACATGACCAGCGAGAGGAATCTCGACATCCACACTAAATTAGCAACCCTGTCTCTCCCTATACCGACCGCTGCCACCAACTCTGACCCTCTTCAGCTCCTTCTCTGTAATCTCCCATCTCGTGACCGATGCTCACCCGCCCTCCTCAAAAACATCCTCTCTTCCACCTGTGAAGGCAGCCTTGCCAGATCCTTAATCAACCACTCGCTAACAGCAGGTATCTTGCCAACTGAATACAAAACCTCTCACGTCAAACCACTCCTAAAAATGCCCTCTCTTGACCCCTTCCTCCCCTCCAATGACCACCCCATCTCCAACAACAGCCTCATAGCCAAACTATTAGACTGCACAGCCTACTCCCAGCAATGCCTCTTTACTGAGGCCCACTGCCTTCTTGACCCTGCCTAGTCTGGCTTCAGACCCCTCCATGGAACTGAATCCTCCCTGGTCTCTATCTGGGACGACCTGAAAAAAACAGCAGACATTTAGGGCTGTGCTGCTCTCATCCTCCTTGACCTCTCAGCAGCCTTCGACACGATTAACTGATCCATCCTCACAAACAGACTCTTTGATCTTGGCATAAGGGACTCTGCCCTCAGACTGATCTCCTCTTTCAACTCCGACCGCTCCAGAATTGTCCCTCTCCATGCTTTTTTCTCTGCCCTCCTACCCACCCAGTTCTGCATGGAGTCTCCCTCTCCCCCTCCTTTTCAGCCTCTATCTTTTACCCCTCCTGAAGCTCATTCGCACCCACAATCTCACCTGTTACAACTATGCTGTTGACACTCAAGATTCCCAGCTCCCCCTCCTCACCCCACCCAGACCTCGCATCCTGCCTCTCAGACAATGGCCTCTGGATGCCAGAAAATCACTTGCTCCTCAACCCCCGAAAAACAGAAATCCTAATCTGTCGCAAAACAGCTCTCCTTCCCCAACCAATCCCTTGGCCGCAGTCATTAGGACCAGTCCCCACTGCATCCCCCCTCAGTCAAAATCCATTTGTGCACTTTTAGCTCAGACCTGACGCTCTCCCATTACATCAATGCATCCTCCAGATTGTGCACCTTCCTCAAGCAAATCTTTTCTTACCTCTCCTACCCCCATAGAGTTTCCACAATCATCGTCATCATCCTCTTGCTCCTAGACTACTCTAACTTCCTCTATCTAGGTGCACCTACATACCAACTGAGAACGACGCAAAACTCTGCAGTAAAGCTCCTCCTCGCACTCTCCCCCAGAGAGTGCATTTCCCCAGCACTCAGGACACTCCACTGGCTGCCTATCAGCCAAAGGGCCTCCTTTAAAGCCATGTGCATTACCGACCATGCAATCCACAAGAAAGGGCCGGAATCCCTCCAAAACAAACTCACTCGCTACAAACCCACCCGAATCTTCAGATCAGTCTCTGTACGCCTCCTGGTAGTCCTCCCATTCAAGTTCTCCAGATATGGAGGTGCCTGTTTCTCTGTCCTACCACCCACCTTCTGGAACATCTTCCCCATCACGCTCCGACTCATAGAGGATCACCTGGACTTCAACACATTCCCTCCCTTTAGTCCATAGTGTTACTTCTGCTGCGCCCATACACACTTCATTTAGACATGGGTGACTACCCGGGTCTTGGCCACCCTTTCAGAACTTTAATGGCTCAAATGCAAACATGTATAATAGCACCTCCCAAACCCTCCCAAATGTTTTGACTCCAGTCCATCTGAGGGTGTTCAACCAAAAGCGGGTTGGGACCATAAATATGGTAAAAGGCGCTATAACAAATAACAAAATGAATGAATGAATGGTGCACATGTTTCCAGCAATGAGAAATAGCAGTGTGCTGCACATGTTTCCAGGCAATGAGTAATGGTAATGTGCTGCACATGTTTCCAGGGAAGGAACAATGGTAGTGTGCTGCACAGGTTTCCAGGGAAGGAACAATGGTAGTGTGCTGCACATGTTCCCAGGCAATCGGGAATAGTAGTGTGGTGCTCATGTTGTCAGACAATGAGGACTAACAGTATGCTGCACATGTTCCCAGGAAATGAAGAATGGTAGTGTGATGCACATGTTTCCAGGGAAGGAACAATGTTAGTGTGCTGCACATGTTCCCAGGCAACAAGAAATGGTAGTGTGGAGCACATGTTGGCAGGCAATCAGGAATAGTAGTGTGCTCCACATGTTGCCAGGCAATGAAGAATAACAGTGTGCTGCACATGTCTCCAGGCAATGAACAATAGTAGTGTGAAGCACATGTTGCCAGGCAATGAGGAATAACGTTATTCTGCACATGTTCACAGGCAATGAGGACTGGTAGTGTTGAGCACATGTTGCCAGGCAATGAGGAATAACAGTTTGCTGCACACGTTTCCAGACAATGAACACTAGTAGTGTGGAACACATGTTGCCAGGCAATGAGGAATAACGTTATTCTGCACATGTTCACAGGCAATGAGGACTGGTAGTGTTGAGCACATGTTGCCAGGCAATGAGGAATAACATTATGCTGCACATGTTCCCAGGCAATGAGGAATGATAGTGTGCTGCACATGGTTCCAGACATAGTGCATGGCATCCCTGTGATTCCCCAATGCGCTTTGGTACACGAGATGTTTTCCATACAAAACTCTGGTGGATAGTGTGGCAGGCACAGCCAAATATACAATTAGGAAAGGGCACAGGCAGGCACAGCAAGGCATCATTTCACTGAATGTGTATTTTGCAAAAGATATCAGAAAGGATTCCTCTTTCTTTTTTGAAAACAAATGGTAAGTGGAGCTCAGCGGGAAGCCCTCTATTGGGGTTATTACAATTAAGGACTGTATGGAGGACCAACACTTTTCATACAGTGCATGGGGCTTTTTAGCATACAAGGCAGCATTACAATAAGGCCCTCCCTGTGAGGAAATGACTACTACCCTCCAGGGGTACAGGCAGGGCCATCTTAAGCATTTCTGGGGCCCTGGGAATGGACATCTTCGGGCGCCCCCTCCACCAAACCAAAGGAATAAAGTGATCAAGAATATCTGGTGTCCTCACCCCCCACTGTGATGATAACCTATAGGTTGATATGCTACCTCGCAGCATTCAAAATAAGCATGTTTACTCCCTTTAAGTCCCCTTACCCTCTTCATTCTTGCTCTAATCAGAATGATAAACAAGTAGCATTTGTGGCCAACATTAGCAATCTACGAAGAGGTTACTTCTCCTATAGTATAGAAACAGGATACTTTTCATCAATAGCATCTGGGATGGTATGCAGCCTGTAGTATTTATGCGTGACTGTATGTAAAAGGTACACTCTAACCCAGAATAGGCAGAGAACTCACATTAGCAGCATCAGAGAATGCAAAAGTGCTCAGGCAGGGATAGAGTAGACCAATTGTAAGGAAGAAGAAAGCTACGCATAGCATAGCATGGATAGTGAATGCAGATTAGAAGCTACCAGGTGTCTCTATCCAGACAGACTGAGATTAGAAGTGGGACATGTATTTCAAATAGTGTTGCCATTAGAGATCAAGGGAACAAGTGCCATGGTGTGCAGTATATCAATGCTCACTATTATAGTGGAAGCAACCCTATAGCCCCTGAAACCACAAGTGAGGCTTTTATGAAGATCATGCCCTAAGAAGGAAATCAATCTGAAGGGCTGACAATTTTGAAACGTTTAGGGAATGGCAATTCTGATAGGTTAGGCAATAAAAGATTAAATGAGATGCCCAGGATCACACATTGCTTAAGGGGTGTAGCTGAGATTTGTGCCAACTATGCAATTCCTGCATTTGGACACTTTCTTTTCCAGGTTTTACCATGTACTAAAACAATCTCATTTTATAAAAACTGACTTGCAAAGTACACAAATCACATTTCCAAACCTGACAATGTTTAAAACCAAAATATTACAGAAGGGTGTTAGGCAAAATGGGAATGATTCTAGCTTCATTCTCACCATCATCAAGGGAAGTATATAAGTACCAGCATACCAATCAATGTGATTTAACAGATTTAATCTAGGTATGTCTTTTGTAGCTTTAAGTACTTCCAAAATAAAACTAACATGTCATTCTGACTTGTGAAATTGTCATTCATAAACGTGCAGAAAAACTTTTGACTTGTATACAAAAAGCAAAACGTGTTTTGTGTCAAACAAGCAGACCTTAAAATATGCTTGCCTAAGGCCTACAACATCTGGTCCGCTCGCTCCTGTCTACCACCCCTTCCACTCAAATGGCCTACATAAGAAGTAATATAAAGTAATAAGCTAAACAATGCCACCAGCATGCAAGATGACAGCACAGTAATACAAGAGATAGTGTATGATTTGACCAGGATCATTGTATTGTCTGCTGGCAAAGCCAGGATACAAGCATGAACACTTTGGTTCCACAATCTTAAATTTGGACACTTGTTCACCTCTCTGACTAATAGATTCTGCTCATCTTTGGAGGGGAATGCCTAGGTTTTAGAATGGCCCATCTGAACAAACCAATTTCTAGACCTTCACCATACGAATGACATGTTAATTTTTATAGCAACTCCTATCTGGTGCAGGAACATTGCAGATAATAGCACCTCTTATGCTGCAAAACCAAGTACATATGCAGGTAGGTTTATAAACTTCAGACATAGGAAAGCTTCAGCCAGCCTTGCTGGAATGTGTTATTTTAATCTTTCACATGAACACATATCTCTGCAATGAGTGCTTAACACACTGAGCTAACTTCTGAACCATTGTGGCACTCAATGAATCAATATGGATTTCAACTTTGGCTATTGCACATGATCAATCTAAATTCCCACAGGAAGCAAAGCATGCTACAGAAGTTGTGCCATAGGAACACACAAACTATGTATTCCTCAGTGAACACAGAAAGCATTACATGATTAATTTCAAGGCAGAATGTACTTGTCAAAACAGACAGGCAATAGGTTTAGCGCCTCAGCAGCATTCCATAAAATCTCCTGGCTTGTGCTATTTAAGTCTGGCAAACAATGGAATCTTACTTTAGATCAGGCAGCCTTGTGGGGGCCCCCTCCAAGGTGGGGGCCCTGGGCAAGTGCCCCTTTTGCCCTCCCATAAAAACATCTCTGCGGTACAGGGATCAGTAATGCTTTCCAAACTCCACATTGCTATCTAGCCAGCAGTGTCCTCGTGAAGGTGAAGCATGCACAACATGAAGTGTACACCCTCTTCGCCTCTTTAAGGTAGTATGAGGTGAAGGCAGGCTATACTCTTCAGGAGGGGTGCGATCCAGCAAGGAAGCATCCAAAACAATAGTACTGGTGCACCAAAAGAAAATGTTTTTCCAATCAACAGTCTTTACACAAAAAATGAAACTTTAATCAAACTAAAAATAACACTAACAACTCACCCCCTGTAATGAAATACACAGAGTAAGCAGACATGTGTTTGAAAGTGTTACTCTGGCTGCGACGACGGGTGTCTTTGACACACTGTCCAAGTTTAGGTATATGTCTTAAAAAAAGTTATGGAGTGGGGTCTTATTTGTCCCAAAGGCTCCTATAACCAAGCCAAGGGGACAGAATCACTTTGGTATACGTTTAATTGTTCTTCTCTAGGTTCCTCCAGCATCCATCATGGCTTCTGAGTGCCTTATGTGGGGATGAGCCGGCGTTGAGGCAGTCGAGATGGTTCGATGGGAGGCAGACATGGTTCACCTCAAGAGACAGCGTTACGCTCTATACAAGGTGGATCCATGGGTTGATGTTCGAATTCTCACGATTTGACACTGAGATTCACTTTCAGTGGTGAGCTGGATCCACTGGGTCCAACTACAGAATGTCGTTAGTAGCGGTCATCAGTTCAAAGGCGCTGGAGAAAAGGCAGACAATGTTGAGTTGGCAGTTCAAAGCAGTTGTAGACTGTGTAAGGCAGTCAGTTGGGTGTTGCAACAGCTTGTAACAGGTTGTTCGCTGTCAATCTGGCTTAAAAAGTGTTTGAAGACAGAGTGAGGCCAAGGCTGCTCCTTTTGATCCTGGGGTGCTGTGGGACCCTGTGCAGCCTATCAGAGGAGATGTAAGGCCTGCATCTGCCCTTTCCATACAGTATGATTGCCAGAGAACACTTGCAGGTGTACCAATTCCAGTAGGAAAAGTCCTGGTACAAGTGTTCCAGCAAAATGCAGACTCTACAGCAGCAGAACACTTGCAATGTTCCCCAGAAGTGGGTGAGAAGAACACCCGTTACTACAGCGCTTACAAGAGGGAGAATCCAGCATTGAGCAGTATATAAGAACACACATGACTATTCTGTTACTGCTTTAATACCAGAAAACAAGAAACAGTATAATGGTTCAACCGGAATGGTTGAGGCTGACGGTCAGGCTATAAAGCCACAGAAGGAGTCTTCAAGCAGGAACGTTTCAGGATTACATTGAATGCATATCGAATTAGTGGCACTCTGGACCAGGATAGCTGCATTCCAACTGAAACAAACTGAAGCAAGACTCTAAGGACCTGGGCCTCCTTTTCAAGTCTGACTGTATTAGAAATACCAGCAATTGGATTCACTGTTATCCCTGTTGGCAACAGTGGCCGTTTCGCCACATGCTGAGATTAAGTTATTCCCCATTCAGAAATTCCATTGATCTTTGGAGAGATGGGAGGAATTCCTGCCGTTGGTAATGCCACCATTTGTCCAGAGTAACTACCTTCATGCACGTGTGGGAGTTACATATTCAAAGGGGTTTACAACTTGGACAGGATACAATCTACTTTTAGGGATAATTCTCCAGAATGGCTAATTTCCCTTACCTACTGAGTCCCTCAGCAGCTTTGCTGGATTTCTAGGATTTATTTTTTTCACCTGGCAAGAGTGTGAGACTTTTTTCCCACTCTTACGTGTGTTTTGCTGTGTGTTGTACATTTTTGTGTTCATAGACTATGGAGTCTCACCTACTTCAGAGGCATCATCTTTTTACTGTGTGTCAAACAGCACCTTTACTGCAGTGACAAAGGGTTGTCTTTTTAGACGGTCCTCTTTAAACTCCATTTTCTAGGACTGACTCCTGTCTCCCAGAACCTGTAAAGTTGCCATTGACTTTACTAGTCTTTTTAAATTCACAGACCCATTACAACCTATCTTCCCATAGAGTACTGGAAGGGTTAATAGTTATCCCTTTTTGTCTGATTCTCATGGAAAATTATTTCGTTCCCCTTTTTCTAAGATGTGGCTGGTGGCAGTGGTATCTACCATTTTTATTCTACCGCGAGCTATGAAAATAGCCTCGGTACTGTTAGAGGCTATGGTGGTAGCCTCAAACTCTAATCCGCTGGACCCCTTTTAATTTTATTTGGCTCCGGTCACCTTTATTAACCATTTCTTTTTGTAAAGATCTTTCTCATGTTTTACTCTGCGCGCCAAACCAGGTTTGGTCCCTTCGTTCACTGTCCTTTGGCGTGCTTCTGCACAGAAGCCCTCCTTAGGTGCCTGAGTGTCTGGATGGACAGGATGTGAGGGAGGGGTTTGAGGCCCCCTGCACAGGGTCTCCTTGGAGACCCAAGTCGCACTCTAGTTTGATTGGCTCGGTGGCTGTCCTAGAAGGACAGCCACCCTGCTGTGTGATTGACAGCCAGGCTGTGTGAATGGGGGAAAACTGCTTAAAAGCAGGTCTCTGGGTCTTGGAAGGGAGAGATGCCACTGTATCAAGAGAACCGAAGAGAAGCTGAGGAAGAGGACTGCTACAACTACTAGACATCCCGATGAAGCCCTGCTGGAGGTCTGAATTGCCTGAAACTTCAACGACAGAGGAGCTCTGAAAGGAATCTTCTTCCCCTGAGCTGGTGCGACCAACTAGTTCGCCAAACACCAAACGCCGGCCTCCCTTTCCTGGTCGAATTTGCTGTGCCTTGCTGCAGTGAACGGGATAGCCAGGAGGAAAGGAACCTTTTTTGGGTGTTAAGGAGCACACCTTTTATTTGTTGCTTTGCTCTGCTGCTGGCTTCTTCCCTGGGCAGTGCAGGCCCTCCAGTCTTCCTCCTTCTTGTCACCATGACAGTCGCTTCAGGAACCGTGAGCCTGCAGGACCTGCCAGGAACTTCTGCCTCAGCAACAGCATTCTTCTTCATATAAGGTACTGTACAAATCCAGTCGTTCGTTCCGTCCGACCGCTGTGAAAGTGTTTGAAACCTTTCGCCTACCTGAGGGCTTGTCCTTCTCTTCTCCTTTTAATAACTTTTCTTCCGACCAACTTCGTTTTGAACTCTTGGCAAAGACTTAACCGCAAACTACTCTGAACTGTGTGATCTTCTGCAAAGACTCTGAACCATTACCATTAGCCCAGGCCTATTGATTTGAATCATATTTGTAGTAAGCCTTTTCTAGATTGCCCTGCCTATTACTTGTTGGTGCTGCTTGATTGTTGATAACCTTGTCTTTTCTCCCTTTTTAATTGCTGGAGTGCCATTTTGCTCACACTTCATTTTGAGCTTAACTTGTCCAGAATTGATTGGGTGGTGTGTAGTGTATTAAGATTGTGATTTTCTGCTGCTTTATATTAGTGAACTGTTTTATAACTGATGGTGTAAATAAATGTATATTCTTTTACTCTGAAACCTTGAATCAGTGTTTATTTGAAACATGGTAATTGTTGTCCTTTGTGTAACTTCTAAAACTGCTCCCTTTACTCTTGAGATAAGTCTGGCTGCTCAGCCACCGCTACCAAATGTCTGTGTAGTAAAGGCTTGTAACAAAGGTGAATGTGTATTTACACTTGTAGTCTTAATTGTGTTTAGTGTTCCCAAAGGGTACTGCATATGATTCTGCCTAACACTGGTGTCAGTGGTGAGCATAAAGTATAGTGATTACATTTAGAGTGATGCTATTACCTTGGCTCAACTAACCACAAGGCTAAACACCACTAAAAGCAATTTTAATCATGTCTGATATGGAAAGCTATATTCAGGAGACCCTCCTTAGTTACACTGTTGATCATTTGAAAAATCTGTGTAGAGAAAGGAATCTCTCTGTTAAAGGCAAAAAGTCAGAATTAATTGAAAGGTTTTTGGAGAAAGAAAGTCTGGAGAGTGGGTCTGAAACACCTGCCCGTCCAGCAAATGTGGAAAATGAAGAGGATGATAATGGGCCTCATTACACAGTAGGCGGTAAACTATGGCGCTATTAGCGCCATGGTTCATGCCAGTAAAATACTGGCACCGCCTTGGTGGAAAGGGGAATTACCGCCCTATTCCAAGGTTGGCGGGGCGGTAATTCCCCCTTCCACCATTGCCCTTCCCCATTCCCATTTTTGCCCCATAGGGCACTATGGGAATGGGGAAGGCGCTAATTACGGTACCGCAAATTTTTAACGCCTGCAAAAAGCAGGTGTTAAATTCCCCAACCCGCAAAGGGACCTCGTAGTAAGGCGGTAAGGATTTACCGGTACCGGTAAAATACCGGTACCGGTAAACCCTTACCGCCTACCGTGTAATGAAGCCCAATGTGTCCAACATGGGTGAGTTAGATGAGGGAGATGTGCCTCACAATGTAGACCCTATTGCTCCTCTGCTTGCTCAGCAACCTCTACCTTTGTCCACTGGGACCCCATCAGGTCCTACACTCAGTCCTGAATTCATTGCTCTAGAAGAGATGAGGCTTGAATTGGAATTCAAACGTATTAATGCTCAAACTGAACAAAAGCATCAAGAACTTAAGCTCAGAGAAATGGAGTTGAACCATACACTAGAAATGAAGAAATTGTCTATTGAGAATGCTTCTCTCCCAGAGTCTTCTATGTCTTCTAGTCCTAAGAGACCACGTATGCCTAAAGTCATTGTGGGTATGTATGAAGCTAAACCTGATATTTTGGATTGGTTGGCAATATTTCAGTATAACCATGGGATTCATGACATTAAAGGGAATCAGTTGCTTCCCTGGCTCTTCTCTAGGCTACCCACTGTTGCATCTGATGTTGTGATGGAGTTGGGGGAGGCAGATAGGATGGATTATGAGTGTGTGAAGCTAACTTTAATTGCTAGATTTGGGAATACCCCTTCCCAGTATTTTAAGAGGTCTAGGGCCCTCAAAAAGCATGATGGTACCCCTTGGGCTACCTGGGTATGTGAATTTTTCAAAAACTTAGATGGTTGGGTTAAGGGTTACAGAGTAAACACTTATGAAGGTATGAGAAATCTTGTTATTTTAGAGTCAATATATGATGCCTGCTCTCCTGAGCTCAGACAGCACTTGGCTGATTCTAAGGAGATAGATCCAAAGAAGTTAGCTAAGGCTTCTGACTTGTGGGTTGCCAACAGGGCTACTCACAAGGATTCTGGGGCAACTTAGAAGAAGGATGAGGGAAAGCAGTCAAAGAAAGATAACAAGGAGAATTCTAACAGCTCCAATCCAAAAGAGGGCCACAAACAACAACGTTATGTTTGTGGGTCAACTGACCATGTGAAAGGGGATCCCAGATGTAAGGGTAAACCTTCAGGGGTCCACACTGTCTCCTTAGCCTTCTCCCCAGAGGAAGAAGTACCTATTGCAAGTGGAAACTTTCACCTACTGGTTGATGAACCCATGAAAGTCTCAGCTAGTGTTTCTTTAGTGTCCCTGGGTTTGTTGGAACAACAGAATTTAGATGTCTATAATTCCATCCCAGATAATGCTAAAGAGTATTATAAAGATAGTGTACCAAAGGTGAATTTGTACTTACAGTTGTAGTCTTAATTGTGTGTATTGTTCCCAAAGGGTACTGCATATGATTGATTCTGCCTAACATCTACCTAGTAATTAGGGTGCAAATAACCAGGCACAAGGAACGGGGAAACAAGAGTAATGATGCTGGAAAAAACAATGGGCCACAGGATTCTTGGGTTTGCAAAGGAAGAACCCAGCAGTGTAATGGGTAGGCCGGGTGAAAGCAGGCATCATTCCACTCCCTGAAGGCAGACTTTCCAGGATCAACAGGACCAGATAGTGCCACGCTGGCTCTGTAAGAACCGTAAGCCAAAGTCTGACCACATTTCCAGACACTCAATACACATCATTTCACTCGGGGATAGATACAATGAATCTGCCTTCATGCTTATTGGTGCTACATCACTGTTACTGTGATATAGCGTTTACATATTGATAATATGTAATAGGGCCTACAAGCTTTTTCAAACACTCTTTTCTTGGATGCATTATCCCTACCCTCAGCCTGCCAAACCCTCAGCCCTCCCCCTTTGTCTAAATTACCTCCTTCTCTCTGATTCAACACTATACACCAACCCTCAGACGCGCCTAGGCGCTGCACAGTCAGTGGTAGAAGTGTACCAAGAAAGTAGTGGAACTGTGACCCCGGCGTGGGACAGAGAAGGCAGGAAGGGAGCAACATGCAAAACATTTTTCATTGGTTGCACCAGTGCCAGTTGACAGCCAGTCGAGGTGAAACAGATTTTAGTTTAGCTGTAACTGCTATCGGGTGGTAAAGTGGAGAAGAATGCTTTAACTGCCCAAAGAACAGTTCTGGAATGGTGAAAATGGTCACAAAAATGAGTGGAACTGTTCATAGTAAAAAATAAAAGAAGTGGAACGCTGCTCTTGACCGTTCAAGCTAACTTGGAACAATGCGTACATTATAAAAGCTGTATAACGTAACACAACAATGAACAGTGAAAAGTTGTTAACGTATGATTTAAAACAAGCACTCTTTCGAACATGTTTTTTGGCTTTGTATAGGACTTGTTTCATTAAACATTTCTTGGCATTGTGTGATTCAAGTTTCATCGTGTTTAGAATTCACACATAGCTGTGCACTGGTATACTCCATTATAATTTTACAAATATATGCAGCTTTTTCAGAAAAATATGTTTTTATTGTTTTTCCGATACGCCATTTTGAGATTAGTTTCTCTGCAGTTGCTGGGCTCATTTTGGCATGCATCAAGATCGTATTGCAATCTCGTCAGTGCATGCTTTAAAACAGGGGAACATCGGTGGACAATTTTGGCATCTGGACAAATGTTTCTGTTTCAGGGGCAAGTATGCTTTCATCATTTGTGATTGTGGGCTGTCCTTAAACTTTGCGGACTCCAAGCTACATATCAAACAAAGCTTTTTAGCCAACTTCCGCTGCCTAACTGACCTTTTTTTTTAATTCATATCAACATCATTAAAAAAAAATCTATATCAAAAACACATTACTCATTCTGAAGAATCGACTTCCATGGCACCAGTGGTCCAGGGATGAATATCGGTTTCTAAACCATCAATCAGCCCCACACCTCTAGTACACCAGAAGGGATCCAAAGAGATTGGAAATACAAGTCAATTATAACCTTTACCAATTTTGTTAACATGGACGGAACGGCAGGCTTATCTCCGCAATGTCGTAGATTGTTGGTTAGTTGCAACACAGTGAAAATACAATTATTACCCAATGATAAAAGAGACTGTCCAGTCAAGGTTGTATACAAATATCTACTTTATTATAATTCAATAGAGAGTTCTAACACACCACAAAATAAAATCCACCCTGCAAAGGAATGCAGAGGACAGACAGTTTCAAGAAGGAAAAGGGATGCACTTTGGATACTGGGAGGAGGGTAGTCAGTAAAATAATTATTCGCAATAGTTCAAGGATACTTAGTTTCAGCACAAAGGGTGCAATGGGTTGTAAAATGTCACCAGGGAACTTCGGAGAAGGACCAGGAGGACAGAACCACAATGTTCCTTGTGCATGTAGACGTTTGTGGTGCTCCACAGGGTTGAGTCAGTTTCAGGGCGCTTTGCAGCTTCTGCGCCAGAGTTCAAGATGGGAGACAGCTGCGGGTATCATGCGGCACAAAGTTCGCAGACGGAGGCTGGTTGGACGGCTGCAGGCTGGCCTATACAGTGGCACAGGGTCAAGAATTGTTGTCACAGTGCTGATTGGTGGGTCTGAAGCACTGGTCAAGGTGTCTCGGACAATGTTAGTGACTGCGGTGTGACAACAGCCAGTGGTGCAGTTGGTTGTAGCTCAAGGGGCTCGACTGGCTTGAACAAATTTCCTTAAAGCAGTTGCTGGTTGATGCTTGTTGATGCACTCCTCCTAGCTTCTTCACTGGGCTTGTATCGACCTTTAAGGCGGATGGCCCAAAGCTGAGGAGAGTGTTGCAGGCAACAGCCTTGTTCTTGGTCTGGTACTGAAACTCTAGGTGGCATTTCTCACCTAGGAAGCTTGCTTACAGAGCCTTGCAGGGTATTCTGTGTTCTGGCTGGGTACCAGTTCTGGAGCTGCTGGAGGGTCCTCTGGATTCAGTATCTCCTTCTGTCCCCTGGCAGATGTTTAGGGGAGGGATCTTGCTTTCCACTTGTAAATCCTTGCTTTCCTTCACTGGTGGAAGATGTGAGGGAGACTGTGCCTTCAGCAAGGGTCCAAAAAAGTTATTCTTGCTACTCTTTGCAAAGTCTTCAGATGATCTGCCAAAAGAGGGGCTTAACTTGGGTCCCCACCAACAATCTTCTGTTATGCATGAGGTCATAACCAGGGTGCTTTGCAACAGGAAAGGTAAAGGGGTGCAACAAGTTCTACTAAGTCCCACCCATCTTCCTGTGTGTTGTGGATCAAAGGGTATCTCTTCTTAATTGAGCTCCCTGAATAAAGGCAGATCTCCATTGAAGTTGTGGCGAGAACAGACTTTCTGTCTCCATCAAATCACATACTCCCATCCTCTGTGAAAAGGGTCCCCCTGTGGGGGTTGCCTACTGTAAACACATGTACCAGACATGACACTTCACTGCCCTTGATACTGAGGGGCGGGAGCTGGCTTCTTGTTGCCACAGTGCATATCAAAGGAGGTTGGGGGTTTTGTCTTTTGTTATCCACTGGAGCTAGGCTTCTCATGGGCCTGCTTAATTTAACTCTCATCAGTATGTGTCACTGCCACCAGCCATGGAAACAAAAAATAGGGCAGATCCATAGTGCCTTTGTAATTTAATTATGCCGGCCATGGCAGAAGAAACGTTTGCCCTCCCCCTTTTGAGATGCTTTGATGTACTGCTGGGTGTCACATTCCAATAAAATGTGCCAGGAAGGACTGTGCTTGTAGGCTGTGTCCACCCAGAGTACACAGGTCTATGTGTATGTCGTGCGGTGAGCATAGGAACATGTGTGCAGATTAGCCCCAGACATTTTCCAGATGTTGATTTACCATCATTCAATTTCATATACAATTTCAAAAAAGCCCCGGTGAGCCCACACCCACCCTGCAGATGGTAGAATTTCATCATTCACTTTCATATGAAATTTCAAAACATCCAGGTGACCGCACACCCACCGGGCAGATGGTCGAATTCCTCACATGCCCCCCAGCCCCAACTTATGAACCACCACCCTACTGAAGGTCTGGTTCGTCATCAAGGCAAAAGTACCATCTGAGGCCATCTGCATTTCCATGCTGTGAGCCTGGCTTGTGCTGGATGTCCATATCTAATCCATGTAGGGATATGGCTCAACACAAAGGCTTAGGGTTCTCTCCTTGCATGGCCATTAACCATCGAAGAGGCTGGTGCTATGTCTGGATCATAAAGTGTGACCCAAAGAGGTAGGATTTCCGCTTCTTTATGGCCCACACGAGACAAAGACAGCCCAGGTCCTTTCCCAAGTTGTCAATCTTCTGTTAATGTAGGTGGCAGGTTGCTCTACCCCTTGAGAGTTCAGCTGTGCTAACACTGCTGCAATCCCAAAATCACAGGTGTCTGTCTGGATAATGAACTCCTGACCATAGTCTGGCACTTTAAGAACTGGGGCCCTGGACAATCCATCCTTTAAATCCTGAAAGGAGGTTTGACAGGCAGGGGGCCGAGTTACCTTCTTTCGCATTTTCTTGGAAGTTCTATCATTCAGGGGCATACTAACGGCCCCATACACCAAGGCTCTCATCTGTGTGCTGGGGATGTCCCAATCCTTCACAGCCTGTACATTTGCTATGAGAGGTTGTTTCTTACCTCCACCGACCAGGGGACCTAGGTACATCACTGTGCACTGTGCTATCTGGCACTTCGTGGCCTTGATAGTCAGACCTGCATTCTGCTGCGCCTGAAGCACTTGTTTCAGGTGGGATATGTGATCCTCCCAGGTGTGGCTGAACACAGCAATGGCATCTAAATAGGTGACACTGAGGTTTTACAGCCCTGACAAAACCTGGTTAATCATCCACTGAAAAGTGGCTGGGGCATTCTTCAATCCGAAGGGCATTACAGCGAAATGATAATGTCCTTCCTGGGTTGAGAATGCTGACTTCTCTCTTGCTCCATCTGTCAAGCCGACCTGCCAGTACCCTTCGTTGAGGTGAAAGGTACTCATGTACTTGGCAGCACTGAGCTTGTCAATGAACTCATCTGCCCGAGGAATGGGGTGAGTATATGTCTTCATGACAGAACTGAGCCCTCTGTAGTCCACACAAAAGCAGACTTCAGTTTTCCCGCCACTGGTGTTTTTAGGGACCAGTAGCACTGGGCTAGTCCAGGGCCTGTGGGATGGCTCTATCAATCCTAGGGACAACATCTTGGAAACTTCCTCCTTGATGGTGTCATTGACCTTATCGGACATCCAGTGAATCCTACTCCTCACTGGCTTACTGTCTCCAGTGTCCACATCATGAGTGCACCAATCTGCATGGCCTGGAGTCAGCGAAAACAGACCGGCAAACTGTCCCAGTAACTAGCGATGGTCTATCATTTGCTGTTCTGACAGGTCTGTCGGAAGGTTGACACCTTCAACTGACCCATCTGTGGCTTCAGTGTATGTGAGGTCTGGCAGGGGATCAGTCTCCTCCTCAGTCTCTCTGTCGGTCACCAATGCCATGACCAAGTCATCCAGGCTATAATGGGGTTTTAGCTGGTTGGCGTGAAAGAGCCTGCACATCTGTTTAGGTCTTTTCATGCCAATGAGATAATTTACCTCACTGACTTTTTCCAGCACACAGTAAGGCCCAGTCTACTTGTCCTGAAGGGCACTGGGTTTGACAGCCTCCATAATCCACACCCACTGGCCTGAAGAATAGACTTCACTGCAGCCTTTTGGTCGTGCCAGTGCTTCATCAGCTCCTGAATGGCCTTTAGCATTCCCGTCGACTGTTCCATGTACTTTTCCATTCTAGACCGAAGGCCAAGTACATAGTCCACCACACTTCGTGTAGGGGATGAGGGGTTGCCCTTCCATCCCTCTTTCACTAGACTGTGGGGACCTCATTCAGGGTATCCAAACAGAAGCTCAAAGGGGCTAATCCCTACTCTGTCCTGTGGCCCCTCCCTGTAGCCGAACAGGATTCATGGCAGGAGAATATCCCATTTTCTCCTCGGGTGCGCTTCCAAGCCACCTATCATGCCTTTCGGGGTCTTGTTGAACCACTCAACAAACCCATTTGTTTGTGGATGGAATGATGTAGAGAACCGGTAGGTGACTCCAAACTCTTCCCACGTAGCATTCATATACGCTGATATGAAGTTTGATCCCCTGTCAGGAATTAATTTCTTGAGGAATCCAACATGGGTGAATATCCCAATCAGAGCCTTCGAACCAGAGGGGCTTTGATGCTCCTCAGAGGGACAGCCTCAGGGTACCTTGTGGTGTGGTTTACCACCACCAAGATGTATCTGTTCCCTGCGCTGGTTTGAGGATCCAAAGGACCCACAATATCTATGCCTAGTCTTTAGAAAGTTGCCCAACCATGGGTAGTGGAAATAAGGGGGCCTTTGTGGCACCACCTGACTTGGCAGAAGCTTGACAAGTCGGGCTGGACCAGACAAATTCCTTAACCTTTATGCCAAACTGTGGCCAGTAAAAGTGCACAGACAACCGGTCCGATGTCTTAGTCACTGCCAAGAGACCCGCTAAAGGAATGTGCTCAGCCAAATCCAAAAGTAACTTTCTGTTCCACTGGGGAATCACCAACCTCCTGGTGCCCTCACCCTCAGAGTCTTTTGGCTCACTGTATAGGAGTTCATCCTCCCAGTACACTTGAACAGTCCAGGGGCCTCACCTATAGCCTGCTCCTCCGCCTGCTTCCAGTGGGACACTCTTTCTGGGCTATGCAGAAGTCAGTCTGATCTGGGCTCCCAGCTGATGCAAACTCATCCAGCGTGGGCAGGCCCTTCAGATCTGCACCCACCTGGTCCTCCATCTCAGGTTCCTGCACTGTGCCAGGCAACTCTGAAGTCACTGCGTCCTCTGCTACCAAAGTAGGGTCCTCAGTGGCTACTGCCCCCTCTCCCGCAGGAGTAGGTGGCTCAGCAGTTTGTGGAATTGGACTAGGGGTTACCAGCTACGCTGATACTTCCAATAAGCCTAAGGTTCTAGGAGTGTCCAATCTGGCAATCCCTTCGGCCCTCGATCGGGTAACGGCTGCGACTATTTTGGGATTAGGAAGAACATTACCCAACAGACATGGGACAGGGATGGAGTCTTTCACCGTTATACAGTGCTTGGTCATTTCACCTCGCCAGTTGAACTCTACTATCGCCAAGGGGCACTTTCTCTTTCCATCAAACCCACTGATGCTAAAATCAAGCCCATCAATATATTGGTCAGGCTGTACCCATTGCCGGGTGACATCAGTGAGGCTAGCAGCGGTGTCTCTGGACCGCAGGAGTTGTGTGTCCATTGAAATAAAATAGAGTTGAGTATAATTGGGAACTGGGATCTCTTCTGGAGACCCGGTACCGTTCCCACTCAGGGTAACCAATCCACATTTGGCCATTCCTTGGCCTTGTGGGAAGTCCTCTTCTAGGAGGCCCACACTAATGATGGCCTCTTCTATGAGACCAACATTCACAACAACTTGCTTGGGTAAGCCCATTCAAGCAGGATCCGCTTTCTTATGGCCCAGCTCCTTAGACACGAAACAACCTCTGGGTGGTGAGAACCCACTCGTCCCAGTGTTAGGGGTGCCAGCGCTTTTATTTTCAGTGTATAAAGATGAACTAAGGTTTTGGGATTTCCTTTCATACTTTTGGGGACCTGACTTCGAAGAAGAATGGGTTGGACTTCCATGTCCCGGGCGTTAGTCTTAAAAGTGCACGGTGGTGGCGTGAGTTATGGTTGCTTAGCTTACCATAACTGGCGAATTTCTGGGGCTTTTCAGTTTTACTTGTAACCATAACATCCCTTTACCAACGTTTTTACATTGAATTTCATAGGGTTTATTTGTCACTTAGTTTCATAGGTTTTTATTAGTGCAACTTAACCATAACGTCCCTTTATCAAAGTTTTTTCTGTGAATTTCATTGGTTTTTACCAGTACACACACTTTTTGCTTTGACTTACTAATATCATATTCACCCCAACATAGCAACATTTTTGTCCAATTTAGAAGTTTCACCTTAAAACCTTCCGCACCTTATAGCATCATTTTCAACAGTTTTATACACTTTTGCAACCTTTTCCACTGTTTTTCTGTTCGATGTTTGCAAACGTCTGACGTCATTGCAGACTTTCTGGACAGTGTCAAGTAACTGCGCGTGGCAAGATGACGTGTTCGCAAATGCATCCGCACTTCACCAATGGGTCCGTGCTTCGCGAAAAGTTCAAAACTGCAATTTTCAGCTCATTCAGGAACTTTGAAGCTCAAAATTCCTACACCTATTCTTACTCATTAACCATTAACAAACTAACACACAGCACATACCTTATCTTAAAAATGGCCTCAGCTATTGCCATCCTTCCTCCCCAAGAGCCGCCACCATCAGCTTTAGGACCTACACAACGAAAGAAGCAAAATACTTCAAAAGACAATGCGGGTGTCCAGAGACAGTGTCTCATTATATGTTGGACTCTGTGAGGTTTCATGTACAGAGGGAATGGCTCAGAGTAAGGATGAGTGGCATTAGGGTGGTTGTACAAGGGTTATCTGATCTGTTCAGTTGGAAAAGAGGGGTGGTGGATGATCAGTGTAGGTTCCTGGTTCAGTTTGTGTGGGAGACAGGGAAGTGGGACGAGATCTAGTGAGGATGGTTGGCTGATTGGTGGTGCTTATTTTGGGGAACATCATCTAATTAGATGGAACTCTGGGACTGTGTTTCTGGAGTCACCATAACAATAAGAAAAAGAAGAAGATAATGAAGAGGACCAGGAAGATGAGGAAGAGGAAGTGCCTATCTCTAGCAACCAGAAAGAATTATGGGTGTGGCTGTTTTTTACCATTGTTGGGAATGTACCAAAGGCTAAAGCTACCACAGTGAAATGCAATGAGTGTAACGTTGTGCTCAGTCGCGGACTACCTCGGCAGTACTCATACGGGACTACCTCCATGCACCGTCGCTCCAAATCCAACAACTGCAATTCTCTCAGAAGGGCTGTTCCTTTCTTAGGAAGTAGTAGGCTGTCTTCCTCTAACTCATCTTCCTCAACCAATACTGTAACCACACAGCCTACTTCTGTGGGACACAAAGTCCCACCAGCTACCTTGTAAGCAATACAAGAGGCTGTTGATCCATATCTTTTGAAGACAAAAGTACTCTGCATATACTGTAAGACACCGCTCTGCAGGGGGGAGCAATTTCAAAGTGCTTTTGAAGCTGTTATCAAGGAGCCCGAGAACCACTGGCCCCTACCTTAGATGTAACACATGCACAACATCTTCCCCTGTCCAACTGCCCCTTCATTTTTGTGGTTGGTGCCCCTTGCCTCATTTCCCGCCCCAACTTACTTTCTGGTCTCTCCTACAACAAACAAAAAAAAACATACAAAAAGAATTCTGTTAGGGACCACCTTTCATAGTTAAACAATTTAATTAAAAAATCTCTTAGACTCCATCTACTTTACATTTTTCAGTGAAGTATTTAGATTCAATAATTTTCTCCAACATTCTGAAATTCTTCTCTCTAGTATATAATAAACACCATAATCCATTGCTCTTTATAACTACCCAGTCTCCGCATTCCCCTATCTAGCTCATTCCTTATTAGAAAACCCAGATTGCACATGCACACCATCACACAAGACAGCCCTTCTAATCTTTTTACTGTTATGTTTGTAACACTCTCTCATTGCCTGCTTTAAATCATTCAAACATATATCCACCAATCACTTAAAAAACTCTACATATAGCCTATCAACATATTAAACTTCTACCCACCGACTGCCACTTTATGTTCTACAAATCTTTTGCATCTGCATTCCCCATACTTATACCAAAAAATCCAACATAGTGCTCCTATAAATGCATATATGCATTGTGCAGTGAGAGAATTCCATGAAATAAAGGGGTAGTACGGAAAGACAAGTGCTCATGGGAACCCAGGATGAAAGTTCCAAGGGATGCCAAGGTGAGAGGCCACTAGCTAACTGCTGGGGCACAGGAGTCCCAAAGGTGGGGAACATCTAGACCGTAACGTTCCTTTATTCCGTCAATTAAATAGGTTTTTATAAGTGAAAATGTTTCATAATGTTACATCACTATATATGTTATTAATAATTCCTCTTTTAACATATATTAAACAACTATAAACCTCCTTCAACAAACCTATTTTTTGATACTCATACTTATGTGTATCGTTATCAGCAGTGCATGCTGGGGGGGCAAGTCAATGTTCAATTGCTTAGGGCATGAGGCTCGAGTATGATATCAGCCCCACCAAACCACCCCCGTTATCCACTGCACCTACCCAGCATCCTAGTTAGGTGTCCAATAAACCGTCATAATGTAAACAATGGCCAGTGCTCATGGCTTCATGGCCAGTCTTCACAATATATGGGGCATGGGCTTCGGCCATGCCACATACCCCTCATAGGCAAATCAGAATAGACATTTGTCCTTGTCGAGGGCCAGACCCACTGCCCAAAGCAGAAAAGTGATATCACTATTTTTTGTACTTACGTTTCGACACTTTCAAATAACACAGGACAGATTTGCAAAAGCATCCTTTCAAGTCCTTGCTAATGTTCCTTGCACAAGTTTGCTGAAATCGTATCCAGCATTCTGGGCAACAGCTGCAAGCAGAATGTATTTTCCCATTTAATCCTATAGTTTGGCCATGCCGCATTCCCCAATAAGTAAATCAAAGTAGGCATTAGTCCTTTCCGAGGGCCAGGCCCATTGTTCATGCACCAAACCTATATCACTATATTTTGTGCTTACATTTGGACAATCTGGAAAAATGAAACACAAAACAGATTTTCAAAAGCATGATTTCAGGTCCTTAATGATGCTGTTTGCACAGGTTTGCTGTAATTCAATACAGCACTTCAGGCTGTACCCGTAAGTAAAATATTCTTTCCCATTCAAAACTAGGACTTCAGCCATGCTGCATGCCCCAATATTCAGATCAGAGTACACGATTATCAAGTAATTGCAGGGTGGTAGAATGTTTGTAGTACTGCGCTTCATGTAGTAATTTAAATAGATTACCCTGCTGCTAGTGTTGGGGTTCTTTTGTGAAGGTGCCCTTCCTTCTTCAAGTGTTAGGTTTCGAATAGGAGAGGGAGCCCTGTTGACCTTTGAGCTGGGTTATTCCATAAGTAACTATTGTCGTAATAAAGCAGCCTTGAAAACAATTGTTCGTGCTATATTTTTTGTTAAATGTCAGCCGACTTGTGTTTCGACTCTCTCGGGTCTTTCTCAATGCGTGTGGATTGTGGGCCAGTCATTGCTGTGAGGTTGTGGAAATGAGTCTGGCATGCAATCCCAATATCTTGTCCTGGTATGGTCACAAATAAAGGTAGTTAATAATTTGAAGGGATGGCTTAGTGACCATGGGGGCACCTGGTTTAGTGTCCTTGGTAATTATTTGCTGATTAGCATTGTCTCAGAGTGTATGCACACATAGTCACAGTGATCTGTTGATGCAATCCTGTGCAGTACTTAGAGCTGTTGCCACAGGCAGAATTTTAGCCACAGGCAAAAACAAAAATCCCATTCAAACCTAACCTATTTTCAAAAACTTTACCATATAACCATTCCCTGGTGGCCATGCCCACTTTAACCCCATTGCCAGTCCCTCGTGGTCATGGCCAGTAGCCAGATTGTCTGAGTCATGGCCTTTGGATGTGATACCTCCGGGTCTGGGCGTATTATAAATGTAATAAATAAATAAATAAAATAAATACTGCTGATGGCCACAGTGCATAACTCGTACAATCTGGCCACTGCCCTTGCGAACAGGCTGGACCTCAGTCACCAAATGTTTATCACTATTCTTTGTACCTACATAATGACACTTTTCAAAAAATAAAACACGGACACATTTGCAAAACCATGCTTTCAGGTCCTTGCCAATGCTCCTTGCACGACTTTACTGCAAATCCGTCCATGTTTTCTTTTTTGAAAAGTGTCAACATTTACATACATACAATAGTCATAACTTAGCTCCCACTTGGCAAAGTCCATTCAGACTTTGCACAAACATTCAAGGTTGGGTCTATAATCTTTCTAAAATCTTTTGTACACATTTGTCAAACGGCAAAAAAGTTATAAGCCATCTAAAAATATTCAAACCCCTCTCTGATTTTGCCCCCTCTTCACAAAATCCCACCAAACCTTGCAGAAACATTCTAATCTGGGTATTAAATAGTTTTACAGACTTTTGTGCAGATTCGTGAAAAGGCACCAAATGTATAAGTCTTTGAAATATTTTGGGCGCCCCCTCTAATTTTGTTCCCTCTTGGCAAAACAGCATCAGACTTTGTAGAACCATTCAGGGTCAGATCTAAAATGATATAACTAAGGTTTATGCAGTTTCATTGAGTGGCGCCATAGTTATAAGCCATCCAAAAATTGCTTTTCACCAAACCTGTAATGTAAAAATATGTATCGATGTCCCTGAGCATCTGAGTCAGAGCTGCCCCGAACTGTTCACGAATTTCAAATGTGGAAAACCACAATTTTTTTGACTTTTTATGGCCATATCCCATCCTCATCACTCCTAACCTCCCAAGAGATTGTTTTATTAGTTCGACAAATGGAATGTTGTGTTTTATAATATGTTTTTACCGCAACGTCTCTGGGCAACGTCAGCTGTCTGTAAATACAAAATGGCGACAGTTTCAAAATACCTGATGCACTTCACATTTTCTTTAATCATCCAAACAGCGGGAGCGCCCGATGTCAGCAGAAATCCTGCCGTCCACTTATTGGTCCAGGTGGTTTTCCGCGGCTTGAATAGGGAAGTGAGTCTCCGAACCGAACCCAGATATCACAATTTGTTTTACCTACCTTTTGACCGTTTTAAAAAAAAACTACTGGCTGGATTTACACCTGTTTTATAAAAGACTGCTTTCGGGACGAAGCCACCACTCTTGCCGCAAATTTGGTGACAATCCGTCCTGCGGTTTGGCTGTAGGAGTGAGCAAACCTTTTTTCCATTGCATCTATGAGGAAAACCACACATTTCAGGACCCCCTATAACCTTCCCTCTCTGGACGAAACCTCACCAAACTTTGGAAAATCGAGCAGGCCATATACTTTTTTTGCAAAGTTTGTTGAGGTTTCGTCCATTGGGGGCAAAGTTATAAGCCGCCCAAAAAGTGCTCTTCATATGGGTTGAGCAACTTAACCATAACTACAGGGCCACTACTGCAAGCCATGTAATATCCACATCTGACACACACATGCATAAACACACATTAATGTACACATAAACATTTACAATCAAAAAGCTTTCTTACCAGTTGCCCTTGGCAGCAGCGGTCCATCATGCTCAATGCTCCAGCACTCCAGGCCTCCGAATTCCACACTCCATGTAGACAAGAACCAGGAAGCAGGGAGATATTCCTGGTTCCTCTGAAATGTGCAAGGGAGCCTTAGGCAGATTGCCCCCTTCCTGGCAACCAGCCATAGTTGGCCCCAACCCAGACTTCTCCCTGACTTAAGTCAGGGTGAGGACTTAGGTAGGGTCCACCCGGACATGGAGCAGTGGGGCTTCCAGCACTGTGGGGTCGCCCGCTATACCAGTGGTTATGTGTTGTCATTTTCAGGCACTGTACATTCTAATATACAAAACCAGAGGTTAGACCCTAGTCCATCTTTTCTTTTTAGTAACAGGGAGGGATTGAGGACCTATTCAGAAGGGTCTAGTGGGGTGAAGGCACATCACAATACCACCACCCCTAGTGTGTTTAAAAAAGTTACTATTTTTATGCGATAATTACACACAACTTGATCATAATTCATTGTACAACAATCTTCATAAAAACAACAAATATACCACATATAAAACACCTTTAAAAAACTGCTAAAGTGCTTAAGTGACTAATTAAATTCCCTATCCAAAATTCAATCTAAATTGTGAGAAGGGTAGGGACAGTGAAATTAATCGTCTATCTTCCCTCTCATTTTGCTCAACACATTTCTGTTCATTAAACCTCTATGGTGAGCATACTTCAGGAGCTTGTCGTTTGCTCGCTTTTTCAAATTCTGTACTTTCTTTAATCACTACCTGATTCTAAGAACCTGTTCCTCCAAAACCTTGTCTTCTTTACTGTAAAAGAAAATACATGACACCTATTAGCTCCTAATGCTAATCAACTCTTGGTGTGGCAGGCCCTTAACCTGCCGTCTACTTTGCTCCCCAAACCCAGTGTAATTACCTCTGGGAGATTTTTTGGAAGAACACCAATGGTGTGGCCGTCTCAATCTCAGTCGAGGCTCCACTGCTATTCCACCTACAATACAAGACCACAAATTAATACATAGTAAGTATGTTTAAGGGCTCACATAATATCAACAAACCCAGCTCTCACTCCCCCAGTTTTTCTATTTATTCGACAGCATCATAGTCTGTGTGGCTTACACCACTTCTAACATATTTCAACATACTAACTCACTCACCTCTCAAAGTAGGCGGCAAGCGGGAACCACTGTTGACTTCACTAGCTTGTTGCGTCTTTCCCTGGTGTTCAATATCCATTGGTCACGGTATGTCTGGTCAGATGTCTTTTATACTCCGCACCTTCCATCTATCAGAGAGGGGAAATATGTGTAAACCTTTATGATTTGAACCCTTATGTCCTTTAAGGCGAGGTAAAACTCTACAGGGTGGATGGGGATGGAGAAATTACTCAAACATCAATAATAAAACCGACTCAGGAAGTTGGCAAAAGACTTTGGGCCTCATTACACGGATGGCGGTAAGGGTTTACCGGTACCGGTATTTTACCGGTACCGGTAAATCCTTACCGCCTTACTACGAGGTCCCTTTGCGGGTTGGGGAATTTAACACCTGCTTTTTGCAGGCGTTAAAAAACGAACCTGCAAAGGGACCAGGGAGCTAATTACGGTACCGCAATTTGCGGTACCGTAATTAGCGCCTTTCCCATTCCCATAGAGCCCTACGGGGCAAAAATGGGAATGGGGAAGGGCAATGGGGGAAGGGGGAATTACCGCCCCGCCAACCTTGGAATAGGGCGGTAATTCCCCTTTCCACCAAGGCGGTGCCGGTATTTTACCAGCATGAACCATGGCGCTAATAGCGCCATGGTTCACCGCCATCCGTGTAATGAGGCCCTTTGTCTGTTTTAATAACAATTATCTAAAACAGGGAGTACAACGGAAATCATCGGATGTCTGGCAGTGAGAGCTCAGAATATTTCATTAAAAAACACACTTATATACTAAAAACTCGTCATCATTGACATCACACTACATGGCAAACTAAGAAAACCTATGCGGGACTGTGGTTTTGTAATGGGAAACATCTAGGTATACTTTCTATGGGGGTTGGTGTTGTGATTGGGTCTCTACTGTCAGGTGGACAACTCTGCCCACCCCTCGTGCAAGTCATTGTGAGCGTCATCAAATACACAACTCCTTATTGGATCTCTAAAATATAAGGCTCTTTGATACGTGGCCCTTTATAAAGGGTTGGCACGCTTGTACCCTTCTGGAATACTCCACTTGTTAGCAGCATGCAAGCTGGTACCCCAGGTGCCGGTGGGTCAGACTTGACCATGCCTCCAGACCCAATTAGCCCATCATCTATCATCACTCAAACTATCTGCCATAAGAATAGTCTTTTGAACTTGGCCTTGCAAGTATCACTGCTCCTGGGAATAAAAGGGAGTGTGAGCATGGCTTTATCTTCTCATCTTGGCGTAGCTAGCCCAAAGTCTATTTTTATCTGACCATGTGACTGGAGACCATGTTTTGAGCTCCTTCGTTGTGCTTAATACCATTTAAAGAATACAACTTGGCACTCATTTTCCTTCTGCTGCACCTTAATAGGAGCTTAGCTCTCGCCTTCTCGTTCATTGTATGTTTCCATGATAGATAACCAGTTTCTTGGCTGCCCTAATCCTTTACACTGGGCCAGGCAGACCTTCTCGATTCTCCTTCCATCTCCAGCCAGGCTTATTCTGCTGCGCCACGCTTCAAGTCCTTCTATTCACAGGGTTTTCAGTTTGCTAAAGTACGCTGTGGAACTTCCAGATTCCTATGCATATATATAACTATGCGGCACCTCCTGCACTATTCACTACAAGATAGGCAAGTTAGGGGCAGGACTTCCGGTAGAGGCTTTCGGCTCCTCCACCACGCTCCCCCCTCTGGTTGATTCATCGACCACTCTCTCACCAGACAACACATCAAGACATCCTTTCTTGAAGAAGTGCTTCTTTGGAGTCCATATCTTCATCACACCTCTCAAAGATCATGCTGATTTTACATGTTCGTCAACATTTCAAGTCATGTGACTGCACTGTCCACTCGGGCTGCAGTAGATCCATCTTCCCACATACTTCTTGTGGTCTCTTGGATACAGGAACTTTGTTCCCTCTGGTGCATGAATGTTGGCCTTTATATAGTCTCTGATCTCTTCATAGGTCAGCTCCTTGAGTTCAAATCCAGATTCAATATCAATCATGATCTTCATTCCTACTGCTTTCTTTGCTGTCTTCTTGTACTGTGTGATTATTATCTTGATCACACAGAATCCAAACATCATCATCAGCAGTAATGCTCCAAGGAACTTAGACAATGTGCGATTTAAACAGTAATGCAACCCGCGAGGCTAAACGGCAAATTATGTATCTTTACACATTTGACATTTTCAAATACTGTCACGAACAGGATTTTTGGATTAGGAGTATAGCAATACCCCTATGGAGGTCGCATTACACACTCGCATAACGCACAGGCATGGATTGTTTTTATTAGTTCCAAGCACAAATACTTGTGTGTTTTCCTTCCAATTAGGCTGGGATTTAACTCGAGATTTGACAACAAAGACTATAGAACATATATGCAAACAACCACCATTTCGGTAAGCAGAATCAAAATATGTCAGAATACCGTGCATACCAGATTTTGCAAGAACCAGATTTTGAATCTAAAACATACTAATGTAATGTGTTTTTCTGTTTTTTCTTTATTTTCTTTTACAACTTATTTTTGATGTCTTTTCACTATCCTTAAACACTCCTACCCTTTACCCCTCCCTCAACGGCCAATTCCTTTACATCATACTTTGCCAGAACTCATTGGGGTTCTTGTAATGATTGACACAATTATGAAACATTTTGAATATGGCTGTTTTCCAAAATTGTTATTTAATGAACCTTTCACTTATTATGAAATTGAAATGTTACCATATCACAAAAATGGTTTTTGTTTTCCAAAAAAAGGGTAATATCGCGTTCAACACAACCAGCCCTGATTTGAAAAAGACGGGAGTCCGTCGAAACACGTGTAATCACAGAGGGCACCGACAACCGGTATTAAAAAAACGTATTGAAACACTGAGAAAGAGGTTACATGTCTTCTTTTTTGGCAAAACGTGGCCCCATGGGTAATCCATCAGTGTAACTGCATTTCCAGTTTTTACTTAAACGGAGTGGATGAGCCATAGACTCAGTTGTTACCCTCCCATGCAACCCTGAAAAGGAGCTATTATTGAGCACAAATAAGGGCGCTGAGGTCTATCACCATGTGTCCCCCCAAAATAGGTTCCTCAACTAGCTTCATATAAGCTCTGGATCCACAAGCCCAGTAGTGATCCATTATCACTACTGTCCCATCCTTCATTCCTGGTACATGAAAACTTCATCCACATTGCAAGCTTCAGCCAGAGAGGATTGCATCCCTTCTCCACACGCTCAATAACTGGTTTGTGATTCCATTCCATCCGTTCCATCCATTCCAATCATTCCATCCTCTCCATCCATTCCATCTTTTCTGACCTTTCTATCCTTTCCATCCGTTGCTTCCATCAGTTGCATCCACACCGTCCATTCCATCCACTGCGTCCTTTCCATCCACTCCGTCCTTTCCACCAACTCCATCCGCTCCATCTTCTGTCACCCATTGCACCCGTTTTATTCGTTTCATCCATTTCATTTCTTTCATCCATTTTATTCCATTCTGTTTAGATTATCCGTTTTAATTTACCTTGGCATTTTAGCTTTTATGTTTATCATGATCAGGTCTCGATGCTTTTTTGGTTCGGCAACCTTGAGGTACTGTTTACTGTTGCTGTTATACTGTTTGTGTTTAAGAGTCGTTTTTTTAGGGGAAGAGCCACATTTTCAGTAATTTGTGGAAAGACATGAGGTCTTCAGTGAGTCGGATGTGGGGTGGAAGCGAGTTCCATAAAGCGGGGGCCAGGGCTGAGAATGATGATCCACCTAACCTGACTGAGTTAGTTTTTGGTATCACTAGGTGTCGGGCAGAGCTTGATCTTAGAGTGCGTGGTGGATGGTAGGGTTTTAGTTTGTCCTGAAGATATTGTGGTCCAGTTTTATGCATTGCTCGGTGAGAAATGCATAAAGTTTGGAAGGTCACCCTTCGGGCAACCGGAAGCCAGTACAGAGTTTTGAGAGCTGGGGAGGTGTGATCTCTTGGGCCAAGTGCTAGTAGCAGTTTGGCTGCAGCATTTTGTGCTCTTTGTAGTTTAGTCAGGTGGTACGCATGGACTTTGAGGTAGAGGGGGTTAGCAGTTGTCTGTTAGAGTCTGTTGGCAAAGGAGAGGTATGGAAAAATGCACCTAAGAATTTTGAAGTGGTAGTGGCAGGACTTAGACATTGTTGACTTGGTGCGAGAGGGTTAGGTCAGAGTCGAGAGTGCCTCCAAGGTTTTTTACTGAGGTTGAGGTTGTTGGGGGATTGCCCATGGCACATGGCCAGGGTAGGGGGTGCGGAAGAAGTTTGGTGTTGCCAGATACCATGATTTCAGTTTTGGAGGGGTTTAACAGGAGGTGGTTTGTGGTCATCCAGTGATCGATGTGAAGGAGGCAGGCAGCAAGGTCGAGTTTGCAGTTGGGATTTAAATTATGGAGTTTTAGGATTAGTTTGGTTTTGTCGGCGTAGTTGTAGCACATGATATTGTGCGAGCGGATTATTCGTGGGAGGGTGGACATATAGAGGTTGAACAGGAGGGCTGATAGGCACGCTCCATGTGGAACTCTGGTATTGACTGGTCGGGCGGTGGAAGCATAGGAGGAGAGTAGGGTTATTTGGTTCCTATTGGTGAGGAAGGATGCTATCCATTTGAGAGCGTTTCCACGGATTCATAGGGAGTGAAGGCGGTCGAGGAGGATTGAGTGGTTGATTGTGTCAAAGGCGGCTGATAGGTCGAGAAGGATTAGTGCAGCACATCCTGCAGAGTCTGCAGTGTTTTTAAGGTCATCCCAGATTGAGGTTAGGGTGATTTCGGTTCTGTGTCGGGGTCTGAAACTTGATTGAGCGGAGTCTAGGAGATTGTTGGCTTTGACAAAGGCAATTAGTTGGGAGTAGGCGGTTCGGTCAATGCGTTTAGCAAGGAACCTGCTGTTAGAGATGGGGTGGTAGTTTTTGGGGTCAAGAAGGTTGAGGGAAGGTTTTTTTAGAAGAGGCTTCACATGAGCGGTTTTGAACGCGTCGGGAAAAATTCCTGAAGAGAGGGAGTCATTTATGATGGTTCTTGCGTGTATTCCTGCGCAGGTAGATGCAAATATTTCTTTGAGGGTTGTGGCTGGACAGCTGGTCAGGGGTCTAGCGGGGAGCCGGATGGTTTGCTGGTGGAGAGAAGTTTGAGAAATGAGTCAGTTGATAGTGGAGTGAAAGAGTCAAAGGTCGGGAGGGTTGCGGTAGCAGGTGGTAGGGTGGAGGGTAGGGTGGATTGATTGTGTGGTGGGTGGAGGAGGTCCAGTTTGTTGGTTAGAGAATTTGTTCTTTCGAGAGCAATGGTGTAGAAGTGGAGAGAGAGTGAGTCGCAGAGTTATTATGAGGGGGTCAAATGGGTGGTGGTACATGGTTGTTTGGTAAATTTGGAGATGCTTTTGTGGAGTTCTTTGCTGGGGTTTTCACAGTTCAGGATTCAGGAGTTGTAGTGGGCTTTTTTTGCTTTCCGGATTTCGGTTTTGTAGTGGCGATGGTGCCGGGCCATGGTGGATCTGCTCAGGGGTTTTTGTCTTTCCGCCATTTGCGTTAGAGGGATTTATATAGTTGTTTTGTGGTCTTCAGTTCTGGTGTAAACCATCTAGGAAAAGGGACATGGTGAGCTGATGGTTTGCAAGAGTGGGTGAGTGGGATTAATGAGGTATTGAGCCATGAGTCAAAGGTGTTGGAGGTTAGGTGTTCATTGGGTGGGCAGGTAGGGGGAGGAGACTGACGCAGCACGTCGGCTAGGTCGGGAAGGATTTTTAGTTTCTTCCAGCATTTGCGTAGATTTGGGGGTTCTGGTTCAGGTACAGGCAGCGGTGTGGGTGAACGAATGGTGAAAGAGACAATGAAGTGATCCGACCAAATGATAGGGTTGGGGGGTTTAGATGTATCTGGTCGTGGGAGCTGAAGATGACATCAAGGGTGTGTCCTTTATAGTGAGTTGGCCCGTTTGTGTCGGTATGGAGGTTAATCGCGTCGAGGCAATCGACCAGAGAGTGGGTCATGGGATTGGTGGGGATGTCAAGCCAGATATTGAAATCTCCTAGAAGGGTGAGGGTGGGTTGGTTTAATTGGATGGTGACTATCGAGTCGCAGAGGTTGTTTGAGAATTGTCTGTCGTAGCCTGGAGGTCTATGACAGACTTCCTGTAGATGATTAGGAATCTGTGGGAGGGATAGTTTTACGAGAAACTTTTCGCAGGAAGGGATAGTTGGCTGGTTGTCGATGATTGAGGCGGAGAAGTGTGACTTGAAGGTGATCAAAACAATCCATGCCTGTGCGTTATGCGAGTTTGTAATGCGACCTCCATAGGGGTATTGCTATACTACTAATCCATAAATCCTGTTCGTGACAGTATTTGAAAATGTCAAATATGTAAATATACATAATTTGCCTTTTAGCCTTGTGGGTTGCCATACTGTTTAAATGGCACATTGTCTAGTTTGTGTCTAATACGAGCTTCTAATTTGCCTCATGGGCATGTGTGATTAAATGGCCCCTCTGTTGTCAGGCTCATACTTTCTCTAAAGATAAAATACACACACAAGTTCGGTGGAAAAACTATTTTGAACCGATAGTTTTGTTTCCTCAAGACTATTGGTCCCGCATTCATCAGTGAAAGTTAATATATGGGCCGAGCACCACGTGTAGACACGTGTGCCTGTCTTCCGAGTGTGTCCTCAGGGGGCTCGCTAAAGGCGGAGAAGTGAGACTTGAAGGTGATTGCTAGTCCTCCTCCTCTAGAGGGTCAGTTTAGTGGGATTAGGGAGTAGTTTGGGGTAAAGGCGTCATTGGCGATAGGGGCAAAGTCGTCAGAGAACCAGGTTTCCGTGATAAAGACTAGGTCTGGTTTGTCTGAGGTGAGGAGGTCAAAGATGCTGTGTCTGTTTTTTGCTACAGATCAGGCATTAAAAAGGATGCATCTTACTTCGGTACAGGAGGATGATAGTGGAGGTGCAGAAGCAGAGGATGGGAGTGGGGGGATATTGAGTCAGATGGGTGGTTGGGGGGTGGGTGGAGGGGTATGGTGGGTGAGAGTGGAAACTGGGGAGAGAGAGAGGGGGGTGGTTGGTGGTCGATGGGAAGAGTAAGCGGCCGGTCAAGGTGGTGGGTGCGGGGGGGAGGGGTTGGACGGGTGTGTGGGGTTGGATGGGTTTGGGTCAGGAGTTTCTGTTGTGGTTGGTGAGAATTCAAGGGAGAGGGGTTTCAGGCAAAGTGAGACGGAGGAGGGTGGTGATGATCGAGATTGGGAGATTCAGGTGGTGGGTCGAGATAGGAGTGGCGAGGAGTACTGGGAGATTGAGGGAGACCAGGTACGTTTTCTCTTCAGGGTTTTTGAGGGGTGGGTGTGTGTGTGAGAGAGGGTGGGGGGGTCAGAGGGTGAAAGGGATGCGGTTACTGTTCTTGCCAGGGCGAGACGTGCAGTTTTTAGGGAGGGGAAAGAGTGGGGTCGGGGGAGGAAGTTGGTGGGAGTTCATGAGAGGAAAGGCAGGTGGGCAGTTGCGGGGCTGGGTGTGTTTGGAAGGCTGGGCTCGCCTTTAGTTGTGTGGGTTGGGGGTGCGGGTATGATGATAGTGGGCAGGTGGGTGGAGGGGAAGGGTATGCTTGGGAGGCTGGGCGGGCCGTTAGTAGGGGGTTCCTGGGGGGGTGGAGGGGATTGGAGGGGCAGGGGTCTTAGGGTGGTTGGTTCGCCATCGGGCTCCTCTGGCTTGGTGTTTGGATAGGGGATGGGTTGGGGGCGCGGTGGAGGGTGGGCTCAAATGGGATGGGGTGGTCCCTCTGGCTTGGGGGTTGGATATGGAGTGAGCTGAGGATGTGGTGGAGGGCGGGATGGTTAGGGGAGGTGGAGGGTGGGAGGTAGGGCGAGAGGGAAGGGGCGCGGGCGCGAGCAGGTCTTTTTCTGCAGACCTTGGTGGGTTGCGTGGACTCATGGCGTGGTTAAGTTTGAACTTGGCAAAGGATGATTTCGTTCATACATTCCAAGTTCAACTATCTTACAGGATGTTAATTGTTCACACTTTCTAGGTTTACTTGTACTATAGTTAGGGATAGTTTCTGGGTTCAACAAAAACCACAGCAAGATATTATTCGCGCTTTCTAATTTTACCTATACCACAGTTATGGACAGTTTCTAGGTTTAGCTGAGCCACCGGAAGATATTATCGACACTCTCTAGAATTATCTATACCACAGTTAGGGATGGTTTCTAAGTTCAACTGAACCATAACATACTTTTCAATTCAACTTTGGCACAATGTGGTTATTAGGCACACTTTCTAAATTCAAACTTTAACACAGTGAGGATATTAGACACACTCTCTAAAATGAACTAGACCACAGTCACGCTATTAGGTACATTAATGTGTGTCTATTAATTAGACAAACATTCAAAATAGACTAATCCATAGTACGCTATTAGGTGCATTCTCTAAATTGAACTAGACCACAGTTACGCTATTTGGCATACTTTCAGATTTAACTTTGGCACAATGTGGGTGTTAAGCAGACTTTATAATTTGAACTAGACCACAGTTACGCTATTAGGCACAATTGTAAATTCAACTTTGGTGCAATGAGGTTATTAGATACATATTCTAAATTGAACTAGACCACAGTCCCGCTATTATGCATACTTCTAAATTCAACTTTGGCACAATGTGGTTATTAGACACTTTCTAAATTGAATTAATCCACAGTCATGCTATCAGGTACAATCTCTTAGTTGGGCTGGACCACAGTTACGCTATTAGGCACAGTTCTAGATTCAATTTAGGCACAATGAGGTTATTAGACTCATATTCTAAATTGATCTAGACCACAGCAGCACTACTGGCACACTTTCTAAATTTAGATTTTGACACAGTGAGGTTGTTAGACACACTCTCTAAGATGAACTAGACCACAGTTACACTATTATGCATATTTCTAAATTCAACTTTGGCACAATGTGGTTATTAGACACTTTCTAAATTGAATGAATCCACAGTCATGCTATCAGGTACAATCTCTTAGTCTTTTGTAGGAGCCGTCCTTTGACTCAGGGTCCTTAGCCGAAGGAGGCTGCCGGAAAGAGGGCTGCCCTGGGAGGGCCAGTTAAGACCAGTAGATGGAGCCAATGGGAGGGTGGAGGGCGTGTCGGGAGGCGGAAGGGAAGGGGAAACGGGAAGAGGGTGCGGGGTGGGAGCGGGCTGCGAGGGGCTGGTAGGGGTTTTTAGAGGACCTCGGGGCCAAGAAAATATTAACAAAAAAGTCTCACCAAGAGGGCCTTGCACTCACCGAGCTCCGCTGCAAATGGAGCCGGTGATTTCTAGTCGAGTGACGAAATTGCACACAACACGGTCCTAAGGACCAATGACAGCGGGGGTGGGCGGGTCGGGAGGGAAGGGGAATCAGGAATAGGGTGCGGGGTGGGAGCAGGCTGCGAGGGGTTTTCAGAGGGCTTCGGGGCCAAGTAAATAATAAGAAAAAGGCTCACCAACAGGGCCTTGCACTCACCGAGCTCCACTGCAAATGGAGCCGGTGATTTCTAGTCGAGTGACTAGATTGCACACAACACGGTCCTAAGGACCAATGACAGCGGGTGTGGGCGGGTTGGGAGGCGAGAGGGAAGGGGAAACAGGAAGAGGGCGCGGGTGAGAGCAGGCTGCGAGGGGCTGGAAGGGTTTTTTAGAGGGCCTCAGGGCCAATAAAATATTAACAAAAAAGGCTCACCAAGAGGGCCTTGCACTCACCGAGCTCCGGTGCAAATGGAGCCGGTGATTTCTAGTCGAGTGACTAGATTGCACACAACACGGTCCTAAGGACCAATAACAGCGGGGTGGGCGGATCGGGAGGCGGGAGGGAAGGGGAAACATTAAGAGGGCGCAGGGTGGGAGCAGGCTGCGAGGGGCTGGTAGGGGTTTTTAGAGGGCCTTGGGGCCAAGAAAATATTAACAAAAAAGGCTCACCAAGAGTGGTCTATCCACCTTTTTTCTTATCATCTCTTCTTAGGCTTGTTACTTTGCCTCATGTGACATCACCAGTTTCTTCTTTCATCCTTCGCCGCATGCTCTTCAGGCATCCTTCCCAACAGGCTGTCAGCTTTCCGTGGATAAATAAAGAATGGTTTACTTAATGGATACTTTGCTTTAAAGGCTGTTTGTGTTTTAAGCATCGTTACAGGTGTCGCCTTTGTCTCTATTTCTGGTTCCCAACAGTTAGGCAAGTTGGGGGAGGGGAGTCTGGTAGAGGCTTTTAGCTACTCCTCCACAGCTTCATTCACGCTTTTGTGTTCCGTTAGTGAACCTAAATTCTCACCTATACTGGTCTTGTGGCGTTCACATCCACTCCAATTCGCTCTTTTTGCCTGGCAGGATCATCCATTCGTTACCTGTTACCGTTTCCGGTAACCTTATTTCGTGTTTGTACACCGTCTATGTGGAAAACATCTATGGCCCTGGTTCCTTTTTCAGTGGCCATTTTGGATAACAGAAAAGTAAAAATAAGAATAATGGAACATCAAAGCTGTTTGAAAAACAAAATACAGTTGGAACCAATGGTCAAGCATTTTATGATGATGAAACATGGTTATGAAGACTTTTCTTGGACGGTGCTGCAAAAAATGTATGGATCTACTGTGAAAATAAAAGAAAATAATTTGATCCAAAGGGAACAAGAGCTGATCTTCCCCACTAAAATAGACAGCAGAGGCCTCAATGAGGGTGTTGAGCGGCATACAGTCTGAAAACTGGTACTTCAGTACGCTTATAGGCTAGAACTGGGAGTTAGGGAGCAGGATAAGATTAACCTACTGAGCACCAAGATAGTACCATGATGAGACATCAACAGACTATGTAATAAGGAATAGAAAGGCACACAGAGAATTTTGGAACTAAGACCCGATATACAAGGTGTTGTGAAAACCTGTTCCAAAATGGCTGACTGCGCTGGTGAGATAGGCCCGATCCAAAATGCCTGCAGGTTTCACTGTCTGGGGACCTGGGTGGCTGCACGAAAAAGAATACATTGTTGCTGACCAGAAATATGCCCCATCCAAAATGGCCACTGAAAAAGCTACCAGGGCCATAGAGTTGTTGCGCACAGCCAGAGTACAAAGCCAAAATAAGGTTGCTGGAAACGGTAACAGGTAACGAATGTATGATCCTGCCGGGCAAAAAATGAAGAGAGCGGATTGGAGTGGATGGGAACACTGCGAAGCAGTATAGGTGAGAATTTAGGTTCACAAACGGAACACAAAAGCGTGAATGAAGCGCAAAAGTTTACACATATTCTCCCTCTCTGATAGATGGAAGGTGCGCAGTATAAAAGAACTCTGACTGGACATACTGCGACCAATAGATATTGAACACCAGGGAAAAATGCAACAATCTAGTGGCGTCAACAGAGTGGTTTCCGCTTGCCGCCCACTTCGAGAAGTGAGCAAGTTGGCCTGTTTAAATATGTGGCATGAGACACACAGACTATGATGCTGTGGAATAATTAGATAAAGTGGGGGAATGAGAACTACGTTTGTTGATATTATGCAACCCCTTAAACATACTTACTACAAATTATTCGTTGTCTTGTATTGTAGATGGAGTAGCAGTGGGAGCCTCGACTGAGATTGAGACATCCACCCCATTTGTGTTTTCCCAAATAAATCTCCCACAGGTAATTACACTGGGTAGGGAGAGCAAAGTGAGTGGCAGGTTAATGTCCTGCCACACCATGACTTTATTAGCATTAGGAGCTAATTAGTGTCATGTTTTTTCTTTTACAGTAAAGTGGACAAGGTTGTGGAGGAACAAGTTCTTAGAATGAGATAGTGATTCAAGAAAGTACAGAATTTCAAAAAGTGACCAAACGAAAAGCTCCTGAAGAATGTTCACCATAGAGGTTTAATGAACAAAACATGTTGAGCTGAATGAGAGGGAGTATAAACTATTAATTTATCTGTCCCTACCCTATCTCAAAATTTAGATTTAATTTTGGATAGGGAATTCAGTTAGTCACTTAAGCACTTTAGTAGTTTTTTAAGGTGTTTTATGTTTGGTATATTTGTTGTTTTTATGAAGATTGTTGTAGAATGAATTATGATCATATTGAGTGTAATTATTGAATACAAATAGTATTTTTTTTAAACACTCAATGGTTGGTGTTATTGTGATGTGCCTTCACCCCAGTAGACCCTGCTAAATAGGTCCTCAATCCCTCCCGTTTACTAAAAAGAAAGGATGGACTAGAGTCTAACCTCATGGTAAATCATGTACGTGCTCTTCTAAATATGTTGTATATCCCATAGAAATACTGGAAGTAAGTAGACTGATATTTGTGTCACATCACTGAAGCAGTGACGGATGCAATGAGCTACTAACACACTGGCAAAACTCTGAACCAAGGGGGAAGAAAGGTACCAGCTGTGTACTGCACAGACATGCATGGCTGAAAATATTGCATTGTTAACAATGAATCGATGCAAAAATATAGGGGGAAGGTAAGTTGGGAGTAAATATTAAAGTGGGGGTGATGTGGGGAGGGACTGCGGGGGGCTCTTCCCCTGAATTAATTTTCACCTCAATGTGTTGTAAACGATTCGACATTTTCGGGCGCAGCAGTAATGAATGCACAGTTATTGCATAGATCTGGAAGAAATAATTGCTGGTGGCAGTGTGTTAAGAAATATTGACCCTCACCCAGGAGGGTGAGCTACAACTAAGGAACGAGAATATCTCTGCCCGACAATCACCAATCACCAAACAGAAAAGTTGAAGAAGTACTTTCTATTACGAATTTGCTAAGATGAAAGCAGGGACCGATAGCCCTAGGAACGAAATTGAGACACTAGACGCTGAACTGGGAATTTGATCCAGGAATCCTGGGGGATCAGTTTAATCAGAAGTACCCAATTTGATCATTTTTAATTGACCGTCTGATACATCTGGCCGAATTCGGCTAGTAACATTCGATCGATTCAAAATGATCAAATGGGGGTAAACACTACCAAACATGGTGAGCGGTGTTTGCGGGGGTGTCCACTGCTCCCCATGTTTGGTAGTGATGGCCTTTGGTGGTAGCAGGGGTGTCCCCCACTTCTGGAGGTTTGGAGGCGGGGCACGGGAAAAAAAACAAGAAAAGAAAAGGGTCCCTGTGGCGTCGGATCCGAAGGTAAGTAGGGAGTGGGGGGGATGTATTGGGGCCCATGGGGTGCTAAATCCTGGCCAAATTTGGCTAAATTGGCTTCACGGCTGAGTTGAGCACAGTCAATTCGGCCGTGAAGAATTCTGCCACAGCCATATCGTATACATCCGTTTAATAATAGTAAGTCTATGGAGATGTGTTTAATTGACCCATCCCGACACCTTTTCCAAGGTACACTTTATTGTTTGATTCCCACAGAAACTTGAAGTGATTGAGGCGCGTACACGGTATGGCATATATTTATATGTGTTTATTGCAGTTACAAGGGGAAATAAGTAGTCCGCTGTTATCGGGCTCCACCAGCTCACGAGCGTCGTCCGTTGGCAATCTCCTCGCTTCGTTCCACGTCCTCGTCTTCCTCGCACTATGACGTGCTTCATCAGATCTCCGCTCGTGCTTGCCTGGCCTCGCCACGAGCCCCGCATTCTCGGGCTGGATTGTGTATACTGATACTACACATCTCCCCTTCTTAAATATTCGAAAACACAACTAGTCTGTCCCTTTACAAATAGTATTGGGCTTATTGTTCACACACAAAGTCTTTCAGTCTGCAGGGATGATGAATGACTCTCCCTCTTCTTGATGTGCGCAAGATATCTGTTTTAGGCTTTGGCAAGGAAATCATTGATGAGTCTATCTCTTGTGTTACATCTCTCTGATATTCTTCAACATCAATGGTACCATTTGCATTTGTTCTCTCTCTTAACTCCCCTCGACTACCATGTATTGATGCATCCCCCACCGGAGTATCCCACACACACACTCTCTCCATATTCCAGACTCTTCCATCCTCAACCCTCACCGCATGTTTAAACACTTCTACGACCCCAACTGGCTTGGACCATTTACATGGACCATTTCTCAATACAGGTGGAAGTTTGATTCTCACTAGCCCCCCAACCATCAATGGCGGTCCTCTTTTTTTTCTTTTATTACTTACAGACACATCATGACTTTTTTTGTTTCTTAGTTGCATAACTCTGATGTTCTGACATGCATCTCCAAAATCCTTCCTTAACACAGTCATTCTTTTTAACCAGGATGGTGTTAACTTAGTGTTAGCTTTCCTGCCTCTACTCATCTCAAACGGCGACAAGCCTGTCGTACAGTGTGTTGTGAAACGGTGTGCATTAATCTTTTGTTTAACAGCTTCTTCCCATTTCATACCGTTTGCCCAAGCCCATCTCACAGCATCTTTAAGCACTCTGTTAAAACGTTCAACTACTCCATTAGTCTGTGGGTGATATATGGCGCTTCTCTTGTGTACAATGGAGTTTTCCACACAAAATGTTTGCATTTCCTTTGAACGGAATTGAACTCCATTGTCTGTTAGTATGCTTTTGGGTAACCCTTCCCTTCCACATACTTCCTTTAAGAAATCAACTACCATTTTTGCAGTCATGCATGGTTTAATCATGACTTCAACTCATCTAGTCAAAAGATCAATAATCACTATACAATACTGTTGTTTTCCCTCACTGTGAATTGGACCTATTATGTCCATACCCAGGTCTTCCCAAATGTTACCCGGAAGTTCAGTAATTACCATGGGGTATTTCTCACTCACACATCCTTTGTCACTCTCTTTGCAAAGGATACAGTCACGTATGACTCTCTCAGCCTGTAGATCATATCCTGGCCACCAGAAATCATCTCGTATTCTTCTCTTCGTCTTTACAATTCCCTGGTGGCCCTCATGACCTAACTCAATGATCTTCCGGCGTAGGCTTGCAGGTGGAATAATTCTGTCACTCCTCATAATTCTATTATTTTCTACCTTCAGTTCATTCGCAACTTTCCAATATTCCAAAAGCCCATTTTCTTCATACTTGGCCTTGGTCAACGAACTACCACTTACAATGATGCGTTTCAATTTATTGAATGTGTCATCTAATTCCTCTGCTTCATTCCATTCTTTCTCTGATATAGATAGTCCTTCAATATTTAACACAACCTCAGATTCCATATCTTCACTGTCATCTACTTCCGAGACATTTGTGAGCCTTGAGAGACAATCAGCAGCACGATTTTTCGTGCCTGGTACATACTTCACCACACAGTTGTACTCTTGTAGAAGTACGACCCATCTTTTCATACGATTCGAGACATTGTCCAAACCCTTACTCATTATGACATGGACCAATGGTTTGTGGTCTGTGCGAAACTCCACCTCTGTACCCCAAATGAAGTTCCGAAACTTCTCTACTGCCCATTTAATGGCCAACATCTCTTTTTCAATGGCTGCATATGTTTTTTTCAGCTCCCTTCAGCAATCTGGAAGCAAAGGCTATCAACCTCTCTTTACCATCATTTCCTTGTGTGATGACTGCACCAAGACCTACATTACTGGCATCTGTCGTGATAATGGTCTTCTTTCCACTCTTGAAATTCCTCAATGATGGTGCTTTATTCAGTTCGTGTTTTATCCATTTAAATTCTTCTTCACATTCTGTATCCCATCTAAATGTTTTCTTCTTCAATAGTTCACGTAGAGGGACAGTATGTGTAGCAAAGTCACGCATGAATTTTGAATAGTATTCGGCCATGCCGATGAATGTGCGTACTTCTTCTTTGGATTTGGGCCTTGGCATGTTTTCTATTGCTTCTAACAGTTGTTAGAAGTGATTGAGGCGCGTACACGGTATGGCATATATTTATATGTGTTTATTGCAGTTACAAGGGGAAATAAGTAGTCCGCTGTTATCGGGCTCCACCAGCTCACGAGCGTCGTCCGTTGGCAATCTCCTCGCTTCGTTCCACGTCCTCGTCTTCCTCGCACTATGACGTGCTTCATCAGATCTCCGCTCGTGCTTGCCTGGCCTCGCCACGAGCCCCGCATTCTCGGGCTGGATTGTGTATACTGATACTACACAACTATACAGGTTATTCCCGCCCATCCTGACAAAGGTGATACAAGTTGTTTGAACTTCATACATGATATGTGTGTGCTTTTTTTCTGATCCTTCACCACAGATGGCATCAAGAGGAAAAATGTTTTCACCCTGTATGGCCCTGAGAACTACGGTGAGATCCCAGAAGGGAATGGGAGCTATAACCTTGGGAATGGATAGGAGTCTAGCTGAAAAGGTTTCCACAGAGAGATTCTAGGTCTTGGCTCCCAGTCCTCTCCCAGAAGGTGTCCGAAAGCCTCAGTCCTAGCCCCTCTGATTTTCACGCATTACACCTTCTCCCTTGATAAAAATATCTCCTCCTTTGGCTTCTCCTACCACCGCTTGCAGAACCAAAGTTTTAGAACTATGAGTTTCATGCTTGAAATGTGTCTTCTCCATCTGCTTTTCTGAAGTAGTAATTACTGCCAAACAAATGCATTATATATGCAGTAATTACCTCTTGAGGCAATAAAAAGTACCTATCATGTTCTAGGAGTCTCTACAATGGGGAATAACTTTGGTTCTGCATGACCTTTAATCATGCAGACCCAAAATGTTACTGCATGCTTACCGCGTGTGTTAATGTTATTACTGTTTGGAAATACCACAAAAGGTGTAATCAGGCCCCATGTACCCGAGATACCCAGACAACACTTTATTTTGTATCCCAGGATAAGGGGCCCCAAGTGGAAGGAGGGACATTCAATAGCTTAATACAATGTATATACAGTAATTACAGGATAACATCAGGCCTAGGTGTTTCAACTCCTGCAAGCCCTACGTACTCTCCCAATTTATACTGCTCTCCCAACTCCATTACTTGCCACATTTGTATAGGCCTTAACACTGGCACCTAAAATTCATTGTTGCACGTGCCATCTGCATTTTGCCTATTACCCTCTGATCCCAAGTAGAGTTTGGGCCCAAGTCAGCAATGTTTTCCCTATGCCTGCCTGAGGAATGCCCTAATGCCTATATAGGTGACTCCCTCTCGGGTGAGCCCTACTGGATCCTTCCCAAAAACGTAGTCTTTGTTGTGCACTAAATGAGGCAAGAGATGGCTGAGAGACTCCCTCGTTCCCTAGGAGCGTGACTGGGTAGTCAGACCTCTCTCCAAACTTGAATCCCTGCCATCAACGCTAGACATCCCACAAGTAAGGATTTGCATGCTCCTGGAAAACCTGATATAATATAGGAAAGTGAAGTGACATGATTAGAAAGAGATGAGTTCCTTCTTCACAATCCTTTCAGAACTCGGCAGAACGGCTCATGTCAGTACGCAGGGCCATAAACTAATTGGCTGAGGACGATAGGTTGGGCCTGGCAATTTACCATGCTACCAGCTACTCTGCAGTTAGTATATGTACAGCTTAGCCATGGGAGTGGTTTAGAAGTATTTATTTATTCACGTTTTCAAGAAGAGATTGCTTTTGTTGAGGGAGTCATTGCAGTTGTGACAGGGGTATTGTGTTTAGAATTAAACATGGGAACAGACTGCAGTGTTATTTGTCCTTTCTATCATTGTGCCAGCCTTCTTCTGCAATATAGCATAGCCAGGCCGGGGGCATTCATATTGTGCTGCTAGAGGTGAAATTCTTGGACCGGCGCAAGACGAACCAAAGCAAAAGCATTTGCCAAGAATGTTTTCATTTTCAACAACGAAAGTCAGAGGTTCGAAGACGATCAGATACCGTCGTAGTTCCGACCATAAACAATGCCAACTTGCAATCCGGCGGCATTATGCACGTGACCCGTCGAGCAGCTTCCGGGAAGCCAAAGTCTTTGGGTTGCGGGGGGAGTATGGTTGCAAAGCTGAAACTTAAAGGAAGCTATATGTTAATCTGGAGCGGTACATGACAATTTCAATAGTTACCATAAGGAGCACACCTCACCAAATATTTGGCAGCACACACTGATCATTGCTTATCGGTTATGGGCACTTACAGTTCAAGTTCCGTAACCTCATATGTAGAGCACCAGGAGGGACACGTCCTGATTCTCTTCAGCAAGCTATTTTTTGGAACATTTCCTTTTGTAACCCCTTAGTCTGCTGTGCCAACACACAACCTTGCCCATATGCAAGATAGTAAAGACAGTGGGGCGCACATTGGTCATACTGGGCGCTCAGCTTTGTAAAACGCTTGCAGCCTCTTTGAAAATGAGGCAAATCATCTGACTTTCAGTAATTGCAAGAGGTTTGGGATCTTACGGAGCTCTATGCGACTATATAACTGTGCATGGCCCATTTGATGTGTATGCTATTCTTAAATACTTTTTTCTCATGAGAAAACATCGGTTCTGTGATTTACACACCCTGTAGAGGAATTTGGGACATGTGTGGGCTCGGAGTCTGCTGTGGGGGCCGGCAGGGCCGGACCGCCTCCTGCATACTGCCTTTGCATGCACACAGGAGTTAGTGAGTTTGGTGGCTTCCCGTGCACCCCTTTTATTGAATGCAAAACATGGTGTGTACCACGTGTGCCTAACACGTGACACTGCATGAGCCCAGGAGGGGCTTACGTTACAACATCCCATTCCAAGGTTAAATGATCAAACAACGACATGATGTGACATTTCGCACAACATGGCAAAGCATTCCATTACTTACAATTGTGATCACATTACAACCAGGCTGATGGTCGCAGGATGTCAGACACAAATTACATACATTTAAAACCCAGCCAGTGGGGCACTGGGCGTTACACACATACAACATACTTTATTAGTCCAGGAGTGACATGTGCTTATACTGGATCAATTTTAAGCATTTTTGAAATAGATGGAAACACTGCTTTTGCTGGGTTCTCTTTAAGCATGTTGATCACGTGGGATTCCAACTTTTCACTGGACCTCATTCCGAGTATGGAGGTAATCATGGCGCTATTTGCGCCATGACTACCTCCAATACCGGTACCGAGTCCGCCCTCGTTCAATGGGGAATTACCGGTCAATTCCGACCTTTGCGGGACCGGTAAAGCCCCATTGAAAAAGCCATTCCCCTTTCCCATTTCAGCCCCCATAGGGCTCAATGGGAAGGCGCTAATAACGGTACCACAATTTGCGGTACCGTTATTAGCTCTAAAGTCCCTTAACAGGTCCCGTCCTTAACGCCTGGTAAAACCAGGCGTTAAGGAAGGGACCCGCTAAGGGAACTCGGAATAGGGCGCAAAGGGATTACCGGCACCGGTGTCCTTACCGGTGCCGGTATCCCTTTGCCCCCAACTCGTAATGAGGGCCACTGTGTCCATTTTTATCATTTGGCACTCGCGGGATCTCAGCTTCCAACAGCACAAGACAGTTCACTGAACCCAACAGACTTGGGCAATAACTTGTCCATAGTTCACATTCTGGGAATAGGCTCCTCTCTGTCCACGTGCAAGCAAAGCCACACCCGGCATCACCAGGGGGCCACATCTGCTGCGCAGAGCGCTGATTGTCTGTTTCTGTGAAAGGTCAGACAGGCAGTGTCCTTCAGGAGGTTGTAAAAGGTCTTTGCGATGGACCTTCAGGGAGCTCCCATGTAGGCAGTATTCTGTATGATTCTGGATGGCACTGAATCATTATGGTTAGGGGTTGGCGGTAGGCAGCGAGACACTGGTGGCAGGGTGTCTGTGCCGCGTTACATATACACTCCACAGGCAGAGGATTAATGTATTCCACCATGGCCGCACACCGCATTCATTCTCCACCACATTGTCCCGCTGCGGCCACCCACATTCATTCTCCCCCCAGACATGAGTTTTCTTTATTACGCTGTAAGCTCACGCTGCTGCTATTCTCCTCCAGGCCGGACCTGTGTTTCTGCAGTGCTGCAACGCACCCCGCCCCTTACCTCAGTGCGGAAACAGGGCGCTTTGACTCTCTCCCATAAGCGGGAGATTTAATTCCTTGAGAGTGGCATCACGCCGCTTTCCTCAGCGTGGCTGCTCCATTTCAACCCCGGGGCAGGAGTCACTCTCTCCCCCGGTGCAGCAGTGTTAGCTGCACCATCTCTGGGCTGTTTACTGTTGCAGCAGCGGCAGCAGGCCGTTGCCTCAGAGTCAGGAGCCTTCCTTCATGTAGTGCGGCCTCACGCCATTTTCCATAGCGCAGCTGCGGCCACTCAATTTCTCCATTTCCGGCGGGATCCTTAATTAGTGCAGCCTCACGCCGCCTTCCTCTGCATGGCTGCGGCAGCTCCATTAAAGCTAACAAACAAACCCCTATCTCTCCGGTGTGCGCGATCCTCGTCGTCAGACCGGCAGTTGTCAGGACAGTCCTTGACATGCTTTTTGTGGCGCATGTAAGCCCGCACTGGGAGCTCCAGTCAACAGGCGCCCATGCACCGCGGGACCACGTCAGCTTTGCTGATGGTCGTCAGACATGATCCAACATGAACATTGAGAGGTCTGCATGGCGGGTTCTCCCCACGGCGGGTTCCGGCATGGCCAGGCTGCATGTGAGATGCTGTAGTCCTCCTCGCTAGTTGTTAGGAGGGTGTGACAGTGTGACAATATGGAGACTATCTCTTCACTGTCTATTACGTGCCTGAATGCCTGTGAATACAGGAAGTAAACATAGGGAAGTGTTGATGTATGGCCTTTCCTCTAATGATGACTCTGTTTGGTTACCTAGGGAACGGGCGGTTTTGAAGGGGAAGAAAACGAAGTCCGTTACCAGTGGGCATATTGAAGAGGAATGAAGTGAAGTTATATGCGCAGTTGCGCTAGTTTTAAGAGTTCGTATAGTTATAGTTAAACAGTACGCGGGATCGAGTGAAGATCATTCTTTGTGGCCGATTCCGACGATAAAAAGAAGATAAAGATAAGAGCGAGAGAGCGAGAGCGAAGGGACGGAGCTACAGCCAGCTGAGCAACGGTACGGCCGTGACGCCACTTTTCTCCTTCGTACGGGCTGAAAACGAAAAGACCGTTTTACAGCTGATCGAGTCTCTCGTAAGAGGAGAGAAAGTATGGTGTGAGGAGAAGCCTAGAAAAGATGCCGGGCCCTTCCTGACAGTTCACAACCGAGGACGATACGGCCGGCTCCCGAATCATATGGTCCACGCTGCCGAACGAACAAACAGTGAGTCAAGAGGGCACAGGGAAGCGGGACCCAACTACAGCTTAGACTCCCAAATCAGCTGTTCAAGGCGGCCCACGAAGAATCAAATAGCGAGACAAGAGGGCCCGGGAGGCGGGATCCATCTACGGATAAAACCAGGCAAGCTCAGTACAGTAGTAAGAGGAGTAATTATCAGCAGGCGGGGAGGAAAGCTGAAAGGGGAACCCTCATCTATAGTAAAGTATACCAGACCTGAAGGTTAAAGGTGATCCATGAAAAGGACTGTTATCTGAGCTGGATAAGATTGTTTCAAACCACAACAGAAAAGTAGGAAAAGTATGAGAGACTGTTGAAGGAATCTGAAAGTTCAAGCAGCTGCATATTTCCAATATAGTGAGAGGGACAATAGATCACGGAAGTCTGGACGCTGTCAATAGAAAAGAAGACATACAGAACCATCTCAACCAATACTTCCTAGCATGAATCCAGAGGTTGCCGACATATAAAGAAACCGTATCCTTTGCCTTAAGTACGATAAAGAGAAAAGAAAGTTATTAATAAAAGAAGTGGATTCTCTTTGAAATCCATACATCTACTTATTGGCTCAGAGTATTTATTCGCAAACTAAGCAAACTGTAACATTTGGTGTCAGAAGTGGGATAGAGAGAGCGCCATGGAGGACCTTATTAAAACCCTAACTGAGGGACAACAACTATTACAACAGGCCCTACAAATGCAAACCCAACAAGCTCAAGCTGACAGACTCGCATTCCAACAGGCGTTACAAATGCAACAGGCCCAACTATTGGAAGTCACTAATTCCAGAAACAACACTCAAGTTCCCTCCTCAGTATTACAAAAATACTCGACTGGTGAAGACCCGGCGCATTTTTTTGTAAATTTTGAAAGAGTAGCTCGCAATGCACAGTGGCCCGCCGAGAGATGGTGCCATTACATCGCACCATTAATGACCGGCGAAATGCAATGTGCCTACCAAGCGGCGAATCCCGCAGGTGATACCGGTTATGGAGATATGAAGAAAGTGGTGTTGGAACGAATGGGTCATGATGAGGAGACATATCGAATAAAATTCCGAGATGTTAAATTACTTGGAGAAGAAACGCCGAGACAAATGTTTTACCGAATAAAAGAATTAGCCGAAAAATGGTTACAACCTACCATGTATTCCCCGATAGAAATAACGGAGAAAGTGATTTTAGAACAGTTCATTGAAGCACTTCCTGGTCCAGTACAAAGGTGGGTTAGACAACACCATCGTCTAACGCTATCTGAAGCCGTGGAGGTAGCCTCCGCATATCAGAAGGCCGGACAGGGTAAAGCATGGTCCTACCCAACCAATACTAGACCTCATGCCGTAGCGAATAAAGTTATGACACAACCAAGGTGGCCACATTCGATGCTAAGGAAGCCCGAAGGGGAAGTTATACGCTCCAGACCCAACAGTGAAGGTCCTAGCAACTACCGTCAGTCACCAACAGCTGTCCGAGGACCTCAGTGTTTCGATTGTGGGGAGTGGGGCCACCTTGCCAGGTTCTGTCCGAAGAAACCAAAGACGGAACCCATGGATGTAGGTGTTCTGGAGTCCATTAAGGAGGCTGACACATATGAACAAACACAGGGAAGACAACCACAATATCTGTATACTTGTGATGCGGAGGTGGAAGGGAAACCCACCACAGCCTTGGTCGATTCAGGAAGTCTACAGACCGCCATAACGACAGATCTGGTAGGTGAAAATTATTGTTCATCTGGGGAGATACCTATTCGATGTGTCCACGGGGACATAAAGGCTTATCCCTCAAAGAAGGTACAGATAAAGATAGCCGGGGAAACTATGAATGTGAGAGCTGCGGTATTACCTGTTTTACCCAAACCTTTATTAATTGGAACGGATATACCAAAATTTTCTAAATTAGTCCACGAAATAGAGAAGAGCTGGTTGGAAACGGCCCCTTTCCATAAAGAAGAAATACTTACGCCAATGGTTAAGACCCAGAAAAGTAGGAAGATAAAAAGGGCGTTAAAACAGGAATGGAAGGAAAGATTTAGTTGTCCGATCACAGTTGACTGGAGGCTAGATGAGGATGGAGATAGCTTTAGGTCAGCCCAGAATTTAGATCCATTGCTACAATACGCCAGAGATAGGGCATTAGAAGACCCACCAGGGCAAGGTCCACACTTTAGGAAGGAAAATGGGTTGTTATACAGAATAACCAAATCTCGGAACGGCGAGGACCTAAAGCAACTGGTGATACCCAAGAAATTCTACAAGACTGTCCTAGAAGTCGCCCACATACAAGTTGGAGAAGGTCATCTAGGAACGGAAAAGACTACTAAGAAGATTCTGGACAGATTTTATTGGCCAGGAGTGTACAATCAAGTGGTTAAGTTTTGCCGATCCTGTGAGGAGTGCCAAAAAAAGAATAGGGCCAATGTAAAAAAAGCACCACTACAACCGATGCCTCTCGTTATAGAGCCCTTTAGCAGGATAGGAGTCGATATTATGGGACCTTTAGAACCAACCAAGAGAGGCCATAAGTATATTATGGTAGTGGTAGATTATGCCACCAGATATCCGGAGGCATTTCCATTAAAGGCCACGAATACACAACAGATATGTGATGTGCTTATTCCCTTTATCGGACGAGTTGGAATTCCCCGAGAGATCATCACGGATCGTGGTTCCAATTTCATGTCCAATGTCCTGGAACAAGTCTGTGCGACGCTAAAAATTGAACACCTAAAAACAGCAGTGTACCACCCACAAACCGATGGTTTAGTTGAACGCTATAACCAGACCATCAAACAAATGTTAAAGAAGACAACTGTTCCTGGGAATAAAGATTGGGATAGAATCTTACCATGGATACTGATGACATTAAGGAACACTCCTCAATCCTCAACAGGATTTTCACCGTTTGAGCTGTTATTCGGAAGACCAGTCCGAACACTGCTGGACATTCTCAAAGAGAATTGGGAGGAGCAATCGGGACAGGAGATAACCCTAACAGAATATGCGTCTCAGTTACAGGAAAGGACTGAGAAATTACAGGCTATAGCTAGAGACAATCTACTTCAGGCTCAATTAAATCAGGAAAGACATTATAATCAGAAATCACAATTAAGGACTTTCAAAGTGGGGGAAAACGTATTGGTGTTATTACCTACGTCAGAGAACAAGATGTTAGCGGCGTGGAAAGGGCCATATGAAATACAAGAGGTCCTAGGCCCTTTAACATATAAGGTGAGACAACCAGGGAGAAGGATACCCTGTCAGACGTATCATGTGAACTTACTTAAAAGATGGATACCTCCCACCCAAACCGTCGCCATGATAACGCTAGATGGGGCCCCAGAAGAACATTTCCCAAAATTCAAAGAAAAATTAGGTCTAGAAGGCCTGAATATTAATCCGGAGCTAACAAATACCCAGAAAAAGGAATTATCCCAACTATTACAAGGCTTTTCAGAGATATTCTCATCACTACCAGGAAAGACTATGTTAACTCACCATCAGATTGTTACCAAGCCGGAGACCATCATACGACTAAGACCATATCGAATTCCGGAAGCAAAAATAAAGGCCTTCAATCAAGAGGTACAGGAAATGCTAGAGTTAGGAATCATTGAGCCATCCCATAGTGAGTGGAGCTCTCCTGTAGTACTAGTTCCAAAACCAGATGGCAGTGTAAGATTCTGCATGGACTTTAGAAAACTGAATGAGATATCTAAATTCGACGCTTACCCAATGCCAAGGATCGAAGATTTATTAAACGATTTAGGAAAAGCCAAGTTCCTGACTACCATTGACCTAACCAAAGGTTATTGGCAGATCCCATTATTACCTTCAGATAAGGAAAAGACAGCATTTGCCACTCCTACGGGGTTGTACCAATTCACGGTGTTACCCTTCGGGTTACATGGAGCACCGGCTACGTTTCAACGATTAATGAACTACCTCACCAGAGGTCATGAAGAATATGTTGGAGCTTATCTAGATGACATTATAATATATAGTAACACCTGGTCAGATCATCTACGACATCTAGAAAGTATGTTTAAAACCCTAAAACAAGCTGGTCTACACATAAATCCCAAGAAAACCCAGGTGGCTACATATCACACTAAATACCTAGGATATTATGTGGGTCAAGGTATAATCAAGCCCCAGGAGGAGAAAATCAGCGCTATTAAGCAGTTAAAGTTCCCGGGAACTCCAAAGCAAGTTAGAGCCTTCTTGGGATTTGTGGGTTATTATAGGAGGTTTATCCCACAATTTTCCACATTAGCAGCTCCTCTAACAAATTTGTTAAAGAAAACCTCTTTCACAGAAAAGAATTGGCAAACCAAGGAGACTCTGCAAGCTTTCAATAAACTAAAAGAGGCCCTAACCACTAAGCCTGTTTTACACTGTCCAGATTTTGAGGCCCCGTTCTTTCTTCAGACGGATGCGTCAGGTACAGGCATTGGGGCAGTATTATTCCAAAATCAAGGAGAGGAAGAAAGACCAATACTATTTATTAGTCGGAAACTCTTACCACATGAGTTGAGTTATCCCACAATTGAAAAAGAGTGCTTGGCAGTCAAGTGGGCCATTGATGCCCTTCGGTATTACTTATTGGGAAGAGAATTTACTTTAATAACAGACCATGCTCCCTTAGTCTGGCTTGCCCGTAATAAAGACTCAAACCAGAGGGTACTCAGATGGTTCCTTTCCCTCCAGCCCTTCTCTTTTAAAACTGTTCATAAACCTGGAAAGCTACTGATACAAGCTGATTTCTTATCCAGGGCTGAAACCCTTCCCAAGCGTAAGGGCTTAGTAGAGGGGGTGTGACAGTGTGACAATATGGAGACTATCTCTTCACTGTCTATTACGTGCCTGAATGCCTGTGAATACAGGAAGTAAACATAGGGAAGTGTTGATGTATGGCCTTTCCTCTAATGATGACTCTGTTTGGTTACCTAGGGAACGGGCGGTTTTGAAGGGGAAGAAAACGAAGTCCGTTACCAGTGGGCATATTGAAGAGGAATGAAGTGAAGTTATATGCGCAGTTGCGCTAGTTTTAAGAGTTCGTATAGTTATAGTTAAACAGTACGCGGGATCGAGTGAAGATCATTCTTTGTGGCCGATTCCGACGATAAAAAGAAGATAAAGATAAGAGCGAGAGAGCGAGAGCGAAGGGACGGAGCTACAGCCAGCTGAGCAACGGTACGGCCGTGACGCCACTTTTCTCCTTCGTACGGGCTGAAAACGAAAAGACCGTTTTACAGCTGATCGAGTCTCTCGTAAGAGGAGAGAAAGTATGGTGTGAGGAGAAGCCTAGAAAAGATGCCGGGCCCTTCCTGACAGTTCACAACCGAGGACGATACGGCCGGCTCCCGAATCATATGGTCCACGCTGCCGAACGAACAAACAGTGAGTCAAGAGGGCACAGGGAAGCGGGACCCAACTACAGCTTAGACTCCCAAATCAGCTGTTCAAGGCGGCCCACGAAGAATCAAATAGCGAGACAAGAGGGCCCGGGAGGCGGGATCCATCTACGGATAAAACCAGGCAAGCTCAGTACAGTAGTAAGAGGAGTAATTATCAGCAGGCGGGGAGGAAAGCTGAAAGGGGAACCCTCATCTATAGTAAAGTATACCAGACCTGAAGGTTAAAGGTGATCCATGAAAAGGACTGTTATCTGAGCTGGATAAGATTGTTTCAAACCACAACAGAAAAGTAGGAAAAGTATGAGAGACTGTTGAAGGAATCTGAAAGTTCAAGCAGCTGCATATTTCCAATATAGTGAGAGGGACAATAGATCACGGAAGTCTGGACGCTGTCAATAGAAAAGAAGACATACAGAACCATCTCAACCAATACTTCCTAGCATGAATCCAGAGGTTGCCGACATATAAAGAAACCGTATCCTTTGCCTTAAGTACGATAAAGAGAAAAGAAAGTTATTAATAAAAGAAGTGGATTCTCTTTGAAATCCATACATCTACTTATTGGCTCAGAGTATTTATTCGCAAACTAAGCAAACTGTAACAGAGGGCCAGCAGGGCTGGACCCCCTCCTGCATACTGGCTTTGTATGCACACAGGAGTAAGTGAGTTTGGTGGTCAACTGCCACATGGGAAGCCATGCGCCCCTTTTATTGAAGGCATCACATGGTGTGTGCCAAGTGCGCCTAACACGTGACACTGCACAAGCTCAAGAGAGGTTTAAGTTACAACATCGTCTAGTACAAACACTCCTTTCTACTGGACAGTGCCAGCCCCTGCCTCTACCAGCGCCTTTTTCGAGTTTTTTCACACAGGGTGAGCCCCCTGCTCTTCGCCCGGCGATGTGTGATTGTCACAGTGTCATGTAAAGGGCGCCACTGCCTCACACAATGTAAAGTGTCATGATGACACTTTACATTGTGTGAGCTGGCTGCGCGCTTTAGCGGCAAAAGCGCCACTGTGTGACTGCACCACTTGATCACACCTTGGGCCGGCTCTGCTACTGGAACACATCACACAGTAAGTTGGTTTGTATCTTATTTATTTATTTATTTAATATATCGCTAAATGGACCAAAGAGGCATCTGAGGACAGGCTGACAAGAAGAGGTGAGTCTTCAGCCTCTTTCAAAAGTTTAGGCGATATCCAATGAGCCCAATCCTCTGGTAGCAAGTCCATTGAAGGTCATTTTTGGGGTCCGATGTGTGTCAGATTTCCTACTTTAGGGCTGTTGCCATAGTATTTTATCTGTGCAAGGCCTTGGGATTTATTTTGTTCTGCAGTTGTGACTACTTGTAGAGTTTCATCACACTGGGAGCAGTTTCCACCGTCTGAATGAAATTCAGCAGAGAAAGGCACTTTTCACAGAAAAGCTTGTTAAACTTTAGCTTGAACGAAAACAGGGTTTCTTTGTGTACTGGAGGCGTTTTCACTGTGACATATCTTGGAACGAACGCTGTTCTTTGACCAAAACAGAAGAATAGAAGCTCTGTTTAATTTCCAAAGCTAGAAAATGGCGTCACGTCTGCCGCATAGGACAAGGCTGCACTGAAAGCTTTATTGCGCGCGGCTGCGTACAGTGCACGCACGCCAGCGTATGCAGCGATCTGACAAGGGCGCTCTTAGTATGATCCTTCACACCATTTGTGCAAGCTGGCCATTCCTGACAGGAATATTACTAGCTTTTACAAAAGTATAGTTAACGTTATTCAGAGAGTATTGTTTTTTTGTATCTATTTGTTGCGAACGGTGTTGTTATTACATCTTTTTAGTGATTTACTACTGGTGGCTTCCGTCTTTCTGCCAGCTTGGGGAGACTTGGATGCTGCCATCTTTGCTCATATTTAGTTTATTATTGCGTTTCTGTGGTAAAGCAACTAGTGTAGGGTGACCAGATTGTGAAAATAAAAAACCTGGAAAGGCCATAAACATAAAAGTTGGACTAGCACCCCCAGCCCATTAAACAACCCTCGACTTCATAACCCCGCCCATGTGCGCCCCCCCTCGGACCCGATGTCATCACACATTACAATAAATATTTCCAGAACTTCACCTATACTGCATGGTTGCAAAATGAGACATCAATAGAGCGCTTTATGAGGCTTTTGCTTTGATTGTTGTTACAGGCTTTTTTATTTATTGAACATTTGTATGGCGCCTATACTACAGCAGAAAGTGTTTCCAGACGCGTTCCTATGTTCTTTTCAGACGCTGTGGCGCAATCAGAAATTGCATATGGTCATGAACCAAAAGATGGTAGGTTTGAGGCTGCCCTGGCATGTTAGAGGTCTGACAAAAGTTATAATGGCAAACTGTAAAACTGAGTATTATGTAAAAAAGTAATCTGTAATTGTTCCATTCCTGTAGTTGCCACCTTCCCTTTACCAGAACCGGGCGGTGTTTTTTAAATAAAAAGAAAATCCTCTCAGGACAAGGTGATAGAGGCCCTAATTCCAGGATAGTTCTGGCAAAATCGGGACATCTGGTTACCCTAAACTGGGGTCAAGATTACCCATTTTCTTTCCATGGACCTCATAGCGGATTGGGAGAAATATCCCACCCTCCACAACACTGTCTGCGAAAAACATGTTTTTCGTCATTTGGCGTGCACAATTTCACCTTCTGTTGCAACTTTTGACGTAGGGAAGCAAACATTTTGGTCAGGTGGGATGCACGAAAATGTTGACATCCTAACTGTCTGAAATGTTTGCATGCCGTAAACAAAAAATGTTCCGATACATTTGGACAACCCGAAGGAGCGGTGTGGATGGGAAGGTGACATATTGAACGACTCTGCAGACTGCACTCTACTGGGGTATCTTACCTATCCTAAATATAACCTGGGTGCCTCTGCTGCCATTGGCCTCTTTACACTCTGCACACCCGATTTAGTTAACATAATCTTTTCTGTAAAGCTATGGCCCCATTAGGAGATTAGCGGCTGCCCGGTGCTGGTACGCTGTTACATGCACCCTTATTTCCTTCAGGCTTGTAATGGAGTCATAGCTAGTCCTCATTGCAGATCTCTGTAGTGCCCTGACCCTCGTTGCATATATGTTCATAATGTACTGTACGTACATGGTTGATGTGGTCAACTGCTTTACCAGTCACCAACACTGACATGCTATTGTGCAAATGGTTTTGAGCACACATTGTGGTGGCCTGCATTTGAACAAGGTGTTTTCAGTCTGTATTGGGTATTTGAATATCATAGATTATTTTACCAATCTTTTTAAATGCCAAATGCAAAATAATGCTTGTAAGATTGTACTTGCCATTTGGCACCATACACCCCTTACTGTTACGTCGTCAGCATATGGCTATCGGATCACAGTGAGGGATATAAGGCGATGCTTTTGGAAACTGATATTTGGTCCCTCACGTCATATGGCTATGGGATCACGGTGAGGGATATAAGGCGATGCTTTTGGAAACTGATATTTGGTCCCTCACGTCATATGGCTATGGGATCACGGTGAGGGATATAAGGCGATGCTTTTGGAAACTGATATTTGGTCCCTCACATCATATGGCTATGGGATCACGGTGAGGGATATAAGGCGATGCTTTTGGAAACTGATATTTGGTCCCTCACATCATATGGCTATGGGATCACAATGAGGGAATAAGGCAATGCTTTTGGAAACTGATATTTGGTCCCTCACGGCATATGGCTATCGGATCACAGTGAAGAAACAAGGCAATGCTTTTGGAAACTGATATTTGGTCCCTCACGTCATATGGCTATCGGATCATGGTGAGGGAATAAGGCAATGCTTTTCTAAACTGGTATTTGGTGCCTCACAGCATATGGCTAACGGATCACGGTGAGGGAACAAAGCGATGCTTTTGGAAACTGGTATTTGGTGCCTCACGGATTATGGCTATCGGATCACAGTGAGGGAACAAGGCGATGCTTTTGGAAACTGGTATTTGGTGCCTCACGGCATATGGCTATGGGATCACGGTGAGGGAATAAGGCAATGCTTTTGTAAACTGATATTTGGTCCCTCACGTCATATGGCTATCGGATCATGGTGAGGGAATAAGGCAATGCTTTTCTAAACTGGTATTTGGTGCCTCACAGCAGATGGCTAACGGATCACGGTGAGGGAACAAGGCGATGCTTTTGGAAACTGGTATTTGGTGCCTCACGGATTATGGCTATCGGATCACAGTGAAGGAACAAGGCGATGCTTTTGGAAACTGATATTTGGTGCCTCGCGTCATATGGCTTTCTAAGACTTTTTCATTGTGATACCCAAAAGGATCTGGTCCCTTGTGGAACGGTTTATTAGAGACTCTGTTACCTCTTTTGGTGTTACCGCTTTGCCTCTGCTCCGCAATGATAACCCTTCAATGCAGGTTTTGCCTCAACCTCCGACCAATTGTTTTCATAAGTTTCTTTATAGTCCTTATTTCTGATTCCCACTATGTACATAAACACCATTTTATTTAACCCCTTAACTGCTGGGCTATTATGCATGTCTATTCAAATAGAACGAGCATACTCTTAAATCCATCCATTCCCATTTCACCATCCCCTTCCCCTTGGGGAACCAACGCTGTCTTTCAATGATAAACATTTACTGTTATTAAAGTCTATTCTCTCGACTTTCCTACCTGTACCCTGAGTTTACAGGTGGCCTTGAACGGCAATTGCCACCCTATATTTAAGTTGAACATCAACATACTGTGTTCATTGTTTCCCCCAATTTCCTCCAGGTAAGTTAAAAGTTCACTCAAGTGTGGATGTTGGTCATACGCTAGATCCAGAACAAAAATATTTAATCCCCTAATTCAGAGCAACAACCGTGTTCTAGACATGTTTCGAAACATGCACATCTCGGCCAGTGAGACAGAGCACCGGACACCTCCCCCTCCACTGTGGACCTCCCCCTCCACTGTAGGAGGCCAGTGGTTCCAAAACACCGCACATGTAAATGCCTGTGAATGTTCAAAGGAAATATCGACCACTGTTTACACTGCATTCTTCTTCGCTGTCGTCACTGGCGCTAGGGGAATTTCTGTGAATTCATGCTGTGCTCATTTTGCAGGAATTTGTGGGAAATTCACCCAGGTCAGCACTTTCTGTGTAAAATATTTGCAGTTTCACAGTTGAAATAACTGTAAAAGTGAAAATATTTTTCAGGAGACGCACAGCTTTTTTGGGGTTTTATGCAAAGTTGTATTGTAAAACAGAATGCCTTTGAACTTAGGGCCCTTGGCCTGTAGCGTGTCATGCAGTTGGATGGGAAACAGAGTAACTCTTTACACCAAATAATCAAACCAACTCAGGAAGTCCTTTTACTGTTTTATTATCAATTATCTAAAACAGGGAGTTATAACGGACAACAACCGACTTCACACAGCATTCTCTCAAAGAATTTCATAAAAAACAACACTTTTATAGTAAAAACTCGTCATACGTGATGTCATACTACGTAGCAATTAAGAAAAACCTACGGGCCGGTTGTGGTTGGCTCAAGGGGAACATCAAAATATAGGGGTCGGGTTGTGATTGGGTCTCTACAGTCAGGTGGACAACTCATGCCCACCCCTAGTGCAAGACATCTTCATAAGTTATTAGAAACATGCTACAACATTGGCTGTCAAACTATAAGGCCCTTTGTTATATGGCCCTCTACAATTGGTTGGTACAATCATGCCCTTCTGGAGAATTCAGCTCACTAGTAGCACGTAAGCTCATACCCCAGGTACCAGGGGGTGGACTGGACTGTACATCCCCACCCAAACATCACAAACGTCTCTCATCACCCAGGCCTTCTGCAATAAAGATTTTCTTTGAACTTGGCCTTGCAATATATTCTCTTCGCTGGCAATATAAGGGAGTGTGAACACACGCTAATCATAGTTCTGGAACTGTGTGCCCAACACTATTTTCAACCTGAGCTCACGTGACAGCAGACCACAATTCAGCCCATTTTGCAGCATTTGATAGTCTTGAATTAATCAAACCTGGCACTCATTGTGTTCTTTCTTTGAACCTTAACAAGGTATATGACTCAGCTTCTCACGTTCTCTGCCTTCAAGAATAGATAACCAGTCTTGGCTGCCTTCAGTCTTGATAGCAGGCCAGATAGCCCTTCTCGATTCTTCCATACTACCAGCTAATTATCTGCTGCGCCACAGCTTTCAGCCCTTCTCTTCATTGTTTGAACTTACTAAAATTGTGACACCGATGTCCAGCTTCTATATAATGGTGGCTCCGCCTGCATTCTATTCACTGCGTATAGCCGGCTTCTAAGATGACTTGATCTACTTGCGTTGCTGCCTCTGTACAATTATTGAACGATTTGTATTTTCTACAGTGCTCTTCATACGTGCAATCTTCATTTCGCACATGAAAGTTTACTCGAGTCTTTACTTGGTGGTCAGTTTCTATAAGGTCCATACATTCTCTTCTTCAGCCAATCTTCTCAGTGCATCACACTCGTTTCTTGTGATGTCACAACTTCTCTTTCTCTCTTTTTCATATTCCTTTGGGGATATCCTCCAAGAGATTGTCATCTCTTCAGGAATACATCTGATAGGGTTTTCAATGTGGATACCTTTTCTCGAAGATTCGACACGGAATAGTCACAACTGCTGGTGTCAAGCATGGCACAATTTCAGGCTGCCAGCATACAGGTAGTAGGGTGGTTGGATTTCCTGCATGGGCAGTTGGCTCATCCTCTACACTCCCCCATCTAGTCGATTCATCAACCACATCTTCACTAATCTCCACATTTTGAGTTCTTTTGAAGAAGTGCTTCTCCGGGGGCCAAATCTTCATCACTCCTTGCAGGGATCCTGCTGAATTTACATGTTCATCCACACTCCAGGTCATGTTGCTGCACTGTCCATTCAGATTACAATAGACCTATCGTCCCACGCACTTCTTGTGATTCTTTGGGGACAGGAACTTGGTTCCTTCAGGTGCTACAATGCTGGCCTATATGTATTTTCTGATATCTTCATCTGACAACTCCTTGGGTCGCAACCCTGATTCGACATCGAACATGATCTTCATTCCTACTCCCTTCTTCACTGTCTTCTTAAACTGTGTAATTATTATCCCAAAAGTAGAAAAAGAAGGTCAGGCGCACACTCTGGTTCCAAGTCATTTAATCCTGATGTAAGTAATAACAGGGTTGAATCCCAACACAGTTCAAAAAATAATAACAGGGCTGAATCCCAGATGCAAATAGTCCCAACAATGTTCAAATATTACCAGGGTTAAATCCCAACTGCTACAGTTTCAAAGCACAATAGTTAGTTCTACTCCTCCAAGTACTTTCAAGTCTCAAACTCTCATCAGGGAGGCTGTGTTAGCTGTGTTCCTTTTCAGGTGTTGCTAATTACTTTTTTCAATTTCAGTCTCAAAGGATTCTGGTTATTGTAGTGATGGCACAAGTGTTTCATTCAGGAGACCAGCAACCAACTCCCCTCCAAACACAAATCTTACCCACAATTGGGGGAGGGGGGAAAACCATGAATATGGCTCTCCAAAGTGGGGGCATAATAGCCCCGGTGCTGCTGCCTCTGGAGCCCGGGTCTCCTGTAACATTAAGTAGAAAAAGAAGGTCAGGCGCGCACTCTGGTTCCAAGTCATTTAATCCTGATGTAAGTAATAACAGGGTTGAATCCCAACACAGTTCAAAAAATAATAACAGTGCTGAATCCCAGATGCAAATAGTCCCAACAATGTTCAAATATTACCAGGGTTAAATCCCAACTGCTACAGTTTCAAAGCACAATAGTTAGTTCTACTCCTCCAAGTACTTTCAAGTCTCAAACTCTCATCAGGGAGGCTGTGTTAGCTGTGTTCCTTTTCAGGTGTTGCTAATTACTTTTTTCAATTTCAGTTTCAAAGGATTCTGGTTATTGTAGTGATGGCACAAGTGTTTCATTCAGGAGACCAGGAACCAACTCCCCTCCAAACACAAATCTTACCCACAATTGGGGGAGGGGGGCGAAACCATGAATATGGCTCTCCAAAGTGGGGGCATAATAGCCCTGGTGCTGCTGCCTCTGGAGCCCGGGTCTCCTGTAACATTAAGTAGAAAAAGAAGGTCAGGCGCGCACTCTGGTTCCAAGTCATTTAATCCTAATGTAAGTAATAACAGGGTTGAATCCCAACACAGTTTAAAAAATAATAACAGGGCTGAATCCCAGATGCAAATAGTCCCAACAATGTTCAAATATTACCAGGGTTAAATCCCAACTGCTACAGTTTCAAAGCACAATAGTTAGTTCTACTCCTCCAAGTACTTTCAAGTCTCAAACTCTCATCAGTGAGGCTTTGTTAGCTGTGTTCCTTTTCAGGTGTTGCTAATTACTTTTTTCAATTTCAGTCTCAAAGGATTCTGGTTATTGTAGTGATGGCACAAGTGTTTCATTCAGGAGACCAGGAACCAACTCCCCTCCAAACCCAAATCTTACCCACAATTGGGGGAGGGGGGAAAACCATGAATATGGCTCTCCAAAGTGGGGGCATAATAGCCCCGGTGCTGCTGCCTCTGGAGCCCGGGTCTCCTGTAACATTAAGTAGAAAAAGAAGGTCAGGCGCGCACTCTGGTTCCAAGTCATTTAATCCTGATGTAAGTAATAACAGGGTTGAATCCCAACACAGTTCAAAAAATAATAACAAGGCTGAATCCCAGATGCAAATAGTCCCAACAATGTTCAAATATTACCAGGGTTAAATCCCAACTGCTACAGTTTCAAAGCACAATAGTTAGTTCTACTCCTCCAAGTACTTTCAAGTCTCAAACTCTCATCAGGGAGGCTGTGTTAGCTGTGTTCCTTTTCAGGTGTTGCTAATTACTTTTTTCAATTTCAGTCTCAAAGGATTCTGGTTATTGTAGTGATGGCACAAGTGTTTCATTCAGGAGACCAGGAACCATCTCCCCTCCAAACACAAATCTTACCCACAATTGGGGGAGGGGGGCGAAACCATGAATATGGCTCTCCAAAGTGGGGGCATAATAGCCCTGGTGCTGCTGCCTCTGGAGCCCGGGTCTCCTGTAACATTAAGTAGAAAAAGAAGGTCAGGCGCGCACTCTGGTTCCAAGTCATTTAATCCTGATGTACGTAATAACAGGGTTGAATCCCAACACAGTTCAAAAAATAATAACAGGGCTGAATCCCAGATGCAAATAGTCCCAACAATGTTCAAATATTACCAGGGTTAAATCCCAACTGCTACAGTTTCAAAGCACAATAGTTAGTTCTACTCCTCCAAGTACTTTCAAGTCTCAAACTCTCATCAGGGAGGCTGTGTTAGCTGTGTTCTTTTTCAGGTGTTGCTAATTACTTTTTTCAATTTCAGTCTCAAAGGATTCTGGTTATTGGCACAAGTGTTTCATTCAGGAGACCAGGAACCAACTCCCCTCCAAACACAAATCTTACCCACAATTGGGGGAGGGGGGAAAACCATGAATATGGCTCTCCAAAGTGGGGGCATAATAGCCCCGGGCCCTCATTACGACCCAGGCGGTAAGTAATCGAAATTACCGCCATGGCGTAACGAGCGTTAACGCCATGGTCCGATGGCGATAAGAGCGCCATATTACGACCCATCGCGCACGATCATTACGCCATGGCGGTAACGTAAACTACGCCATGCCGTAAATAGCCCTTACCGGCCTCGTTAACAGCGCAGGGTGACCTACCGCCACCCATCATTGCGCCGACCGTAGTCAGCGGTCACCGTAATTAGCGGAACCGGAAATAGCGTAATCGCGGCGGAACGGGAAACAGCACAGCGGCCATCTTAAAAAACACAATCCATTGCCATCCTACCCAACCACACCACAACCAACCCTCACACCCTGTCATTCCCATAACCCACCCATTTCCTCACCCAACCATGCCGAAAGTTGTGAAGAAGGCATGTGACAGGCAGCGGCAGGAGCGCTACAGGCGTGAGGAACTGCAAATGCTTGCAGACACGCTCCAGGAGAAGGCCGATGTTGTCTTCTCCACTGAGATGACCCGGCCAGCCATAGGCCGCAAAAAGGAGGTGTGGGAACTTGTGGCACAACGTGTCAGTGCTGTTGGAACCACCCCACGCACCTCCAAACAGTGCCGCAAGAGGTTGGACGACCTGCGGATCAGGGTCCGGGGCATTATGTCTGCCAACCGTAACCTGGCCCTGTGAACTGGTGGGGGAGCACACTCCCCACTGAAGATGCAGCCATGGGAGGAGACATGTGCCTCTCTGATTGGCATTGAGTGCATCGAAGGTGTCGGCGAGATTGAGAGAGGGGCCTCTCAACGCAACAGATCAGCAGATGAGCCACACCCTGCGCACATGCAGCATGTACACTGTACAGTAGGCAGACACACACCTGCATGCAAAACCGAACCTAAAGGGAGGCAACCTGTATGTCACGGGCTACTAACTCCACCATCTATCCATTACACTCTTCACAATGCCTGCTCAATGTCCGCTGAACCATCAATAACAGTCACCCTCCTCTGCTCCACCACAGGCTCGCAATCGGACACTGGCAGGGACGACAGCACCAGCACCCCAGCCAAGAAGGCCAGGAAAGTGGGAGAAGGGAACCATGCATCCACCTCTGCTGGACCCAGGCCGAAACCACGCCAGGCTGAAGAGGCCAGGGCAGCAAAGTCCCCCGAGGAAGGGGTCGTGACAGCGCCTGCAGCCCAACAACACCCACTGTTGCCCACTGAGGGCAATGTGTCAGCAGGGAGCAGTACTGTTGGGGAGACTGCAGCCATCGGTGCCTGCTCCGATAGTGATGTGGAGGATGACACTGGACTTGCCCACAACACGCAACTTCACTCACCACACCTATCCCCAATCAGCCATCATGGAGATGACACCCAGGGCCAATCGCCTGCTAATTCATGGCCAGCAACTCCAAGCCCAGGGGGAGTTGGGGAAGATGGGAGTAGTCCCATTGGTCCCCCATTGGCACCCTCCATTGGGCCAGATTTCCAGCTGTCGCTGGAGCAGATTGCCAACAGGCAGGAAGTACTGGGCACACTCCTCACGCAGCATGTTGCAGAATGTGGAAGTGCCAGTGCAGCCATGGAGAGGAGTGCTAATGGCATCAGGTCTGCCATCCAAACTGCCAGCAGGGACATATGCACCGAACTTGCTGCAGTGCGGCAGATGATGAGCCAGCTCATCCAGACAATTGTGGACACATGCCGTACTGAGAAGCCCGGTACATCCTCAGCTGCAAGTTCAGTACAAGCCTCTCCCGTCCGCAGGTCATCCAGGACCCTGAGGAGCACAGGCAGGGGGCCCCAGGTTCCGGGAGAGGGGGCAGGCAATAGTGTGCAAAACTATACACACTTCACCACGGGCACTGTCACATGTTTGCAGGGTGTTCAGGGGGGAGGGGGGAATTGGGTGTGTTGGAGTGTTCAGGGGGGAGGGGGAGGGGGGAATTGGGTGTGTTGGAGTGTTCAGGGGGGAGGGGGGAATTGGGTGTGTTGGAGTGTTCAGGGGGGAGGGGGAGGGGGGAATTGGGTGTGTTGGAGTGTTCAGGGGGGAGTGGGAGGGGGGAATTGGGTGTGTTGGAGTGTTCAGGGGGGAGGGGGAGGGGTTCTGTTATACCTATTCAGAAGAACAATACACTTTTTCATTTCTCACAAACGAAATGTGTGGACATTGCTCATTGCGTATGTGTGCTTTATTGTTTTACAGTCCACAGTGTTGACATACCAGACACACACAGTGCCCCAAGTGCCATCCATATGTTACACACACGCTGTGTGTGCTAGAAGTATCGGTCAATGACATTGTGACGCATTATATGCCCCTCCTGTGCATCGCTGCCTCCCTGAGGTGCTGCCCCATCCCCATCATCATCATCCCCATCATCAGGTGGTTGTGGTTCTGCGTCAGGGGGCAGAGGCACGTTTCGTCTGATGCACATATTGTGTAGCATGACACATGCCATGACGATCTTTGCAACCTTCTCATGGCGGTACAGGAGTGCCCCGCCAGACCTGCTGAGGCAGCGGAAACGTGCCTTCAGTAGGCCAAAAGCCTGCTCTATCACCACACGGGTACGTGCATGGGCACGGTTGTAGTCCTCCTCATGCTGGTTCGATGGGTTCCGCACTGGTGTGAGGAGCCACCTCTTCAGGGGATAGCCCGCATCACCTGTAAAATGTGAGAAATGAATGTGTCAGGAACGAGATTGATTTGTGAACATGACGCACAACCATGCCTTGATTCCGACTGTTACTGTGCACCAATTAGAGTTGTGCTAATGGATTTACACTGTGCAACCAGTATGTGTTCATGGCTCTCATGTACTGTTTTGCATGCAAAAACACAATGTAGGGGGGACGATTGCCTTGTGAATGGCCATCCACTGTGTCTGTTCAGGCCGTCATTCATGTGACCTTGCACGTGTCCTGTGAGCTTGAAGCTCACATGATAGCAACATTGATGTCTGGCTCATTATGACCCCAGTGAGCATTACTGCTGTCAATGGGGACAGTTTGTGGGTCTTGTAGTGGTGCATTGATGTTCCTGTCTGTCATGTGCCTCCTTTGTGCGCAGTTGTGGGGGACAGGCCTTTCAGTAGTTGGTGCATGGTGACGTGCATGTTGGTGGTTTTCTTTAGGGTCAATGCGGTCACAATTTGCACAATGCACTTGCAGATGGTTGTGTCGTTTTTGGGATACACTTTCATTCACATGTTGGGATGATTAGGTCAGGCATAATGTGTACACTACTCTGTTGACGTCAGTGCTGCCACAGGGAATGATCTGGCTACTGCTAGTTGCACCCATGTGACGTATGCATCACCCCCTGTATCTGCCAGATGAAATATGCATTGGTACGTCATTCAACACCCACTTTGCATTTCCATGCTCATGACATTAGACTCACCGAGTAGGTAGGATCTTGGGCCTGCATGTCGCTCCATGTAGCGTAGTATTGTGGAGTTCCGAAGGACCATTGAATCATGGGTTGATCCGGGGTATCTGGCAGAACAATGTGTGGTGATCCTGTTGGAGTCACAGACCATTTGCACGTTGATTGAGTGGAAATGTTTACGGTTGCGGTACGGTACCTCCATGGCATGTGGGACCACCAATTCAACATGGGTGCAGTCAATGGCACCAATGCAACCAGGTATGCCGGCCAGTGCATGGAAACCCACTTTGGTGTTGGCAATCTCCTGGGCAGACCGTGGTAATGAGATGTGGTCATCTGTGTGCTTGAGGAGGGCATCGAGCACTTGCATCAGTGTACGCGAGAATAATGGTTGTGATATGCCATGCAAGTGCCCCACTGTGTGCTGGTAGGTGCCTGTGGCCAGGAAGTGGAGCACGGACACTACCTTCAGTAGGGGGGGGTGGCAGTGGGTGTTTCAATCATGCTGACGATGTCGTTGTGTATCATGTCCACAATGGTGGTGATGGTGTCCCGGTCCAGTCGGTACAGGGTGTGGATCTGCTCAGCTGTGAGGTTGAATGGGCTGGCTCTGATGCGTGGGATTGGGGGCTGCCTGCGTGGTGGCACTGGCTGTGCTGGTGGGGCTTGCTGGGCCTGCCTTGCCCTCCTTATCCTCCTCCGTCTCCTCTGTGCAGCCTGTTGTTGTTGTTGTTGTTGTTGTTGTTGTAGTTGCTGTTGTAGCACTCGCATTGCTATCATGTCCTCCAGCCCCAACATTGCTAGTCCTATTGGTATCATTGTGGAGTGTGACTGGGTGTGGGAAGGGGTGGGGTGTGCTCTTTTTGTACTTACTGAGTCTGTATTGCCTTCACCTGTGCTGTTTCTGTGCACCTGTGGCAGCTGCATTCACTTTACATGGCCCTTTACGGTTGGTTCGCGATGGCGTAATTAGCACCATGGCGGTAAGGTACTTAACGGGCTGGGTGATGGCGTTAGGGGCATGTCCGCTTGGGTCGGCATTCGCGTACCTTTCCGCCATGGCGCTAAGTACGGTGTGGATGTTCGCGTGCGCGCGCCCTTGGCGCAGTCAGCGGCAGCGTTAGCTACGATGCCGCTAATGACATCGTAGTTTACGGTCACGGGTCGTAATCGGCCCTAGCGGAAGACGATGGCGGTAATCGTTTACCGCCATCGTTTTTCGCTTTGCGCCAGGGTCGTAATGAGGGCCCCGGTGATGCTGCCTCTGGAGCCCGGGTCTCCTGTAACATTAAGTAGAAAAAGAAGGTCAGGCGCGCACTCTGGTTCCAAGTCATTTAATCCTGATGTAAGTAATAACAGGGTTGAATCCCAACACAGTTCAAAAAATAATAACAGGGCTGAATCCCAGATGCAAATAGTCCCAACAATGTTCAAATATTACCAGGGTTAAATCCCAACTGCTACAGTTTCAAAGCACAATAGTTAGTTCTACTCCTCCAAGTACTTTCAAGTCTCAAACTCTCATCAGGGAGGCTGTGTTAGCTGTGTTCCTTTTCAGGTGTTGCTAATTACTTTTTTCAATTTCAGTTTCAAAGGATTCTGGTTATTGTAGTGATGGCACAAGTGTTTCATTCAGGAGACCAGGAACCAACTCCCCTCCAAACACAAATCTTACCCACAATTGGGGGAGGGGGGCGAAACCATGAATATGGCTCTCCAAAGTGGGGGCATAATAGCCCTGGTGCTGCTGCCTCTGGAGCCCGGGTCTCCTGTAACATTAAGTAGAAAAAGAAGGTCAGGCGCGCACTCTGGTTCCAAGTCATTTAATCCTGATGTAAGTAATAACAGGGTTGAATCCCAACACAGTTAAAAAAATAATAACAGGGCTGAATCCCAGATGCAAATAGTCCCAACAATGTTCAAATATTACCAGGGTTAAATCCCAACTGCTACAGTTTCAAAGCACAATAGTTAGTTCTACTCCTCTAAGTACTTTCAAGTCTCAAACTCTCATCAGGGAGGCTGTGTTAGTTGTGTTGCTTTTCAGGTGTTGCTAATTACTTTTTTCAATTTCAGTCTCAAAGGATTCTGATACTGAAATTGAAAAAAGTAATTAGCAACACCTGAAAAGGAACACAGCTAACACAGTCTCCCTGATGAGAGTTTGAGACTTGAAAGTACTTGGAGGAGTAGAACTAACTATTGTGCTTTGGAACTGTAGCAGTTGGGATTTAACCCAGGTAATTTCTTAACATTGTTGGTACTATTTGCATCTGGGATTCAGCCCTGTTATTATTTTTTGAACTGTGTTGGGATTCAACCCTGTTATTACTTACATCAGGATTAAATGACTTGGAACCAGAGTGCGCGCCTGACCTTCTTTTTCTACTTAATGTTACAGGAGACCCGGGCTCCAGAGGCAGCAGCACCGGGGCTATTATGCCCCCACTTTGGAGAGCCATATTCATGGTTTTACCCCCTCCCCCAATTGTGGGTAAGATTTGTGTTTGGAGGGGAGTTGGTTCCTGGTCTCCTGAATGAAACACTTGTGCCATCACTACAATAACCAGAATCCTTTGAGACTGAAATTGAAAAAAGTAATCAGCAACACCTGAAAAGGAACACAGCTAACACAGCCTCCCTGATGAGAGTTTGAGACTTGAAAGTACTTGGAGGAGTAGAACTAACTATTGTGCTTTGGAACTGTAGCAGTTGGGATTTAACCCAGGTAATTTCTTAACATTGTTGGGACTATTTGCATCTGGGATTTAGCCCTGTTATTATTTTTTGAACTGTGTTGGGATTCAACCCTGTTATTACTTACATCAGGATTAAATGACTTGGAACCAGAGTGCGCGCCTGACCTTCTTTTTCTACTTAATGTTACAGGAGACCCGGGCTCCAGAGGCAGCTGCACCGGGGCTTTTATGCCCCCACTTTGGAGAGCCATATTCATGGTTTTCCTCCCTCCCCTAATTGTGGGTAAGATTTGTGTTTGGAGGGGAGTTGGTACCTGGTCTCCTGAATGAAACACTTGTGCCATCACTACAATAACCAGAATCCTTTGAGACTGAAATTGAAAAAAGTAATTAGCAACACCTGAAAAGGAACACAGCTAACACAGCCTCCCTGATGAGAGTTTGAGACTTGAAAGTACTTGGAGGAGTAGAACTACCTATTGTGCTTTGGAACTGTAGCAGTTGGGATTTAACCCTGGTGATTTTTGAACATTGTTGGGACTATTTGCATCTGGGATTCAGCCCTGATATTATTTTTTGAACTGTGTTGGGATTCAACCCTATTATTACTTACATTAGGATTAAATGACTTGGAACCAGAGTGCGCGCCTGACCTTCTTTTTCTACTTAATTATTATCCCAATCACACAGAATCCGAACATCACCATCACTAATACTGCCCCAAGAAACTTGAAGATGTTTGCCATCCACTGTGGAACCCATGAGAAAATAGATGCAAAACATCCGTCATCTGTGATGTCTTCTGTCTTCCATCTTGTGCAGGTTTGTCAGCACTGTTATGGCCTATGTCAAGGTCCCATTCTCGTCATCATGAGAAGGTATGAACGTGCAACATGATGGCCCAGTTTTGGCGCAAACTCCTCCATTCATTACTGTGATCATGTCAAGGACATATCTGTTTTGCAGGGTCATTACTTTTATGGCCGTCAATTCTTCCCTGATAGCATTGAATCCCTTTATGGTGGTGTTGATGGTCTGCAGGAGTTCCCATCTGGTAATCTGTAAACATTTGGCGTTCGCCATCGTCTGGATCCCAGGCATAAAGATAATCTTGAATATTGAGGCAGTCTTGCTGAACAACCTGTGCTCGTATTGGATAGAATCAAAGGCTTCTATTGATTTGGCTGAGAAATAATTCTTCCTCCTTGTCCAATTGAGAAATTCGAGCGATCTCCTTCTTAAATGATCATCTGCTTTCGGAAATTCTCCAATGTTCAGGTCACTCTGAGGAATCACTAACACTGGAACATAGATAAACACTAAGGAACACGTCCCTCCCCAGTTCTTGGGCAGCTTCATGTAGGCTCTGGACCCACAATCCCAATAATGACCCATCAGGATGGCTGTCCCTTCCTTCATGCTTGGTGCATCAAAAATGTGGTCACACTGGTGATTCTTTTCAACTTCCTTGTACCATTAATTCTGAAACATAAGGACACATCCTTCAGGGGTAGTATCTGCACTGGCCCTCCTTTATTGTCGACCCATGCCAACAATCCTGCAATCTTTGGCCATTGATCTTTGCATTTTTTTTCTGCATTTGCCACAACTGCTTCCCACTGTCCGGTTAATGCTGTTGCTTTGCACAACACGTCCATCAGCCCATCCTTCATGAGTAATTACTGTTCATTTGATTTTTTGCTGACCTCTTTCCCAACATTCTTGTATTTCCTCCACATTCTTATCTTTGCATTTCAGAATCTTGTTGTCTTCAATCTTGATTCCTGCTCCATTCATTCCAGGCTGTTCATATTTTATTATTTGATGCTTTGTTTCTGGCTTCTCTCTTGTCTTTCAATCTTGAACATAATTGTCTTCTCTTTGAGATGTCGCTTTTTTCATCCACACTATGGATGCTGTTTTTCCTTGGAACTGTCCTCTTGTCAGGCAAAGGGCGAAATGTGTCAGGCAATGTGCTTTTTTCACTGATACTTCTGTGGCTATGAATATTTTAGAGATTCCCAAAGCATAAGGTATCAAGGAACACACATAGCGACCCTCCTTAGATGTTCTCTCTCCCACCTTTTTTATGTGTTGATACGATATGTTATTACCCAAGTGTGTTGCATTATCTAGATAAGTGTTTATCCCTTCATTCTCTTCCTCTGCATTTCTCCAAACTCTCCCATATGCAAGGTTTGTGTACTGGCAACAAAGTGAATCAAAAGTGGTTTTCATAGTGGGAAGAGCCAACAGGACATCTGCTTTATTTGGACTAATGTGACGAAGAGCGTGAAACATGAGAAACAGAAAGACAAAAAGAGAAATTGTACATGCATAAACTATGCATAGGACCATTGACAACCACCTCTCTCACCATTCTGGTGTTGGTTGTGCCCGTTCATTCCCTAAAATCGCTTTTGCCTCATCATTCCTCATTTCTAATATAATCATTAAAAAATGCCTTTACTCCTGGTGTTGCAGTATATGCTCAATGATTACAATTACCAACCTCTTAATCACAGGGCCATTTTTAGGATCCTGTACAAAAGTGCGAATATCAATGTTTCTTCTGACAAGAGCAGGATAAGCTTGAAAAAGAAATACAAAAACAGTAAACACGATCCTATGCACATCCCTGTCAGTTAGGACCATAGGGCTAACCAAATAGATACTCAGTGAGAAAGGAATCTGGATATTGCTCTCGTTTCCAGTTCTTAACTAGGAACTGTCATTAGGCATAATTTTGACATATCCATGTGATTGTTAAAGTTCAGTTTTTCAAGATTCTAGTGACTCTCAGCAAAGGTTTGCACTCCTGCTTAAATATCTATAAAGGAGCGTCCGAATGAGTCACAGTCCAAATGCAAAATCTGTATTATCAGCTGGTTGGTTTGTCGTCCTTCTTCTTCATCATCGATCGAGTCGGCACACGCTGAAATCCTTCTTCTTGTCTTGCTTCTTGATCGGCAACAGTAGGAGGGGCCGTCTCACCGTTGTACAATTTCACATTGTTCAAGCGAAGCCAAGCTCACTTGCCTTGGACTTTTACTGCTGAGGGCATTATATTTTAAACGCAAAAGGGGCCATTGAAACATGGCTCGTGCAACTTTCAGGTGAAATATTTTATCGGAACAGTGTCACCAAAAAACAATTTAGGTGTTGGCAAAAGTTCAGGAGATTCGGTTGCTGGATTGTCTTCATCTGTGTTCTGAGACCGACCCCTCTGACGTGTGGGTTGATCTAAAATGAAAGAGATGCTCAAGGTTATACACTTCAAATAGTTGTGCAGTTCATCACCTAACAATTTCGCTGTACACTGGGCATCACTTCTACTCCCCGATGGATGTGTAAGAGGCGTTCTCATTTTCCTCCCTGTGACTAGTTCATGTGGGGTGAGGTGGTAGTCCGAACCAGGCTGATTCCTTAGGGCATATAAAGCTAAGCGCAGGCAATATAGCCAGCCCTTCTTCAAAGTTAACTTGATTTTTGCAATCCATTCTTTAAGGAGACCATTGAGCCTCTCACATACCCTATTTGCTTGCAGGTGATAAGCCGAAGAAAACTTGTGTTTAATACTCAATAATAGTCCTATCTGTTTGAACACTTCATTAACAAAATGTGGCCCATTATCAGATGTTAGCCCTTCACACACACCTCATCTTGGAAAGATTTCATGTACTAAAAACTTTGCTGCGCAAATGGCGTTAGGGTGTGTACACGAACCTGCCTTGATTCACCTAGAGAAGGGACACACCACCACTATCAGATAACTGTATCCATTATATACTTGCAGCATAATCAATATGTAAATGCTAAAAAGGACCATTTGGTCAAGGTACTACTCCTCTAATCATTATCAGTGTATGCCCAGCCATAAACCTTTGACACAAGATGCAATTCACTAATAAGAATGCAACATGTTCTAACAAATTTGGAATGAACCAGTCTTCCACAATCATTGCAGCAAGACTTTCCCTAGTTACATGTGTGGGGTAATGCAGCCGTTCAAGCACTACTTTTAAGAATGCTACTGGCATCACCGGCTTTCCAGTGCTATCCTGTTGCCATGCTTCTGTGGGGGATAAAGAGCACCACCTTCATTTCCATAACTCCTGCTATTCCTGTAGTGCACTCTCTTGAATCTCCATTATTTGGGTCTTTGGCAAATGATTAAACCCCTCTTGAATTACCATATCCGTGACTACTTTCTCTTTGACATTTGGAGTGTCAAAACTTGAGATATCTGGGGAATATGCAACCCTTTTGGCTTCTGCATCTGTGGCTTCATTCCAGCAAGAAATAAAATCTGTTCGCTTAGTGTGAGCGGCGCATTTAGCAACCGCTATAACGAGTTGTAATGCCTTAATAAAGATGTGTGCTGTACTAGAGCGCCGTCTGCTCAGATGAAGCCCCTCCTTTTCCAACATGCTAGCCCTGCAGGTACGGTTGATGTCAAGTAGGCGGAGTAACTGTACACTGTCACTTACAGCCCTTCGTGTTTCTCGAGAGTGACAATGAGTGCTACCAATTCTGCCACTTGCGCTGAAAAGTGAGACGGTAGCCTAACACTTGCTACAATTTCAAACTTGCCATTCGCTGTATGCCTCACTACAACGGCGCCAGAATGCCTTTCTCCACTAATCTGATCAATTTTCAAAGAACCTCTGGAAATGCATTTTCTTTCACACAAGGTATATTATAAAATTCAACATAATTTGCACAGTCATGCACATGATCGCCTTCTGTTACTGGCCTTGGCTACAAATGTGGCAGGATTCACTATTCTACATTTGTCAATTTTGATTGTTGGGTTCAAAATCATGACTTAATAGGCTGAGGCTCTCTGAGATGTCAATGTACCTTTGGGGTTTTCTAAAATGGCAAACAGAGCATGCTCCACGTAGAGAGTCATAGAGCAGCCCTTAACAATACTTGTAGATTTCTAAATTGTGAACGTGGCGGCTGCCAATGACTGTTCGCAAGGAAAGAGTCCTTTTATAACTGGGTCTAAAATCCCACTATGATATGCTAGACGCTTGTACTCCAGTGTAGTCCTCTGTGTAAGCACAGCTGTCATGACTGTGCCATTTGTGTGCGAAAAAAAATACAATTCTTCAGCATAGTTGAGAATTCCTAAAACAGGGGCTGTACAAATCACCTTTTTCAATTCCTCAAACCCTTCCTCCATCTCCTCAGTCCATTGTATTTTAACCTCATTTACTTGTGCTTTCTTTAAAGCCTGCAAAAGGGGTCTTGTGTACGAACTTTAGTCAAACACCCAGGTTCTAACATAATTACATAGTGCCAAAAATTGTTGCATCTGTTTTACTGTGTGCAGTTTTGCAGTTTTCATAATCAAATCAACTGTCCAATGTATAACACCTCTTCTTGACGATATTGTAGGTTCTCCTTGTCTACCTTGTATCCTTTGTCTGCTAAGATAGTCATCAACTGAATCGAGTCCTGCCTGCACTCATCTTCTGTAGTGCTACAAATTAAAATTCCATCTACATATTGTATCACCATACTTTTCAAATCAACATTGACTAGGTCCATATGGAGGGCCCTGTTAAAGATTGATGGAGATTCACAGTACCCTTGAGGCAGCCTAGTATGTTTCAGTCGAGTTTGGCTAAACGTAAATGAAGCCAAGTCTTGTGAGTCCTTGTGCAACAGGATTGAGAAAAACGAATTTTTCAAATCAATCACCGTGAAATATCATGCTTCTTCTGGGATACTGTATAGTATTGTCGCCGGGTTGGCATCTACAATCTGGTTAATCGGTCTCATATCTCCAATACCCTCCCTTTGATTTTTTCGATAGGATACACCACAGTGTTGCACAGTAATTCTGATGGTACCAGAATACCTTGTTTCATCAGTGCTGAAATGGTTTTGAATATACCCTCATCAGCCTGTCTAGAGATGGGGTACTGTCTTACTCGAGGTAAAATCGGCCACGGCTTCAGCTTTATTTTAACTTCCCCTATTCCCTTTAATAATCCTACATCATAGGGGCCTGTACTTTCTCCAAGTCCTCTTCAGAAAATGCTGAACTCTGAAGCATTATTGCCATTCGCTGTGGGATTTCCCTCTTCTCTATTGTATGTAATGCTCATAAAGAACACTACTACATTGTCTGTTGGGTCTTCTCTAAACATATCATCAGTAATGTAAGTCAACCGGTACCCTTCTTTGAGAGCTATTACTATCCTCCATGGTCTACTCTCATCATCCGTTCCTTCGAGCAGCGCCATTTCCCTTCGTAATATGGCTGCTTCTAACACTAGCGGGAAAGTCTGTCCCCCCTCTTTGTCCATAGGTATCTGTGGTCCGAACAAGAATTCATCAGGTATCCTCATAGTCTTCCCCACTAAACAAGGTATCCATGTTAGTAGAATGCTCACCCAATAAAGAAAAACCTCTGGCTCTACTGGAATGCCTTGCAGAGCAATTTGCCCTGTGAACGCCACTATGAATTCACCCACATTTAAGTAGTGTATTCCGGTAGTGGAACACACTATTCCCTTGTCAGTGAATGAAATCTTCATGTTAAGTTTTGTCATCAAATCGCTTCCTAAAATGTTAACTGGTGTTTGTCGTGAATACAACAATGGAACAGACATGTCGCATTCCCCATATAAAGACTGGTAATTGAATTCGTAGCTCCAAAGAACCCTTGAGTATTCATGGCAATTCCAACATTGGATATTTTCCCTCTCTTATCCATGAACGAGTAGCCCCAGTGCCTACTAGAAAAGAAAAAGATTTTCCTCCTATCGTCACATCAACCTTTGGCTCCTCCTGGGGGTCTGATGTCACTGATAGTAATGAACACATCAAATCGCCTTGTGATATGATATGATAGGTTCTTTCTAACGTGTTTAATACCCACAGGTTTCTAAGCGCGAACCCGGGGATCAAAACTGTGGTGCTCCGTGTTGTCTTGCTTCCAAGGCAAGCACGTTGCCCCTGAGCTTTCCGATTGTGGGTACATGCATGCCCCCGTACCTGTGAAAGGATTTCCTCCTCCCACAATGGCACCTCCTATTTTAGGTGTCAGTAATTGTCCCGTGTTTGCATACTTTTGTGTCTGCCTGGGGGCGTGTTGAGATTGCCCTTGCGGTGGATTAATTTGCGGCGCTTGTGTCTGATACACTGTCTGATCTTGGGCAAACCCATCTCTCATTTGTGTGTTTTACGGTGGAGGATAAGCTCTCCTCCCTCTTGAGAATTGGCCATTCTGTACATTTCCTTGGCTCCCACATATACGTGCAATGTGTCCTGTCAAAGTCCAACATACAGGGGGAGGCCACCTGACTAGCCCCCATTGGTTGAATCCTTCGTGCGCATTCTGATTCTCATTTTGCAAATTTTAAAACCCACCTTAATTGTTTTGGAATCCACCCCTTCCTCTATAGCCCATACCTTTGCCTTGCGGCATGAACGCATTCCCTCCTTGGTCCATCGGGCGTTGATTATTCACCTGCGATGCACCCACTGCTTGCTGCATTCCCAATCCTTCCACGCTTGCCAATACCGCCCCTTCCTTGGCAAATTTGGACAATTATTTCTGAACGTATTTGCCTTCTTCAATTTTCCTAGCCTCATCTTTTTCCTTGTTTTTCTCCTGTAATAGCCGACAGTGATGCAATATTGTCAATTGTGTTTCAGCCCACAGCCTCGTTTCCATTCCCACTTGTTTCTTCATTTGCCTCTGTACTTGCTTAGGCAACCCCTGATATAATATATTGTAAAATAATGCCACTATTTTTTTCCCATGGGTTACGCATTTCAAGTTGCCAACGCTCTTAAATGTAAGCAATAGGGTCTTCATCTTCCTTCATCTTATGTGTCATGATTGCACCCATATCTGATGTGTCAGGATATTGCACCCCAAGAGCCCTCCAAACATCTGCTCTACAATTATTGAATGGCGCTCTGCCATGCTCTGTGTTTTGTGCTGTCACACCTGAATAGCCTGCTCTCCTCCATATGTCATCAGCCCTCTCCCCAAGAATATCTGCAAAGAGAACCATAATGTCCCCTATGGCCAGTGTGTTTCATAATGGAAACTGCGCAGAGTTTGGCAGTAGAGCTGGCAGTCCACAGCAACAAATTCTGCTTTACTTTCATTCCCGAAGTCTGTTTTCACTGCTTGTTGGTGTGTAGGAGCCAGCCTACATAATCTGCCTGCCGCTGCGGAGCGGCCACAGAGTTTGGCAGTAGAGTTGGCAGTCCACGGCAGCAAATTCTGCTTTACTTTCATTCCCGAAGTCTGTTTTCACTGCCTGTTGGTGTGTGAGGAGGAGCCAGCCTACATAATCTGCCTGTCGCCGCAGAGTGGCCGCAGAGTTTGGCAGTAGAATTGGCAGTCCACGGCAGCAAATTCTGCTTTACTTTCATTCCCGAAATCTGTTTTCACTGCCTGTTGGTGTGTGAGGAGGAGCCAGCCCTACATAAAGTGCCTGCTGCTGCGGAGCGGCCGCAGAGTTTGGCAGTCCATGGCAGTCTCCGGCACGCAACGACAATGCCACGGACTACCAAAGAGGAGTGGAGGCGACTTAGGAGTCAAAGCCACAGAAGGGCAGTCAACAACGGTTTGGAGCATAGAAGCTCGCTGAAACCTGATCGCCTTGTGACAAAGTCTCCCAACGGAGGTAAGACTGTAACAGACAAAACTGATGTAAACGCTTCATACACGAACATTTTGTTGCAAAGTATTTCAGCGCATTCATCTACGGAAACCCCAGACCCCTTCTGCCATATAACTGTTTGTCCCCCCTTACCGTCTCCAACATGCTGCTCTCAAGGAGTGAACTCAAGGGAGCAGTTGGGAACCGAACGGGACTCACAACAGTGTAACCCTTCACCCCATCCTCCTATGGTTTGTGAAAGAGCCGATGCCAACGAGAAGGGAGGTGGGTCGGAGGGAGGAGTCGAACTGACGGCAGACCTCCAGCACAATCCCTGGTGCCTCGGACCAACGTGGCTGCAATGATTGTAGACACGGAGGTAGTGGGGAAGACCGCACGTCCTGGTCTGAATCGGCCTCCCGGTCCCCGGAAGCCAGTGATATTGAATTGACAACAGGAGATCCTGTGATCCCTAGTGGAAATTCCATTGTATTTGGAGACCTGCAGTCTGCTGAGCCACTCCCCACCAACATATCTAATACTATACATTTTGAAGCTCTCTGGGGGTCCCAAATGAACCCGGATATGGAACCAGATCTTCAAAATGCATCACAAGGAATAAATAAAACCCAAGTTACAATTGATATCCATCCTACACCCAATACAAAATATATCTGGAGTATCTCTCCATAAATAACCAAAGGTAAGATGCAAAATGTAGACTTTATCAACCACTCCGAACCTGTTAAAGACATATCAGACACTTCAAGTACTGTGTTTGAACATGGCGAAGTTCTAGATGTAACAATAGACCTAGAAAAACGCCTAAACTCAACGGATGTTGATAATCAGCAAAGTAACCAAAGAGACACAACAATAACAACAAAAAAACAAAAAGCTTTCTACTTCAAAGAAACACCACTTAAACGAAAAAGATGACTGTAAAACCAATGAATAAGAACGGAGCGATGTGTGGAACACTCCCAGCAATCCTAAAGAAAAAAGAGTCATTACAAAGATTCAAAGACAATGACGAATAATCAAAAAGAACATATAAAAAAATAATTCAAAGAAAAAGAATATTGTTCCAAAAGAATCTGCCCTCCTGCAGTTAAAAAAAAAAATATGAAGAACAACATGCATTGGGAGAACTGTCTGACGTAGAAATATTACAGGGAGCGGACTTAACTCCAATTTGCCACTTACCGGACTTACAAGTCTTTACGTGGACAGGCCTAGATCCAGGATAGAACAACCAGACAGCATCCGTGAATGGTCAATCGTGGCCTTCTCAAATAATTGGACGAACTAACGAACAAGAGCCCGGCCCGGAGGCTAATAGTTGCAAAGAAACCCCCGATGATTCTCAGAACAAGGGAGATAGTGCCTTGGGGACGGACTCCAGAAAAAGTCCACAGGAATCCACCGTGGCAACTCAAAAAGTGCATAGGGGAGTTACCAGTCATACATCTCAGCGCGTTGAAATTAACAACGATCTTACAAAACAAGATAGTAAAGAAGGACCAGAGGTTAAAAAGGCCGACGAGGGAGACGCAATGACATCATCGATAATCACGGATACATTACCACTGAAAGAACTGCCGATTGACACAAAAAACCACAAGTGCCACTCCAGAGCCCTTCTAAACCTAAAGTGCCTAAGGATATACACACGTTTCCTTATAACGAATCTAACGACTCCATTCCAAGAGTTAGTAGAAACTTAGAGACAATAAATATATCCACACATTTGCCCACGAGAAGGAGACCATCATCTAGACTTTCGGAGCCAATAGAAAAGGATACACCTTCTAAAAAACCGGACTTGATGGCTTTGATGTCCACATTCACAATTGCCTTGGCGCCGTTTTCAAAACTTCACGAGGGAATAAACGATACACTTAAGGATCACTCTACAATGATTGCAATGACATACACGAAAATTACTTATTTGGAAGGCTATATTATGACGTGTGAAAAACTGAAAGAACCTATAGGCAACAACATGCCATACACCAAAGACTGTGCTAAACCCCAAACAAAGGGTCAAAGTACAGAAACAGAGAACCTGAGCCCATCATCGTCAAGTATCCAAACGCTACCCATGAAAGAGTTAGAATTGAAAAAACTGAAAGTAACTCATGATACTCAAACAGGAGAAGCATCTTCATCATACAAAATTCAAGAGATGAGCGTAAATAAAATTGTCACTCAACCACAATTAGCCTCTTCAGGCTTCGTAAAACCAAATATTGTAGAAAAAGACTTAAGACCTTCGAAGTCAGATTCAAAGAAAACAAACCTAAATGGGTGCGTAGTATTAGAGTTGAAGGGGACTAAAAACAACAGTGTAATAGAAGAAGTATTATCAAATCAAACACAAAAGTGCTTAAAGAATATATATACCCAGTATTCTTGCCATCAATGAATGCCAAAGGGATAGGTACAAGGAGTGTAACCTTTGAAGAGAAGCTGGCTCAGCATATACAGAATACTGTTCTGACCGATGAAAGTGAAGACGAGAGAGCTCTCTCAGTCTTAACGCAAAGAAATCGACATTGGAACCAACCCTAAAACCAGTTTCCTCTGACTCCCATACATTTTCCATATCAAACCGCATAGTGACTGATTACCTTGGGAATACTTCTGTTGACCTTATGGACTTATCAGAATACTCAAAAGAGGGATCGGAACCAGATCTTTATTGCCTGAGGAAGGAAACCCACAATCTCAAAAGTCAAATACAGAAACTAAAAATACCACGGGTAATTACTCTCCTCCTTTTATGTCATTGGCTGCAAGGAGGGAAAAGGTGGAAATGACCCGTCAAGGGATACAACCATCGGGACCCGTGAGAAGAACCCGACACCTACTGAGTCAAGAAACCCTGAAGAATTTAATATATCCTCAAACACTCCAATTTTTAACCACCACTCTGTTCCCTGGGAGGAAAAGAAACACAGATCCTCAATCTCTAGGGAAAGTAAGAGATGGAGATCAAAGTACGATTTAAAAAGACACAATGAAAATATGAAAGGTCCGCAAGACCACAGAAGACCAAAGTCAAGAGAGAGAACAAAAAGGGGGGAAAGGCTTACATACAAGGAAAAAATAAAAAGTGAAAGAAACTTCCTTCTTAAAGCAATTGAAAAATCAGATGCAGCAATTCTAAATAGGAGGAACATTTTGATCTTGTTCCACTGCATCCCCTCCTTAAGAGTAATCAGAACAGAGGACATAAAAATTGTGGAGTTTGGAGTAAAAGGTAAACTGGACAACGTTTACTTACACGTACCCTCTTTGGTGGTACGTGCTTTAATATTACAAACGGTTGAAAGCTTCATAATATTAGGTTACGACCTAACAGAATGCGGCGCAAACGCCCAAATACTGGACACGAATCATAACTCCAAAATGTATACAGACAAAGTGTACAAATCTGCTTTAAAACCACAAACAACGATATCCCCTCGTGTTAGAAAAACAGATTGCAAAGAGGATTCTATTCTGGATTCCTCACAAACAGAGAAAAAAGATGAAGAAAATGCCAGAACAAATCCAGAAAGAGGTCAACCTCCATATGATAAAACATTAAAAGGATCCCAAATACCACTGGAAACAGAAAATACCAAACTGTACTTGGATCTCCTGAACGTGGGTCGATTGCCCAAAGGCCCACTCCCGAAATTGAGAATAACATTTGCACCGGAAGTAGTGGGAACTGGAGCTAATCCCAAACAAAACAGAGAGAAAGAACAAGGTCAAATTATGGAAGGGAAACAATGGACATGGATTTCAAGAGCACTAGAGTTGGGAAAACGAAGTTAGCAACCCCAGGAAGGATCATCTACAGAGGACCGTATTAGGACCTCGTGGAAGAAGGGGACTAATTTAAAATTTGGATCATGGAACACAAGAGGTTTCGCACACTTACTGAGACCCACTGACATACGATTGGGAGATTATGACGTACTATGTCTCCAAGAGACTTGGTTAAGAGATCAATCAAACATGGACGGATATGAATCTTTTCTTGCACCGGCGGCAAAGGGGCTCTTTGGCCGCCCATCCTCGGGTCTCTTGACCTTGGTCCGGTCGTATAATGAATTACAAGTAACAAAGGTGATAGAAACATCTTTATTTTTACAGGTCCTCCAACTCAAGTGGGAAGGGAGCCATCACCTGAATCGCTCAAGTGATGAGGAGATAATAATAAACTCCTATTGGAACCCCTTGGCTCAAAGTGACAAACAGTTTATATATAAAGCAAACCTCCTCTGAATATAATCTGTCTCACTTGATAATATGTGGAGATTTAAATCTAATTTACCCAGACGTCATACGAGGAAACATCACCCGTACCCCTAAAACATTGCCAATCAAAAGAGGAGCAAAATGGCCAAAACTAATGAAAGTATATGACCTGTATAATCTCCACCTTTTAAAAGGAAAGAACAAAGATTACGTTCCAACTTGGGAAAAGGGTGATGCTACAGCTACATTAGATCACATTTTTGTTACACGTGAACTTCTCTCCCACATTACTAAATTTCAGATTATATCTACTGAAAACAGTGATCACAACATGTTAGAATTCACGTGGACTTCATCGCAGGAGACAAGAAGACAGATGCAACTGTCAATTGAAGAATCTGGTGGAAGAATAAAACTCAATGTCAATGCAGGAGATGTGGGAAACCTGATTGAAAAGTATACTGTGGTACACGTAAACAAGGCTCAAATTACCTCTGACTTTGAACAACATTTAAATATATACCGACATATGGTTAAGAACTCAAAAACAAACCTGAACGGTAATATTCATACTTATGATAAAGACTTGGTTGAAGAGAGGAAAAAAGTGAGGAAAGCAATCCGCTTGTTAAAGAAAACTAAGCGTATAAAGGATATTGAATCAGCAGCCATAGCGAAAAGGTCTTATGAAAATTGGCTAAGATCGCATAAAGCATCAATGTACCAAGCAGATGCGGAAAAATTCTTGAGATTGATAAACAGACGCAACTCGAGGGAATTTTAGCTAGCCATAAAAACATCACCAAATGGCACAGATAATCGACTCCATAATCATGTGGGTGAAGAGAAGTGGATAAACCACTTCACAGAACTTTTCAAAAATCCAAACATAGGGATTTTACAAACTCAGAATGAGACGGAAGTGGAATGGAACCTCCCTATTGATTTAACATCTATTGAAATGAAAATTCGAAAATTGAATAATTCCAAGGCACCGGGACCGGACGATTTAACAAACGCCCACTTGAAACAAGTTCCGGAGGAATGGGCCAAGTTTACTAGAACTGTTTTTGATACAATCACAAGAATGAAAACAATACCTTTATCTTGGAAGAAAGCGACTATAGTTCCAATATATTAGACCGGCCCGAGAGAAAACCCCAAGAACTATAGACCAATAGAGTTGCTTGACATTATTGGCAAGCTTTATGGTTCAACCCTATTAGATCTTTTTCAAAAATGGGCTGACGACACAAAGGTGACAGATCCATTCCAAACAGGGTTTGTTAGAAATGTCAGAACTTTGGCAAACATCTTCCTAATTAACATCTTAAAAGGGAAAACCAAGGAAGATAGACCACCTCTCTACGTGGCCTTTGTTGACCTAGTTCAGGCATTTGACCAGGTCAACAGGGAGCTCCTTTGTAAGAAGCTTGGAACAAATTCCGGCGCTCCACAGTGAAACCTCAATATCTGTGTGATTGAACCAACTGGGAACCATCTCTAAACCCATTCAAACGTCGAGAGGGGTTAAACAGGGATGCCCATTGGCGCCTACCTTGTTTAACGCCTACCTATGGGATTTTAAAGACTCAGATACGTTGGTAAGATCTTTTCCACCAAAACTGGGTGGGATCAAGATATATACGCCGACGATCTAATCATCTTGGATCAAATACCCATAGGCCTGCAAAGGCAGTTGGATAACTTGAGTGCGTATATAAGAAAAAACAACTTGGAAATCAATATGACCAAAACACAGATAATGACATTTCAAAAATCGCTGAAATCAAACGCCAACTTTACATGGCTTCTGGAGGGAGCAAAAATTCATACGGTTGCAGAATTCAAATACCTGGGTGTCATCATAAGCAATAATCCCACAGAAAAGAACATGCAACAAAATGTGTGGGATAATACAAAGAGACTAAGTGCTCAAGCAAAGAAAATCGAAAGAAAATTCTGCAGATTTTCGGTATCAGGTAATATTATCCCCATATATATGGTCGCTGTATATAATACCGCCGGGAAGAGGTCGTGGCGATATTATATGGGTGACCATATATATAGGGACAGGGGCAGGAAGAAAAAAAAGTTTAAAAAAAGGGTTTCGGGGTTGCGGGGGTGTCCCCTGCATGTTCCATGCAATAATGTCCCCACAAAAAACGGCAATTTTTCGGCGATATTTTTGCATGGCAATATTTTTGAGGGGACATTATTACATGGAACCAGATTTTCACTGCTACCAATAATTCAGTTCTATCGGATGAAGGTTGTACCAACAATTGTGTTTGGAGCAGAAGCCTTTCTAAACCTTGCAGATGGCCTATGGCAGAATCTCGAAAGCTTCTTTTGTAGGCACCTGTTGAATTTACCACCGTCAACACTTATGGCCCTAATAAGAAGGGAATTGAGCATTTACTCATTAAAGGCCATTGTAGAAAGAAACCGACTAATGCTTTTTAGAAAGGTGATTATTCCGAATGACCAACCATCTTCAACATTATCCATGATGAACTGTATGATCGAAACTCAAAACTGTTAGAATCGTGGTTACAGAAAATCACTTATATTATAACTGACATAGGATCATCTGAAACCAAACTTATAAACAATCCTACAAAAGTGACAACAAAACTAGAAACGTTGGATTGGATAAAAACTCAAGACATGGCAGTCACATATAAATCAGTGGCTCATATTTACCAGTAAGCAGAAAACTGAATGATACAAGTCCTTATCTGAGGAAGTTTCCGAATAGACAATCTCGACAAACCTTCATGACAGCTTGCTTGAACATCCTCGTAACAAATGAAATAAGAGCCATTCGAGGGACATCAAGTACAAACTCATGTCGTTTTTATGAGATGATGGATCAAAAGGAAACTATCAGACACCTGCTATTGAACTGTAAAGGTCTGGAGAAAGAGAGAATGATTCATATGATCCATCTGTTTAAAGACCTATCTTACTATGACGAATAGACTTGGTGGAATCGCCTAATGGAGGGAGAAAGAACTATTGCAGTGACCCAATTTTTACAGAACATTGATCTTATGAAACCTTAGAAACAATCTAAGCTTCTCCCAAAAAATAAAATGGCATATCGTCAATTGATGTTAGCAAGTAAATTCTCGCTCTCTCTTTCAGGGGATGATTATCATGATGTGATGTAAGATTTTTTGTAAAAAAATGTGCTAACATTTTAAATAAAAATAAAAAAAAGGAAAGAATAAGAGAAACTGTGTAAACCCTAACTCGCAGTCGGCTCCTATCATCTGTCTATCCATGGCAGGGACAATCGTCCCTGTCTGTCTCCTTACTGGTAGTGATCTTATACTGCTCACATATGGCAGTGATTCTCTTTTTTTGCTATACGATCACCCTCTGGGACGCTCTGGATATGCTATGGGATCTGGCATCCTATCCTTAGGTTGCTCTAGATCAGACCATCTTACTTCTTTGTCCGTCTGCAGGCTTCCCTTGGGGGCACACACGCTCTCTCCCTCTTCCTCAAGGAAGGATTCTCTTTCCTCATCTGACATGTCTAGTCCCCAACTAGTCTTACTCTCATCCCCTTCACCCTTATCTAAGTTCATTCTGCTTAAGGATAAGGCTCTGTGCTCGAGGTGAAATGGATTTTCTTCTCCGCTTCACCATTGGAATACTAGGGACTGATCTCCCTTCCCTCGGTTTCCATATTTACTTGCTTGCTTTATTCTTGATAGGCGTTATTGATCCTGTCTCCAATACTTCCTATCTCAAAGTTTTCTTCTTCTAATGCTACTCTAGATGCTCCGGACGTTGCTCCTTTTAACAGAAGAAATTCTTGTTTTCTGTCCCATCGTATTGCTGGATTTGACTCTACTGGTGCCTTACGAAAAAGGCTAATATCAATGTCCCGCTGTCTCCTTCTTCGTTCTAAGTCTTCATCTAATTCTCTTTGTTTTCTCGTCTCCCTTCTAATTCCCTCCTCTTCTTGTCTTCGCTCTTCTCTCCTTACTTCTGCCCTCCTTTCCACTTCTTCTCTTCGTCTCTGTATCCTTTTGTCCTATAATTTCTGTGCTTCATCCTGCTTTCTTCCTTTCTTTTCTATCCCTATCTTCTATTGCTCTCTGCCTATTGTTGTACTTTCTTTGCTCCTCTGCACGCTCCTGTTTTTTCTCTTGCTCCTCCTGCTACATCTCTTCTCATCACTCCTTGCTCTTTCCTTTTATGCTCATCTTCGTTCAACCTCTTTTCTCACTTTCCGTCTTTTCTATCCTGTTCCTCCTTATTGTCACTTTGCCTTACTTCCTCAATGCTTTTCCCATCCACCTTGAGGAAATCTGTCTTCCCATCCATTCGTTCTGCACCAGCATTACCTCATCAGCTTTGTCCTTTTTCCTTTTCCATCTCTTAATCTCTATGCTTTTGATTGCTCACTCTTCTCTTCTTTATTTTGTATGATCTTAAAGATCTCCTCTTTTCTCTTACTCTCCTCTGGACTATCGCCACTGCTATAAGCACGCGATTCGTATATTGGATTACTATTCCCCGTTGCAGCTGTCAATTTCTTTAGTGGGTACAACCCTACTACTTCTGCACTAGCACTTTTTACTTCAGGCGAGGTAAGGGTAGCTGAGGGCTCAACACCTTCCTCCTTACACTGATTAAGAATCCACTCCTCAGGTGGCAGATCCTCCCTTTCTTCTTGGTACATCTTCCAGAACTCTAGAATCGCTATTTTTTTCTCCAATTTCTTTCCCGTGTACACAGTGTGCAAGTATGTGGTAATGTGTTGAAATACAGCTTTTGACAGTGATACCCGTTGTTTCCACAGCATGAACATCTTATCTGCCGTGCCTTCCACCCATTCCGCACTACACTGTTTGAGCTTTGGCATGTGCTTTGGCAATGTCTTACATAAATGCATCAGGGGAGTGTCTCCCATTGTGACGAGTTTCAATTGACAGTCAATACTTACCAGGTTTTGTAAAATACTTTCGCCACTTTTCAATATTCTTAAAACAACAAATATGAGCGCGCTCCGAGAATCGCAGATCAAGCCTCTACCTTTCCAATTATCTATGTCTATCTCTGGATTGTTACCAACCACTTTCCGAACGTGAATCACCAGGTGTCTTTTGCCGCTTGCATCACTTCTGGTGGGTGCAGAGTTGCGGGCAGACATATCACATCTTACTGGTATCGAATTGCATACGTTTTCTATGTGATTCTCTCTATCACAATTGCTGCATTTTTTACCTGTCGTAAGACATTTAACTTTTTTCATGCAGAAATGGCAGACCACATCTATAGCATCATCCTCATGATGAATAACTCCTCGCCGGCAGAAGCCTTTATTGTCTATTCTTTATTGAATGAGGGAGTTGGTAGAGCTCGTTACTTTTGGGTTCTTTGCTGGCCTCCATTTGTGTGGCTTGCGCTTCCGCTCTTGTGTGGAAGTGGAAGGAAGGCCAAAATGGGGAAGGCCATGTGAGAGACCTCAGGCAGATCCAGATTTTTGGGCCTGGGAATTAATAGACCCCAGTGAGGTGTGTTTTGTGTATGCAGACTATGTCCCCCAGGCTATCCAAGCAAGTGAGAGCACAAAAGAAGGCACCAAAGTATTTGAAGAAATTAGCAAACAGATTTAGTACAGAGAGGGCAGTAGGCTCATTGCCAGCCGAGTAAGTTAGGTACCCTAGACATGGATGATTGTCTGCACTGGACTGCGGGCACAAGGAGGGGCATTGATGAGAGGAATACTGGCTAAGCACACCTAGAGGAAGAGTGAGGGAGAGTGAGGGTAACATAGTGAGACAGGGAGAGAGAAAGAGAGGGAGACACGAGAGAGTGACAGAGAAGGGGACAGAGAGAGAGAAAGAGAGATCGAGGCAGAGAGAGAGAGAAATTGTTAGGGAGACAGAGAGAAATGAACAGAGATGCAGAGAGAGAAACAGAGGGTGATGGATACAGAGAGATATAGAGAGACAAAAAGAGAGGGCAAGAGAGAGAGAGGGAGAAAGGGGGAGACAGAGAGAGAGAAAGAGAGAGAAAGAGAGAGAGAGAAAGATAGAGAAAGAGAGAGAGAGAGAGAGAGAGAGTTAGAGGGGCAGCAGGGGCAGAAGAAAGAAGGTTGGGGAGGAAGGGATGCAAGGGGATGAAAAGGGAGTAGGCCAGACTGGGAGAAGCATACCTGCTAGGGGTCTCTAGCTCACCTGCACCTAGCCACACGTCCAGCACTGCAGCCAAAAGAGAGACCCAGCCCTGGTTCTCTGTCCACGTATAAGGCTGTTGCTCCACCCCTGCAGATCCTGCCCACAGGGTCTAAGGAGGAAGGGGACGGGTATTGACAGAGTGTAGGATGACACATGCATGCACAGGTCCCCCCTCCACAGTGGTCGCTTCCCCCCTCTAGAGGGGAGAAGAGTTTCTCAGAAGGTCAAAATAGATCCCAGGGTCCAAGTGACAGGAAAAAGTGAGATACACATGGGGGACAGGGGTAGGCTGACACAGGTAGGCACAGCCCTCCTCCTCCACAGTTGTTCCAGGAAGGGGATGGAGGGATCAAGGAGGGATGGGGAATGGGCATGACAGGTGGGCAAACAACCATGGACAACCGCAAAAGAAGGAGATGGAAGGGCTCGTCTGACCCACCCCTGTGGTGACCACGGCTGTTCTTATGAGTCCAAGGAGAAAGGGGGGGGGCAGGAATCACAGGGTGTAGCATGGGCAAGGCCCCTTATGGGAGCAGGAAACGTTTCCCAGGACTTCAAAGGGGCGGGCCCAACTCCCAGGCTGAAGATTTTTACACTGGCTGTAAATCTGGCAGCTTTTAATTGTGCCTGGGGTAGGAACAACCTTCATGTAATACAGTGAAATTCAACAATCCCCTGTTTCTGGGTCAGTGCAGTCACATACAGTGAAATACATTTGTGGAAATAAAAAACATCATGTAATACATTAAAATGTACCAAGTGACATGCAATACATTAGAAAACATTAAAATGCAGCAAGTGACCTATATGAGAAACACAAGTATCCATCCGTGGAGACTCATTTCCATACTTGCTTTGGTTTGGGCCATCATGAGAATATTTGCTAGCGGCAGGGGCTCCCTCAATAGCTTATTCCGTAAAGCAAACGACAAACACCCATCTATGATCCGAAATCGAATGGCTTCCTCATTTGTAAATTTGTGAAAGTCACAGTGAGCTCCTAATTTGCAGAGCCCTTCCGTAAATGTATTGACCGACTCTCCTGGAGACCGACACACAGTGTTGAATGCGTGTCTCTTTGGACTCATGTTCCTTTGAGGATCGAAGTAAGTGCTCAGATCTTTTTTCAGTCCCTTGTACGAATCAATCTGATCGGGCGGGAGAGTGGGGGAGAGATCTTCAACTTCATCACCTACCAGGTTGAACAAGAGATGGCTGACAAATGTGTCCAATGAGTCGTCGTTGTAGGCTTCAAGGTAGTTTTCAAATCACTGCAACCAACACTCCAAGCTTGGAACCAGCACCTGAGGATCAGACATGACAGACGTCGTTGGGCGGTGAAATGCAGCTGTTGGTTCAGTATTGATGGCTTTATTGGCTTTGTTTTCAGACATAGTGACGCACATTCTGAACGTGTCCATCAGGGGTCGCTGTTCTGAGAATGTGCTCTTAGACATATTTCCATGTAATATCCAGGAATGAGGTTGCAGGGATTGGTATTCACACAGGTCTTACTTCTGACAACCGGCAGTTAAGGTGTATTTGGCGTGTGTAAGCCTGTTTTTATTTGCTAGACGAACTTCTGAGGGTCATCACCTCTAGTACATCCCATCGTCATCGCCATTGCGGTGTATTCTAGTGTGAATACACTCTGATGAAGCACAGAGGAAACATGACTCAAAGACAGAGTACAAGAGGATTTTATTCAATAAAGGTGCGCACACTGCTGGGTCCTCGTGGCTTCCCTTACTGCGCATGCACATGTCCTTTCTCCAATCTGTGTGGGGAACGGCACACGTGCTACGTCTGTGGCTGCATGTCCTTCACCCCAGTGATGCTGGGATGCGCAGGAGTGAAAATCTGACCTACTCGCAATTCACACAGTTTGTACTGATAAAATGATTTCGATTAAATCAAATATTTTTCAGATGGAGGAAAAGGGGAATTATTGTATTTTGGCTGAAATTAATTTGAAGATTTTGGAGGGTTTCAGACCTGGAGTTTCCTTTAAGAGGGAGTTGAAAAACAGTAACTAGTGTTTCACTTATTTCACAAATCCAATTTTCCGTTTAAGCATTAACACCTCTACAGTTAATATTATCCATGAAATAAGGAGATAACCAAAATCAAAGGGCATGTCCGTGGGTCATGGACAAACCATTGTCACATTGCATTGGACAAAATAAAGACTGGCCATGTATGCGCGACATTGGACAGCTCGTGTTGCATGTTCTTGTACACCTCTGCTACATGGACAGTGACCATGTAATTACTCTGATTCATGAACAGACCATGGACCAACTGGGTCAGAAGTAACAGTGATGACCATTTGTAGAACTAAACAACTCTGTTTATCCATGACCACATGGAAAACCAAAGGTTGCCTGTCCATGTATGGAAATGCATGGAAAGAGACCATGGATGTACTTGCCATGATTTATGGGCAGACCATATATTATGAACCATTTAACTGGGGAACGTACCTGCTTTATTTACAAAGGCCTATTTCTACTTGTGCCTTGATTGGAGTTGTTATTTCTCAGTTTGAATGGCCATGCTGAGAACATCTACACAGTGTAAAATGATCCAGGCTGGGAGTCGTTTGGAATGTTCACGTGTGAAACTTAATTTGGACACACGTCTGGTTCTGGATATTGTGGACAAGCCAACCGGGCACCGTTGGTAAGGACATCTGAGAGCTGAAAAAAGAAAAGAAAATGGAGATGGGGAGAGGAGTTTCTCAAAGGGGCAGTCACATTAGGTGCCACCCCCCATCACCGCCTAGGGTTTGCCAGTGACATATGGGCGTTGATTGGGTGTTCTGCAGCGTAGTCCCAGCCTGGAAGAAGGAGTCACACTGCGGGTGGGTTGAGGCAACATCGGCTGGGCACTCAAAGATACAGGCCGCTGTGGTGTAGTGGCCTAGGTGAAGTTTGAGCCCACATGACCTGGGCGACCTGCTATAGGATCGGAGGGATGCCTGAAGTGGTGCCGGATTGACTGAGGCCGGATTGACTCTGTGCCATGAGGGTCCTGCTGAGCCCGATGCTAGGCGCTCAGAATGAAGTTTGAGCACTGGGCTACTAGTGCAGATGAAGCTGAGGTAAAGGATGTGTGCCCTGTGCAAGATCCAATGCCTGACCTATGTGAGAGGACCAAGGAGAGAGGCTGCGCAGCTGCGCATAGTTCCAGCACGGTGGCGGAGGCAACAGCAGAAGGAGAATCATGACGGTCTTGGGCTTGATTCAGTGAATTGTTGTGGACCTTTGGTCATCAGCCACTAAAAAGAGCAAGACAGCAGTGCCAAAAGAGGCACGACGTTTTAGACAGAAGATAAGCCAAGAGACAGGAATCATGAACGTGTATTCCCTTCTGTGACCAAACAAAGGGCCTCATTATAGGTTTGGGGGTATCTCAGTGGTAAATCTGTCGGATTAAAAGTGTCGGAAGGCGGTGTTAGTCCCCATTAATTTGAGTCTATAGGACTCCATGGCAGATTGTTGCCAGAATAACTGAAGCGGTAATTCTGCCGAAATGTGGTTAGATTTACCTCCAATTAATCCTCCAACTTTCAGCCAAAGTTATAGTTGGGAGGTACGGTAATGCAGCGGTATATGGTAATACCGCCACATTTTGCCCGCACTGCCTAACTTGTAATGAGGCCCTAGTCCCCATGAGACTGCTGATGACCTGGGATAGGAAATGTATTATTGTTGTTAGTTGATATACGTTGCCTTGCCCCTACTATCTGTCTGGCGTAACCACATTGGGATTGGTGTAGGGATGGAGCGTAGTGGTAAAGTAGCATGTTTATAGCTGCCGTGTGCTGGCCATAAGTGGGGTCCATTGACAAGCCTGGCACAATCTGAGGCGTGCTGCTTACTCGATCCAGCCATCAGTGTTCCTTTGAGTCCCCCCTTGGGTACAAGGAAACGGATGAAAGCAATGACATGGGGTGATGGAAAATAAATCGCTATGACTCTTTGACTAGTTGTTGGGGTTCACATACCTTACATTTGTGGAGAAGTAGTGCAAGATCTGCACAAGAGGGTGGCGTAACGAGGATAAATAAGGTTTGGTACAATATATTGCCCCTCTTGCAGGGGCTAAAACGATCTGATTTCAGTGTTATGTGTTTCTTGGTATTTAGTCGTTCACTTGTTATGATGGGTGGAAAAGTGGGAATCGGAGGTACTTGCGTTAGCCCCTCCTCCCCCACTTCGCATCTCTCTTTCCCAGAAATGAGTTAATGCACCCATAGATGTCCCATCTGTTGTTTACTTTCTTCTTAGTAATTGGCCTTCCTAACCATGTACCCCCAGCTCAGATGGACTGGGTAGGGCACACACGTGTTACAGAAACCGATGTAAATAAATACATTAAGTGAAGTGTGGTAGCGAGAAGCTAGAAAGAGTAAATGGTGACATCACAAGACAGATGTTAAATACTTCTTCAGTGTTTGCAGTTATGGAATTAGCTTGGTAAGGACCATGGGGGTGTTGGATGATAGCTATCTAAGACTCTAGAGCTCCCCCTGGTCGGAAATATGGTCTTTAAGGTTGATCTTGAAGTAAGGGTCTGACCTTCCTGGGGAATGGGAGTTTCAGGGACACAGAGCTAGGAGGGTGAAGGTGTGAAAGCTGAAGGCAGCACAGGATAGGCTGTTAGTATGGCTTGGCGTCATATGGCGTGAATAGGTGAGTAGTGGGCGATAGATCTGGCCATGTAGGACTTGGAGGTGGGGCGGGCTGGCCCATGGATAGATTTAATCACAAGAAGAAGGAATTTGAATAATGAGCGTCTGTGCGGGGATAGCCACTCTGTGTGCAGTCAATATGAAAGGGAGGTTGGGATCATGGGAGTTTGCCGCAGGTAGCAAATGTCAGTGTCTAGTGAGGGCGGGAAGTGGTGGAGCCTTGTAAAGAGGTAGTGGCAGTAATTAGAATGCTATGGACCAGTTTGACAAAGAATGTTGTGGTGAAGAGAGGTGTTAGATGTGGATGCATTTGGCATATCTTCTGGTGCTTAGTTCTGGCAGCTGTAGCAATGCAGGGGATGGGTTGTTGAAGTTGCTGGTCACTGTCAATATCCTGTACCGGGAGCATTGGAGGTGGGGTAGAGTTTTGCAGACTTGGAGAAAGATCACTTTAGATTTAAGGGAGTTGAACATATGGCAATGCAGTGCCATCCAGTGATGGATTGCAGAGAGGAATTGATAATGCCAGAGGACTGTTTGGGTTAAAAAAGAAGTTTTGAGCATCATCAGGAAAGCAGAACGAGAAGCCGAAGGAGGAGAGCAGGCTGCCAAGTGAGGAGGTGGACAAAGACCCCTACTATAGGGCGGTGGCAGAGGAGGTCACAGTGTTCCAGGAAATGGAGAAGGAAAGATTATCCCGGTTGGAGGCCACCCAAGCGAGGATGGCGCCCCGAAAGCCAAGATGTGAGGGAGACTGAAGGAGTGAGGGATGAACAACTCGGTGAACGGTAGCCCAGACAACTAGAGGAATCAGAATAAATGGCAGTGATGAACTGTAGTGAGGGAGTTATAAATCTGCACCAAGCGCGGTCTCCCTGAAGTGTCTGCTGCAGGACGGGGAGAGGTTCAACGCGTCAGATTGCCTACACGTCCACATTATTGAAGCATTATCAACGCTATAGTCTCCCGGGACTCTGCAGCGAACGCTTGCATAATAGCAGCATTTTGGTTGTATGGGAACCGTCAGACATCTGTGAACCTATTGTTTCCCGTACCACCTGATCCAAATGCAACCTATAGCGGTTAGTAGCCTGAAGGCACCTCTCTCCCTGCCCTCCCCAAACACCAGCCTCTTTGGCAGAGAAGCAAAGCACGGCGCTCGAAGCAGTAATCTTAGAGGACCGGTCAGCGGCTTGATTGCTATGGCAGGAATGGGTGTCTCGCTCCAGCGGAACACAGCGGCCTGAGGTTGGCAGGGCTTCACAGAGCATGACTTCCACATGCCTTTGTAACACAATCAGCGGAACATCTTTAGAGCTCTGAGCTACTGAACTTCTCCAAAATAGACACTTAGCCTGACCTTGGAGGTCTGTCCACTCTGACTATTTTGCCAACCACAGTTCAATTAAATCTTGTCTTAGTTCTTCCAGAATGTTCCCATGATTGATGGTAAAATAGGTGTATAGCAGGAATTGTGACCTGACGTCCCTTCTGACCTCTTGCCTGTCCCGCCTACTTCACATGCCATTAGTGTGTACAAGGTCAGTGAGTAACAGGGGCAGAGATCAGACCCACAAAGCTCACTAGGCATCTGGAAATCTTCATGTGTACATTTGTGGAATGGCTCTCATGTGTTTCCTTGCAACTCAGATGTGGTACAAGGGCCCCCTTATTTTTTCTAATTGTTTGTTTGTTTGTTTGTTTATTTTATTTGTATGGCGCACCAAACCCAGAGGTAACTGTGCGCAAGAGGTACAAGATTACTTTAAGCTTACGTTACAGAGTGCAGAGTACAAAGGTAAAGATGCACAGGACAGGTAACAAGGCAAGACATTCAAATACATGTAAAAATACAGGATGTAAAAAATAAAATAAAAAAAAAGGTAAATACAGAGATGCAATCCGTACAGTTATCATCAGGTCGTAATTCTTGACATAATACTGTGTGCAAAAGTAGAAGAGCGACCGGTTAGATGTCATTAGTTCTCAGCCAATTTACGGTATTGCGTCTGAAGCTGAAGTAGGATTGTTCCACTCTAAGTGCAAGGGGTTGTGCATTCCAGGTTTGTGTGTTTTAGTTATACATTTCACTTTACACACTAAACACTATTCATAATATAACTCAAATAATTCATCATACATTTATAAATACAAAACATAAATCTCAATACAATTCATACAGCTCATTAACAAAAATGGGTGCACTTCGATTTCCTTTTTGCGTCAGTTGCGCTTCTATTCATACTCCATCTTTAAAGCACATTAGTTTAATCTCTGCTGTTCTCCAAACTTTCGTTACAGGCAGTGTCAGTGACATACTGTGACCGGAGACACACCGTAGCCAAGCCACCTCTCTACGTATATCAGACAGAATATCCACATGATTTCCATAATACCGTAAATAGACTGACCGCATCACACTACAAGGTGTAAGGTGCATGACGGGCTTTCTGCAATGGAGCGCCCTCCCAGGCACCTGTGTTTTTTTATATAACGTGATTACCATAAACACCCTCCTAGGGCCTGGGAGGGAAATTGAAAAATATGTCGCTGCAGCTTTTTGAAAGGGAAGTACATTCTCGCAGAGGTATGTAGGCCTGATTCATGAAAGTGTTTTATAATGACACAATCCCATAGGAAAATGTTCCATGAATCAGGCCCTTAGTGTCCTCTTCTTCATTACAATAGTAACTAGCCGCAAAGCAATGGAATGCTCTGCTTTTGGACCTCAGAACGGACACTGTATACTGGACTTTTCGGAAAAAAAACTATAAACTTGGCTATTCTCTCAAGAAATCTAGTCCCATAGAGTCAGATCCCAGTCCTTATCCTTCTGAGTATCGCCCTATGTATATCTTGTTATTTACTTATTAACTTATCTTGATGACTGCCAAACCTGCATTGACAGATATGTATTTTTGCCATTTTTTCTCTGCTTGCACACTACAATGGTAACATGAAATGATTAACCTACAAAGTGTAATGTAACTTACCTGTATCTCTGTCTGCAGCCTGTTAACCGTGTGTTTTCAAAATGTAACATGTAAACTTGCACCCACCTTTGGGTGGGGAGCGCTATATAAATGAACAAACTGTAAACATGGAAAAATACCTCCTGCTTTCAAAATACCAACTAATTATGAGTTGGGATTGCATGGGAGACAGTCAGCATGGGGTACACAGTAAGCACCCCATAGTTATTGATATTTTCACACTTTATCTGTGTGTGTAGGGAGGGCTTCCATGGCCTGGATTAACCCCAAACAGATCCTTGGCTCCTGGACAGCTGCGGTAGGGTACAGCAATGGGAGGTAATTGCAGTCATAACCTTTTTGTTATTGGGAAGGCAGGAAAGGGGCGGTGCTAATCCCCCCAAGAAGATCAGGAGCTGTGGCTATCACTTTCAGCATCTCAAGCTCCTTAAATCCATAGCGTTAGCCAACAAGTTACCCCACCAGGAGCCAAACATCTTGGGTAGCGCTGCAACAAACAGGAGGGGCAAGGGATTATATCCTCGTAGATAGGATTTGGAGACTACCAATCCCCTGGTAAGATTACCAATTAAATAGAGTGTGAGAACCTCACTCAGTCGATATCTGTAGGAGTTTGAGTGGACTCAAAGCCTCCTTCCCTTCGAGTGAAGGCAAAGATCAATGGAGGGAAAAAGACCATTCCCTCAACATCCCTGGGATACCGGGGGTGGGGAGGGGTCTACTGGAAGAACTAGGAACTTGCCTGCTGCTGGGGACAAGAGCAGGGGTGGACTGGCCAAAAGGGAACTCTGGAGAATTACCTGTAGGCCTCTGCACTCTGGCCCTCTTATGTGTGTTAATTTATTTTATTTCCAAATGTTCTCATAGGAGAAGGGTTGGGCTTCCTGAAAATGTGTAATATGGGGCCACTTTGAACATTATTTCCAGGGCCTCTTTTGATGCCCATTCCACCCCTGGACAAGAGATCCGAATACCCAGGTACCCAACAGAAGACAGGGAAGTTCTTGTGATTCGAAGGGAGTATAACCCCTGAACCCCAGCTTCCTAACGTGCCGAGGTGCTTCTTCTGGTTGCTGCTATTTTTTTCCATTTTTTTTTTATTTTCTTATCTACGAGATTATAATCACCAAGGTAATTTTTACAAGTGTTTAACAGTAGAGACTGAAGGAAAAGAAAAATGAAAAAGTGAAGGATTTTGAAGCAGAGTTTTGTTTTAAAATAAGCAAGTAAATCCATGATCCCATAGTTCTCGCTAGGTTCTTAGCCTCGGCTGCTGCTATTACTCAGGAAGGAGGGACCCGGGGGGAACGCAAAGCGTTTCCCCCGGGGAAGTTTTTGGCGCTGCACACGGCCAGCGAGTGGCCGTTGGGGCAGAGCGCCTCTCTGAGGTATCTAAGGGGTCGGGGAAGGTTCGGGAGGCAGGTGACGGTTGGACTTGGCGATTGTCAAGTCCTGTTACCTGCTCCCGAGCCTTCCCCGAGTCTGCTGGGCCTAGTGGGTCGAGGTAGAGCAGGTGAGGTAGAGTATTTTTGGGGGATTTACTAAGTGGAGGGTGGTTATATAGTACTAGTATTAAAAAAAAAAACAATTCTGTGCCGGGGATTCTCGCCTAGCCGGGGGTAGCGTAAATAAGTTACCCTCCCTCCTTACCTGAGCTGCCGTCGTCGTTGCTGTGCACGGCAGGGCGGTGGGGTTGTTGGGACGGTTTTGGCCTTCCCGGCCTCCGGTCTTCTGGGGACCCGGGTCGCTGTGTGGGAGCGGGGATGTTCCTCGCCGGGCCCATCTCTTGTTTTTCCTCCCGCGCGCGGGAGTCGGGGAGCGCAGGCCTGGGTGGGCAGTATAGTTAGGAGGTTCCGCACGGGATCTGGGGACATTTCCTTTGCCCTCTTCCCACGGCACCGGTCCTTCTTTGCTCGGGTCCTCCTGGTTTGCGGGGGTGGCGGCGGGGGGTGAAGTGGCTCTATCTTTGGAGTGTCCCGGTGCGGTGGCAGCCTCCTGTCAGAGGGGGCAGGGCAGGCACCTTAAAGGGGCCGCTCTATTTTTCCTGGTGCGGCTGGTGGTGCGGTGCAGCTCGTGTGCCACCAGGGGGCAGGGCGGGCTGTGCTAAGTGAATTTTTTCGTCTGTGTGTCCGGGTTTAAAAAAAAAAAAATTAAAAAAAAAAGGGGAAATAGTGGGATTGTCATCAGCAGTGGTGGGGGCTCCTGGGTGGTGTGCATTTATCAAGGGAAGAAGGCGAGTTAGGAGAGGGGGGTTCTCTTTGGGAGAGGGGTATTTTGAGGTGGGGGGGCGAAAATCATTTTTTTTTAAAAAAAAGAACAGGATAATTGTTAGTTTGGGGTTATTTAACCCCCTTTGGGTTATTAGTGTTATAGCGCAATTTCTTCGGGTTCCCTCGGCTAGGGGTAGTTTGTTCCACGGGTAGGTATTGGCTCGGGGGCGTATTTAGCTAGTGAGCGTCAAAGGGCAAATTTTGGTGCACTATCAGATTGGTGGTGCACGATGGTGGGCCAAGGAGTTAGCAAGAAGAGGCTGGTTGATGCTAGGGCTCTGAGGGAGGCCCTGGAAATCATCAGCAGGGCATCTAAGGCCCAGCTGGAGGGGGGGGTGGGGGAGGTCACGGGTGAGGGGGAGATAAAGGGGGGTAGGCCGCAGCGTAGAGCTGCAGCTGATGGGGCTCTGGCGGCGGAGTTGGCTTGCACCCCCGTGGCGGGGAGAGGGGAGGTGTGGGAATCCAGGGGCAGGAAGATGAGGGAGGTAGACAGGAGGGCGTCCGGGGGAGAAATGATTTCGGGTGGGCAGCCATCTAGGGAGGGAGTGGATGATAGCCCTAGGGGAGCTGGGAGTGCTCAAAAGGAGGTGGCTCAAGGGACCTACAGCAGGGCCGGTGAGGGGGCGCAGAAGGGGGTGGCTGGGCAGAAGGGAAGAGGGGGTAAATACCTGCAGAAGAGTGCAGGTGGGAGAAGGAGGGAGAGGTCCCCATCAAGGGAGGAGGTTAGGGTGGGGTGCGGAACGGCACCCCAGGTAGGAGGAGTGAGGGCGGAGGGCGCTGCGCAGCCCCCGCTGGTCAGATGGAGGTAGAGGGTTTTCGAACTGCCCCTCCTCGAGCAGCGCATGGAGAGGCTAGAGGGTGCAGCACGGCCCCTAGCAATGAAGACTCCAGGGTGGAGGTCGGAACGCCTCGCCCGAGAGAAGAGGACCAGGCAGGGGTTTCCGCGGCCCCGCCGAGAAGACGTCAAAGGAGCGGCGGGGCGGACGCCCCGGGCTCGCAAGAGGTAGATCAACTTGACTGGGGCACAAGCGCACACCCACAATGGTATTTGAGGGGTGATGAAGTTGGTTTGGAGGATTATGTGGGGCAATGGGAGGTGGAAGGTTATAGGGGAGTAGGGGAAAGGGGGGAGGTGAGAAGAAGTTGGGAGTGGGATCTGGAAAGGCAGGAGCAGGGTGGTCGGGGGGCAAGAGGGCGGGGGAATTGTTGGCTGGGTGAGTCTGCTGACATGTTTTGGCCCCGCAGTAGGAGCCCTCTAAGAAAAGAGATGAGGAGCATTGGTGTGGACGCCAGACCGCAGACGGCAGGCGTGGAAAGAGGTGAGCAGGAAAGGGAATGGTCAGCTGCATGGCAGAGAGGGGTCACAAGAGGGGAGACGGGAAATGAAGGGTCTGGTTTGCAAGGGATGAGGAAAGTCGCGGGGGTGCAGGCCATTGACCTTTGGGGGTTGAGAAGGGCATTTGCTCAGTGGAGGTCCAAACGGACAAGATGGTGGAGCCATTGGTGCTCGAGGGGCAAAATGGGAAAGAAAAGGAGTTGGAAGTGAAAGGAAAAGAGAGAAAGCTGCCATACATGGGGATAACAAAACCGTAAGGGGCGCACTTGATGGCAGCAACCAGGGAGAAGATTCAGGCGGGAGAATTTGTAGATGTTTTTAAATTGCTCCATAGGGAAGTGAGAGCTAAGGAGGGGTCGAAAGAAGAAGAGAGGGCACTGGCTTTGCGCCCAAGGGTCCCGGTGACTATATAGAATTGGACGTCGGCATTCATCATTTATGCCAGTGTTTATTGTGAAAAATTCCCTGAGCGTTGTGTGGCCCTGCTTAAATATATGGACGTAATTAGGAAGGCTTTCACAAGTTTTGGGGGCTTTGCCTGAGTAAGGTATGATGAGGAATTCAGAGCGAGAATGGCCGAGGACAGTCAGGCGGTCTGGGGGGAGATAGACATGGATCTTTGGCTGCAATGGATGGCCCCAACGAGGCCTTCCCCGACATTGCACACAGCAAGTGGGCTGCCGGTGCCTTTCCGGCCCTTTCTTGGTCGCCCCGCCCATGAGGGGGTGGGGCGAGGAGGCAGAGGGCAGTCCTCAGCAGCATGTTGGGCCTTTAATAAGGACGGCTGCACAAGGACCCTGTGTAGGTTTAGGCATGAGTGTAGCAAGTGTGGAGGAAAGCACCCTCTTACGCAGTGTTTCCAACAGAGGGACAGGGGGAAGGGGAGAGGTTCAGGTAGAGGGGTTGTGGGGAAAAGCTTCTACGCCAATTAAGGTGGGGGTGCTGCAGAGATGGTTACAATTTTATCCAGACAGGGTAGGGTCAAAGATTTTGAGTGAAGGGTTTAGTCAAGGTTTCAGATTGGGGTACCAGGGCCCAAGGGTGCGCAGGCAGTGGAGCTGGTGAGGAAAAAAGGGCGAGGGACCTTCATGGCCAAATGTGACATCAAGGCGGCGTTCAGGTTATTGCCAGTGCACCCGGAGGATTTTTGGTTGTTAGGTTTGCAGTTTGAGGACCGCATATACGTAGATAAAGCCCTGCCAATGGGATGCGCAATTTCCTGTGCGCTGTTTGAACGATTCAGCTCCTTCTTACAGTGGGTTGTTTCATTTAATTCGGGTTGGGAGAGTGTGCTGCACTATCTGGATGATTTTCTGTTCATTAGCGGGGCGGAAAAAGAAGGGGAGTGCAAGGGAATGCTACAGTTGTTTCAGTAGCTAATGGAGGAGTTGGGTGTGCCATTAGTGGAAGACAAAACAGAAGGGCCTGCGGTGGTATTGTCATTTCTGGGAATTGAACTGGATTCAGTGGCCATGACCTCACGCTTGCCGCACGACAAGGTGAGTAAATTGGTGGTGCTGCTGGAGAGAGCGGTAGGGGCCAAGAAAATGACGCTGGTTGACATGCAGAGATTGGTTGGGCATCTGAATTTTGCATGCAAGGTGGTGGCCCCGGGACGGACGTTTTGTAGGAACATGGCAAGGGCTATGGCGGGAGCAAAGTGCCCACATCATCGGATAAGAGTATCTGGGGCAGTGAGGGAGGACTGCAGAATTTGGCTGCGTTTTTTGGAAAATTTTAACGGGGTGTCAATGTGGTTGCAGGGAGACCCGGTGACATGGGAAGTACAGATATTTTCTGACGCAGCAGGAGCAGGCGGTTTCGGAGTATTTTGGGGAGGAAAATGGTGTGCGGAGAAATGGCCAGATCGGTGGTTGAAGGAGGGAAGGAGTATAGCATTCCTGGAATTGTTCCCATTGCTGGTGGCATTGGAGTTGTGGGGGAAGGATTTGCAGGATAGGAAGGTGAATTTCAATGTTGACAATGAATGCGTGGTTCATGTGGTAAACAGGCAGTCAGCAAGGGATCAGAGGGTGGCAAGACTCATGAGAGAGTTTGTGCTGCGCTGCATGGAATGGAATGTGGTGTTTAAGGCAACACATGTGCCAGGGAAGGATAATGGCATCGCTGATGCATTATCTCGTTTTCAGTGGCAGAGATTCCGTGGATTGGCTCCAGATGCGGATCAGGAGGGGCAGCAGATTCCGGAGGAGCTGTGGAAGATAGGAGGATGAGAGTGCTGGCTTTGGTGGAGGGTTCATTGGCCGGGGCGTCGAAGGAAGCATACAGGAGGGCCTGGGAGGATTTTATTGGAGGGGGAGCGTGTAGTTGGAGGGATAGCTGGGATGCGGAAGAGCGGAGGAGGGATGATGTCATGAACTTCCTCCTGAGGTGCATGGACAGGGGCTGGTCGAGAGCAACTATAGCAGGGAAGTTAGCAGGGATTGCTTTCTACAGGAAATGGTTCTGGGGTTTTCAGCCAAGTGGGGGGGGCATGTCGAGTAGGATGTTGGAAGGTTGGGCAAGGGAGAGTAAGAGGGACAAGGACAAGAGGAGGCCGATATCGGCGGAATTGCTGCAGAGGTTGGTTAAAGCAGTGGGGGGAGTTTGCTGGTCAGTATGGGAGGGGGAGCTGTTTGCAACCTGTTTTATGTGGTTATTCTTCGGGACTTTTCGGGTTTCGGAGTTGGTGGGGGGAAAAGGCGGGTCTGGGGGATTGCAGTGGGAGGATATGCGAATTACAGAAATGGGGTTGGATATCAAGATTAATAAGTCTAAAACAGACCAAAAGGGGAAGGGTTCTAGAGTTGTGTTGGGCCAAGGGAGCAAGGACTTGTGCCCAGTGCAGGCAGGCAGGTGGTGGAAGGAGCGGTGTGGGGGTGAGTCAGGCTTGGTGTTTAAGCATGAGGATGGGACGCCGGTTTCAGCGGCACAAGTCTTGGGGGTATTGCGGAAGGCTCTGGTAGTGGTAGGGGAAAAGGGAGAGGATTTTGTTACACATTCATTCAGGATGGGCGCAGCATCGGAGGGTAATAGGTTGGTTTTCAGGAGGATAAGGTGAAAAGTTTGGGGCGTTGGAGGTCGGGGAGATACAAGGGGTATGCCAGGGAGTTTCATAAAGGGGAATTTTGAAGGAGGGTGACAGAAGTTAGTTGACAACAGAGTCTGGGGTATGTATTAAGGTAGTAATTTTGTAATTTCTTTTTCAGATGCTGTGCGAAAGGAGGGGGAGTTGGCGCAATTGTGGATTGTCGGCCATTCAATTGTTAAATGGGCCAGGAAAGAAACAGAGAAAAGGGTTATGGGCAGGCAACTGGGGTGTAGTTATAAGGATGGGGTGGTAAGATGGCATGGGTTAGGGGGACTGCGCTGGGACCAATTGCTGCCTATGTTGGCAGGGTTGCGGGAACGCTTCGGGGCGCCGGAGTTGTTGATTATTCATGCAGGGGAGAATGACCTGGTGAGGGATACGGGGGTGGCTCTGCTAAGGAAAATGAAAAGGGATTTAGTCTGGGTGCGGGAAATGTGGCCCCAAGCAGAGGTGTTGTGGACTAATTTGTTGCCGCGCAGAGTGTGGAGGGGAGCGAGGAGCGAGGGAGAGATAGAGCGGGCTAGAAAAGGGATCAACAGAGAAATGGTGAAGTTTTGTGCCTCTATGGCGGTGCAGGTGATGGAGCATAAGGAAATAGTGTATGAGGGCTTCATGATTTTTAGGGAGGATGGTGTACACTTGTCGATTTATGGGAACAATCATTATCTAGCGGACATGGGATCTTGGCTGGGAGATTGGTCAAAGAGTTGGAAGTAAAGTGAAAGGGGTGAGGGGGGTCAGAAAGAACACCTCTTGGGAGGTTTTTTCTGGTGCCGGGGGCATGGCCCCTTTTGAGGTGGGGGAGGGAAGCACAATGGGAGAATTACACGGGAAAGGATGGGATGGTGCTGTTTGCACAAGTGGGCCACCCCGTGGGGAAAAGGTATTGAGCCTGGAGGGGCATGGCCCCAGGGGGAAAGCGGGACACCTGGAAAAGGGGTAAGGAGACGGTGGGGTCCAAGGGACAGTTAGGGAGGAAATGGCTTTATTTAAGTATTTAATTATTGGGGAAAAATGAAAAATGTGTAATTAGTTAATTGGTTGTTTAAATATTTTGTTAGTCTGTAAGGCCATTGAGCCAGGTAAGCGTTTAATTGTAAGCTTTGGCCTATCACATTAAAGCGACCTTTTCCTCTTTTAAATGAGTCTGGGTTTTTGTGCAGTAAGCCAAAAGGGGGGCCCTGGGGGGAACGTGAAGCGTTTCCCCCCGGGGAAGTTTTTGGCACTGCACACGGCCAGCGAGTGGCCGTTGGGGCAGAGCGCCTCTTTGGGGTATTTAAGGGGTCGGGGAAGGTTTGGGAGGCAGGTGACAATTGGACTTGGCGATTGTCCCGCCCTCCCACCCCTTCATTTTGGTTTAGGTCTGGGGTCTGGTTTGTTGAAAGGGGGGGGACCATTGTATTTTGTTATGCGGGGGTTTTTTACATCCCATGGCAAGTTTTTGGGGTTTTTTTGTGTCTGTTAAGGGGCGATTGGCTGGTAGTTTGGTGTGACAGGTCGGGGCATTAGTGAAGTTGTGATGTAAAAATTTCTGTTGCTGATGTGGCAGGTCAGACTGGCTGCAGGTCATAGGAAGGGGGAGATTGGTGTAGAGGGGAGTTTTTAAGGGTATTGAAGTGGTTCTGGGCTCCGGGGGCATGGGCCCATTTGATGTGGGGGGAGGGAAGCACAATGGGAGAATGACACAGGAAAGGATGGGGTGGTGCTGTTTGCACAAGCGGGCCACCCCGGGGGAACAGGTATTGAGCCTGGAGGGGCATGGCCCCAGGGGGAAAGTGGGACGCCTGGAAAAGGAGTAAGGAGACGGTGGGGTCCAAGGGACAGTTAGGGAGGAAATGGCTTTATTTAAGTATTTAATTATTGGGGAAAAATGAAAACTGTGTAATTAGTTAATTGGTTGTTTAAATATTTCGTTAGTCTGTAAGGCCATGGAGCCAGGTAAGCGTTTAATTGTAAGCTTTGGCCTGTCACATTAAAGCAACATTTTCCACTTTTAAATGAGTCTGGGTTTTTGTGCAGTAAGCCAAAAAGGCCAAACCACCTTTTTGGCTGCCGTTGGACTGTTGAGCAGCTTCGAACCAGTGCACCTCCAGCTCTGCAAACAGGTGTTTTGTGCGCACAAAAACGACCCAAACCATGGGTTCAGGACAAAACCAGGGAGATGCCCCCTTCCGCGCGACATCCAAAAACACATTTATTATGTTTGGTTCCATATCGAAAGCAGTAGCGCAAAGTTACTCCACTACCAGGCACTGCAGGACCAAATAGCAATGAAGGAGAAAGCAAGAGAACATGACTGGGGGACAGAGTCACTCACTATAGTGTATCCTTTTGAAGTTTGGTATGGAGTCTATTGTGCCCTCTTGTGTTACATGGGAGGAAACAAAAGCACTTTTCACTGGGAGATGAAAGGATGTATTATAACACAGGCCTGTGCTCATGGTCAACACATATGGAGTGATGTCTTTTTTCGATATAGAGGCAAACATAAGGAATCAGCACAAGGAGGTTAAAGGGTCCCATGCAGTGCAGCCATGCAATTTTTATGGAACACTATATGTTATGAAGCTATGGAGAAGAAAGCAATGCACACCTCAGTCAGTACTGGGGTTTACCGATGTATTACAGTGCAACCTTGTGGAAAAACTACATTCAGAACTCTTGTGCTGAAACAAATGAGAGGGGTGGACTGCTTAGGCACTGGGAAGGGCCTGTGTATTGCAGCATTATACTGTGAGCTTCTTTACTCTCTCATGGAAAATAAGACACAACACTTCACATGCACATTTCTTGCATTGTGGAAGTTTATCCTTAACCTCATCCTTCGTTCCCAAAAACCATACTACACTGGTTAGCAGTTATCCATGCAAACCTTAACTCCCATTTATCATGTCATGTACGTGTCTTGTTCCGATTGGTCTTTCAAATCTTAAATCTGCATTTAGATTGGTCTTTCAATCTAAATACACATTGTTGAATTTATCACACAAAGCCTAAGGGCTTTTTAAAGAATTTAATGTCAGATTAATACACACAACAAGCCGACACGTGTTTCGACTTCTAAAAGGCCCTCATCAGGGCTGTTAACATATTACAACATGATGTGGTCTAAGAAACATTTGTTACAAAAAAGAGCACATACCCTATTGCGTAATCACCAAAACACAATCCAAACAACGGAATTGTCAGTAAAATGAAAATATTGAGATGAATTAATGTACATCCATTACATATACACACACAATCATATATTGTTAGCCACATCAAATATGGCATGTTCAAAGTTCAGCAGTTCATGATACCCAAAAAGCAGGTGGGAGGGGATACCAGATGGGGGAAGGGCAAGGGAAGGGAAAAGAGAAGAAAGAAAAGGGAAACAAATAATCCATTAACATTATGTTGATGTTCATCAAATTATTATTAAATGCCTCGAGAATGGGGGTTTAGTAGTACCAAAATCAATCTGACACCAATCATGCCTTATAGGACCGTCAAATGCAGGTAAACTTTAGTTAGTTCATTCAAAGGCGCATCAGGACCTTATATCCCAAAATCATTCAAGATTTGTTACATACTTATATGAAAGTGTTGTGAAACCCACTTCTATTTTAGTATGTGCACTCTTGACCTATATGTTTCCGAGGTCACTATCGATACCCAGTTAAGGTGTCCTATATGTTAGTTGAAGGCTATAGTGCTTACGATTCCCTAATGGGACAACCCGCTGTTCTCCTTCAATGCCTTACTTAAAGTCATCCCTTAAAACTGTCAATCTGTAGCTACGATTTTAACTTCTTGTGATAATGATCTATGGTCACCATATGAGAGAAGATTGGTTGCTTTTCCACGTTCTTGTGGTAATGTTCACAACCAATTGCTCCAATTCAGGGCTGCACGCAAACCTGAGGGAATGATAAACAAGGCAACTCACTCTTCGTAAGAGCACTGATGATACAGAGTGCCTAATGTACTCAATTGGCTCTACTCTACAGGGATATTTATATCCTGTTGATCTTGCATACCTGTTAAGTATATGTCGCTAAAATAGCTTTGTCTGTAGTATCCCGGAAGGATATACAATATGAAATCCTCTCCAGCTGAGAGCTTCTGTCTTTCTTAGGCTGTATACTGTAAAGACATTTTATTAAATATAAATCTGTGTCCTATAGATTAATTACCTAAAATTAGCCAATCCCAATGATTAATCATTGCATTCTGAAATCCTTACCTGGTATTAGCCAATTATTTAGAAGTTACAGGGATGCAGTTCGTTTTTAGGTATAATGGCCAATCCTCCTGTTGGAATTGCTGCATCGAAAATCCCACTGCAAAGGGGATAATAGTTTAGGAGGGACTTAAATCATGAACTAGTGGTTCTTTAGTAATGGGTGGTACCCAGTTTCACATTTGCTCTGATATATTGTGAGAAACCTGATGGTGTTCTCCCACCTACTCCCTCGGGATCTTCCATTCAGGTGGCCAGGGAAGGGCCATTGCTCTTGGATTCTGCCACTGGGGGTGGACAAGCGAGGGAGGACCACCTGGATAGAGGGTCCTTGGGGATTAAAGATGGGATAACCCTTAGGCAAGACACATCCTCCTTTCCGGAGAGAACATCTTTCCTAGAAGTAGTCATGGGATATTGTGCACCATGTTCCCTTATCTATGAAAAGGACATGAGATATTCTCATCCCGAAGGGTTGCACAGTGAGGGATCTCTTTTCACTAGCTCTATCATGCAGTAATAGCAAACTACAGGCTTTTATGGGGCTGCCCTTGTAACCTCTAAGCAGTCTTCTGAAAGGCAATAGCTTAGTTACAGTTCTAAATAAGATCCTACCGTAATTTTAAAAAGTCTTCGCCAAGTGCGTCTTTACTTGATTTTAACCAATAATTGCGTGTCCTTGCATCGAATTCCTCTTAAAAACAAGTAATGGCAAAGCCAACTGTTTTGGCGCTTTATGGGCGTTTTGCCAGGCACTGCAACCATTTGCCAGCTGTTGTCATCTTTTGATCTGCTAGTACCATTATGGGTGTGTCTGGTAAGTGGCAATTGCCTATCTCAAGCCCACACAAAAGCCAAACGTGTTGTCTTTGCAAGTGCTTGTTTTAGTGTTTGTATTTGTTTTTGTGTTTCATCTTGTGATAGCATGGTACTTTCTGGCTGCTTCTAAGAGCTTTGAGGCTCTGCATTGGGTAGCACTGATGACAAACATTTGCGGTACATGGCCTGTGCTCCAGGGCATAGCAACCTCTGAGAGCGGGCAACGCCTTCCAACACCCTGTTGTATAGCCAGGATGGGGTTAGTAGCTTTGGGGAGTTCAGAAATGAGTGCACACTCCCAATCGCACCCTTCAATGTATACATTTCCGAATGTACTTTCGCTCATGTAGCCTCTCGACCACCTCTCACCCTGGCAGTTTTCTTACGGGGGTCCTTGTGAGAGCCATCTGGCAGTATTTGGCTTCTTATTGTATTTCTGGGTCAGCCACTGTCCCTTTCCAGTTAGGCGCGGTTCTATTTGAGTGCTTAAATGTGATACTCGTCCCTCCTATTTTGGGCATGGCTGTTTGTGTAAACAGGAAGTGGTGTGTCCAGTTGATGGCACTGCTGGGAATGTACAGTCTGTTTCCTCGGTGCCCATTCCAGCCCCTTCCCCAGTGACACTCGGCCGGAAATCCCAGGTCGGTTCCGGCTGATGGAAAGCAGCACGCTTTGGGTCCGCTAGTGAGGTGCCTGACACTTGAGCCGGCGGTCTCTAATTCAGTAAGCTGGCACGTGACACAGGGAGAGGCCGAGGTTACTCAGAGGGTATTCCACTTATGGGCTCTCGGGTGATTTATCCTGCCTGTCATCTACATCGATCTGTCCAATGAAAGGTGCTCAGGCGGTTTGGTGGCTTGGCGGACCAACGCATAGCGCATTGAACCTCTCCCACTATGGGAAATTCCATCTATATTCTCCAGCTGTATTATTTTACAGCTTGAGAGGTTGTGCACCTGCTGCACAGCAATATGAGGGAAACATCGTGCCACTGAGTTTGCTAAGCAGCAATGCTGTCAGAGGTTCCCAGCTGGGGAACAATGCAGACGAAAACTATTTCTATTTCAGGACCTCAACATGTCTCCCCTCCCTCCTTCATCTGTCTTTCTCACCCCTCACTTGTCAGCCACACTCATGAATCTTCCCTCGCCACTCCTCACACGCCATTCCTCCCTGGCCTTCCTCCTCGCTCATCACACATGCTTCTTTCAACGTTTGCCGATTTGATTTCTTTGGTAAATGGCAGGTTCGCAGAATTTGTTTGGGCTAATTTTGCTTCTTTTTTTAAAGTAACGGCAGGAGACCCCCGCAACCACCCTTCCACCGCCACCCTACTACTAAATACCTTATGCCACCTTGCCGTCTACCTGTTTGTGGTAAAAAAAAAAGCGGCAAAAAATGTGGCAAAAGTGGTGTATACTTCACATACTGTACACCTCCAGGCATCTTCCTTCTCACAAGTCCTCCCATATCATATAACCCTGAAGTCCTCATGTGTCATCCTCACACCTCATACCTCATGCTCCTCTTCCCAACTCATGCATCCATCACCCCTTCTCTTTAGTTGCCACTCCTCTTCCTCAGCCACCATTAATGCTGCTTAATTCTCTTATGTCACTCCTGATCCTCACTCCTCATTCCCCCACCCCCCTCATTTCTCAAAATCTGCATGTTCCTTCCCTTACAGGGGGTGCCGGGTGCGTTATCAGGGTTCATACCAAAATGAAGTATGCAAAAATGTCGAAGGCCAAAATACCAAAATTCGAGACCCCCATTTTACCACATATACATGTGGGGGTGTGGGTTAACTAAATAAAAAAGGCGATGGGTCATTGGGGGAAGGGGCTGCCAGGGGTCTCCCCCACATATATATATATTTTTCTTCACACTGATGGAATCAGGCAAAAACGAGCAGCACTCTTCACTTCTCCAGAAAAAATAGTCCGGACATCCAGTTCAAAATTAAAATGCAGTCTTTATTAGTGCCTTGCAGAGCGACACAAACAAATTAAAAAGCCATTAACATGAGGCTCCCCCAAAGTGCAAGAATAGTGTGCGCGTTGGGAACGTTAACGCGTTTCGCGGCTTTTCCTGCCGCTTGATCACAACAGTTCGTCCCCTTGGAACCACAGAGTTTAAAACAACAGTGGTGCAGAGCAAGACGGCGACCATTACCGCCAAAATAGAAGAGGGACTCCACTGGAAAACACACCCATCCGGAGCGGGTCAGAGGCGGACATGTTTGACTGTTAAAGCCACTATACTGGCGAAATCACAGCCAAATGGAAATAACTACTCTTATCCCCATAGGTATTTCATGTACATATACTTTCTGTATAGATTTTGAACAGACTACTCGTCTGTTAGGTCCCCACAATGGACTCACCATAACTCGCACCTAATGATGAGTGTTAGTCATTAGAGTCCCTCTATGCCAAGTGTGAGCTTCAATACCTCATAACTATTAGTCGTCCGTCCCGTACAATCTTTGGAACGTCGAATGAGCATATGCTTTGTTGACAAGCCCTCAATATTGCGGTTAGTTTGTTCTCGCAATCAATGCCACTTATGATCAAATGAATGCCAAACCATCACAGAAAAACGCATTATAGTGGTTGTATTGATGGAACATAGGTCACTTTTGGGATTATCCTGGATGGCGCATAATGCATACTCTATGCCCCCCCCATATGGGAACTCCCTTTCTGTTGCTGAAATGCAAAAGTATTCAACAATATTGGATATCCCAGTGATCATCAAGGTACATTGGTCATTTTACAAGTGTAGTGCGCCAATGCCTATTGGAATGTATTAACCACTTTTGAATGCCTTGTACGGCTAGCATAATCCAATACATCAGTAGAGTGTATCAAACATTATAAAGTGCCTAGTGCATAACAATTAGATGATAAGATGTACCAGTTCCTGTGTAGTGCATGATGCATAGATCTAAAATTCGGAACTTAAAGCTTTTAATAAAATGCATCAATCCAAATCACGTGCACCACTCGTTTGTCCAATGCATAGTGCAGCAAAGTAATACTAAAATTGAAATTCATAGTTGTACGGTGCATAGTATATAGAACTGCAAAGGGGGGACTTAGCTCATTTAATCAGGACCCTATCCTGTCAACTCCTCAACCTTCTAACATGGCAGAAATTTCCACAAACTTTGCATCAACTGTTAAAATAAACTCTAATATACAAAAATATCTATAAAAAATGTGTACAATAACAATCAATGTAAACGTGTTGGTGCACAGACAATCACCTATTGAGTTAAAAACATATATGTGTATATGTGCTGACGAACAAGTTAAAACCATGTTAAAATACAAACTTTGAGCATCTCTCAGTATTTGCGGACTAGATAGTTCCAACAATTTGTTGTCTTTCTCAATTCTCGATGTTTGCTGGAAGATTATAAGTTGGGAAGAACCAAGGAAACCACGGGAAAAGGAACCATACGGGGAACAGGAAAGAGAGGGAATAAGGATTAATATCTAACACTTAACAATCATTGTCCTAAAAATGTATAGAGTTCCTCATCTATGTTGTGTCCATTTGGAAATTTACTATCGAAATCCAATATGCAGCGAGTCTCTTTTTGTCTCAGAATCTTTTCTTTATCTCCTGCTCTTGGTCCCGTCTCAATTTTATGTATGCCAAAAAACCCAAAACTACTCATATCCTTTTCATGATATTCTGCGAAATGTTTAGCCATTGGGTAATTGGCATCGTTGTTCACAATTACTATTACATGTTGGTTAATACGTAATTTGAGTTCACATTTGGTGCTTCCTATATACCACTTGGTGCACGCACAGGTCAGCACATAAACAACGTATTCCGTTTCACAGGTGATTTTTCCTGATATGGGAACCAATTGACCAGTGATCGGATGTTTAAAAGAGCCTTGTGTTTTGGCATACTTGCAGATGTTGCACCGGGTACATTTGAAAAAACCCTCTTTTTTGTTGTTAACTAACCAGCTCATCTCTCTGATGTCCTCTTCCTGAGTCATATAACTTTGAACCAAGACATCCCTTATCGATCTATTTCTTCTAAAGGTTATCTGTGGGTTGTTATGGAGGTTTTTATTGAGATCCTGATCCGCCATGAGGATTCTCCAATGATTGGTTAAGATCCGTCTAATCTTGGATGCTTGAGTGTCAAAGGTTACAATTAGTCGTGTACTGTCTTTCTCCATGTTTTTCCTCTCATTGTATTCGGTTCCTGCTATGAGCTTCGAGCGTTCCTTAGCTCTTGCTTTTAGGTATGCCCTCTCCACAACTCTCCTTGGATATTGTTGTTTGGAAAAACCTTGCGCAGTGATTCTGCTCTCCATATCATAGGTTTTCAGGGTGCTATTGTTTCTTCGTAGCCGGATGAATTCTCCATAGGGGACACTCCATATCAGATTTTTCGGATGTCCACTGTGTGCGTGGAGTGGTGAGTTAGTCCCTGTGATTTTTCTGTGTAGTTCACTGGTGAGTTTGTTGTCTACTATTCTCACATTAACGTCGAGGAATGTAATCAGAGTACGACTGTGTGTTTCAGTGAACCGGAGATTGTTTTCATTGATGTTAAGATACTTAACAAACTCCATCCATCCTTGTTCGGTCCCTTTCCATATTATGAAGAGATCATCGATATATCTCAACCAGAGAATGATGTTATCTGTATATTTTTGGTTCATCTCCGTCTACACCTCCTGTTCTTCCCAGGCGCCCATTGTCAAATTGGCATAGGACGGCGCAAAGGTAGTGCCCATAGCAGTTCCTTGTAACTGTTTGAAATATTCGTTATTGAAGAGGAAGATATTATTAGTTAGGCATAGGTCTATCATTGACAATACCATTTGTGTATGCTCCAGATAATTGAGAGATCGAGTTTGTAAGAAGTGTTGGCATGCCTGCTTTCCATATTCGTGGCCGATCGAGGTGTACAATGAAACCACGTCCATGCTTGCTAACAAATAATCTTTCTCCCAGGGAATGTCCTCGATTCTAGATAGAAAATCAGTAGTGTCTCTGAGGTACGATGGTAATGTCGAGACAAATGGAAACAGGACCTCATCTATGTACTTAGACATATTTTCCAGAGCAGATCCTATCAAACAGACAATCGGTCTTCCTGGGGGCTTTTTCATGTTTTTGTGTACCTTGGGGAGGAAATAAATAGTTGATGTAATAGAGTTAGTGGTTGTTAGGAATTTGCAACTTTCTTCAGACAGAAGGCCTTTTGCTCCCCATTCTGTAAGTGACGTCCTGATTTTGCTTTCAAGTTCTTTGATGGGATTGTGAGCAATTTTCATGTAACATTGGTTATCATTAAGCTGTTTGTAGGCTTCTCGTACATAGTCCTCCCTATTCTGCAGGACTATGTTGCGTCCCTTATCCGAGGGTTTAATGATGCAGTTTTTTAATTCATGCAACTCTTGCAATGCCTGTCTGTCTGTGAATGATAAATTATCATTACAGATATTTTTCTGTTCCTTTCTTCTGAGTTTTTTCAGATCTTCAATCACTAAACTTTGAAATGCCTCTATGTTATTGCCAAGGTTTGCCACGGGATTAAATTTGGACATAGATTTCAATTGACTTTTGGGTGTCCAGTCTGTTCTGATGTCTAACTCTTGTAGAACTACGGGTTCACCTCGATCTCCCACGGATATGCTTCTCTCCAGGTCAACCAGGTCTGTCAAAGCGGTTAACTCCTTGATTTGAACCTCAGTATGTCCCGTTTGTTTTTCTCTTGGGCGTTTTTTATACTGATTTGTAGCGAATATATATATATATGCAGTAAAGCGGAGTAAAAACAGAAAAAATTAGTATTTTGGGCTGGAAATATTTTTTCGGCAGTATTCACATTGATCCCGTTATTAGTGAATTCATAGTTTTTTGGAGCACGCCTTGATCAATGGGAGCAATGCTCCTGTTCTGGGAGACACAGCTGCCAGCGGCACCACAGTAAGATGCCATTGGGTGCAGGGTGGAAGTATGTCCAAGACCCAGATTGCAGTATTTGAGGGTTTGCTGCAAGGGGGTGGGGTTACCCCCATATGCTGCACAGACGTAAAGGACTCCATTAGATAGATTGTTGGTTGGGTAATGACCATGGGTGTAATTATAGGGGGGGGGATGGAGGGGAACAAGTCCCCCACAACTTTTGTGGCATGCTTTTTTTGTCCCCCCCCCATCTTTTTGTGGGAGGGCCGGGGAACCGTATCGTGGGCGCTGCATTCTTTGATCATGTAATAGGACAGCTCGAGCCTGGCTGAAGTGCCCAGCCAGGCTTGCGCTGTCTCATTACATAATGTAATGTAATGTGTGTATGTTGGTTGGAGGGCTGGGCTGCAGGCTGACCCTAGTGAGGGGGCCAAATTTGGACAATCACATTTGGGGTCAGGGCAGAATCCAGCATTGCAAGTGAGGGGTGAGGTGAGCCACGAAATGCAGTGCGTGTAAACATTTTAATCCACATCCCCAAACCGCCCACCCCTACCCCAATCTACTTTTTTGGTAACATTAGTCGCAGATGGCATTTTTAAAAATAAAAAAAATAAAACTGCAGGATCATAGCAGATGCAAGAAACTCATCTATTAGAGCTCTGTCCAGGCCCTCTGGGGCAAAATACATGGAAGCCTCCTAATGTGCACATGGATTACAACAACAGAAGTGAATTCACAGAAAACGACATTGCAAGAAGCATCATCAGCCTTTGATACTTGGAGGCGCCATGGAAGAGACTTTAGAATAAGTTTATATGTAAGCCAAGTGGCAAATAACTTAGTGGTGCACCATACCTATATTGCACTATTGTTATATATGGTGCAACTCTATAGTCATTAGGCTTTTTTATTATAATAGCATGATATATTAACATAAGCTTTGAAGTGAATCAGAATCACGTACAGAGCTTCAGATAAGACACAATGGGCCTCATTATGAGTTTGCCGGTCCTGGAACTACGGTACTGGTAAGCTTGCCGGTACCGTAGTTCCCGGTCCGGCAAACTACAAGTTGTGGTCGCGGGTGCCTTTCTGCCCGCCAGGTCGGACCTGGCGGGCAGAAAGGCACCCGCGAGCACAGCATGTCGGATTCACAGGCACCGTTATAAACAGTGCCTGTGCATCCGACCTCCCCATTCATCCCTATGGGGCCGAATGGGAATGGGGAGCATCTTTTTTCCCACGCCCGCAAATGGGCAATTACCGGGTCCGACGGGGCCGAAAATGCCCCGGTAATTGCCCATTTGCGGGCACCGGAAAATATTGCAAGTTTGGCGGCAGCCTGCAGGTTTTACCGGCAAAGCTACCGCCAAACTTGTAATGAGGCCCAATGTGATTTAACGAATTGCCAGGATCACACACTTTGGTTAAATGATGAAACTGGGATGTGAACAATTTAAGCAACTGTGCACTTCTTCCCAGGTTTAGTTGATATAGATATTTAGTAGGGGTTTGCTTTCCATTTCATTTGCTTAAATAATTATAACTGGCAATGCCTTGGAAGCCAACCACATTACATAATAAGCTAGCCTTTCATAGTAAACTAACTGTACACTATATACATTGTCATAGATATATGTTGAGGAATGAGAGTATGGCTTTAGTTTTATTCTCCCCATCCTGAATGCAAAGTCACAATAGCATCATGAAGATTAACGTTAGCCTAACAAATACCCCTTGGGTTTTAAAGCAATAGTCATTATTTCATAAAGCATGCAAAATTATGCATATTATGCATCCTTATCACTTCTGATCTCTCCCTTCTATACACATTTGTAAAGGGACAAAAGTCCCTGCTAATAGTCGCCCCCTCCCTCCCATCAGTGCCTAATGGCTCGCAACGTAATGCTCTGTTGACACAGAGCAACGTGAGGACGTTCTGATTCCCGGAGCTCCTTGGGGCATTGTCCTGGCAGCAAAACACCTCCACCATTCGGAAAGGGTAAGGTGTCCTGCTGCCAACACAATGAGTGTGCTGAGCAGGAATTGCTCTACACACATTGTCCTGCCAGCGGGACACCTTTCCCGTTGGGCGCCCTCATTGAGGTGCCAATGGGAGAGGTGTCCCACTGACAAATGTCCTGGTCTGACCTCCCGCTGGCACACAACTGCTTGGGGTCATTTGAACACAAGAAAACATACCTTAAGTCCGAATGTTGCAAGTAATTAATGAAATTAGAATAAGCAACCTAATGCGCTGTTTTAAAATCTTGCAGGCATCCATTTTATATTATGTCTATATGCTTGTTTGAGTCAGTGCCCTGGTGGCAATAATCAAACACCAGCTCCCTTCAGCCTGCTTGCAGGCCCTCTTTAGGTAGAGGGGGGCCAAGCTTTTTAACTGTTGTCAATGCAGTGAATTCTAAAGACCAATTGTAGTGTTATATCTTTCAGAAGACTGGAGTATCTTTAGAATGGAATTTTAAAGATACGCCACCAGTCTTATGAAAGTTATAACAGAGCGTCGGCAATGAACTCTTGTGGTGTAGTAGTTTAGTGTTATCCCTCAGAGTCATCGTTCGCCCTTGCTCCAAACTGCCCCTTTATTTCAGTTGTCATGTCCCCCCCAACATTTTCAGAAAAGTTACTCCTTTGGTAATGACCGTCCTGATCCTGAAATAATGGTGGTGGTCTCCAGCTATAAGGGGAAGCAAGCAGCCAGGGAAAAGGGAGTTGAGGGCATGGCCCCAGTGGCTCCCCCTGCTGACATCAATACTAAAGTAGTAGACAAAGACAGAATATGAGAAACAATTCACTAACTGGGGACAAACTGTTGTTTGCCATTGAGGGGCGTGAAAATATGTATGGGGTGGATGTGAGTAACAGGAGGGTGAGAGGAGTTAGATGTTCTCATTTTCTCTGGGCACAGATTGGTATGAACTTTGCAGAACTCTGTCTGTTGGAGGCACCAAGAACAACAGGGATGGATGATGGACCATTTTATCTTTAGGGTATTTTTACTTATTCTTTTTTTATTGGGGGGTATGTAACTGTTTTTCTGGAGTTAACCTGGCTGGTACACTGCTTATCAGTAAGGATGCCTGGATGAGAGAAGACTCGGTTGAGTTGAGTCAAGCAAATCCTAATGGTATGGGGGTCATGTTGGTGGCAAGGTTGAGTTTGAGTTCTGTACACATTTGACATGTCGTAGTTTTGGAGATGAAGAGTAAGAGGGAGAGTTAATGGTAGCTGGGGGAAATATGTGGGCCCGCTGTGGGCTGATTGAGAAGGGGTGTTGGAAAGCAGCAAGCCTAGGTGCTACAGCTGAGTGACCAGTTGAGGTGTGTGTGTGTTTGGAGAGAGAACAAGGGGTGTTGTGATTCGCAGGGTACAAGAGTGAATAGTGAGAAGAAAAGGCTGGATGTGTGTAGGTGGGACAGCAGTTGCATTATATATGCGTGGACAGTGTATGAGCACTGTACGAGGTGTAGAGAAGGAGGTTTAGGGGCGCTAGGTGGTACCAAGGGCACTGCAGGTTATCTCTTGGGTGTAAAGGAGGACTGTGTGGTTGTTGTGGGAAGTGGGGAACGAGAGATAGGCGAGGAATACTCTGATGGTTGGCAACTGTGGCGGTAGGAGATATTGTAGGATGTTTTTTTTTTTTCAAGTGCAAAATTGCGGTGAAGGCCAAGAGATACAGTTTCCGACTGGTTCATGGTTACAGATGTTCTGGATCCTGCAGAGGTGGGCGTGTATTACTGTTTTTACGGTGACTGTGATGGGGGTTGGTTAGCATCTCAGGCACGATAGTGAGGTGGGCGAATATGGAGAGAGGGCACAATAAATGACATGCTTATGTAGTATTAAAAGTTACATTTTGTTGACAATGTAATACTGTAAATAAAACAAATAAATAAATAAATGGTTATCAGAGAGTTTTGTAGGATAAGGTAATGGTGTCCCAGGCAGGAAATAGTGCAGAATTTCTGGATGATAGTGTTGGTCTAATTAAATGGTCGAATTAGTCTGGCGCCCATTAGACTATGTTTAGAGCGGGTAAATGGAGTTTTGATTGCAGTGGGAGTGATGTGATGAGCATGTGGGCGTATGAGCGATCTGACTGGGCAATGCCATGTCTGGGTGGAGAGTGTCAAAAGGAGCTGTAGCCGATTGGAAGCCGTCGCGTGGGAAGTGAGACGCTCTTTGCCAGTCTGGTCAGAGATTCTGCTGGTGGCTGTTAATGTTCAGGTTCAACTCACCTATGACTTCCGTACTGACAGGCGCTCGAACAGACTAATATTTTCAACAGAGACAGCAGCACCTAGTGGACTGTCACATGTTTGCAGTGCGCAATGGCCCACTTGGGGGTATAAGCACAATGCACCCTATCTAAGGGGAGTCGTACAATAGGTGTGGTGCACTGAAGAACCTGGCTTGCTGGTGGGAGCTTTAAGAGCCCAACAGGCCTTCTCATGGAGACAAAAGTGATCAGGCTGATCAAGGTGGAAGCTTCCAGAAAACAAGGTCCAGGCTTCATTCTACTGGCGTTACCAAATAAGCCTGGTGGTACAATCACCTTTCTTATAGTGCCTTGTGTCTCTACATGCTGTAGGCACAGTGATTCTTCCTCAAAATTGGGCTTTGCTCAATTTGTTTGACAATCAATTAGCCCTCACTCCTGCTGCTACCTAGTGCTTCTTTCCCAAATGTTGAAAGGAGTTGTCAATTTTCCGGCCAGTCTACTCTGAGCCTTAAATCAGAACTGCACTTAAGGTGTGTAAGCAAAGAGGGCCACATGAACATACACCGTGCATGTTTATTTCCTGGACTGACCCATGCATAAGGGGTGATCTGGTGCCGCCGTAACCATGTGGGGGTGTACTGATGTTTCTGTTGCTAAGAGGAGAATTGTCGGCCAATTCAGTGCTGTTTTGCCTATGTGGGCCTCATAATATGGCTATTTCTCCTCTGGTATGGCATTAAGAGCTAAAGCATGATTTGTAGACCCTCCAAACTGCACACCATGCGACATAACCTGTGTTTATGCATGTTAGTTCTCAGTAGAGAGACTCTTGCACTTTTGGCAGGTTTGAGAGAGTAGGTAAACCCAACAGTCACTTCCCTGGGCACCTGCAAAACAGTGCCACTTGACTAGTTAGAATTTCCGTGGGAATCCTGTCACTCTACGATCTTGGCATTATCATGTTTCTTGAATGAGAAGTTAGCCACTCCAAGCTGGTGACCCACCAAAGCTGGAATGTATTTGGAAATATGTGGATCTGGGAATGAGGCTTAACCGCCTAAACTGCTCATTTGGGGGTTGCGGTCAAAAAGGATTTCTATTTATTGATCTGCATATCTAATGGCAGAGACAAGAAGCAAACCTATAGAACAGAGCAGCATTCACAGGATTTCCATTGGTTAAGTATTGGCTCAAGCAATAGTCTCCCTATTTCAGAAGAGGATGTCCAGGCATAGGTCCTGTGATTGCTGTGCATTTGGGAAGAGGATGTCCAGGCATAGGTCCCTTGCTTGCTGAGCATTTGGGAAGAGGATGTCCAGGCATAGGTCCCATGCTTGCTGAGCATTTGGGAAGAGGATGTCCAGGCATAGGTCCTGTGCTTGCTGAGCATTTGGGAAGAGGATGTCCAGGTGTCATGATGCCCGCTCCTGGGGAGCCGGTTCAAGCCCTGCGTCCCCGAAAGCGGACATCCAGTCCCCAAGGAAGGACCCAGCAACCCCATATAGGGGCCCTTTGGACAGTGTTCTGGCGCCTATGGCGCCAGGCTCATAAAAGACATCAGTCCTGGCGCCATAGGCGCCAGGCTCATTATGGGAGTGCTTGGTTGCACTTACCTGAAGCAGACCATGCTGCAGGATCCCGGCCTCCTTGAGGCCTGAAAGGAACTACTTTACCTGTGGGACTAATTTACCATCCGGGCGTGGTCGGGGAAGGATACATACCTGATTGGAGGAAGGATACATACCTGGAACTTCTTCCAAGGCTATTTAAACCCCACCCGAACAGCCACACGTGCTTCGCGTTGTTCTGCATCTAGCAGCTGGACGCTCACCGTGTCTCCTCCTGCATCCTGACTTCTGCCATGCCTGCCAGCATCCTGGATCACCTGCAAAGGAAGAGAAGAAGAGAACAGAAGAAGGAAAAGTCCTTACCTGCTAAATCCGCATCCCAGAGACATCTCGCCGACAATCCTGAAAAGGAAGACTTTAATTTAAAAGCTCATCGCGTCGATCGCTGCAGCGCCGCATTCCACTCACCTTTACAGGGCGCCTCCATGTTCAGCAGCGATCATCCGGATTCGCAGTCACGCCCCAGCGCATAGGGAGAAAAAAGACCAGAACAAAAAGTGAGAGAGAGAAGGGAATAAGGAAAGCTAAATCTCCATGTTAAGACTTACCTGTTGATTCATTCCCTCTTCATTTCGGGTCCGCGCCGCATCCTGGCATTTCCAGACCCCGACCCCTAAGGGGAAAAAGAGACATCAGCGTTAATGAGCGAATGAAAAGACATTACCAAAAAACGCTCATTAAAGTCTTACCTGATTTCTACAAGGATTTCACCTCTCATCTCGGGTCGGTGCCTGTTCCCCGGCATTCCGTACCCCGGCCCCTATGGGGAAAAAGACACTAGCATTAGTACATTAATGCATGGACACAAGGGGAATCTCTTATCAAAAAACTTACCTGGAAGCCAAGCAAGTTTGGTGCTCACCAATCCGAAAATCTAGTGAAGTAACTGGACACCAACGCGCCCCTGCATCAGAAGCAGGATGGAGAGCTCGTCCTTCCAGACCCTAAGGTGAGACGCTACGAGAAATCACAGAAGGGTTTCGAGGAGGGTGAGAGGGGAAAGTGGGAGGCCGATTGCATTACCCCGCAGACAGTTAATCCCCTATTTTCGCCTACAGAAGGATACATCTGCGAGCCAGGCAAGCCAGATTTGGGGGCCCGGTCCAGTCCGTCTTCCGAACCCTGCGCATCACTTTAGAAGAGGTCACAGCAGCGCTGGCCCCACCCGAACGCTTTGCTGGGGACCCCAAACGATTCGCCGTATTCATGAATCAGTGTCGTTTGCACTTCCTATGCAGACCTGGGGCCTTCCCTAATGATCAGACCAAGGTAGCCTTTGTATTGTCATATGTCAGCGGCTGCGCTGCCGATTGGTCATTTCCACTGGTTACTCAAGATGACCCGATTCTCCGTAATTTTCAAAGGTTTCAAGCAAGCATGGAAAGGTTATTTGCTCGACACTCCCAGGGGCAGGCTCTGGTTGACGAACTTCTATCCCTGCGAATCGGCAATCAGGACCTCCTATCATATATTGCAACCTTTAATAGACTAATTGTGGAAACGGGATGGCCAGAGGATAAAAGAGTCACGTTGTTTTATCGAGGCCTTCGCGGAGAACTTAAAGATGTCTTGGCCCAAGTTGTAAATCCGCCCCAAGAATGCACAGAGTATATAGACTTAGTGGTCCAATTGGATCACAGACTTCAAAACAGAAAAGCAGATCGGTCCAGGTTTGAGACCCGGGTGTTGGTCAAGACCCATGCTAATCCCAAGGGAGTTGATGTCTCTGAGCCTATGCAAATTGGAGGGGTTAAAGGACCCTTAACTCAAAAGGAACGTGAAAGGAGGCGGCAGTTAAAATTATGTCTTTATTGTGGGAATTCTGGACACTTTCTACGAGATTGCCCGGCAAAACCGCCCCGAAAGGCGGTAGGAGCCGCTGATAAAAACCATGAAGACTCTGTTTCGGGAATCGACTCCGCCCGACAAGTGTAGGGGTCCGCTTGCCGAGCTTGAAAACTAACTCTCAGACCTCGCATTTCATTGTGCCAATGGTTCTCGTAGATCCAGAACAGCCTAAGCGGTTGCATGCAATAAAGGCATACATCGATAGTGGGGCTATTGGAAACTATGTGGATCGTGAATTGGTCTCTAGGATTAACCTCCCTCTCCGTCCTAAAACCAGCAAAGATGTCATCACCACAGTCGATGGAACTGAAATTGCCTCTGGACCAGTAACACATTCCACTACTGAGGTGACTCTTATTGTTCCCGACGGCCATCGGGAGGGTGTTGTGTTTGATGTAATCAAGGCTCCACAGTTTCAGGTTATTCTTGGAATCCCTTGGTTAGAGACACATAATCCTCGAATTGACCTGCGAGCTAAGAGAATAACCTTCCCGGATTGTACACAAACCTGCTACCCAGAAAACCTGAAGATTAATCTAGCATCTGTAACCTCTGCCTCCATGCAACTACCTCCGGAATACCAAGACTTTCAGGACGTCTTCCAAAAGGAACAGGCCAACACGTTACCTCCTCACAGATCGGACGATTGCCAAATCGATCTGGTGCCCGGTGCACAACCCCCTTGTAGCAGGATTTATGCCCTTACCGAACCTGAGAATCTGCATTTGAGACAATATTTGGATCAATACCTAGCTAATTGTTTTATTCGCCCGTCAAAGTCCCCGGCATCCTCGGCTTTGTTCTTCGTGCCCAAAAAAGAAGGCGACCTTAGAACTTGTATCGATTACCGCGCATTGAACCAGATAACGGTTAAAAACCGTTATCCTCTGCCTCTGATCCCTGAACTTCTTGACCAGGTGAAGGACGCTTGCATATACACCAAGTTAGATCTCCGGGGGGCTTATCATCTGGTACGAGTTAAAGAAGGCGACGAATGGAAAACTGCCTTCCGTACTAAATACGGATTATTCGAGTACCAGGTGATGCCTTTCGGATTGTGTAACGCGCCGGCTACCTTCCAATACTTCATGAATGATGTCCTTCGGGAACTCATAGATGTTTGTGTTGTCGTATATATCTATGACATTCTGGTGTACTCCTCTTCGGAATCTGATCACAGAAAACACGTCAGGGCAGTACTTGAAAAACTGCGCCAACACAAACTATTTGCTAAATTGGAGAAATGTGTTTTCCATACCACAGAAGTCGAGTTTCTAGGTTTCATCCTGACACCCAGAGGAGTCCGAATGGACTCAAGAAAAGTGGATGCCATCCTCAAATGGCCATCACCTAGCTCTGTAAAAGGGGTTCAAAGCATGCTCGGCTTTGCCAATTTCTATCGCAGGTTTATCCCGGAATTTTCCCGCGTGGTACAACCCATTACTGCACTCTTGAGGAAAAATAAACGTTTTGAATGGTCTGAAGAAGCCGAGCAGGCCTTTCAGGATTTAAAAGCTAAGTTTACCTCTGCACCTATATTGAAACACCCGCGTCCAGATGTCCCTTATGTCGTCGAGACTGACGCATCCGGCCTAGCCATGGGAGCAGTCCTGTCCCAAAGAGATCCCGAAACCAACCAACTGCATCCCGTAGCATTTTGGTCCAGAAAATTCTCGGCACCCGAGGTTAATTATGCAATCACGGACAAAGAACTGTTAGCCATTAAGTCCGCTTTTAAAGCCTGGCGGCATTATCTGCTTGGCGCTCGACATACCATCACAGTGATCACTGATCACCGGAATTTACAGTATTTGAAAACCGCCAAGGCTCAGTCATCACGGCAGCTCCGATGGGCTTTGTTTTTCGCTGAATTTGATTTCGTGATTACCTATCGACCTGGCTGCAAGAATGGCAATGCAGACGCCTTATCCCGAATTGGAATGGGAGAATCTGATACAAACTCAGAACCAGTACCAATAATTCCCGAACAGAGGATTCTAGGCATGACTTCGTTACAGACGCTTGAAGACATTCAAGCCAGAGTGAAACAACTCCTGGACCCTACAACCTTACAGGAATGGATACAAAAGGGATCAGACTTTACCATAGATAATGGTTTACCTTATTTCCAAGGACGCTTATTCCTGCCACATAAGGAATTACACGAACTAGTTATTTCCGGTTATCATGATACATTAATAGAGGGACACCACGGTATTGCCAAGACAGAGGAAAAGGTGAAACGACAATTTTGGTGGCCCTCTTGGCGAAAAGATGTTAAATCTTTTGTGATGTCCTGTGGTGTTTGCGCCCAAAATAAAAGTCAAAAGAAAAGACCAGCCGGTCTCCATCAACCTAAAGACATACCACCAGCACCCTGGCACACCCTATCAATGGATTTTATTACAGACCTGCCTCCTTGTTCAGGGTACAATACTATTCTGGTAATTGTGGATTTGTTTTCCAAAATGGCCCACTTTATTCCTTTGAAAGGTTTACCTTCAGCTTCTGTCCTAGCCAAAGAATTCCTCGAAAATATTGTTCGGCTACATGGATTCCCATCTATACTAATCTCTGACCGGGGAAGCCAATTCATTTCCCACTTCTGGCGCAAATGTTGTCAAATGGCGCAGATCGACGTAAGATTATCGACCAGTCACCACCCTCAGACCGATGGTCAGACCGAGAGGACAAATCAGACCTTTGAACAGTACTTACGGTGTATGTTACAGCAATCTGAAAGCAACTGGAAAGACATTCTTTGGATAGCCGAATACGCATATAATAATTCGGTACACTCTGGAACTGGCCACAGTCCTTTTTATACTTTGTTTGGGCATCACCCTCGAACCTCAAACCTTGACTCACCTCAGAACCTCAGAATGCCTGCAGTAGAACATCTGCATTCTACAATTACCCAAGCCTTCAAAGAGGCAACTACGCATTTACAACAAGCCAAGAGAAAATACAAGGAGAATGCTGATCTACATCGGAGGGAATCACCTCCGTATCAGATTGGGGATCAAGTGTGGTTAGCTACCAGACATTTACCACTCAAAGGGCCTCGAACTTTTAACCCAAAATATCTGGGACCTTATTCTATTATGGCAATAATTAACCCAGTGGCTGTTAAACTTGATTTACCAGCCAGTATGCGAATTCACCCTGTTTTTCATGTGTCACTTCTGAAACCAGTGGTACCCGGAACCCAACTACTCAAACCCCCAGAACCTATTCTAATAGATGGGGAGCCCGAATTCGAAGTGAAGAACATTTTAGACTCAAAAATGTTTAGGTCAAAACTGTTCTACCTAATTGATTGTTAGGGGTACGGACCTCAGGAGAGGTCGTGGGAACCCAGCGACCATGTGCATGCACCTCGATTAGTCAGGAAATTCCACACTCTTCCCAGACAAACCAAAACCCCCGGAGGGAACAACCTTGGGAGGGGCCTTGGGGGGAGTGCTGTCATGATGCCCGCTCCCGGGGAGCCGGTTCAAGCCCTGCGTCCCCGAAAGCGGACATCCAGTCCCCAAGGAAGGACCCAGCAACCCCATATAGGGGCCCTTTGGACAGTGGCCTATGGCCTATGGCGCCAGGCTCATTATGGGTGTGCTTGGGTGCACTTACCTGATGCAGACCATGCTGCAGGATCCCGGCCTCCTTGAGGCCTAAAAGGAACTACTTTACCTGTGGGACTAATTTACCATCCGGGCGTGGTCGGGGAAGGATACATACCTGATTGGAGGAAGGATACATACCTGGAACTTCTTCCAAGGCTATTTATACCCAACCCGAACAGCCACACGTGCTTCGCGTTGTTCTGCATCTAGCAGCTGGACGCTCACCGTGTCTCCTCCTGCATCCTGACTTCTGCCACGCCTGCCAGCATCCTGGATCTCCTGCAAAGGAAGAGAAGATGAGAACAGAAGAAGGAAAAGTCCTTACCTGCTAAATCCGCATCCCGGAGACATCTCGCCGACAATCCTGAAAAGGAAGACTTTAATTTAAAAGCTCATCGCGTCGATCGCTGCAGCGCCGCATTCCACTCACTTTTACAGGGCGCCTCCATGTTCAGCAGCGATCATCCGGATTCGCAGTCACGCCCCAGCGCCTAGGGAGAAAAAAGACCAGAACAAAAGGTGAGAGAGAGAAGGGAATAAGGAAAGCTAAATCTCCATGTTAAGACTTACCTGTTGATTCATTCCCTCTTCATTTCGGGTCCACGCCGCATCTTGGCATTTCCGGACCCCGGCCCTTAAGGGGAAAAAGAGACATCAGCGTTAATGAGCGAATGAAAAGACATTACCAAAAAACGCTCATTAAAGTCTTACCTGATTTCTACAAGGATTTCACCTCTCATCTCGGGTCGGTGCCTGTTCCCCGGCATTCCGTACCCCGGCCCCTATGGGGATAAAAAGACACTAGCATTAGTACATTAATGCATGGACACAAGGGGAACCTCTTATCAAAAAACTTACCTGGAAGCCAAGCAAGTTTGGTGCTCACCAATCCGAAAATCCAGTGAAGTAACTGGATACCAACGCGCCCCTGCATCAGAAGCAGGATGGAGAGCTCGTCCTTCCAGACCCTAAGGTGAGACGCTACGAGAAATCACAGAAGGGTTTCGAGGAGGGTGAGAGGGGAAAGTGGGAGGCCGATTGCATTACCCCGCAGACAGTTAATCCCCTATTTTCGCCTACAGAAGGATACATCTGCGAGCCAGGCAAGCCAGATTTGGGGGCCCAGTCCAGTCCGTCTTCCGAACCCTGCGCATCACCTTAGAAGAGGTCACAGCAGCGCGAACCAGGCCAGCGCCTCCGTGGGAGTCAGGTGAGCGTAACACCAGGCATAGGTCCTGTGCTTGCAGAGCATTTGGTAAGAGGATGTCCAGGCATAGGTCCCGTGCTTGCTGAGCATTTGGCAAGAGGGTGTCCATGCATAGGTCCTGTGATGCTGAACATTTGGGAAGAGGCTGTTTAGGTATAGGTCCCGTGCTTGCTGAGCATTTGGGAAGAGGATGTCGAGGCATAGGTCCCGTGCTTGCTGAGCATTTGGGAAGAGGATGTCCTGACATAGGTCCCGTGCTTGCTGAGCATTTGGGAAGAGAGTGTCCAGGCATAGGTCCCATGCTTGCTGAGCATTTGGGAAGAGGGTGTCCAGGAATAGGTCCCGTGCTTGCTGAGCTTTTGGGAAGAGGATGTCCTGACATAGGTCCCGTGCTTGCTGAGCATTTGGGAAGAGAGTGTCCAGGCATAGGTCCTGTGCTTGCTGAGCATTTGGGAAGAGGGTGTCCAGGCATAGGTCCCGTGCTTGCTGAGTATTTGGGAAGAGGATGTCCAGGCATAGGTCCAGGGCTTGCTGAGCATTTGGGAAGAGGATGTCCAGGCATAGGTCCTGTACTGGCTGAGCATTTGGGAAGAGGATGTCCAGGCATAGGTCCCGTGCTGGCTGAGCGTTTGGGAAGAGGATGTTCAGGTCTGGGTCCCATGCTTGCTGAGCATTTGGGAAGGGGATGTCCAGGCATAGGTCCTGTGCTTCCTGAGCATTTGGGAAGAGGATGTCCAGGCATAGGTTCCGTGCTTGCTGAGCATTTGGGAAGAGGATGTCCAGGTATAGGTCCAGGGCTTGCTGAGCATTTGGGAAGAGGATGTCCAGGCATAGGTCCCGTGCTTGCTGTGCATTTGGGACGTGGATGTCCAGGCATAGGTCCCGTGCTTGCTGAGAATTTGGGAAGAGGATGTCCAGGTATAGGTCCAGGGCTTGCTGAGCATTTGGGAAGAGGATGTCCAGGCATAGGTCCCGTGCTGGCTGAACATTTGGGAAGAGGATGTCCAGGCATAGGTCCCGTGCTGGCTGAGCATTTGGGAAGAGGCTGTCCAGGCATAGGTCCCGTGCTTGCGGAGCATTTGGGAAGAGGATGTCCAGGAAAATGTCCCGCGATTGCTGAGCATTTAGGAAGAGGATATCCAGGCATAGGTCCCGTGCTTGCTGAGCATTTGAGAAGAGGATGTCCAGGCATAGGTCCCATGCTTGCTGAGCATTTGAGAAGAGGATGTCCAGGCATAGGTCCTGTGCTTACTGAGGATTTGGGAAGAGGATGTCCAGGCATAGGTCCTGTGATTGCTGTGCATTTGGGAAGAGGATGTCCAGGCATAGGTCCCATGCTTGCTGAGCATTTGGGAAGAGGATGTCCAGGCATAGGTCCTGTGCTTGCTGAGCATTTGGGAAGAGGATGTCCAGGCATAGGTCCCGTGCTTGCTGTGCATTTGGGAAGTGGATGTCCAGGCATAGGTCCCGTGCTTGCTGAGCATTTGGGAAGAGGATGTCCAGGCATAGGTCCTGTGCTGGCTGAACATTTGGGAAGAGGATGTCCAGGCATAGGTCCCGTGCTGGCTGAGCATTTGGGAAGCGGCTGTCCAGGCATAGGTCCCGTGCTTTCGGAGCATTTGGAAGAGGGTGTCCAGGCATAGGTCCTGTGCTTGCTGAGGATTTGGGAAGAGGATGTCCAGGCATAGGTCCTGTGATTGCTGTGCATTTGGGAAGAGGATGTCCAGGCATAGGTCCCGTGCTTGCTGAGCATTTGGGAAGAGGATGTCCAGGCATAGGTCCTGTGATTGCTGTGCATTTGGGAAGAAGATGTCCAGGCATAGGTCCCGTGCTTGCTGAGCATTTGGGAAGAGGCTGTCCATGCATAGGTCCTGTGCTGGTTGAGCTTAGTAACTCAAGCTGACTCACATACAGAATACCCAACAATGCTCAAGCAGCATGTAGAGTGGGCATGGTCAAGCACTTCGTTCTTAGCTCTGCTTTCAGGGGCTGGGTCAAGACTCTTTGCCTATGGTTGGATTCTTGTTAGGGCATGGACAGGCTTTAACAAACAAAAATAACAAAAATGTCCATTCTGCCAAGAAGAATTGACAGTATTTAAGACTTGTTAGCTCCAGCATTTCCAATGTGGTTTTTCCACACATTATTTGCTGACTGCCTTACATTAAGCATCAACTCACATCCAACATATTCATTGTTAGTTTATCATCCCATGTTCCACAGTATTCTAGTGTTTGATTTACATTGCAGGACACTCTGGGTGATTTCTTTAGGGTAGACCTAGATAGGAAGCACATGTAAAGGTTTGGGAGGGGTGCAATGATGAGGAGCTGAAGGAGAGGTGGGCAATCATGAGTCAGTGTAATGTTTCTTGAGCACGGGGGTCTTCATTTCCCTCATAAAGGAAGTGGGTCTCATAATGTTACAGGCTTTGCTGTTCCAGAGTCTGGGAGCGTAACAGGAGAATATTTGCTTTCTCAATTTCATCTTTTTGTACATCTTGAATACCAATCTGGGGGTGTCTTGAGAGGAGTCGTTAGCATCTTGAAATGGTGAATTTTATTCAGCCAGATGCAAGGTTGTCTTGGTCATCAGAAATTAATAGTTGATGCAATAGTTTACAAATGCACAATAAATAAAAGAAATAAATAAAGCCTTCTTGAAGGTGATACAGAGTTAACCAATGACGATCCTTTGGTGTAGGACCAATGAAGTCACATGTTTTTAGTGGTGCGATGAGGTGGGCTTTGGCATGTTCAACATCTTTCACCTTAGCTGATAGTGCGGGGGAACACCTGCCAGGAGGACTTTGCCACCTTCCAGGTGGAAAAACGCCATGGATTCCATGGTGGTTCTCCAGTCCATGGTGGGGGTGTAGGTCTCCATTTTGAGGTGGATCAGGGGCTGTTACCAGGCTGTCTGTGTCTCTTTCCGACGTGTGCTTTGACTGAGAGGTTCCACTTCAAAGTGAATCATTATTTTGAAAAAAAACTCATCTTGAAGGCCAGGAAATACTAAATGCAGTGGCAGCTACTGAAGCATGAGCAGCTCTGGGCTATTGCGCTGCTCCTTCCATGCGGCTGCACAGTGCAGGGATGTGGTTCTGCTGCAGCACTTTTTATTTTGGCTTACTGCACAAAAACCCAGACTCATTTAAAGTGGAAAAGGTTGCTTTAATGTGACAGGCCAAAGCTTACAATTAAACGCTTACCTGGCTCCATGGCCTTACAGACTAATAAACTATTTTAAACAATCAATTAAATAATTAAACATTTTCATTTTCCCCCAACAATTAAATAATTAAATAAACCACTTCCTCCTTAACTATCCCTTGGACCCTGCCGTCTCCTTACCCCTTCTCCAGGCATCCCGCTTTCTCCCTGGGGCCATGCCCCTCCCGGCTCAATACCTGTTCCCCCGGGGTGGCCCGCTTGTGCAAACAGCACCACCACATCCTTTCCTGTGCCATTCCCCCATTGTGCTTCCCTCCCCCCACATCTAAAGGGTCCATGCCCCCGGCACCAGAAAAACCCTCCAACGAGGTGTTCTTTCTGCCCCCCCGCTAGTTCTCTTTACCTCCAACTCCTTAACCAATCTCCCAGCCCAGAGCACATGTCCGCCAGGTAATGATTATTCCCATAAACTGACAAGTGTACACCATCGTCTCTAAATATCATGAATCCCTCATAGACTATTTCCTTATGGTCCAAAACCTGTACCGCCACCGAGGCACAAAACTTTTCCATCTCTCTGTTTATCCACTTCCTAGCCCGCTCTATCGCTCCCTCACTTCTCGCTCTCCTCCAAACTCTCTGCGGCAACAACTTAGTCCACACTACAGATGCTTGAGGCCACATTTCTCGAACCCACACCAAATCCATTTTCATTTTCCTAAGAAGAGCCACACCCGTATCCCTTACCATGTAATTTTCCCCAGCATGAATAATCACCACCTCTGGAGACCCATAGCGTTCCCTCAACCCAGCCAACATAGGAAGCAACTGATCCCAGCGCAGTCCCCCTAACCCGGACCATCTTACCACCACATCTTTGTAGCTACACCCCAATTGCCTGCCCAAAACCCTTCTCTCTGCTTCCTTCCCAGCCCACTTAACTATTGAATGGCCGACGATCCATACTTGCGCCAACTCCCCCTCCTTTCGAGCAGCATCTGAAAAAGAAATTACAAAATCACTTACAAATTAAAACATCCTACCACACTCAATTCTCATGAGGTCCTTTGCCGCCTTCCTTCAAACGTCCCCTTTTCCCAAATCCCTGACATACCCCTTGTATCTCCCAGACTTCCAACGCCCCAAACATTTCACCTTATCCTCTGAAAAACCCAGCCTACTACCCTCAGATGCTGCACCCATCCTAAAGGAATGTGTCCCAAACTCCTCTGCCTTTTCCCCTACCGCTACCAGAGCCTTTCAAATACCCCCAGAACTTGAGCCGCTGAAACCGGCGCCCCATCCTCATGCTGAAAGACCAAACCTGTCCTTCCCCCACAACGCTCCTTCCACACCTGACCTGTCTGAACCGGGCATAAATCCTTGCTCCCACGACCCAGCAAAACCCAAGAGCCCTTTCCTTTTTGATCCGTCTTAGACCTCTTAATCTTGATGTCCAAACCGGACTCTGTAAATTGAACATCTTCCCATTGCAGTCCCCCTATCCCACCGTTACCCCCCACCAACTCAGAAACCCGAAAAGCCCCAAAGAATAACCAAGTAAAACAAGTCACAAACAGCTCCCCTTCCCATGCCGACCAGCAAACCCCCCCCCCCCACCGCCTGACTCAACTTCTTTAGCAATTCCGCCGATACCGGTCACCTCTTATCCTTTTCCCTCTTATTTTCCCTTGCCCATCCTTCCAACATCCTATTTGCCATTTCCCCACCGCTCGGCTGAAAACCCCAAAACCATTTCCCTTAGAAAGCAATCCGGCTAACTTCCCCGCTATAGTTGCCCTAGACCAGCCCCTGTCCATGCACCTCAAGAGGAAGTTCATGACATCATCCCTCCTCTGCTCTTCCGCATCCCACCTACCCTTCCAACTACAAGCCCCCCCCCTTATAAAATCCTCCCAAGCCCTCCTGTATGCCTCCTTAGATGCCTAGGCCAGTGAACCCTCCACCAAAGCCAGCGCTCTCAGCCTCCTATCTTCCACAGCTCCTCTGGAATCTGCTGCCCCTCCTGATCCGCATCTGGAGCCAAGCCACGGAATCTAGTATGGAGAAGTATGTGATTTTAATGATGATTTAGTCAAGCTGATAGCACCCATGTTGACCACGAATTCAGGGTTGGTCATATTGGGTGACTTTAATGTATGGAAAAATGACAAGGCAGACAAGAAAGCACTTCTCTTGGAAAAAATGATGAATACTCATCACATCACCTATCATAATGCTGAACCTACGCACAACAAGGGACATATCCTTGACTGGGTTGGAGGGGGAAACGTTCAATTTTGGCCTATCTCTACCATTCCATGAATCTGGTTGTATCATTTCTTTCTGACATGTCGCCTTGGGCTCCCAGTTAAACCTGTAAGAGTGCATGCCAAGGCACACACAGTTAAATCACGGAATTTTAAGAATATCACTTCTGATATTTTAACAACTAGTGTGGAATTACTTTTAAGCAAAACAGATGTCTCTGATGATCCTGAGAGACTTATAAAAGTCTACAATGATGTCATGTCAGAAATGCTAGATAAACATGCACCCATGAAAGATAAAACAGTTAAAGATTTGCCCAATCGTAATAAGTGGTTCTCTCCTGCACTAGCTGAACTTAAAATCACCAAAAGGCAGACTGAACACACCTAGCATAAAAACAAAACAAATGATAATTTGCTGGCCTGGAAACATATTGAAAAAGGCTATAGAATGATGACTTCAGAGGCCAAGAAATCTTTCTACGACGCTCAAATAAACCAAGCCGGAGACAAAACAAAGGAACTTTTCCGCCTCTTCAGGTCATGGGAGAAACCCACTGTCTGTAACCCCTCTATTAAACCCACTATAGATGACTGTAGTAGAGTCCAGAAGGCTTTCGCAGATAAACTGTTGAAGGTGCAAAAGAAAATTGAGCAGGAAATATTAATCCCTCCTCTGTCAAATTCCCCGTCAACACCTGAAACATCTAAAACAGGCAATCCCATTAGCACCCCAGGTAATTTTAATTTTATAGAACCCAATTTAGCTGAAAAGTTGGTGCTACTGAAAGATATGCAACCCAACTGTCCAGGGGAAATCTTCCCCTCAAAATACATACTGAAGCATCAAGAACTGTTTGCTCCTTTTCTTTGTTGGTTTGTTAAGTCCTCTTTTTGCACAGGTTCTATTCCCCACTCTATGGTCCCCCTTCCTGGACTACACAGGGAAATACCCGGGCCTAGCGAGACAGCCCCCCAATCTCCGCTGGATGGGGGATCAGACGTAGCCAGTGAAGCCGGAACAGGAACCACCTCTGCCAGCGGCAAGCTAGTCTGGGTCCGGCCCAACCCTCCGGCCGACGCCCCAAGAGCCGTGGAGACCGGCCCCGAGCCGGACCCCACTTACCTGGACATGCGGTAAGCCCCACCACCCGCACCATCGCCCTTCTGCTCCCCGACTTCCCCCCTCAGCAGATAGCTCCCCCGCGATCTCCCCCTCTAGAGACCCAAAGACTCGCCCACTTTTGGGCCCAAATTGTGTTCCATTAATGTTTCATTTTGTTCCTCTTTTTCGGTGTAATACACTTCTTGCTAGCCTTCTGCGAAAGGTGTCTTTATCATTGCAATGTTAAGCTGGCATGCATAAATACCAATAAAAACATATTTGAAAAAAAAATAAACATTTGGCTGTTACCCCCTTGATAAAAAAAACCAGGTCTGGATCCGCTGGATGCAGCCAATTTAAGACCTATCACAAACACATTATTCTTTCTTAAACTCATTGATAAGGCAGCAACTACGCAGCTACAATACCATGTACTCAACTATGGCATACTGCACGTGAAGCAATCAGGTTTCCGAAGCTTTCATGGAACGGAGACCGCATTATTGGATCTCCAAACATACATGCTGGGTAAACTGGAACACAGCAAGTCGGGGCTGCTGATGCTGTTGGATCTATCGCCAGCCTTCGACTTGCTGGATCACGGAATCTTGCTCAACAGAATGGTGTTGGTAGGTGGACTTTCCAAAAATGCCATCTCCTGGCTTGGATCCTTTTTGGAGGGTCGTCGGTCTCGTGTCCATTGGGGTGACTGTGCCTCCGAGCCATAGACTATAACATGTGGAGTCCCTCAGGGGGCATGTCTTTCCCCCCTGTTGTTCAATATTTACATTCTTCCCTTATGTGTCTAGCTGGAATCTCTAGGGATCTTTTTCTGTAACTATGCAGATGATTTCCAGCTGGTATTGAACATAACCGGGAACTATGCGGCTGACCAACAAACGGTAGCCGAAGCATATGACGTCATAAAACAATGGATGTCAACCAATTGGCCTTGCCTAAACGCTGCCAAAACTGAGCTGATGCTCTTCGGCTCCCAGCATGCTCAATCCAAATTAAGTCAAGACTACATTTGTCTTACGATAGAAGGCACTCAAATCAAAATTGTGAAGAAAGTTAAGACTTTGGGTACCTATATGGAGGAAAGTCTTGATAGTGAGGCACATGTTACAGCCATTTCTACCAACACTAACTACCATCTAAAGGTACTTAGACAAGTAGCCCTGTTAATATCGGTGGAAAACCGTATAAAACTTGTAAGAGCAGTAATATTGCCGTGCATAGATTATTGCAACGCACTGTTGGGGGGGAGCCAGTAAGGCTGACATCCAACAGCTGCAGAAGACACAAAATGCAGCTGTCAGAATTATTCTTCAGATGAAAAGTTCGGAACCCACCAGTGCGGCAAGAAGAAAACTTCATTGGCTTCCAGTGGTAGCCCGTATCCAATTTAAAATGCTTACCACATGCCATAAGTGTATTTTTGGAAACGCTCCTTTATATTTGAAGGAGAAGATCAACGTCTATCAACCAACAAGAAGCTTACGATCTTCGTTGGCTCTCTGTTGGTCTTGCCCCGGATAAAAGATCTCGTGGTCTAGGACGGGCCTTCCACGTTCGAGGTGCTCAAGCCTGGAACTCTCTTCCACCACAGATGCGCAAGATAGAGAATCATCTTGCTTTTCGTAAACAGTTGAAGACAATCCTGTTTAAATAGAATAACTCCAGCTCTGTTTCTCTCTACTTCTATCTTTCGGCGCCTGGATGCCTGCGGGCTTTGGCGCATTATAAGCATAACTAACATAACATAACATAACAATCTCTTCCATTGAAAACGAGATAATGCATCAGCGATGCCATTATCCTTCCCTGGCAATTGTGTTGCCTTAAACATCACATTCCATTCCATGCAACGCAGAACAAACTCTCTCATCAGTCTTGCCACCCTCAGATCCCTTGCTGACTGCCTGTTCACTACATGAACCACGCATTCGTTGTCAACGTTGAAATTCACTTTCTTATTCTGCAAATCCTTCCCGCACAACTCCAATGCCACCAGCAAAGGGAAAAATTCAAGAAATGCTATACTCCTTCCCTCTTTCAACCACAGAGATGGCCACTTCTCCGCACACCACTTTCCTCCCCAGAAAACTCAGAAACCTCCTGCTCCTGCTGCATCAGAAAATATCTGTACCTCCCATGTCACTGGGTCTCCCTGCAAGCACATGGACACTCCGTTAAAGCTCTCCAAAAAATACAGCCAAATTCTACAATCCTCCCGCACTGCACCCGAAACTCTTATCCGATGATGTGGGCACTTCGCTCCCGCCATAGACCTCGCCATGTTCCTACAAAAAGTCTGCCCTGGGGCCACAACCTTGCATGCGAAATTCAGATGCCCACCAATCTCTGCATTTCCACCAGCATCATTTTCTTGGCCCCTACCGCTTTCTCCAGCAGTCCAACCAATTTGCTCACCTTGTCGTGCGGCAAGCGTGAGGTCATTGCCACTGAATCCAGTTCAATTCCTAGAAATGTCAACACCACTGCCGGCCCTTCTGTTTTGTCTTCCGCTAGAGGCACCCCCAACTCTTCCATCAACTCCTGAAACAACTTTAGCATTTCCTTGCACTCCCTCTCTCTTTCTGCCCCGCTAATGAACAGAAAATCATCCAGGTAATGCAGCACACTCTCCCAACCCGAGCTAAATAAAAAAAAACACTGTAAGAAAGAACTGAACCGCTCAAACAAAGCGCAGAAATTTGCGCACCCCATTGGCAAGGCTTTGTCTATGTATATGCGGTCCTCAAATTGCAAACCTAACAGCCAAAAATCCTCCGGGTGCACCGGCAACAACCTGAAAGCCGCCTTAATGTCACACTTGGCCATGAAGGCCCCGCGCCCTTCTTTCCTCACCAACTCTACCGCCTGGTCCACACTTGCATATACAACCCCACATTCTTCCGGGGCAATGAAATCATTGACCGACATGCCCTCAGGCCATGACAAATGGTGTATCAATCTGAACTCCCCCGGGGCTTTCTTGGGCACCACCCCCAGTGGGGATATAACTAGGTCACCCGGCAGGTCATCAAATGGCCCTACTATCCTCCCTGCCGCTATTTCCTTACCCAATTGTTGTCTTACCACATCAACATTTTCCTTGGCTGACTTCAAGTTTTCCGCCCACCGACGCACCCTTGGGCCCTGGTACCCCAGTCTGAAACCCTGACAAAACCCATCACTCAAAATCTTAGCCCCTTCCCTGTCCCGATAAAATTGCAACCATTTCTGCAGCACCTCCACTTTAATTGGAGTAAAAGCTTTTCCCCACAACCCCTCTACCGGATCCTCTCCCCCTCCCTCTGTCTCCCTTTTAGAAACTCTGAGTGAGAGGGTGTTTTCCTCCACATTTGCTACACTCGTGCCTGAACCTACATAGGTTCCTTGTGCAGCCGTCCTTATTAAATGCCCAGCACGCTGCTGAGGACTGTCCTCTACCTCCTCCCCCCACCCCCTCATGGGTGGGGCAACCAAGAAAGGGCCAGTAAGGCACAGGCAGAACACTTGCTGTGTGCAATGTCGGGGCAGGCCTCGTTGGAGCCATCCATTGCAGCCAAAGATCCTTGTCTATTTCCCCCCACACAGCCTGACTGTCCTCCGCCATTCTTGCTCTGAATTCCTCATCATAGCGCACCCACGCAAAGCCCCAAAACTCGTGAAAGCCTTCCTAATTACATCCATATATTTGAGCAGAGCCACGCATCGCTCAGGGAATTTCTCACAATTTACGCTGGCATAAATGATAAATGCCGACGTCCAATTCTCAATAGTCACTGGGACCCTTGGGCGCAAAGCCAGTTCCCTCTCTTCTTCCTTAGACCCCTCCTTTGCTCTCACTTCCCTATGGAGCAGCTTAAAAACATCTACAAATTCCCCCACCTGAATCTTCTCCCTGGTTGCTGCCATCAAGTGCGCCCCCAAAGGTTTTGTTATACCCATGTACGGCAGTTTTTTCTCCTTTCCTTTCACTTCAACCTCCTTTTCTTTTGCTTCTTCTACCTCGAGCACCAATGGCTCCACCACCTTGTCCGTTTGAACTTCCACTGAGCAAATGCCCTTCTCATCCCCCAAGGCTCCAATGGCCTGTACACCAACCTCTTTCCTTACCCCTTGCAGACCAGACCCTTCATTTCCCGTCCCCAATCTCGTGTCCCCTCTCTGCCATGCAGATGACCATTCCCTTTCCCGCTCACCTCTTTCCACACAGCCCGTCTGTGGTCTGGCGTCCACACCGAAGTACCTCATCTCTTTTCTTAACGGGCTCCTACTGCGGGGACAAAACATGTCAGCAGACTCACCCAGCCAATTGCTCCCCCGACCTCTCGCCTTCAGACCTCCCTGCACCTGTCTCTCCCAATCCCACCTCATAACCTTCTTCCTCCCACTGCCCCACATAATCCTCCAATCCAACTTCATTACCCCTTAAATACCATTGTGGATGCGAGCTCATGCTCGAGTTGAGTCGATCTTCTTCCTGCGAGCCCGGGGCGTCCGCCCCGCAACTCCTTTGACGTCTTCTCGGTGGGGCCGCAGAAACCCCTGCCTGGTCCTCTTCTCTCGGGCGAGGCATGCAGTCCTCCACCCTGTAATCCTCCTCGCTAGGGGCCGTGCTGTACCCTCTAGGCTCTCCTTGTGCTGACCGAGGAGGGGCCATTCTTAAACCCTCTCCCTTCACCTGAACAGCGGGGGCTGCACCGCACCCTCTGCCCTCACTCCTCCTACCCGGGGGAGCCGTTCCGCGCCCCTCTCTAACCTCCTCAATTGATGGGCACCTCTCTCTCCTTCTCCCACCTGCACTCTTCTGCAGGTATTTACCTCCTTTTCCCCTCTGCCCTGTCACCCCTTTCTGTGCCCCATCACCGCCCCCACTGTGGTTCCCTTGACCCACCTCTTTCTGAGCACTCCTAACCTCCCCTCGGCTATCATTAACTCCCTCCCTCTCTGGCTCCCCACCCGAAATCATTTCTCCCCCGGACGCTCTTTTATCTATCTCCCTCCTCATCTTCCTGCCCCTGGATTCCCAAACCTCCCCTCTCCAAGCTGCAGGGGTGCAAGCCACCACTGCTGCGAGAGCCCCATCTGCCGCTGCTCTACGATGTGGCCTACCACCAGCTACCTCCCCCTCTCCCGTGACTTCCCCTACCGCCCCTTCCAACTGGGCCCTAGATCCCCTGCTAATGATTTCTAGGGCCTCCCTCAAAGCCCTAGCATCCACCAGACCCTTCTTACTTGCACCCTGGCCCACCACCGTGCACCAAATAGTCTGAAAGCGCACTATAATATGCCCCTATATCGCACAACTAGCTAAACTACGTCCCCGAGCCAATACCTACCTTTGGATAAATGCCCCTACAATGGTAGACCCAAAACGAAAATTGGAACTATAAAATGTTCCACCCCAGCAAAGAGTTAATTAACTCTATAATGCCAAAAATGAATATAGTAGTCTTGTCCTAATAATTTTTTATTTTTTTATTTGCCCCTTAAAATTACCATTTCCTTGCTAGACCCCTTCTTTAACTAATTAATAGCCCAACACCACAAAAGAACCCAAAAAACTGCGCTCACAGGCTCCAGATAAGCAAGAAACCTACTTAGACACTGCCCTCTGTCGGCCTGTAGAGAGAACCGCACTGTAACTGCTCTAAATTATGCACAAGCCCTTTAAGAAACTTGCACTGCCTCCTCTGTTAAGAGACAGCTACCGCACGCCCGAAACACTCGACAAGGAATCAAGCACTCGCGGCGGGATAACACCTTAATTACTTTCCCCAGCGCCCCTGTATGCCTGTAGCGGTCCTTTTTATGTGACCCTGCCCCCTCTGCCTTTTATGCTATGCCGCATGCCGGTGGAAAGAAGCCCTTCTACAGCAACACGGTCCCGGAGAGAGGAGTCAAAAATTCCTCACCCCACGCACACCAAGGACACGCTATATGGGAGGGGCGGGCGCTGACTGCCTACGCGCTCCGCTCCTGCAGGAATCCTACTTTCCGAGCCCGGTGCCCAACAACTACGTAAATACGGCTACAGCAAAAACCCTGCACCCAAAGCCATGGGCTGCCCCAACAAGGAAGGAGAAGCCGGTAAGGGGGGGTACCTTATGTACGGTACCCCCGAATATGATACAACTTATAAAATATATCTAAAACATATATGAAATGTACAAGAAAATGCTACTAACCACTATATCTAACCTCCCCCAATACCACAACTCTATACCACCTCACCTATTCTACCTCACTCACGAAAGCACAGCTAACAGGGAAGGCTCGGGAGCAGGTGACAGGACTGATCAATCTCAAAGTCCAACTGTCGCCTGCCTCCCTAACCTTCCCTGAAAGCTTAAACACCCCCTGGAGGCGCTCTACCCCCCACGGCCACTCGGTGGCCGTGTGCAGCGCCAAAATAAACCCCGGGGGGAAACGCTTTGCGTTCCCCCCGGGAGCCCCCTTATGGTTAACAGTAAAACAAAGAAATAGAGGGAAATATCAAAGATTATTTTAAGTACAACTGCTTGAAAAATAGCTCATGAAACACCATGCAAGACAAAATGTGTTTCCATACAAACCTAAACAAGTTAGATCTGCCATTCCTAAGACATGACTTGTTGTTCTTACTAAAGGCACCCAATATTACACGTGTCCCAATAATAATGAAAAAATAAGATAACACACCCCGTCTGGAAATGAGACCAAGAGATGAGTTGCAAGGGTGACAAAGTTAATATAATAATAATACATTCCAACAAAGAACTCTGCTGCCCGAGAGAGCTCTGCAAAAAATTAATCGGGCAGCACATTATAACAGACAATTACTTCATCAGTGACATCATTAGACTTTGGTAGTTCTGCTGCTCAGAATTGGTGGAGAACATATATCACATAGGGGATGCTAGGCGTTCATTGGCCAATGCATTTCAGTCGATTGTGATGCACATGGGTCAGCTGGGTTCATCTCCTCGGTGAAGGTCGGGTCGAGCTGGTGCTGCATTCCTCACTGTCTAAATTAAACAACAGGAATTGAATAATGATCAATATCTGGACCTCTCATGAAACTGGGTCTTTGTACGTTAGGAATAATATATTGGTCCGACGACGTCCACATTTCAGGCTTTCATTGATACCGCACCTCCTGCGCTCTGTACCTCTCCAGGGGGCACACTTTACCACCTGTCCTTGTGATGTAGCAGGCATGGGTTGTCATTTGGGACGAATATATGGTTACCTAAGATAAGGGTTTATGGTGGGTGGTCTGGAATGGTAGAGACAAGGGGGTTAGATACTTATCATGAAAGGGATGGCCTGGCGGGGTGGAGGAGGAGAGGTCACGGGCAGGTTAGTGGAGATGGATGTGCATTTGTGCTACAGCCTGTTCTTGTCTCACGCGCCTCGCTGGGCACATTCGGAACAAAATAAACCTACTTGAGAATTGTAACATTGAGAGGACAGGGAACGGATGAACTTCTGTGAGAATAAGACTTGTGCTGTGCTGGCCTGTTATGTCATGCTATTTGGTCTTTTTATGAGAGAGGCCTTCGATGTGGGTGGTGCAGCTTCACCGAATGGCAGGATTTTGGGCCTAGTTAAAGATGGCGTCCAGGCGAACTCTAATGCAATACAGTGTGATAGAGAATAGAAGGTTAGTATAAATTGTATTGGCGGGATTAGTTCTCTACTTTGTTATGGTATAAGACTCGGTACACGTGTTAGATGGGGGGTGATTGTTCTTGTTTTGAGTTTTTCCCCATGAATCGTCTAAAGAGGGGTGGGCTAGAACTATTTCCTTCACAACATTACGCTGAAATTCCCTCAAGCCCAGGGACCGTATCTCTCCAGGACTGAAATCTCTTCACTGGCTCCCAGTGGCTGCGAGGATTAAGTTCAAAACCCTCTGCATTGTCCACAAGGCCTTCTGGGGCCTGGGGCCTAAATACCTTCAACTCTCTCTTCCTAAATATCTTCCTTCACGAGCCCTTCGCTCATCCGTCTCCAACTCCCTCATGGTCAGCCGCTTCTCGAAGCAACGAGCTGGGGGCAGATCTCTCTCCGCAGCAGGGGCCTCCCTCTGGAACAGCCTTCCTGCCTCCCTGAAACTTGAGGAGAACCATCTCCGGTTCCGGAAGCACCTCAAAACCTTCCTCTTCGCTTCTGCCTTCTCTCTCCCTCTCCCCTGCTAAACCTGCTTAACTCCCCACTGAATTCTGCACTATACTTGCATCTGGGCCACTCTCAGCGACCTCGGTCCAGGGCCCAGCCACTCTCCACTTGCACTGCCTCCCTGGCTCCCCCTGCACTGCGGGACTGTCACTGTATCCCTACAGCCCCCTTCCCAGCTCTGCACTTACCTCGCACTTGCCACCAGCTGGCCCTTTTTATTTATTATTTATTATTTTTATTATTTATTTACGCTACTTACCTTGTACTGCACTTTCCCCCCCACCTCCTCCCCCTTGCACTTTCTCCTTTTCCCCTTCCTCTGCACTTGCGCGATCTGAATGACACCTGGCCTAGTAGGATCGTTTGTCTGTCTTCCCCTTGTTTCCCTCCCTCCCTGCCTCGTCGCGCCTTGAAACACTTGTGTATAGGCGCGTTACAAATACCTTATCATATCATATCATATCATAGCAAGCAGGTACATGCTTTAAAATGTTCATAGGTCATTTAAATTGTAAGTCGACTTTTGCTGTTCATCAAAACCAGGGATGTCGGTTAATGTTCACAACTACTAAAAGGACCCATTCCTGGTCTTACACTTTGAGTCACTCCTGGCCTTTCAGCCAGCAGCACTTGGTAGTCTGAAAGTTTTAGTTTTGTTTTTCCCACCGTCGCAGTGGTCCTCAAAGGTACAACCTCCAAAGGCCTGTTGTCTAAAAAGCCAGGACACATGGACGTGTTCGATTGGGGCTACTTAGAATGTATGAAGGATTTCAATATTTGATTTAATGAAGTCCCTGCCCTAATATACAAGATTGTTCTCGAGTTTTCACATTTTCTCAGAGCTGCAGGCATAGTGTGTATTAGCCGACAATGCCAAGCATCCTCTATCGAGAATGTACACAAGCCAATTGGCTTGGTCTGTGGTCCGTAACCTATGAAGAAGGACCCCAATCACAGTTTAGATCTCTGTGCCGTACCAGTAGAGAGTAATGATATGCATATCAGCCTGGTCCCACCCGCAAGGCCACCTTATATATGGTGGTGCGATTTATTGCAAAGCTACAGGTCGATTTTTAGAAGAGTTGGTTGGGTTTACATTGCATTTTTTTGTGCATCGATAATGAATATTTGTCATTGTTCTTTTGCAGGTACTTCGATTTTTATGAAGGCCCCTTTGAGTTCAACTCTACAAAATGTCTGGAATTGAGGAAGGATATTATGGATGTCAAAGTGCTGTCTATGTGAGTATACAAGTGTCGGGCGCAATACAGGAATTTTGTTTACATTAAAGTTGGGCCGATGGAATTCCTTGCCATGAATGCATCTTTAGAAACAGCGGTGCATGCAGGTGAACTGTCTGTTTTCTACCGCATGTGCGTGAAGACTTCTAAGATTTGGCACTGCATTTTGCTATGGATTTTCATTAGTCAATTTGTAAAGGTGGAAGGTTGCAGTCATTTGGCACTAAGGAGACCATCACAGGGATCTCGTGCAGGTCAATAACTGACAAACCCCTTTTCTGCCACCTCCATGTATGCTTGCTGTAATATAATGAAAACCCTCGTGTGTGTTTGTGAGTGCTCGTGCGATGAATTGCCACCTGGCAACGGTTTGAAAACTCTAGCTTTTAAAATATTTATTAAATAATAAAATGATATGCGTTATTCTCTTTCTAAAAGGGGAGACTACTAATCAGACACTTTTCATAAAGCTCCATATCAAAAGCAGAGTGCATACATGTGCCCTTGCTGCAACAGCCTCTTGACAACTGCAGCACCTGCTCTTCAGTGGCACAAGGCAGGATCAAAGGTTACATGTGCATTCCTGACAACTGCTGTGACCCAAAGTCACTGCAGCCAGAGGTGAGATTTTAACTTCAGCACCCTTTAATTGCAGATTTAATGCATTTTGACTTAGCTGTCTGGTGGCAGGGAAAACTCTATGAATAGGCCATATGTGGGTATGGTATGGTGAATGATAAGGGGGCACAGTTATGAAAGCCACACCAATCTGTTGACATTCAAGTGGTAGCTCTGTGAGCCCAGACTAGCTATGTGAAGGCAATGTGTATTCATGGCAGCCTGGCTGTTTGCTCTTTTCCCAGGATGATGTCTTCCTCAGCACCCCCTAAAGAGGAAGGATGACACCTCACCTTAGACATTGGGGCTTCAACCAAGAGATCACCTGGGAACTCTGCTTTGAAGATGCACTCACACATCAAAGATCAGCTGCACACCAAAGGGCTTTTGAAGTTGTAGACATGGAAATGATGCAGAGTTAGGATAGTCAGAGAGAATGAAGTCAACTTTAAAGGGTTCCAACATATTGCTTTTCTGTGGAGCTTTCTTTACTTCCTGTCTCCTCCATTTCCTGCAGAACAAGGCACTCCGTGATTGATACAAGAAGGCATGGGTTACTTGTTACAGCAACAGTGATTGGACCCAGCAGGCTTGTTCTGTCCATCAAAGAAACCAGGCTCATGCATTCATTTCAGATAATAGCAAACAGAGGCACTATTAATTGGCTTGCAAGGCCAAGAGAGACAGCGTCCTGCACTTAATTCGACACCCCACCTGATTGACCTGACCCGCTCCCCAGATGACATACTTTTAAAGGGCACTCATGACATAGTCTACTGCTAGGCCATACAGCACACTTATCCCGCTTCCCACAATAAACCAATTAATTCCCCATGAGTCTGTTTTCTTTGTCAATTTCCATTTAGGGCATAATATGACATCCGTACTATCGATACCGGCCCAGGGGAGTCATCCCTCCAATATTGTGATGGCTTCCCATTGCTTATGACCCGCTCCATTGTCCTGACCAGTTTCAGCAAGTTCAATCTGCTCTGAGATGGTCTTCGTCCTTGGCCTAGTTACTTCAGCCTTCAGTCGAGTTTCTGCTGTGCATACTTGAAAGAGTCCATAGTCCAGACATGAATTGGGAAAGCCAAAATGGGGAATGGGGTGTCTTAAGAAAGTCCACAGCAAACTGCAAAAAAAAAATAAAAACGATTCTAAGGGAGGTGGTTGATTAATGACATCATAGGAGAGAGGATACATTTTATTTCAAGTCATGATCAAAGGTCCTCGTGAAAGAGACACGTCCTTCCCTATCTCCTCTATTCAGATATATATTTATTTATTTTCAATCTCTCCCACAATTCCCCTCTTTTTCCCTACGGAACAACCTAAAATCAAACAAACATTATTGCAATAACCCTTAGATCATTGTCCTATTACTAGAACAACTCAGGTTTCATGGGAATCAGGCCAGCACAGAGAGGCCTTTAATGCTCCCTCATGTTCAATTCCCTGTGACCGTTTGCCTTTATAAAGAAGGGGTCTCACACTTCTTCGTGGATTCCTCTTTGGACCATTAAGAGAAGAAGGATACACTTTGGGACCTCAGTTTAGAGTGTATTCCATTCCAAAGTCCTCTGCCATAGAGTAGGCGACAGAAGACTTCCAATTAACAGAAAAAGGGAACTGCTACCAGCGGGTGAAACAAATGTTGGCTGTATAATTCAAAGCCTAATACGTACACCCAGGCATAATTGAAGACAAATGATCAAATCATTAATATAGAATGCCAGAAGGAGACACACAGAAAGCCAAACGGGTAGCGTGAATACAAGTTTATCTATGATGTAATAATGCACATAACATAAGAGAAACAATACATAGAGATAAATATTAAAAAAAATGAAATCAAAGGTTGGCAAAACCAAATAGGTATGACAGGATCATAACACAGTGAGGTTGGTGAGGAATAGACAATTTTATAAGTACAAAAAGTAACCCAAACAGGTGAATCCTGCAAGTAATGAATAAATCATAATTGTTCATACCAAAATCAATATTCCATAGATCATTTCCTTGTCATGCAGCCGTGTGCGAACATGTCTCTAATGTATGCATAATTTAGTACTGCAAAATAGATTGCCAACATGGCCACACCGCTAGGTAAGCTAAATCCTTTCTATGTCTTTCTTTGTTCAAAGAGCAGTAAATCCCATTTCACTAGTTAGGTAATAATAACATACAACAAAAAAAAAAAAAGTCCTTTAGCAAAGTTTTGGTTCTGCCTGGAAAGTATCCGTAGGCAAGAGTGGTTTGATCCTCACGCTAGGATCAACAGTGTTCCGTGCCAAAAGTCCTTAGGATGAAAAGATGATCCTGCCAGCAAAACTTCTGGGGCATGAGTGGTGTTCACCCCACACTCAAATCAGAGGTATCATATGCCTCCAAGACCTCCAAGACAGAGGACATCTCTGTCCCTTTACCATTCCCAGGGAACAGTGGGGGTGTTGGACCAACTCGTCACTGCTGGTTGCACTGTAGCCATGGCATTCTTAACTGGAGTGGAAGGATCCCCTGGCCGTGACAACAAAGCTCCCTGGACTGGGAGTGAAAATAAAGAACTTACCTTGTCCCTGAAGACACTGGATTGGGCCTCCCAGCAACCCAGAAGTCATGGAACAGCTCAAGGCCCTGATTCCTGCATTGAACTGCTTGTGAGCTACGCTGATCCGAACATCGCTTGCCTGTCCTAACCTACTTCACGCCAGGTGCCATTGCTGCTTGAGCCACATTGCGTGTTGGACCGAGTCAACCATCTGAGCCCAACTCTAAATCACAACCCCAGGAAGCTCCTAGATCCCTGGCCTAACACTCTGAAGATGCATTGCCCCCTGGTCCACATTTGGGGCCATAGTGATATTTTATACCACTTCTCAGCATTTTGGTTGAAAGACATATCCTTTGAAAAGTGATATTGCTGCAATTGCTTGCCCAATCCTCCAGCACAATAACTCAGTGTGCTATTCAAGCCCAGTTCTACATTTACTGTGTTCTCTCCAAAGGGGCAGGGTTTTGTTTGTGCTTTTAGTTAGTTGTTTGCATTTTCTGATTGTTTAAAATATATACATATTTATAGAACCTTGATGGGACATACTTTTATTTTGGAGTCTGCACTATTGCAGTTTGGCTTGCTACTGTTATCACATCACACCCCTCCTGGAAGTATAGCCTGCTTTAGTCCCATGTTACCACAACACGCGAAGTAGATATACCCATCAGGCTGTGTCTGTTTTACCTTTGTGATTGGGATCACTGCTGGTTTAGTAGTAGTGTGGGGAAAAGGAGGCAGTTTAGCCTCTACTCATCCCTGTACTCCTGCAGAGCAGTAGTCATTTCGATTCTTCAGCCTGTTTCCTGGTATTAGGCTTTCCAATCTCGAGGACTCATGAAAGCAAAGGTTCCTTGTCAGAAAGGTCAAGGGAACATCCCTCCTTGCAATCCCCTTCTGTTTCGCCATCTTTCTCTTCTTGTTAAACTGCCATCTTGGAACTTCTGTTTCCTTGTGTGCTTTGCCTCACTCAGAGTGTCCTCTCGTGCTCCACTTTTTATTCGTGTGGGGAAGCTTAATGGAAGTCAGGTTTGTGGGATGGTCAGTAATTGCCTGACCTTGCCAGACCATTGTACTGGGACACGTAAGGTATACTGCTCGGGTGTTAGTCAATTTTCTCTCATAGTGGGCTGTCCGCGAGAAAGTGTTTGTGCAGTAAAGGGGGCTGGGGTGGTTTGGGGTTCCTAAATATCCTACTTTTTTTTTTTTTTTGAAAAATCTTTATTGGTTTTTCAAGACATATAACAAACAGCGCTTCGGCTTGGCGGTGTAATATATGTAATAACAAAAGAAGAGGAAAAAACAACAACAACCTTAACAATCCCTCCCCACCCATCCCACCCCCCTCCCCTCGAGACCGCAGGTTAGGCCTCAGTTTTCAATAGGCTCGTGTGCCGAGCAGGGACCGCCAGGACTGTTTGGTGTGCTGTCCGTTGTTGCTGAGCGGAGTAGCGGTTCTGTTAGCTCTACCCAGCGGAGAAGATCTGCACTGGAGTCAAGTTTTTGTACCTGGATGGCCATTTCCCAAGCCGCCGTCTCCGCGGCGGCCCATCTCTTGAGGTCGTACCACCAAAGGGCCTCACTAGGTCCCCTTGTGCTCTTCCAACCCATGGCTATGCGCCTTTTTGCTGTTATGTAAATCAAGTCCAGAAGTCTATTTAGGGGCTTGTTCTTAGTGCTTCGCCTGTATGTCCCCAGTATGCAAGCTGCAGGTTCGTGAATTTCAACTTCAATCCCGGCCAGCGCCACCCTATCTCGCACCTGGGTCCAAAACCTCAGGACCGCGGGGCAGCTCCAGAACATATGAGTCATTCCTGCTTGTGGCGCATGGCATTTGGGGCATGTTTGTGGCGTGGCCCCCTTGAACTTAGGTATGGCATCAGGCGTAAGGTAGGCTCGGTTCGTGATGTATAGCTGTATTAATTGGAGGCGAGCGTTCCTGGAGGTCTTTTTATGGTAGTGGGTGATCTTTTCCCATGTGTTGTCCTCGAACACGAGGCCCATTTCGCTCTCCCATCTCTTTTTGCATTTTAGTTCATTCGTTGTCGTTGCCTGTAATAGGGCCTCGTATATTCTGGAGGTTTCGTGGCCTCCTTCGGCAGTGTCCAGCAATGTTTCGATGGTTTCGTTCTCAGTAAATTGATTGTCTGCCTCAGGCCATCTCTTCCTTAAGGCCCGAGTTACTGCCCCGTGGAGCAAGAACTGCCCGGTGGGCAGGCCCGTCAGCTCGCAGAGGTCGGGGAATGAAGAAAGTTCGTGTTCGTGCACGAGGTCGCCCAGTGTCGCCACCCCGTAAGGCTCCCATACTGATCGAGCCTCGGTGTGCCCCCAAGAGGGTGTCGCCATTACTGCAGCGATGGGGATCTGTGGGGAGTAAGGGTCTCGCAGCCCCACAGCCTTACAGGCCCTCTTCCAGAGCTGAGTTCCCAACTTGGCCAGGTATGGGTGACGCTGTGGGGCCCCTTTCTCGACCCACAACAAGTCTCGAAGTAGCAGTAGTGGCAGAGCCGGCTGGAGAAGTCTGGTGTCAGTGGTGGTTTCATCCGCCATCCAGTGCATTACGTGTTTCAATTGGCTGGCCAGGAAATATAGTTCGAAATTAGGGACCTTCAGTCCGCCCCTCTCGTAGGGTCTCTGGAGGATGTCAAGCCCCACCCTGTGCCTTCCTCCCTGCCACAGGAATTCTCTGCAGAGTTTGTTCAAGTCTCTGAAAAAGGCTGAGGGGATGTTGTAGGGGACATTGGTGAAGCAATGTAGCAGGCGTGGGAGCGCTACCATTTTGAGGAGGCCTGCCCTTCCTGCCACGGAGAGAGGAAGTTTTCCCCAGAAAGCCATGGAGTTGGTGAGTGCATCCTTTGTTCTGACTGTGTTGAGGATGTGTTCAGTGTTCGGGCTACGGTGTATGGCAATGCCCAAGTATTTGAAGGACGTTACCTGCCACTGTAGAGCCAGTGGGGGCAGGGATCCGCCCTCATTGCTGTATAGCGCTGCGAGGGGGTAGAGACACGACTTGTCTTTGTTTATCTGGATGCCTGTGTGTTTTTGGAAGCAGTCAAGTGTCTCCAAGATGTAGGGCAGGAGGTGCTCAGGGTCGTTCAGGTAGAGGAGAGTGTCGTCCGCGTACATGGAGATGAGGTGTGTCACTCCATCTAGTATAATGCCTCCTCCACCGTATTCCTGCCGGATGTACGCGGCCACAGGCTCTGCAGCAATGATGTAGAGCATGGGGGATAAGGGACATCCCTGTCGTGTGCCTCTGTGGAGGGGCCATTTGTCGGAGTACGTCTTGTTGGTACGCACTCTGGCCTCGGGGTGTGTGTAAAGCAACTGGGTCCATTTGAGGAAGGCGGGTCCAATGCCCATCTTAGCCATGGTGGCGTATAACCATTCCCACTTAACCGAATCAAAGGCCTTGGTGGCGTCTAGAGATGCCACCGCGTATTTCTGGGTGTCTTGCTCGGTGCGGTATATGATGTGGTGCAACCTGCGTAAATTTTCAGTGATAGAGCGCCCGGGTACATAGCCAGTTTGGTCGTGGTGAATCAGCAGGGGGATCACCTTGCGTAGTCTATTAGCGAGGAGTGCCGACAGTATTTTGCAGTCGACATTTAGCATAGAGAGAGGTCTATATGAACCGCAATCCGTGCCATCTTTGCCGGGCTTCAGCAAGGGGATGATTATTGCTTCCCTCATGGAGTCAGGGAGTATGCCGCAGTCAAAGGCCTCATTGTACACTTGTGCCAGCAGAGGGGCCAGGGTCTCCTCATATGTCTTATAGAATTCCCCCGGGAGACCATCCATACCTGGGGCTTTCCCAGAGGGTAAAGATCTAATGGTTGCCTTGACCTCGTCTGGGGTGATTGGGTCTTCTAGGGCTACGGCCAACTGTGGGTCTAGTTTGGGTAACTCTATGCAATCTAGGGCGTCCTCGATCCCGGTATCTAGCGAGGGCGGGGTTTTGGAGTACAGGTCCTGGTAGTATTCTGCGAAGACCATGTTAATTTCAGCCTGGGTGTGCACCGGAGTGCCATCTGGTCTGAGGATGTGGCAGATGGGGGTCCTAGGGGTTTCCCTTTTGTACAGCCAGGCCAGGAGTTTGCCGGGCTTGTCTCCTAGGGCGTGTGTCCTTTCAGTGTGTTTGGCGTAGCTTAATTTCCCCAGGGACTCCCAGTGCGACAGACAGGCCTGTCTCTGTATTATTATTTCCCGTACCTGCTCGGGAGTCGGATTTGCCTTGTTCTCCAGCTCCCCCAGCCTACTTTCTGCTTTAGCCAGGGCATTCGTAATGACCTTTTGAGTCCCCCCTACTGCTGCCAGCATGTCCCCTCTCATAACCACCTTATATGCCTCCCAAGCGGTGCTAATGCATTCTACGCTGCCTAGATTGTGTAGCCAGTATTCGTCTGTGCTGTCTTGTACGTGGTCCCTGAAGGCCGCGTCAAGCAATGCTTCTGCTCGCAGTCTCCATGTAGGGATCGGGGGTCTGGGCGGGTGTATCTCCCAGGTGACCGACAGGGGTGAGTGGTCTGATAGTACTCTGGGTAAGTATTGTGCCTCGCTGAAAGTGGCCTGCTGCTCCTGGCTGACCAGTATGTAGTCCAACCTGGTGTGGACGTTATGTGGCGGGGAGAAGAAGGAATATTCCCGTCTCTCCGGGTTCAATTCCCTCCACAGGTCGCTAAGTGACAGGTGGGAAATCAGTTTGGATAGTATCTTGGCAGGGGGGGACGGGCGGGAGTGTTTGTTGTCTGACCTATCTTTGAGGGGGTCTAAAGTGCAGTTGTGGTCCCCACCCCAGATCATGGTGCAATTTACGTGGGGGCATAGTCTAGAGCTCAGGGAGTGGAAGAAAGCCGTGGCGTCATGGTTAGGCGCATAGGTGCTAATCAGGCATAGGTCTCTTCCCTCCAAGGTACCCTGCACCAGTGCCATCCTACCTTCGTTATCCGTTTTGGTGTCCGTGACTTTGAAAGGGACTGACGGGTTAATCCACACCAGGACCCCCCTAGCATATGAGGAGTAGGAGGATCCCACCAAGGTCCCCCGCCAGGTTTTGGCTAGCGCTGTCAGTTTAGCCTCTGTTAGGTGTGTCTCCTGAAGCATGGCGATCCCTACCTTGCATCGTCGCAGGTATGTTTGGATTCTTCGTTGTTTCACGTGGCTATTCATGCCTCTGACGTTCCATGTCATAACTTTTACTTTCTCAGCCATAGTCGTGGTGGTGTTCTCTCACTTGTTCTGGTCCTTGGCTCGGTCTCGTTAGAGATGCTGTGGTATTGAAGGAGTCCTGCGGTCTCGGTATTTCAACTTTAGGGTTCCCAACTAGGGTGCGGATTTCTGGCTCCCCTTTCCCTAAGAAAAAACTTTCCCAACCGATAACTGGTCTGACGAGGTATTCCTTGTCGTGACTGTCCCGTTTCCGCTCCCTAGGACCTGGCATGGTCTTCGGGTGCCCTACAGGTGGGTAAACGTACCCTGAAAAAACAGAAGAAAAGAGAACAAGCTCCTGGGGGGTTGCGGGAGCTAAAACCTCGGTGTTCCGCGTGATAGGATCCTTCCAGCTGCTTCGGGGTTGTGTTGCAATGATCTTATGGTGCGATGCGATACGGCAGTCTAGGTGGGTGTATCAGTGCGGCTTGCGCCTCTTGCCTTCTATGTCTGGAAGTTGCTGCTCATCCATCCAGTCCCGGGCCAGTTCCGGCGTGTCGAATAGGTGGGCTCTGTTTTTATGTATTACTTTCAGCCTTGCAGGGTATAGGAGCATGTATTTCAAACCAGCGGCCTTCAACCTGGCTTTGGTGTAGGTGAACTGAGCCCTGTTCATCTGCACTTGAAAGGTATAGTCTGGGTAAATAGCGATCTTGGCCGAATTTCTCAATATCTGGCCCCCTGACCGAGAGTACGCCAGGACGACCTCGCGATCTCTGTAATTTAATACTTTTGCTATCATAGGCCTGGGTGGGCCTCCAGGCGGGGGCCTCTTGGCAAGCGACCTATGAGCCCTTTCGATGGAGAACCCCTGCGATAGTTTCTCTGCGCCAATCTCCTGTAGCAGGAGGTTTTCCACGTAGTTGGTGGGGTCCGAGCCTTCGATGCCCTCAGGCAGTCCGAGCAGCCGGATGTTATTCCGGCGGGCCCTCCCTTCGGCCTCCTCCATCTTGTCCTCGAGATTCTTGACCGTTTGCTGGAGGCCTTCCATGTCGTGCAGAAGCTGGGTGTTCGCTTCGGAGTTCTCACGTACTTGGGTCTCGAGCGCATCAGTTCTATCAGCCAGGGAGCGGACGTCATGGCGGAGGAGTCCCAGATCTATGGCCACTGCGTCAATTTTGTTCACCATGGTCGTTTGGATTAGTTTGATGGCCTCCAAGAGTTGCGAGTTGGTGGGTTCAGGCGTCGCTGGAGTAGGGCTCGCGTCCCCAGCGGCAGTCGCCATGGTTGGGCACTCAGGACTGGGGGGTTCGGGGGCTGTGTAAGCGTCCAGGGTGGTCTGCCGCTGTTTAGACCTGGCTCCCCTCCCCGTAGGCTTGTCCAAGTAGGACATCCTCTCACCACGGCGAGTTTTTAGTGCCCACTGTAGAGGTCGCCCACTTACTGTCCTCCGGCACTCGTAAGGTTATGGTCTGCACTTTGGGCCCTCCTGCGGGGTGTCTGGCGCTCCGGCGCCGGTCCGAGGGCCTCCAAGCTCCGCCGGGTGCGATAGGTCCGAGCCGGGCCTTATATGGTGGTTCGTGGGAGACCTCTTGTTCCGACCTAAGCTGCTTCTCTCGGTGCTCGGGGGAGGCTCCTCTCTGTGGCTGCCCGCTCCGAGTATCGCGGTTCAAGCAACCCGCCCCCGGGACGCAGGGGGGCCCGGGCCGAAGCGCAACTCGGGCGGGGATGGATGGTGTGCGTAGGACGGCCTTCTCTCGGAGGGCGAGCTGGCGCCGGGCTCAGCAGATGGAAGCCGCCATCTTGGCTGTCCGCGTCATGGGGTGCGCGGACCACTCCGCTCGGCTCCCGGGCTTCCACCTACGCGTACGAGGGGTCCAGGAGGTTCTCGTCGCTGGTAGCAGCTCTCGGGGTGGTTTGTGGACACCAAGGCGAGGATGGATGGTGAGTGCAGCTCCGGTGGCAGCGCCGACCGGGGGCAGCGCGAGGTGGCCGGCGCTCGCACTCGATGTAGTGCGCGGTCTCTAGCTCCGGCCGGGCCTCGATCCCCGTGGTTCCTGCAGCAGGGCCGGCGGGCGCCCTCGTCCGCCCCAGTCGCTCTCTCGTCCTCGGGCCCAGGGCTCCCGAGCCTACCGTTGGGGTGGCCGCCGGGGGGGTCAGCAGGGGCGCCCCCCCACCATTCCACTTGGCGACGTAGGACGGCCTTCTCTCGGAGGGCGAGCTGGCGCTGGGCTCTCCGGGCTCAGCAGATGGAAGCCGCCATCTTGGCTGTCCGCGCCGTGGGATGCGCGGTCTTCTCTCCTCGGCTCCCGGGCTTTCACCTTCGCATGCGAGGGGTCCAGGAGGTTCTCGTCACAGCTGGCAGCTCTCGGGGTGATTTAAAGACGCTAAGGCCGGCTTGAATGCAGGGAAAAACAGCTTATCAATCCCTAAATATCCTACTTGGTAGGATGGGGTAAAGGTACTATAAGGAAGGGGATACCGCATCTCACCATCTGGTGTCCCACTCCCACTCGCCGAAGACCCCTCACCCAGATGATCCTCGCACACTGGTCCACCCCCAGGAACTGGATCCAAAAGCGATGGCCGTGTCCTTGCCACTTGGATGACAGGTCCCCCGAGACTAGTGAGTGAGGCAGCTTTGTTTTTCTCGTAGCAGCAAATCCCTTTTTATTCACACTGGCTTTATTTTGACGAATGCACTTCCAATGGACAGCAGTTTAATTAATGGCTGCCAAAAAACATTTAACATCATCAGGATGGCCCTTGCCTTTACAAATCTCAGCTCTGCTTGAATATTAATGTGGAGTATTTGATGTGCACATGTAGTGTACATTATACATAAGAAGATGCCTGTCTTTTCAAATGGTGAAAACAAGCAGATTGGTTTATCATAATGGCTTTTCTGGGGGGGTTTCTAAGTCTTGGACTTAGTAAGACCTATAGGACAGCTTATGGAGATCTCAATTTGTCAAATGTCAGGTGTGGAATAAATAAACTCCCTGGCTTGTACGCTCTTACTTTTTTTAAGTGTATCTGTTTTAATAGCATTACATTCTTTTACACTATAAAACATTCCATTCATATCATAATAAATATACATACACCTGATTAATATCAGCATACATACACAAAGTGATTTAATATAGTCATTTTAAAAAACAAACGAATATAATAAAAGAACATATCTCATGACATCAACCTAATTGAATATTTCATTATCCTTTTCCAACTGTGATAAGCTGCCACAGTTACAATTAAAGGACTAACCATAAAAACACTGGGCCAAACTTGATCAGATTTAAGACGAGAGAGATCACAAGTAAAATTCAAATGTCTCCTAATATAGTGATCCGTCAATAGTTTGAGATATTTATAGCACGCAACAGGATGAACTTAATCAAATCTAGGCGCAGTCTAGAGGACTAGGTGCAGTCTAGTGGACAGTCAATAAATGGTGAGATGTTTCTACTGGGCCCATGTAACAGCGACACACTCTGATATCATAGTTTATGCCTTTCCAGGGGCCAGATTTAATATAAACCTTCTCAATTCAGCATCATGTGTTTTGTATACATAATTACATGGTTTTAAGATCTTAAAGCCTTGAGTGATATACTCTGTATAAGTCTTTTTTTAGTCAAATTTTCCAAATTTAAAAACGTATCCTAGTCGAAAGATTTTTCCTTTACATTGATCATGTGAGGATCATCATCAATTAAAAGGTCATAGCTATAGCCAACAAGCCTAAAATATGTCTTCCAAGAGGTTTTCAAATCATAAAAAGCCTTGTTATTCTTATTCCATAATCATGGCAAGTGAGGTCCAATAAGGAGTCATCATCAGTCTCTGCATTCAAGATTTTCATATAAAATTTATGGCGCATTTGAATTTATGAATTTATTACCCATAGTGTCATTAAGGATGTTAACCCCAATCCCCATTTTATAGCTTCATTCAGAACCGAAGTAGGTAAAGCCAAAGCTGAATGCCACAGTTTACCCTCAATCTGATTGAGCCACATACCATCCTTATTAGAGAGAACTTCCAAACCATATAATATACCAGCTGTAATACTCGTCTTGTAGATTTCCAAATATCCCTCAAACGAATGGCCACCTTTGCATGACATATACCCTTTAATGACAGCAAGTTTCTTTATAGATTTCAGTACCATCTTATCTTCATAAAATTATTTTCTAGGTTTGTTAGTAATCAGCATTCCTAAGTAATCATAAGAATCAATGACTTTAATTGTAGTATGAACAATTTTCCAAGTGAAATTAAAAGATCTCTGTCTATTCTATTCAATAATTAATATTTTCATTTTCTTTAAATTGATCTTCAAATTATTCTTTAATGTGAATTCATATAATGCTTATAGCGATCTTTGAAGTCCAGTGGGTGTTTGATCAATAATGATATTATCATCTGCATACGATAGACAACTCAGTGGGAGTTTGTTAATACAAGGTTGTAAATTTCTTTATTTAGATAGTGCTTCATGTATGTGAACCACATTAAGATTGTAAAGCAAAGGGGCCACCACACAACCTTGCTTAATTGGCTAGAATTCATTCTAATTGGGGCCAAAGTACAGTCATTTACAGTAATTGCTACAGTAGTGTCCTCATACATTTTCTTCACCCATTGTAGGACTAAAGGATCAATGCCCCACTCAGCTAGTTATCCACCATAAAAGAGAGTATATAACGAAATCAAAAGCACTGGCAAAATCAACAAAACAAATATATAATTTGGCACCCTGATGACAATAAGTGGAAGAGATAATATAATGAAATGTCCACATTTTATATAAAGTGCCCATACCTGCGCTGACAACCGTCTGTTGAGACTTAAATAGATTTTTTTGCATACCTCAGCTGTTCATTTCTCTCACTGTAATACTGCAGGAGATTGCACACGATGAATCTATCATTGCCAGAAGGCAGTTATCAGGATTCTCCTTATTTCGCCTTTTGAATGTAGGGATTAGTATAGATTTTCTCCAACTCTGGGGAATGCAATTCTCCTTACATCTATTCAGGTATAATTTGTAGAGTAAGGTAGGCCCAGAATAAAGGTGCTCTTTTTATCACCACATTGGCAAGTCCATCAGGGCCAGGGGCACGAGATAGTTTCAGACAACTAATAATTCCCAATACATCCACCATAGTGAATTTAAAATAGGATTCCTTTAATCCACTAATATCCATTATAACAGGCATCATTTTGGAGGATTCAATATAATAAGTGGCATTAATATAGGTCAGAACTGTATACCAAAACCCGCAGTTTTGAGGGAAAAACCATAAGCAGTCCCTCTAAAAAGGTGGCCAACCTTTATCGTTCAAACAATAGTGCTTATGAACATAAACCAATCTAATGCAGGGTCCAGAACAAAATCCTCTAACCATTTCCAGGTCAGTCAAAAGGTCTGTGAGTCCCAACCAATATTTTTACATATTTTATTATTATTATACACAGTTATATAAACAATGTTATAAATGTAAAAATGAATTCATTATAGGTCACGAGTTGAACGAATACAGATATATATCAACACTGTGCAAAACAGGTCATATTAAAAAAATCATACTAAAAAGAAATCTCTAATTGGATCACTAAACAAATTCATTCATACTATCTAAAAACTAGTTATTCATCTACAAGGAGATGAAGTGTCAACAACCCAACATGTTTCTTTCCAAAAGATGTTCTAACTGTTCTGTGGAAATTGTTCAGGGGTTAACCTGTTTCGAGTTGGTTAGTAAACAACAATCTTCACTGTTCATTCTGTATCTATTAATTTAGACCATACATTACTATGTATTTTTCAATAAACAATAAGTGACCATTAGTGTCGTCTGTGCGTCAGCGTCTATATTTCTGTTAGACTCTCCAGAGTGTTCTTCCCCTGAAAAAGAGTGGAAAATGAATACGGGTGAGTAAATGCACCCAAAATCTAATTGCTTTGCATATTCATCAATTCAATCTCATATCGTCTCCAATTCTTGGGAATCAGTGTAGTATTAGTCTCACTGTTTCCCATCTGTGCATGTTGTCTAGAGTTTATGCATGGCACCTAAGCTAATCCTTAAAAAGGACCAATCTGGCTTAGAGTCATTAAATGAGGCATTCATAGAAAACATATTCGGACAAGAATAGCATCAATCAAAAGTTTTACACGTACCACATCAAATGGTTTTGTCCTAAATTGGTGAGTTCATAGTTTATATATTGTCATGGCGTCAGATTTTCAGTTTTGCTTCTTATATTGGAATCAATGCCAATTATCTCGATGAAGGCTTCTTTGTGTTTGGGTTTAGAAATAGGGATCCTTAGTATCACTGTTATGGTTCTTATCTTAGACAGCAATATCATCGATTTTTTTGTGTCACTGGTACATTGCTTTTTAACACCTAATTCAAAGGGAGTTTCTTGATTAGTTTAATGTTGTGCCTGTAATTAGGTGTTGGGTTCTCCTGAGGTGTCAGGATTATATGGGTGAGTGGAGAAGAAGAGTTCTTTTTCACTCCGTTGATCTCGATCGTATTGTCGTGATGGATCTGGGGAGCGCAGGGGCGGTGTCCTAAAGCTATCAGAGATGTCACACCTCCCAGCGTCTGGTTGGAACAACAAATAATATGGGAAAGTTACTTTTTAAAATTCTTTTTCCAAGAAAATACATGATGTCCCTGAACTAACTGTACTCGTATTCGACAAGGGCGGCTTACCTTGTTAATATGAATTTTCACAACGTTCGATGAGGCGATTGGCGCTGCATATGGAAAATGTGTCTCTACGGTTTCTTACTTCTTTTGTAGCAACGGCTTTTCGGAATCATGTCTACGCGTCAGAGAAGTCCACATGTGTCGAAGGACAAAGCATAGGAAAAGAACGCATTCTCTTAGTTCCTTGTTAAAATCTCCCAAAGCGTTTAAACTGGCTCAAGCTTTACGACATTACCTTTCAAGTTTAGCTTACCTCTGCTTCAGTTTGTCCAGGTTGCGTGAGAGCTGTCCGAAATCCGGAAATGACGGTGACGCATACATGTGAACGTATTGGTCATTTCTTTTAAGAGTGTATCAGCGGCTATTTTCATTGGTTGCCATCCCGCAGATTGTTTCATTAATGGGGTTGAGTTTGCAGGTACTCTCTTCCATCATATGTCTATGATAATGATTCAAAAATATTTTACTGTCATTGGTTCGCACTATATTAAAAATCATTTGCCAATGAGCATTATGAATGCTATATTTGTGGGCCCTAAGCCAGTTTTTAAATGTTTTATGAACTGTGGCTACAGCAGCACATTGGTCGCTAAAAGATAGAGCATAAACTCCTTTGATATAATTAATTTCAAGTTTTAGTTCAATTCTTTTCCCATCTATAGCCGCGTCAAAAATGTTCCTACAATGTGGATTGGGTGCAATAATGAGAGGCTTATAGTCATAGTTGTCATAATGCATTAAACTTCTCACAAAATAGCAGCTACATCACCGACAGAGCACTCACAACTCACCTCAGCACATAAGAAGCAATTATTAATCAGTTTAGAGTTAAAATGTTCCACATTGCTTTCGTACCACTTAATCCTATTAGCTTGATTACTAATTAAGGTTGAACCAGGCAATACAGCATTAACATTATTACAGTTAATTCCAAGAGTTAATTTCAGAATTGCGTGATCGCAAAGTAAAAGTAACTTTAAAGTTGATCAGGAATTTCATATGTTTAAGTGGTATATAAACATAATCGATCATGGTACTAACCTTCCCATTAGTCGACGTATAAAAAGTAGAAAAGGAAGGTAATTGCCTAGGGTTAAGATAAACCAGATCATAAGCTACTAAGCAGTCCTGCCATTTAAGGCCATTCTAAATCTGCTCCAAAGACGGAATAAACAGATTACTTCTATGTTTATTAGATTTCAATGTATGCTGTATTACCTGTTCTTCCAGTTTACAAGTAACATGGTCACCCTCAGACGTTAACTAGTACTTGAATAAATCACAATAAGAATTAAGATCCCCTGCTAATAAGTACAATGCATTAGCATGAGCCCTAGACCACTTCTCCAAGATGGCTTTACTACATTTCAAAACATCACTAGTGAAATTTCCAAGCCAAGCCGGTAATGTACACTCAAAAGACGGAAATAAAACACCACATAACATATGGGAATGAGATAATTCAGGTACAAATTCAGTCTAATTGGAACCGACTTTAGCTCCAATACATAGTCCCCCAGATGGTCTACCCATAGTTGACCTGGACGGGTCAATCATGAAGGAGCTGTTAGAGCAAGTTTCCAGGAGCATACAAATACACTATCTATGGTGTAGGATAGACCATCGGGGCAAGATAAAAAAGAGCGGTAGCCTCTAGAACTCCAGTAAAGTATACTCCAGACCTTATTAATCTGCTCATATCAGCGTTGTTTTCTCCAAAAAGCATCCGACAGCCACGTTAGATCAGCCAGAATGCCCCCATCAGATTCCTCATTATTTTTAAGAATACTCTCTTTAATAATGTATTCTACGGCATCTTTTAGTTTGTTTAGTTTACCCTCATCAGACCCAGTTTTCTTTGTAGTAGAACTCTGATTCGTATTTATTGTACTGTCAAAGGGTAAATTAATAACCCATTTTTAAAAACCTTTAGAAAAAAGGCATGACATGATTAGTAATAATTGGCGAAACAAAGTAAACAATAGCGCTGTTACTAGGACTGGGGGAATCGGGTAGCTCAACAAGATCTTTATCACTGGATGTAATCATACATTCAGGAATAGATTTGAGTAGTAGTCGTACACGTGATCTATTTAGGAAGGAACTGTCACAAGTAGCAAATAAATCTAAGATTTTCATTGTTTTCACGGACACCATCTGAGATGGAAGACAAGACAGGTCACTAAATCTTTTGTTTTCACGCAATAACTCCTTAATTGGGGAAATGACATCAACAGTATCAAATTCCATTTTTGTTGGAGAAATAACATCATGAGGCGAGATCAAGTCCTCCAGATGTGTCCTTCCTCCCTTTAACCACAAGTCCATAGGGCCCCTATGAGACATCTCCGCTTGTGGATTAATACACCTCTCCTCCGTGGAAACAAGCTTATGTTTATGTGGCTGCAATTTTCCAATAATTTCATTTGAGACATTAGGGATGCTAGAATGGGCCAAACCCCAAGCATTCTTTCCGGGGGCAGTGCAGCCATAGTGAGCGAGGGGCCTTGATTATGCATCCCCAAGCTTAGATGACTTCTTATTACGTTTCCTTCACGCTCTCTTGTGGACAAAACTTCAACAACAATCGCAGCAGTAGCAGAAAGGCCAGTATTGTCAATGGCTCCCACCTCACACAGTTCCATAGGAGCCTGGATAGAATCATTGATTACTGTAATAACAGGAAGTAGCGATGATCAGTTATCGAAGGCGTGGGTGGCTGCGAAACCCCCTGTCCTTACAAAGTAGATAAATGCAACCGACTCACTGAATTCCCTTGTGGACTTCAACCTGAGATACCTGACATATTACTATCGTTCTCCGAAACGGCTTGGTCACTTTTTTTTAAGGATTATGTCAACAATTATTGCCATGGTAAAACCCAGGGCCTTCTGCTCTGTTGCAGTAGAGGAGCATTTACAGTAGCAGTCAACCTCTGTCATTAAAGACACATCTGATATTACACAGGGTGATAAAATAGATCTATATTCAACAATCACATCAACTGGAATGATTGTGCTGCTCCAATGATAATATTATATGGAATTTATATCAATATTAATATGGCTTCTGTCCAACATGTCCCTTAAATATCCATTAAGTGAAGAAGAATGCACTGGCAGTCATTGAAAGAAACACAGTGAACATAATTAAATGGATATTCAAGGGACATGTTGGACATAAGCCATATTAATATTGATATAGATTAAGGACCAGCACAAATTGGAATATGTAATGCGAATAACTGCCACTTAAAGCACGCAATACAGGTCAAAGGATATGACAAGAGAATGTGCCATTAAGAGTACAATAGTCTTGACGAAGACCTAGGGGTCGAAACATGTGTTGACTACGATTCTTTAAGGGCACAGTGCACAGTTTCATGATTATAGGGAAGAGTCTGAGTTAAGAGCTATATTCTTTTGTATATTGTTTTGTTTTGAGCCTCAACGGAAATACATTCTATATAACATTATCATTAGAGCAGCGCAATCATTCCGGTTGATGTGATTGTTGAATTTATATTTCTTAATAGGTGAAGGGTAACACCTATATTAACTGTGGTTGCTGCTCTCTGAATATTTTATAGAAGGTACCAGAGCACACGTATACACTGCCCATACCCTATAGGTGCTTGAAGAATGATTAAAAAAAGATCCATCATGTGACTGCTGAGCATCATGCTGCGCAATTTGTGTCAAATCAGGGGATTTGGATGCAGTTGTGCCCATTATATTACCATGATCTATTACCATGATCTATTACCATGATCTATTGCCATGATCTACCATGTGTAGAATTGGTGAGCTTGGGAGCGGGTAACGCAGAGATGCTCGCTGAAGAGTACAGCATACATTCAGTACAGAATTATTGTCAGTAGGAGGCAACAAAGAATTCTTTGTTTGAGAGGACACCGCAACAGGTCCTTCATTTATGTCTTTACTCTTTGTAATATACTCAGACGGCGGTTGGAAAAACCCTGTGATTTTCACTTGCGAGGAGATCTTCTGTCTTGAGCAGTTGACTTCAGAAGGGCAAGCACTAGGTTAAAATACATGGGACATGCCTGGTAGAGTGCCTCTTTTATGGGAACGTCGGGTCATGCTAGGTAGCTGACATGTTTTTTTTGCTGGCATCATCGCGTGACAGTCATTGTCGAATAGTTGTGAAAAAGACGGTTGAACAAACTAACCAAATTGAGTCAATAAAAGAGAAAAATATTCCACCAAACTCACCCACTGCACTTGTCAAAGCACTCTGCAAAGGCATGCACGGGCGCTAAGCACCCGCCTGGAGATTATATGCAGTAATCAGAAGTGGGCGGGGAAACCAAGCTTAGTTTAGGAATAGTAGAATTGCTACATGGCTCCAATGTACCACAACGAAGGTAAGGTGCTGCTCAACTGCACTCGTCAAAGCACTCTGCAAACGCATGCTTTATGCTCTTATGCTGCATTCTAGGACTTGTGTTCAGGCATTTATATTCGATACGGAAATGCAAAATGTCATGTGTTCTAAGCATGCCAGAATTTCCTGAAAAAGGCTTTAGAGCTTTTTTTCTGCACATATTTAATTTTAAAAAGAGTGTTAATGAATTAGTGATTTTAGCTCAGGTCACATGGTTGTTGCTAGGTCTAGAAAAGATCCGGGGCAACACTAATGCCGGAACTGTCTGAGCTCTGGGTAGCTAGCCTTTTGGTTGTAGCCCCTGAGCTTCATTCTGGGGCTACAACCAAAGACCCGGGGCTACAGGTCCCTCCAGCTGCTCCCAGCAATGCCTCTGGCTAAGGAACGTGGGTGACTGCATCTGCCACCGCCTACACCCGTAAATTAATCAATGCCTGCAGACAGTTCTTATCCACCACTAATTGCAGTGCCATAGCCATGGCGCTCGTATTGTCCACATTAGACTTTTGCAATGCTTTGTATTTAGTAATTTAGGAACTAGTCAGCGTAACCTAAAAAAGCTGCAAAGAATATAAAACAACGTGCTTAGATCTGTGCTGAATTGTCCCAAATCCCACCACATATCAGAACTGGGACGCACCATGAACTGGCTATCAGTCAATCATAGAATCTCGTTTAAAACTCTGTCACTTCCCCACAAAAGTCTTGTGAAAGTATTTCCCAAATACTTGACGGACAAATTCTCATGCAACATCTCAGACTGACCAACAAGGTCCGCACAGTCACACAGCCTTAAGATCCCCAGGTCTAAGCTCCAGAAGGCAGGAGGCAGTAGTTTCCCTGTGCTAGCAGCAACATTTTGTAACACTCTACCACTAACCATAAGAGCAGAATCGTCCTATTTCTTATTCAGAAAAAATGTAAAAACCTGGTTCTTCGCGCAAGAGTCATAATAATGATGTACTGCTTGTACTCTCCTGTACTGTAATGTAATGGATCTTTGTACTCTCTAAATACTATGTAACTGCGTAACTTGTTACTTTGTAAGGAATGCATCCAGATGCCTCAGGTATTGGTGAACTACATAAATAAATAAATAAATAAATAAATAGATAGATAGATAGATAGATAGATAGATAGATAGATAAATAAGTGCTTTGCCCACAGTTTTAGCTTTGGTGGGCTTTAGAATGCTCGTATTGTACAAATACTTTGCAAGTAGCACCAACAAACCACAATTGTTGCAAATGTCAGACCGCCTGGCAAGAAGTCACCATGGACGTCCTTGGTTCATTAAAAAAAAAAAAAAACAACAGATATCTATTGGTCCTGATGGATGAAGACTCCAGATTCACAATGGTGAATCAAATCCTCTCCGCAGCTGCCAATGGAGTCTTTCCAATTCTGGATGAAGTTTTTTCAGAATGGCCATCCCAGTGTTTCTCAAGAGGGACAATGATCTTTCAATCAATGGGCATGAAGTGTATAAGGTGTGTGGGTGCCAAGCACAGAATGATTGGGCCCTTCTGTCCTTAAAGCAATGGGACGATGGAACACTTCATTAGGACTCTCAAGAAAACAGTGTAACACAGTGAACACTGAAGTGGGCTGTCACTGACTCATGCTTCTTGTGCCAAACTAAGTGACTACGAAACATCACTGCACACGTGCATTCGCCCTGAACTCCCGGCATTGCCTCTTGCCCACCACGTGTATGCACAAAGGCACAATTGGTAAACAGAGAAGATGAAACGTGCACTGATCCAAAGAGGCTTGCTAAAGTGTCTCCCCTTGGAAAAGGCGATGCCGTACTCTGGAGAAAGCCCACCTTTAAATCAGTGGCACTGACAGTGACTAAAATCAATCAAGGGATTGACGATCCAGTGGATCACAGGCACAGAGGGATCCAGAAACAGATCTGACACAGAGAACCTAGAGACAAAGATGGCCACCAAATGGGATAATTATCATCAAGAAATGCCTCAAAAGAGGTGCCTGACAAGCTCCACCGATACGAGAGAGACAGCACCACTTAGGGGAATGATTGGGATGTGTTCTTTTTTAATTTGTTTGTTGATCCAGGGAGGATATGTGAACTTGAATTATGTGAACATGTTCCGGGAAATCTGAAAAGAGTAGCCATGAGAAGAGGAAGGGGCAGGAAAGGATAAAAACACCACAATGTGCTGGACACTTTTCTGAGAAATTCCACGTAGATAAACTCTGGTCGCTATCGATACGTTGACAGGCCAGGGGGTAAATGGCAATTAAAACAAAAGATGATGGCATCATTCTGCATGTTTTGCCAGTTATGGCAAAAGGACCTGCACTCTCGATTTTTGACAGCTGGGCTCTTACTTTAACATTTGTTCTCTTTGTTACTCCTTGTATTGCATTTCTTCACAATGAGAACAAATACATGTAGTTCCATGACAACTCTCTGCTCTATCCAGAGGCAGTGCTGGGGGTTAAAGGGCTATAGCCCTGGGTCTTTTGGTTGTAGCCCTGGATTCTCAGGGTCTACAACCAAAAGTCTAGGTAGCCCTGAGTCCCAACAATCCCGACATTAGTGTAGCCCCAGATTTTTTCGAGTCCTAGCAACACCCCTGGCTCTATCTTACAACACTATGCTGCACTGATCTGCTAATAGTCAACATCTAGCACAGGATATGGTTGTAGGCATTTTTGCATTCTGCCCTCAATAGCAACTTGAATACTTGGCTGCTTGCTGAGCGGAGAGAGGACATTTGTATTATCGCTACCTCCATATGCATATACCTGCCAATTCAATGCTGTTGTCACGGCACAAGTAAAGGACTGCCAAAAGAATCCTGGCCTTCCTAAAGCGTGACAAGTAGAAAGGTTAAAGTTGGAGGTCCTAACTGTGGTGACACAGGACATCCAATGCTAACACCCTGAATCCCTGATGATGTCCATGAAGAGAGAAGAAAGAAAGGGGTGCACTTCCCTCGAGCCGCGGCAGAACACACCTTTCGAAATATGTCTTCTCATCGAATTTCTTTCATTGAAGAGATGTTCCATTGAATTTTTTCTAACACATTTTTTTTCATCTAATTTGGTTTAATACCACTTTCCATCGAAAACCTGTATACATTTTTTTTTAAATTGGGTTCCCACTAAACCCCTGTTTTTCATCCTTTAAAACACCAATTTCCAAATTATTTTTATTTATTTCTCTAATTGGGCGGTCCCCCTTGAAACCCCTGTTTTCCGAAAGTAACCATTTAACCCGTTAAGCCTTTAGCCCACCCAAATATACATGCATACATTTTGTGATAGAACAAATATTCATTGAACGTTTTTTTGCATGATAAAGGTTTTCAATGAACATTTTTCGATGGAAAATCTTTCAATTAAAAGACTGTAACCCCCTTTGACCAAGTGCAAATGGTGTCCTTGGTGTGGTCCCCATTGCACCAACATAGTCCCCCCCTCGACAGAGACTATAACAGCTGGTGATGAGGCAGTGTGAGATGCAGCACTCACTCATGAATCTGTCTCCTCACTGTATGCCAGTGCTGCCGCGAGGGTGACACCAGGGTGACTGCCCTCCAACATCCCCTCACCATAGAAGGCGAAGGATATGATGAGAAAGATGCAGTCTCCTCTTACCCCCCTGGTAGGCATCAAGGGATGCAAGGAGTCACACCCTTGTTCCTGGATGTGAGGAGGAGCCAACTGGAATTCAAAGGCAACCCAATCCATGAGTAGGAATTGTTTGGCAATGCTCCCGCGTTGTGCCCTGCCCAGAGCCCATGGGTAGAATACCTAGAAATGGTTTTCACAGCCACGCGTGAAATGGACCTTGCGGCTAAGTGCTTCATTTTGCTCTTCTATGCTGGGGCAGAGGTGCATAAACTCTTTAAGACTCTTCCAACAGGAGACGACACATACACGACAGTCAAGGAGGCGCTGCAAAGATACATCAAGGAACTGGGGCACAAGGAATATGAGAAGTTCAGGCTATAAAGGTTAGTGAATAGGCACAAGAATTGCTGGACGCATTCCCTGCATGGCTACCACACATAGACCATGTCCTGTGCTCTGAGGGATGAAGATGATGAGATTATGGCACAAAATAATACAAAACTGTTTCTCCTCTTAGCTATGCAGACACACACTTATTTAGCTGGTCAGAGTCTATTAACGAGAGAGCCCCACATAGAAGAGGCAATCAAAGCCCTCGGAGTAGGAGAGGTGCATGCGGTCAGAACTAAACCACCACCAAAGTCCCGGGACAGATGAGGTGGTCGCCTCCACATATAATAAACCCACGGCTGGCGAGCCAGGCAGACCACATGCGACTCCTGTGGTGGGATACTATTGTATGCACCCAGCACTGGGTCAAAATTACGGGTGATGCGTCAAGGCCAAACATTTTGCCAAAGTCTGTAGGGTGCCATGGCTGACTCAGCCAGCCACTATTGCTGGGAAGGGGACACAATCTTCCCGCACCCCAGGTGCTTTAGAATAAGGCAAACACCATCACCAGAAATGTAAGATACCAGGCGGCAGTGGGGTGCCTTCACAGGCATCTACACGATCATAACATTTATATTTTGAAGTGTGTGAGTTAGTATGACCTCGGCTTTCCCAGGGCCCCTGTCTGTTCGTACCAGGCGCACTGTTATTTAGAGACAGATGTGGTTTTTTTTAAAGTTAGTAATAACATTGTTATTTGGCAGTCTGCCGACTGCAACATCACCCACATGGAAAAGATGGAGAGATTGGAGCTGGGACCAATGGCCTGGCATTGGTTTCTACTGTATATGATGTCACTGATGATGCTATGTACCTTCTTAATGTGCTGCTCATGTAGATTTTGGCAGAACGTTCCACAGCAGCAGTGTTCTTTGTGCTTTTTCCTTTTGTGTGGAAATGAAACTTGTTATCCTTGCAAGAGGTCTATGGGGCCTTTTCCCCTAGTGGGTTGCATTTTTTTCTGGTGAGCATCTAGGGGCTTTCCTACATTTTAGGTGACCCTGACGTGATCCCAGCGAACCCGGCAATGATAGAGGCTTCCAGGCCACTTCACTGCAGGGGGCGAGCCCAACTGCAGCAACCAGTCCCAAGCGCGCAAACCTGCAGAGGTGTGCATGAGTCATTTTCACAGAATTCTTGTCTGCTATTTGGAGCGGGGCGTGGCTCCTGGGAGAGTGCAGGTCTTTATTGGGACATTGTGATAGAGGGGCTTGAGTGAACATGCAGATGTGAGTACACCCCTTGAAAGGGATATCAACAAGGGGTAATGTGTGTGGGGGAATGTGATATCTATGAGTATATGAGGAGTGTGGCCAAGCTACAAAGCAAGATTTCGTTTTTTATTATTATTTTTGGTAGTTAAAGAGGATTTTCCGGAGGAATAACAGGATTGTAGGGAACATTCCCGAGTGACGGAAGATGATGGCACCATTTGCTTTTTGACCATGAGATAAAGGAAAAATAGGAGCTCCATATAATTTGAGCGCTCATAGGAAGTAGTGGTCATTGTTTTAGCTTGTTATTTTAGCTTGTTGATTTGGTGTATTACGATTTTGTGTGTACGGTGGAGGCCGGAGGTGAGCCGGTGTTAATAATTGGTATTGGGAGTGTGCCATGTGATAGCGTGGGTGTGTGAGCGTCAAAGGGGAGGGAGGGGGAAGTGTTCACATGGGGTGATGGGGAGGCAGGAAGGGTGGACTGGTAATTGCTTTTTGTGATAAACATGTGCGCAGCGCCTACATTATTAAAGTGTGAGGGTTTCTAAGTGCGTAAATTGCAATGATTTGAGGGGGACGCCATTGGAGTATATATACGGTGCATTACCAATGTACAGGGACAAGATAGAGAAGTATCACAAACAGTGGGTGTTAAAGACACAAGGGGGATGGCCCGCTCCTGGCCAGAGCAGTGCACCCATAATAGACGGATATTGGACCACATGATCACATTATTAGCTGCTAAATATAACGGTAAACAACTCCAAAAGAGAAAAGAGATATTGGAACTGTGGAAGATGATAGAGGATGTGGAGGACCCAGATGGGGGTTGGACTCAGAGTGCTGAAGAGGCCGCCTTAGTTGTACTGTCCGTGGCAACACAGGGTGATGGGACTGGGTCCCTGCACACAGGGATTTACCCACTTACCACTTGCCCAGCCACATGGTATACAAACCTGACATACGCACCCACCCTGGCGACTGCCACATCTCCCTACATACCAACACTGAGTGCTATCCCGCCCCAAGACAGCAGAGTACAGAAGGAGCTAGAAGAAGCATTAGAGGCTACGCGGGTGGAATTGGCTCGATTTAGGGCCTCCCAGGACAGAGGAGGGAATACATGGAATGGGTTAGATGAATGAAGAGCAGGAGATATTTTTTTCAGATTAGATATTATGGCCATGAACGACATGCATATTGAGAAGGAGTGGGGTGGCAACAGGCGAGCAGGGAGCACGGGGAATGGGACTGTTAGGTCAGACAGGGGTACGGACCAAGAGCTGAGGGAAGACGAATAGGATACAGTGAAGGAGTTTGAGGATAATGAAGGGGATGAGAAGATGCCAGAGATTACGCCACGGGTGGAAAGTTTGTGGGGACCATGATTAAGGAACCGGTTTGGCCGAGTGGCAGTAGCAAGGAAAAAAGGAAGTGTTGGATACCCTGACTAGGACAGCCTACAGAGAACTCCTGTGTGCCCAGTCCTGCCCATAACAGTCCACCATGATGAGGAACCCTGGTGGGCACTGAGACAAGCAATTCATCTTCATGGTTGACAGAGGTGCCACTAAATCATGCATCAGTGAAGGAAACATCCCACTATCAGGTGGAACTCTTGACAAACGGGGCTTCTCTGGGTCTGTCACCACGGTTCCCTATACAAAAAGACAACATCAAATTAGGAGGAAGAATAGTCCGAGCACCTTTGCTGTATTCCGACCGTTTGCTGACCGTTTTGTTCACAGATCAAGGGATGGTGTGTGCCTCTCCGGGCATGTGTGTTGTAAGAGCAATGGTCATAATACATGCGAGGGAAGGAGAGTCTGTGTTTTGCAGTATCCCAGTGGACCCTGATGTGTTTTTGTACGTATATAACAGGGAATATAAGTTCTTTAATCATTAACTTGTCATGCAAGGGGTGGGATGCAGAATAACTATTACATCAAATAATCAGACCGATTTAAGAAGTTGGCAAAGTCTTTTTCGACTGTTTTAATATCATTTGTCTAAACAGGGAGTTACAACCAACATCAATCATGTTCTCAATGCATTTCATACAAAATTGCACTTAAGTACTAAAAATGTGTCATAAGTGACGTGAAACTACGTGGCAAATAAGGAAAACCTATGATGCATCGGGATTGGATTAAGAAAAACATCTAAGTATACTTTCTATAGGGACTGGGATTGTGATAGGACATCTACTGTCAGGTGGACAACTTAAGCCTGCCTCTAGTGCAAGTTATCCTCAACACTTATTAAGTACACAGAATACTATTGGTTCTCAAACTATAAGGCCCTACGTTATATAGCCCTCTACAATTGGCTGGCATGCTAGTGCCTTGTCTTAGAACCTTCGGCTCACTAGCAGCACCTCAGCTCATACCCAGATGCCGTGAGGTGGGCATGAATTTTGCTTCCCACCCAATTATCCCCACATTTCTCATCGCCCATGCCTTCTGCATGCAGACTGTCTTTGACCTTGGCCTTGCAGTAGATTCTCGTCTCTTGGGAATAAAAGGGAGTATGGATACACCCTTATGACAGTTCTGGCCTGCATGTTCATCTCCTATTTCCATCCTGGGCTCACATAACAGGAGACTGAAAATTAGCTCATTTTATAGCATTTAATTGTCTTGAATTAATGAACTTGGCACTCATGGTGTTCCTTCCTTGCAGCTCGATGAGGGATAATTCAGCTTCTAATGTTTACTGTTCTTTGAGAATAGATAACCATTTCCTGGCTGCCTTTAGTCTTGACACCAGGCCAGACAGCCTTTCTCACTCCAAGTCCACGATCTTGCGCTAATTTGACACACACAGCTCTTGATCCTTCTTTCTCTGTGGGTTTTAACTTACTTGAATTGTGACACTGATGTCCAGTTTCAACATATATACAATGACAGCTTCGACTGCAATCTATGCACTACATATAGCCAGTTTCTATGATCACTTGGTCTACTTGCATTGTTGCGTCTGTACATTCATTGAACGACTTGTATTTTCTTCAGTGCGTCACACACATGTAATCTTCTCTTTGCATACGGGACAGTCACTCGATTCCTTATTTTATCATCAGCTTCTATAAGGTCCATACATCTTCTTCTTCTTATGTTCTTAGTGCATCACTCTTACTTTTGGTGATGTCACCAGCTTCTCTGACTCTTGTTTTCATATTCCTTCGTGGACCTCTTCCAATCGACTGTCATCTCTTCAAGCATACATCTGGTATGGTTTTCCTAATGGATACCTTTTCTCGACCACTCATCGCGGTATGGTCATAACTACTGGTGTCAAACAAGGTACAGGTTCATGCTTCCTACAATTAGGCATTAGGAGGGCGGGACTTCTTGCAGAGGCATTCGGTTGCTCCTATACACTAGGGCTTCTTGAAGCAGTTCCCCAAATTGACAAGGCCTGTCGGCGGGTGCTGTCTGATTTCATTTTTTTACCTGTGGTGTCTCCTGCACTGGTGGCAGGAACAGTATTGTCCCTAGATTTGCAGGGTCTGATGGTGTCAGCTAAATGGATTGTTGTAATGCGAACCAACTCAGATGGATGCGATTGGCGCACAGTGTTGTGTATTGACCCTACAATGCCCATCACAGAAGGGACAGGTGCAGATTTTTTGGAAGATCGAACCAGACAATGGTGATGTTGTGCTGGCGATTTCTATCCCTTCCGATATTATGGTGCAGTATCCGAAAGGGCAGTGTTCATTAATAGCCCTTGTAGTACCACACCCTTTCACTGACACAGACTTAGAACAGGTCTCTCAGAGACTGCGGACGACAAATGCTTACAATTTTGGGCTCTAGCAATGGGTGACCCTAGTTCGAATTACCCTCAAGTCAGGAGCGGTGCTGCCTCGGGTAAGACAGTACCCCTTATCGAGGGAGGCGGAGGACAATATGGGACATTATTGTTGCCCTACTAAATCAAGGGATAGTTCTACCAACTACTCCCCCATGTAACATGGTGATCTACCAGATAAAGAAGGCAAAAGGGGGGAGTTGGAGAATTATTCAGTATTTGAGCCCTCTCAATGACATTGTACAGGCAGAATTTCCAGTTGCCCCGGACCCCGCGAAAATACTTTGCAACATCCCCACAGAGGCGACCCACTTTACTGTAGTGGATCTTAAAAATGCCTTCTTCTCTGTCCCCCTGCACCTTGATTCGCAGTACCTCAACGCGTTTACACATGGGGGAATGCGTTTTGAAAATACAAGATTGCCTCAAGTGCACTGCAAGTCCCCCAGCATTTTCAACAGAATACTGGATGCTGTTGTAGGTAATATTCACGTGCCCACCATTAATTGTACTACCATTCAATATGTTGACAACTTACTAGTTTGAAGTGTCAGCGTGCACCAGTGCAGGCAGGACTCCATAATACTCCTACAACTTGTGGCCCTCAAGGTATACAAAGTTGACAAGGTGTAAGTACAGTATTGCCTTCAGTAGGTGCTCTACTTAGGCCAATTAATTTCTGTCAATGTCAAAAGAATAATTCCTGATCGCACCACCTGTTTGCGTGCCACCCTCACAGCCCAAAACAGTGAAGCAGAGGCAAATGTGTTTGGCGCTATGTAATTATTTTAGGGCCTGGATACTTGATTATACAGCATACAAAAGACCCCTGTTGCAAGGCCTCAAGGAAGCTCAGAAAGGTGACAACAAAATAGCATGGACAGAGGACATGCGTACAAAGTTTAATGGCCTGGAAGAAGTTTTTTAACACTGCACCAGTGTTAGCAACTCCAGACTATACACAAGAGTTCTATTTATTTTCCCACTCGAACTGGCAACTAATGACTGCAGTGTTTGACATAAAAGAGCACCATGGACCACAAGCCTTTGTCCTATTACAGTGGTATCATAGATTCAGTGATGCAGGGCCATTTTTCCTGTGAGAAGGTACTTGCTGTGGCTGCAATCTCAATTGAAGAAGCTTGACTATCGTTATGGGGTGCTCCGTTACATAGTACTTTGAGCATACAGTATTTGCCATTTTAGAACGCTCTAAATCCCCACTGTCCACACAGCCAGAATCCACATATGAGATTAACCCTGCCACTTTTCCAACCAAAATGTGTTCTAACAAAGACTTGGCCAACCATGACTGTGTAAATTTTGAAGGTGAGGAAGATGATATCCCTGAAGCACATGACAGACCATTTGGGGGCGGGGGCTTCTCTTCGTTGATGCGTCAGCCCCAATTGACCAGGACACAGGCTTACGACACACTGTGGCAGCAGTGGTCCGCCTAGTGGATGGGGAATGAAACACTAGTGCAGAAGAGGTTACCAATGCATTTCTTGGCTATGGCTGCCACACTCATAGCCCTTGTTGAAGCAGTGCAAGCATCCCAAGGGTGTCACGTGACCATTTACTCCAACTCATCATATGTTAGCACCACAGTACATGCAGGCCTTGCACGATGGAAGAGACGGGGATTCAGGAGGGCGGGCCGATCTCCGGTGCAACATGCTGCATTATTAGACAAGCTCATCCATGACGCTCCCTGCCATCTGCAAAGACGGTCGTAAAATGCACCACTCACGGGGTGTGGCTTGAAGCACTGTCAATGCGGACACTTCTCTGAGAGCCTCTGTGAGGAGCCTGTGAATCGTGCAAATATTATAAAAATGGAGCAGACTCTGCAATGAAAAGCAGTGGAACTGAAAGAGGAACTGTCATGGGGTGCCTGGAGCGAGCAGCGGCGAGATCACTTGTTTACAAATTGTAATATTGGTCACACGTTGTGGCAGCCGCTCACAGCAAAGCTAAACAAGATGGCGCCCATCCCGGAGCACAGGGAATTAAATCAAATCTTGCCTAAACACTCGCTCAAGAAAAGCTCAAGCAAGGGACCAAACAAGGCTCTGCCTCTGCAACAACATCTCGCTATCAAATAAGTGAATCAGGAAATAAAGAGGGGCTGAGTCAGGTCCCAGAGGGGAATAGGCATGGAACAACCGACTGAGGGAAGATGCCGTAGTGGTGGATTGAGAGTGGGAAGAGCCTGGAACCTGACCAGCAGTCGATGCCACATCTGCAAGGGAGGAGGGGGACAGAGCTGAAACACAACCGAATCAACCAACTAGCCTAAGAATATAACTGGCCACCGGCAAGGGCAGAATACACGTCCCCACCACCACCAACACGCAACAGAAGCCAAGGTGCCACTGTTTCCTCCCCACTCCCCCTCTGTTATGCAAAGTCCCTGGCGCCAAGGGGCTGAAAAAGAAATCTGAGGCATGCTTACAATCCACCAACTCACATACAGGGGGGTGCACAGATATCTTTACCTGGTGCAGAATACGCAGACAGCAATCAGGATGGCTAAACAACAAAAGTCACAAAAATCAGCAGATATAGACACGCTTTTACAACCGCATGACAGGGACAAGGAAGGAAACCAAAAGGGGAGCACTCTTTGATACATTCACCACCAGGCCAATGGGCCACAAAAGACGATAGCCAATCACTTCTGGCAGACATCAAATCTGAATTTCGTAACTGCATGTCAGAGAGCTCCTATAGAGTGGACCATTTAGACAACCGGATGGAGGGGATAGAGCACATGGTCAGTGAGGCGGAAGATCAGTCCCTGGATCAAACAACGCAATTAACAGAGCTGTGAAGGAAAGTCCAGGCTCTGGAAGAGAAAAGCAAAGCCATAATGCTCAAGCAGGAGGATATTGAAAACAGAGCCCGGATTAAAAATGTAAGAATCACATGGGTCCCCACGTCAGATCAAGCATTACATGAGTACTTGAGTAACCTTCTCAAATCCCTCCTCCTGGAGTGCGATAAAGCAATGTTGCTACTAGATTGAACCCACAGAATACAAAGTCACAGAGGAGCCTCCACAGAATGCCGGCCAGATGTGATTACCCGCATTCTCTTCTTTTCCACTAAACAAGAGCTTATGGTTGGCCTACAGGGCGAATTAACCTTTCAAGGCGCACCGATACAGATCTACCAAGATCTGCCGATAGTGACGGTGCAAAGGCACAGATCGCTTACACCCGTAACAACTTTCCTTCAGGAACGAAAAATAACATATCGCTGGCTGTTACCCGCATCCCTCCAATTCACATATGAAGGCCTGAAGTGGACAATCAGCGCCTTTGAGGAAGCCAAAGGCATCCTTACAGGGAGGCCCTCAACCACGGATGAAGACCTTACAACACCATTGCCTATTGTGGGAAAAGAAGGAGCCCCTAAGCAAAGACACAATGCCTGGGCGAAGGTAGCGAAGGGTCGGAAACCGGGAAGCGCACCTCAATAGATATGACCAGTACCTGCAGACACCCCACAGACACTCCACACACACACCTCAGTGAATTGCCAATCTTGGCTCCCTACAACAATGCACAGAGGGATCCCGGGCTCCACATGGCATACGCCAGCCTAGAGTGTGCATATACTCATTGGCCTACAGGCCTTAGGCCCAGTTTTGGTTTGGTTTCTCCATTTAGTTGCGACTGCAGAGGATAAGGACCATGGAACCAGTTGGCAGCTGAGCATCACTCTAACTCTCCCCTGCCGAAGGACATGACGGATCCGCAGGAAGCCTCCCCTGATCAGAAGCTGCGGTTTGTAACTCTTAATATACAAGGCCTTGAACTCTCCCAACAAACGTAGATCTGCGTTGTGACGTTTAAGTGACTTGGAGATCTCTGTAGTATTCCTTCAAGAAACTCACCTGATTGAGGCAGACTTCCCACGTTTACACAGCAGAGATATTGTTGTGAAGGGCACAGCTCCATCCCCTCCCCCTAGGCGCTTTAAAGTAAGGCGAGATGCATTGGAGGAATTGTAATGAACCAGCAGAATCCCATGCCAACATCATAAATTATAGCATATTCATATAGTGCGGCCTAAGGTGAGGACGGCATTGTTATTTTGCGTAGATATTGATATGATGACTAGCGGGTCTAAAAAAGGGGGGTACAGCAATCCTACTGCCGAGAGGAGTCCCATTTACAGAACTTGAAGTACTACATGGTCCAGAAGCGGTGATATATTGGCGTCAAAGGTGAGCTGTGTGGCCTTTTATTTACCCTGGTCTCAGTATATACCTCCAACGAAAGACAGGAGTCCTTCTTAGAAGACCTGGAGTCTAGCCTACGACCCTTCCTTGAGGGACAAATGGTCATGGGGGGGGACTTTAACGGGGTCCCAGACTGCCACACTGATAAATCCCATCAACCAGCTCTGAGAGACTTTAAAATTGCCTTAGGCTTGCTTCATTTTGTAAAATCCCTGGATGTGGTTGACTCATGGAGGGTCCTACACCCAGAGGCAAAAGACTCACTTTTATTCACATGTGCACCGCACCTTCTCTCGCATTGCCCTGCTACTAACTAGTCCCCAACTCCTGCCTTACAATGATGAAGTGTCTATTGGAACTAAGGTGATCTCGGATCATGCACCAATGATCCTTACAGCCCGAATATGCAACCCTGACGCCCATCCGAGACCCAGATGGAATCTATACGACCCAATGCTGAATGCCTGGTACTCAGGGACGATCTAGCCAAAGCCATCCATAATTATTTCCAAGAAAACCTTATGGGGCCCACATTGATAGCCACTAGATGGGAAGCAATGACAGCTGTCATCAGGGGGGAATTGATAGCCCATGCGGCGGCCTATAAAAAATGCCAGTGAAAAACTAAAGAGCAGCTAGATAGCGAAGTAGCGGCAGCCGAACAGAAACACAAGAAAGGTTGTTCATCCAAAGCTTCCTGAGCCTTACGCATTGCCCGAAACTAACTGGCGGCCCACTCTGCAGAGGAAACCGCTCAAACCCTTTTACGAACGAAACAAGGATATTACGCTAAGGGCAATAAAGTAAACAGAATTTGGTGAGGAAACTGGCAAATTCCCAAAGGAATAACCTGATTATAAGTTCATAAGACTCACAGGGCTTGTCTCAATACGTGACTCACAGGGCTTGTCTCAATACGCGGAAGAAGCTAAGCTACAGTTGGCAGCGTCACATTTGATTGAAACCATGTCGGCCAATCCCCGAACCATGGCTCAACAGGAACGGTATATTGAAGAAGCCGCCCTTCCTAGCATATACGAGATAGATAGGGAAACCCTAGATTCACCAATCACCACAGAGGATATTGAGTCAGTAATTAAACCCTAAAAACTAGAGCCTCTGGCCCCGATGGATTCTTCCGCAAGTTTTATAAACTCTTTAATGCACTCCTCACTCATGGGTCTCCTTCCCAGAGACAGGCTCCACAACCCCTTCTATGCAAGAATCGACAACTATCCTATTACTAACAACTGGTAAGGACCCTAGAGAGTGTGAATCGTATAGCCCCATTTATTTACTCAATATTAATGCAATCATTTATTCTAAAGTGCTGGCAAATAGACTAGCGAATATTCTCCCCAAAATTGTTGATGCAGACGTGACAGGATTTATATTGGGATGAAGCACCGGGGATAATATCCGGAGGGCCCTCAATTTAGTAGACATAACAAAGACAGAACGCCGAGAACTAGCCCTACTAACATTAGACGAAGCCACAGACAAGGTAGATTGGGCATGTATGCGCCTGGCCCTCGAAGCATTTGACTTTGGTCTCCTATTTTGCTAAATGCTTTTAGCAAACTATAGTTCCCCAAGAACCGTCCTGAGGGCTAACCAGAAATTCTCGGCCTCGCTCTAATGCAGGACTCGACAAGAGTGCACGCTCTCCCTGTTGATCTTCACTCTAATCATGGAGACTTTTGCCCAACTAATGTGCAACAACACCGCCATTGAAGGGATGATACTAAAGAGCGATCACTACAAAATATCTATTCATGCAGACAACATAATTCTCTCTCTTACAAATAGCCAATCCTCCTTAGCGAAGGCTCTAGCAGAGCTTAAATGCTTTCAGAAAGTGGCGTACTTTGCCATTAATTATTCTAAATCAGGTGCCCTGAGGGTTGGATTAACAGCAGAAGTGATAAATTCTCTTCGACTCCTCTGTCCAATGGAATGGAGTACAAAATCAACTAAATATCTGGGGGTCTACATAGTGTCGAATCCAAAGGACATATATGCAGCTAATTTCCATTGTCTTTTTGGTGACCTGGAGACCGACCTTAAGATATGGTCAGCCCAAGAGCTCTCACTTACGGGGAGGATCATGGCTTGTAAAATGAATCTGCTTCCCAGATTTCTGTACCTTTGCCCGGCACTTCCAGTTGAAAATCCCCTGAAATCACAGGTCTCCTGGTTTGTTTGGAAGGGGGAAAATTGCAGATTGCAAAGAAGGTGATGATGGGTGATGTCAAATGGGGAGGGATGGGAGTCCATAATCTCTGTAACTACTATCGCAAGCACAATTAGCAAATATTCTTGCATGGTTCACTCCTGCAACCCCCCCTGAAATGGGTGATTATGGAACAATCTAGGATTCCTCCCCCTCGCAGCTCCCTGGCACATATTTCACAGTCAGCGTGTAAACTCTGGACGAACTTTCTCGTCTCTACCAAAACCACAATGAAAATTTAGGATTGGCCATTAAAAAGAAAATGTACCCTCAAGATTGTAAGCCCACTCTCCCCAGCTTTTGAAAACCCAGACTTTACCCCGGGCCTAAGTCTAGCTAATTTCAGGACCTGGATCTGGGGCGGGTTACACACAATCTCACAACTTTTTGAGAATATCTCAGCGTGACCTTGAAAAATGCAAAGAAAGTTTTGCCCTGTTGGAATCGGACAGATTCTCTTATACACAAAACTGTCACTGGATTACCCATCCACTCAGCAATCAAGGGGCCACACAGGAACTTAATTTCTTACAACTCATGGTGCAGGAGGGCCCTCAGAGAGGAAACATTACTATAATAAGTTATATAAGTTATTGCAGGATGACATGTTGACTATATGACATGGCACTTTGGGAGTCTGACCTGGGTCATCCCATAGAAGACCAAACCTAGGTGGATATTTGGTCCAGGAACAAAGCTGCCTCTAGATGTGTGACTGATAAAGAATGTGCCCTCAAATTAATATACCGATGAGACGACCCTCCAGTACGCCTGCATCACTTTGAGAATTCACTAGATCACTCTTGATGGAGGAAATGTGGGGCTTGTGGTTCCTAGTTCCACCTGTGGTGGGAATGCCTGGTGGCACGATCAAGGGAATTGAGGCCATTACTCATATAGCGATATCATTGGAACTTGAGTTAATCCTTCTAGGGACCCTGCACCCGCAGAGTTACCCAAAACCCGGAACTACAGCTAAGCAAATTACCCAACTCCTCCTAGCTGCGAAAATCACACTCGCCTGCAGGTGGAAATTACAAGAGGGCCCACTGCTACAAGTGGGTTAAGATCTGGGATATCTTAGTAGCGGAAAAGGTCACAGCAGCTAAGGCAGGAACCATTTACCACTTCACAGATATTTGGGCACCAATCTTAGACTATGAGCAAGACTGCCCGGCACAGACGTATCAACCACAAATGGTGAAACTCTTCCTACGGACAGCCTAGCACTGGCAAAACGGCCCCCCTACCTCCGCAAGACTGTAACAGAACTCTTTTGCTCAGTGTTGGAGCCTAGCGGAGAAGAAGATGAGGTCAGGGGAGGATGAAGGTGGAGGGTTTTGTCTATACCTACTGCAAAGTTATATTGAAGCCATGTTCCACCAATGTACTACTGGTGTAGCATTTTAATAATTTATAAAAATAAAAATGCACCGCCCACACTAATAACACAGACAAGGTCTCAGTTGGTAACGCACCAGCAGATGCCGCTGCAATATCTGCAGCATACCTACCGCTGCCACAAGTGGTCGAGTATCCTGTGTTGACACCTTACATAAAACAGTTGCCTACTCCATACAATGCCTTACCAATTGCATAGTTTGAGTTACAGGGAAGGGCACTGCAAGAGGTGAAAGAGTTTTGGGTAAAGAGGGGGTGTACCAAGTCTCCAACAGATCTCTTTTGGAGACAGGAGATATCAGGGAAAGCAGTGATGTCCCATAAGTTATTACTAGTAGCGTTTGGGCAGGTACATCATCCATCACACGTTTCCAAACAGCGCATTGTAGCAGACATTCAGGAAAATTGGTTTGGTCCCAACCTACAAGAAAATTTGACAAACATGGCCACACATTGCACTACGTGCCAAAGTACACCACAGGCCTCACATTGAGGACTATCAGAGGCACCCTTCCCCAACCTACGGGGCCGTTCCACAAACTCCCCATTGATAATACAGACATGGGCGAAAGATGTAATGGATCTTGTTACCTAATTGTGGTCATTTGTGCTTTCTCACGATGGGTGGAGGTGGGACTTTGTGCACATCCAGATGCTAAGTGCTCTGTCAAATCTTTAGTGTGTGAGGTTTTCCATCGATGGGGTGTGGCAATGTATTAAGGTCAGATAACAGCACACATTTCTTTAATGACATTTTCAAAGAAATTGCAACATTACTGCGCATCAGGCATTGGATGTGCACCATTTACCACCCCCAGGAGTTATGAAAAGGTTCAACGGCCTGCTAAAAAGCAAGCTGATAAAACTGTGCACCACATTAAAAAAGAACTGGGTGCACTGTTTACCACTCGCATTATTCAGTTTGAGCACACAGCCCTGCAAATACCACCATTTATCACCCCATGAAGTGTTCACAGGGCGCTGCATGCACACCCCACTCTCTCCTGTCAGGCAAGCATCAGACGCTCATAGAGCAGCATCCATTTTGGGGGAGAAATGCACTTGTTGTCCCTAGCAAAGGCAATCAAATTTGTCTCCCAAAAGATTGCGCCTCCCCTGACAGATGATGCAACTGCTTACAACGTCACACCCTCTGCAACTCTTTCCTGTTGATCTGATCTATGTTAGGAATTATATTCGCTGATAGAACCAGGCCAGGTATAACGGTCCGTTTGGGGCGTTTATGCCACTCCCCTCGCTGTCAAGGTGAAAGAGCTAAGTTACAGGGTGCACCTCTATGATGTCCTATAGGCACCCCTGCCCCAATCTGCACAGACAGATTGAACTGCCCCTTGCTCATAACATCAAAACTCTGCCCTCAATCACAGCCTAAGCACCCCTTTTTTAAAGAATTGCACCCTTGCAGTTCCCCATACCCTTTCTCAGTCTCTCTCTACCTTTCTCTATTGCTATATCTATCTCTCCGTCTTGCTCCCTCCTCTCATCTGCTTCTTATAATTAAAGAATCCTTTGTTAGGTGGACATTGCAATGTATCCAGCCAGCTCCAACTGCTCCATTTATATTAGGAAAAGTCATGTGTATAGTACTATGTCGAGGTTTTCCTATTCATATTTATGTGCAAAGCATTACATTGCTGGAGTATTTGCAGTATTCATGTTTGGTTTAGGAATATATGTGGGGTGTACTTTTATATGGGGAAGGCAAATAAAAGGGATGGGGTGTATACAAACAAATGTTACCACTAATGGGTCTATTCAGAATGCTAGCTTGGCCAAAAGAGGAATTAAGGATGTAAATATGACCAAAACACTATACACACACTACTGGCCACAGACACCAGTGTTGATGATCAAATGAGAAGTGACAGCCTTGCTCATAATACTACTAATTTGAGTACCCCTTTCACAATACTTTTTGATCTCACCAGGTCTCTTGAAAATGTATATAATATAAGTTTATCACGTAAGTAAAGTCAACTTAGAAAATATAGATATGATAAGTACAATGGCTTCGGCTTAGATACAATAGAAGATGTGCATCATTCACAATTCTCAAAATGTTGATACACGGACATGAGTTCAGTGGGAAAAAGAAGGGTGAATGGAAGTTGTTATGTCTATTTGTTGATACCACATGCGTCAGGGGCACCTAATGTATTAATATCACAAGAACTACCAATTTTAGAGGCTCAGTGCCTGGTCCACTGGACACTGTGTAGGCTGCAAGGCACATTCCAGGCGCAAAATGTGCAAATAGAAACTATGGATCCTGATCAGCTGCAATGCAAACAAAACCCCAACAGCACCCAGTGTCTGCAGAGGCCATACCTGAACTTACAAGGACTGAAATACATAGGGGGTCATTACGACCCAGGCGCTAATTGCGCCAACTTTACCACCATGGTGTAAACTATGTTTACACCATGGTGGATGGCGGATTTACCGCCCCATTCCAAGGTGAGTGGGGCGGTAAATCCCCATTTCCCATTTTCCCTTCCCCATTCCCATTTTTGCCCCATAGGGCATAATGGGAGTGGGGAAGGCGCTAATTACGCCACCGTAAATTACGGTGGCGTAATTAGCATCATGGCAGGTTAGCACCATGGGTTTTAACGGCTGCTAAAAGCAGCCATTAAAATCAGAATAGGCGTTAAGGGTTAACGACGGCGTTAACCCTTAACGCCTGGGTCGTAATGAGGCCCATAGACAGCAGGTAGCAAGAAACATCAATGTGTTGCACAGCAGGAGGGCTGCTGGGATTTGGAGATGAAGTATTGACTGAAGTGAATGCAGTATGTGCACAATTCTGGAATTAGCATGTCGCCACACTAATGTGGATCAAAGAAATGGAAAAGCCAGTAACAGTGCAGCAGCAGGAAACTCTTGAACTATGCTTTTATAAGGAATTAACTGTTTTTGTGGGGCTAATAGCAAATGCAATAAGAAACTGTTTGTCCCCACAAAAAGGGTACTGCTGTAGTAATGGACTACTACTGGGTGTTTGGACACCAGGCATTCTTGCTCATCCCACCATCATGGAGGGGCTATTGCTCAGGCCATGCTGCACTCAGCGATCCTTGTAATCCCTGAAGAACACTTTGCAGTGGGATTGAAGACTTTACCTGCCCCAATTCCAGCTCCAGCCACAATAGGGCCCACCAGAAACTCGTTATGACACCCCATATTCTGTGTCTTGCCTGAGAAAGAAAATAACAGCAAGCTACACAGAAAAAGAAGATCTAATTATATGTCTCGAGACTCCTCTGGATTGCTCCAAGAAATACTTAATGAATATAGACTGTTTAGCAAAGAAGAAAATGTTTTCACATCTCTACTTCTTCCTGGGGTCCAAACATCTGCGAATGAAAAGTAGCTCCAAATTGTGAAATGGGAGTTCGTACAGCTGGCGAAAAACACAGAACAAGGCGTCAACGCAATCATGGTCGAGATGCACTCCATAAAGTGGATTTCCCTTTAGAACCTGTATGTGCTTGATTTGCTCACGGCGATGGAAGGAGAGGTTTGCTGGAAAATTGACGATTCTTGTTGCACATTCGTGCCTCCAAATAATGCAGAGAATGGCTCCCGGATGCAAATAATAGAAGCACTACACAACCTCGGATCGCACATGCAAACTGAAGCTGGCATACAAGAAGGTGGCTGGTTTGGTGGACTTTTCGATTGGGCACTGTCCTGGATGGGGTGATCGTGAAGATGCTGGTGCCTGTTATTATGTTCATATTAGTCCTTTTTTGCACTTGCCAATTGGGACTTCGATGCTGTGCCAAAGCAGTATCTAGCAGTGCCCTGATGATGGTTTTGATTAGTGTATCAAATGCAACCTGCGGTACAAAAGACAGTGCTTTCAAAAGAGATGACCCAAACAACCCATGAATGGTGGTGATAGAGTAGGTTTTGCACACTACCGGTACTATCACTACACCTCCACCTGACCCTAAGCATTATTCAGAGCATTGGGTTGATTTAACAGGGGATGAGGAGTTGTAAATACATGACTTTCACCCCTGAGCAGTCTGCCCAGTCTGCTCAGAGTTTACTTCATTTATGCAGAGCATGGGTCCTAAAGGAGGGATCGCTGCCTTATTTGCAGGATGAAAGGTTGGAAGAGGTGCTCTACCGGGGAACAACAGGTGGGCTTGTAGGGGAGTTTGTTAATGTAGAATTAATGAAAGGGGGGAATGTTGGGAAGAGGACAAGATCTTCCCGCAACCCCAGGTGCTTTAGAATAAGGCAAAGACTGTCACCAGTAATGTAAGACACCAGGGGAAAGGGGGGTGCCTTCACAGGCATCTACACAGCCATATTAGTGTACATTTTGTAGATGTAGTGTGAATGCGGGAATAGCAGCCCTCTTAGATGTTAGCAGCCATATTGTGGCACAAATCTTAAATGGAGCATGGCAGGCCTAGGACACAAACATGAGCAATGGAATAGGTTGTATACAAAACACTGATGAGAAAACCCAGAGCTACACAGAGCCATAAAACCCTTCATTTCCCTAAAATGTTGCCAACCTTTGCGCCCTGGGAAGAATGCGCCCTGCAGGGCCACAGGAGGAGAATGAGTGCCTATGAATAGTGCAATCATACGAGAAGGAAGGCACGGGCCACCAACCCCCATCAGTCCCAAATCTAAATTATAGCACCCAAATGCCTTAGCTTTGGGACCCCTGAATTACAATGTACCAGATAACTCCATACTACCAACCATAAACTTGTTGGACCACTGATCGAACAAAAGATCAGAAAGCAGGAGCTTCCTGCCTTCACATCTAGGACATGTGACTTTTTCTGCAAGGTGCAGGGAGGGATAGAATTATAGCCCAAAATGAGGGTGGGAGACCTTGGAGGAATGCCGGCCTGTCTGGGAACGAGTGAAGTATGTGATAGTATGACCTCATGTTTCCCCCTGGGTCCCTGTCTTTTTGTACCAGGTGCACTGTTATTACACGGCCCACTGTAGCGGCGTGTAGTTATGGTTAAGTTGCTAAACCTATAGGAAGAGCCCTTTTTCGGTGGCTTATAACTTTTCTCCCCCTGGAGGAATCCTCACCAAGTATATGGCCCACTCTAAATTTATTCGCCAAGTTGGGGGAGGTTTCGTGCAGGTGGGGGCAAAGTTATAGGAGGAGCCCCACATTTTTTTCCATAGACTGAATGGGGAAAATCTTTGCGCACAGCTACTGGCCGAACGGCTGGCCGGTTTTTCACCAAATTTGCGGCAGGAGCTGGGGGCTTTGGTCAGACAGCATGCTTTTGTGTGTTTGGTGGAAATCCGAACAGTACTTTTGTTGCAAAGAACTGAAATGTATGTCTCAAAAAATTAGTGATATCTGGATCCGCTCCGCGGCCTCATTTCCCTGTTCGCTCCGCGGACCGAATTCTCATTGGCCTGAGGTACGCCATGCTGTCGGCAAACATTGGAAGCGGCCGGTGGTTGACTGGAGGGAAGTGTGCTGTGCGTCAAAGGTTTTGGGAAACACCCCCATGGTGTATCGAAGGATAGTGTTGTAGTGTGTGTGGCAAGGCTCGAAGCCATTGTGTGCATGGCTGGGCCTCTTGTATGTAGCAGTGTGCACAGTAATATTAGTCATATCTGCCTCCGCTCTGGCTTCCCATTTCCCTGTTCGCCGCATGGTCAAAATATTGATTGCAATGCAGTGTGCTGTGACGGGATGTGTGCCAAAAGTGTTCCATGATGGCGGCATGTTTTATCGGAGGACAATGCGGCGAAGAAAGGGGCTAAAAAACATAATGTACGGCATCGGGAGGTGGGAAGAAGGGATGGAAAGGGTGTGGGAGTGAGAAGTGCTTCATGTGATATATCTCATTAGAAGAAGACAGTGGTGTACCAGTGCCATCCGTGCAAGCTCCACCATTGCGCGGATACCTCAACAAGCAACAATCTTGTGTGGTCATTGCAGGCAGCTTTTGTTATGGCATGCCAGCTGCAGCAGCGATGTCTTTCTGTGATGAGTGGTGGCAGGCACATTTGCAGAAGGGGAGTGCATTCCACGAGACATGAGGATTTAAACATAGCATGTACTATGGTGTGCTGTGTGAGGTAAGTCTGTAGCCCCATCGATGCATGGCTGCAGCACTAGCACAGAAAAGTATGTCCACTGGTTGAAAAGGTATGTCCACTGGTTGAAAGTAGGTGCCACATTGTTGCTTTTTGTGTGTGGTTCGGTTGCAGTGCACACAATGTTGGTTGCATGGGTGTGGTGAATGGTAGAACAACCTACAGTTGCCGATGTATGGCTGCAGATGCTGCAGTGACCAGTCGTGCAGTGTTTCCACTGGGTGCACTAATGGAATAGTGTACATATGGAAGAGGTCATGGTGCAACTGGTTCTTATATGTGCTTGTGTACTGTGCATTGCGCAGATTAGTAAGTGTTGCAGTGCACCATCGGTTCTATGCACGTACTAGAGTGTTGGGAACAGGCCCAATGTTGTGAAGATTGTCTTGTTTGGTTGGCATGCTTATAATGCTTTGTGATTGGAAGTGCGTAGCAGTGCCAAACACAGCGATATGTTTCTGCATTACGTTAAGTGGAACACGTGACCTTGCCTCACTGCTTTGTGGTGCGACTGATGAGTGGAACTGCTGGTGCGTATGTTGTCTTTGTGATTTCTGGCACAGCCTGCATAGCTCTGTTATGTTGTGGTGAGTGTGCCTAAGGTCTAGACTGTTGGGTGCATAGCCGAAGGCCATAGGCTGTAGACCATGCACCCAACAGCCTAGGCCTTCATTATAGCTGGCACAACATAATGGAGCAATGCAGTTGTCACTCTGCATGCATTTGAAGTTGGTGAGTAGCACACAATGGTTGCGGAGGACATTGTACACTTGATAGAACAGCAGAAGTGAGCTGCTATGCGTACATTAGCATATGGTGTTCATCATTGCCCCTGTTGCACAATAGGGAGCCACATGTCACCTTTTGCATTTGCAATTTATTTATTTATTTATTTATTTGCATTTGTTAAGCGCACTTGCAGCCCATGAGGCATCGAGGCGCTGTTACAGAGGAAACACAGATTTAAGATTACATTCGGAGGCTCTTAGTTACAAGTTAGCAGGCATAAAGGCAGAAACAGGTTAAGTCACACAAAGAGTCTGGTTTTGATAGCCTTACGAAAGGCAAGGTGGGACTCGATGAGTCTGAGGTGAGGTGGCAGGGCGTTCCAGTGCGTGGCTGCAAGGGTGGGGAAACTGGAGCCACCAGTTAGGCACTTATAAGACCCTTGCTCGAGAAAGTGTTTGACCACATTGCCTCATGCCTCATGAAAGGAAGTCATCGGCATCAGAAGGTTGCAATATGGACAATGTACAGAGCGATGCACATACCGTTCAGCACAGACAACCCAACGTCATGGAGCCATGCATGCAAAGATGTGGCCAGGGTGAAAAGTGGCAGGCGCAATTGCAGATGGGGAATGCATTACACATGACATGAGGAGTACAACATGGGGTGCACTAGGGAGTGCTGTGTGTGTTGAGGGCCTAGTGTCTTGCATGCATGGCTGGAACCCTTACACAAACAGCTATGTGGGTTGCTTGCAACTACTACTCAGATTGTTGCGTTTCGTGTGTGCTTTGTGAGTTGTGCATGCATTGTTGATTGCATGGGTGTGCTCATTGCTCGCACATGGTACATTTTCCAGTGCATGGCAGGAGCTTATGGAGTGAACAATTCTGCGGTGTCTCCACTGAGTGCTTTGGTGAGAAAGTGTTTGTGTACCAGTGCATAGGGCTCAACTGCATAGTGTATGTGCTTGAGTAGTGTGCATTGCGCAGATTACTAACTACTGTACTGCACTTTGAAGTATTTTATCATTGGAGTTGGTGGAGTGCTGGGAGGAAAATAACTATGGCTACCTGCAGTTCGTGGTGCTAGGTGCCGCTCTGGGTGAATGTGGACGCTGAAAGCGTGCATCGGTTTGGAGAGCTGTTACCTGGAGTTGCTTTCACATGACACAAGACCTGTACTGTGAGAGTGTAAAGGTACATCTGCAGTGCAGTGCAGAAATGACAGTGTTCGATGCAGAGGTCTTGGATGTGAATGCTACATGCGTGTGTGATTATTGCATACTACCTAATGCAGGAGTGTTGCATATACAATAGTGGAAATGGAATTAAGAGTGCCTGTGCTTTACTGGGGTGTGGCCCTCTCTGTAGCTGGGAAGGCGCATGTGCTGCAATCTGCCCTTTTGAGCATGGAGCTTTTGCAAATGGAACTGTGGTGATTATCCAATCAGTTGTCGAGGGTGTGGGTCACAGAAAGGGGCGGTGATATATTTCCCCAAACCTCGATGCAGTGAGGTTGACAGAGATGGACAGATGCAGAGTGCTCATCGTGGCTAATACCTTTGTGCAAGATCTGCACAGGTATGCCGTGGAAAGAGGCTTTGATGCTAACTTTCAGTTGGAAGGAGAAGAGGCTTTTTGAGGCACAGTGTATGAGTGGGGTTCGGTGCCATGGTTCTCCTTTGTACATGTGTGTCATCTGTCGGCAGTGTGGATGTTGTGGTCGTGCATTATGGAGCACTACATTTGGGGTACATGTCGTGCTCACGTTTGCTCCATCACCTCAAGAAGTTGATGACAGCAGTGATGCAGATTTTTCCCACTGCCAAGGTGATTCTCTCCTCCATACCACCAAGAGGTGCATGGGACCATGCCGGTGTAATCTGCCAACAGCCAGAGGTCGGGAAGTGTTTCATAAACAGAAGAATGTGTGACTTTATGTGCAGTGCTGGGATGTTCTGCACCGACTGTGCATTAACGAGCAAGATTTACAGTGGTTCCAGGGAAATGACATTTTTTTTACTCCATTGGCAATGCTGTTTTGTTTGCCACTCTGCACGCAGTGTTGTAGAGAATCCTATAGAACAGTAAGAGAAATATTGACTTTCAGTCCATACAAATGTGAGGAGGAGAAGCAAACAGGAAGTCATCGAAAGAGTAAAGATTAAAAAAAATGTTTTTGTATGCAAGCACGTACATAACAAAAACAGGTAAAAAAAATAAAATAAAATAGAAACCTTTTGTTTTCTGAGACAGCACTACAGACCCAAACCCCTACCCTATTTTACATTTACCCCCTAATACCCCACCCCCTTTCCCTCAATATCATGAAAACTCAGCAGATTACATTGTACTTTTACGCTTCCACGTGCCACATCCAGCCATTTTCTGGATGGGAGCCATGGTAAGGAAATTGTAGAGTGAAAGACACTGCTCTTTAAGGTTGGTGGGACGGGTGTGTACAGAAACACTGTGCCAGAAGGTCTCTTTGCCCAAAGAAGTGCAGAAGGCTATGGTGGAAGTGTGCAAGGTAAGGGGCAGGCCTCCTGGGTGCATGCATGAACTGTATGTATTTTTTTTGCAGTTAGTAACATGCAAGCTGTGCTGGGTGTGCGCAATATTTTTTGAAACGTGTACAGTAAGTGGGGTACTGTAGAAAACAAAAAACAACTTTGCAGTGAACACGGGAAGTGGCAGGCATCCTACTGTTGTGCATGCATTGTGTGTATGATATCATATGATGTGCAATTGTATGCTATGGCATTCTTAATGCGCCTACAGACACGTCTACCAAAGCGCAACGAGGCAAGGGCGGGGAAACAGAAGGGAGGCAGAGACAATGACCCTACAAGACCAGGTGTGACTTAGATCGCCCAAGTGCATGTGTGGAGGGAGGGGAAGGTACAGTACATGGGAAGAAGAACAAATGATAATAAGTAGAAAATAAGGGGCAATTGTGCCAAGTGCACGGATAAGTGCACACAACAGGTGGTGGATGCACTGTTAGGCATACAGAAAACAGTCATCAAGTGCAGGGTTTGCTAGAAAGCCAGTGCAGGGGTTAACCTGGCGGGGGGAGGTGACATGGGCCCGACATAACAGAGTCGCCAAGTAAGTAGTGCAGAATCAGTTACATCAAGCAGTTAGTGCGGGGAGAGGAGCAGAAACAGCAGACGCTAAGAGAAAGTCTTTGTGGTGCTTCCGGAACCGGCGATGGTTCTCCTCAAGTGTCAGGGAGTCAGGGAGGCTGTTGCAGAGGGAGGCCACAGGTGAAAAAGCACAAATACCACCAACTGTTTTTTTGCAGAAGCGCCTGACCCTGAGGGAGACAGATGGGGGAAGAGCTTGCGCACGCACATATATGGGGAGTTACAGTTGAAGGTATTGAGGTTCTAGGGGCCAGAAGGCCTTCCGCATAATGCAGAGTCTTCTCACTTTATTCCTCGCAGCTACTGGGAGCTATTGGTGACATTTCAGTGCAGGGGAGATACCATCCCAAGTTGTGCACTCCTCTTCTGAAGGGCGGAGAGCAGAAGGGGGCAGATTTAAAAAGAGCCTGTTGCAATAGTGCAGCATAGACAGAAGTACAGCTGTGCAGACAGTGATCTTTTGGAAAGTTGCTTTTGCTTGGTACCATACATTCAATGCTACTATTGTTGGCATTTTTTTACAATTTACCTAGGAGGTGGGTTAGTGGGGAAAACATTTCGTAGCATTGTCGGAAGGAAAGCAGAGAGTTCCCGTTTCGATATTACACTGTATGATATGGCTAAATGAGAATGTTACATGCACATATCACTGAAGTGCCACTTCATGGTAGGGGGTGGCAAAAAAAACAGTATGCTTTTAAAGAACGTAGTGGCCACTCAGTGGCAGATACCGTGCACAGAGGCACTTATAACACAGTCATACAGATAGTGCAGAAACAGTTTCCGTACCTCTTTTTTGTGGTGATGGGTGCGCAAGTGGATGAATGTGGATGCATACATCTTGCAATCTTTTACTGAACTTTCTACTGGACTAGCTGTCCAGTGACAGCACACTAGCAGGCTGAATTTGTAATGGTACTTATGAAGTGTTGTGCAGAACTGAAAGTGTTAGAGGGTAACGTCTTGGATGGCATTGGTGGAATCATGTGTGCCCATTTACCCGTACCCAATGAGGTTGTGCTGGACGAAAGGTAGTGGAAAGGGAAGAAGGACTGCTCCTGCTTTACTGGGGTGCGGCCCTCGCGGTACTTTGGGCACTGCAGGTGCCACAGTCTGCACTTCTTACCTTGCTGGCCAATGGACATGGGACTTTTTCGGGATTATCCAATCAGGTACTGTGGGTGTGGTTCACAGGAAGGGGCGGTCAAACTTCTGTACATTACACTCTGAGTATTAAGGCTGGCTGACATGGCGAAACGCATTGTGTTGCCTATAGATGATGCCTTTCTACTAGATCTGCTCAAGTTTGCCCTGGAAAGAAACTTTGATGACAATTTCAGGTTGGAAGGAGTGGTTGCATTGTGGAACGGTGTCTACGAGTGCAGTTTCGCCGACATGCACGCACTTTGCAAAGAACTGGCCACTTTTGCTAGAGCCAATGTTATCGTCATCCACTACGGCGGCATGCATATGGGTTACGTGTCTTGTTTAGGCTTGTTCTGTCGACTGAAGAGGCTTTTTCCCATGGCCAAGGTGCTTTTCTCATCCATAACACCACAAAGAGAATGGGACATTGCTCCTGGAAGTTGTTCCGAGCCAGAGGCAGAAAGGTGTCTCATCAACAGAAGCGTGTATACTTTTTTGTACCCTGCTGGGATGTTCTTCTGCAACAATAACCTCATTAGTTGTGGAAATGCAGAATTTTTCCAAGCAAACAGCATTTCTTTGTCGCCCATTGGTAATGCTGTTTCGTTTGCCCGTCTACAAGATGCGGTGAAGCGTTTACTGTAACAATGTCTGCACAAGAAAACACAAAATCAAATAAAAAGTGAAAAAAGGTGTTTCTCTAGAAGCAATTAAAAAAAAGCTATTTTCAGAGCCGCCCCTTACAACTAACTCCCCCTACCCTGCTTGCAAGTTATTCCCCCATGCTTGCACGCAGCATGAAAGCCACATCCGGGGGTTTTCAAGATGGTGCCCATGGAAATGGGACTGTGGAGCCACAGGGATTGCGCAACAACGTTTCTGGGCGTGGTGTGTACGCAGAGGACTGTTGTACAGAACTGATACTGTTACATGGAGAGCTCTTCAATGCCATTGGTGGAAGCGTGTGGAACTTTTTAACAGTACGCAATGATGGCGTGCTGCAAAGAAGATACTGGAAAGGGAAGACGGAGTGTTTCTGCTTCATTGAGACACGGCCCTCGCAATCCTTGGGGGAAAAGCACGTGCGCATATGCCCCTTTGCCGCTAGCTACACATGAGATTGGGACAATGGGGACTACCGCAGCTGCAGGTGTGGGTCACAGCAAGGCCCGTTCATAATTTTCTCCATTACCGTGCGTACTCAGCCGGACTGACATGGTTGCTATTAGTTGCAGATGCACTGTAGGACAGCAGATTTGGTGCACCATTACTTACAGGGCAAACCTATGTGGCCTACTACTCTGTTCTAAAAAGCTGCAAACAGATTGCACAGCCCCTCTGCGGTGTGCCCTTTTGTAGGGTTGTTGTGGACAACTTTCACCCGGAAATCAGGCCTACATTGTTCCAAAACATACATACATGTGCAACGGCATATTGCGGTGTGTTTGTAAGCATGTACTTTCTGAAAAACACTCCTTACATTGCTCAACCCTGCACTTTGCCGCTGTTCGAGGGTCCGGCTCCTGTCCCCGAAATAAGGGTGGGTGCGGTTGCCAATGTTCTCCTTTGAGACGGCTGTCCGCTGGACGCGTTTAGGGCGAACGTGCATGGGTGTCCTATGCACACTGTTGTGTCTGCTCTACTGACTAAAAGTGCTCCAAACATGTGCCGACCATTGTGGGAGACGCTGGCTATTTATAGGGTACAACAGGTGGGATGTTTATGTGTATAGATACTTGTCTAATTAACGTTCTTTCGCATATGCTGCACAGTGGCGATGTTACCAGGACACAGAGGAACAAATACACATGCGTGTACTTGCACTACGCCCAAACGTCTGCTCCCACACGCATTGATAGGTGGTAGACAACATGCGGACATGCAGAGCCTGCTGGCGGCATACGGATGCCTTCATTGTCACTGTGGATAGGCCGGACAGCTGCGGTGTCCGTAGGACACCTACCTTTTTCTTACTTGCGGTCATTGTAACAAGGACTGTGTGCCTCTGAGTCAGAACCCCATTTCAGGTAAAAAAAGAATACTACACAAACAAACAACAACATTCTCATTATTACCGTTTAGTTGTACACATGCATACACCCCATTTGGAAAGTGAACGGGTAGCAGAAGTGGATACTTATTGTGGGGAAATGGGAATTTGCACAACTTGGTTGTGAGGGGAGGATGAGATTGATGTATTACCATAATGTCTCCCATGAAACGGTTTTTGAGGGAATGCCGGACTCTGAAATGGGGAAGGAGTACACGTGAAGGTGTGCCAGTGCCGTTTCATTTTGTCCAAAATATATCCTTGTACGCAACCTTTAATGCAGCACAATTGGTCACCAATTTCTCCACTTTGACTTCCACACAGTCCATTTCTCTATGCACAGAGTTTCTTTCCTTTCCTTGCCCGTATGCTGCTGTGGAAGGGTTGCCGCTTGTATTGCCTTGCTTTCCTTTCCAATATGTTCTCTTACCGAAAAGAGATTGTGGTTGGTGTACATGAAGCAATACATATTACATAATGTATGGTTCACAGCACTGTGCGTACCTATGGGGTTACTATAGAAAGTCATTGCGTAATGAGGGAAATGTTCATCCTGCCACTCTAAGGTGCTTGCCATTGTAGCGTTACAAAAAGACACGTTATGCTTCTGTACTATTGCATACTGCAGCACCTGTGAAATTATTAGACACAGTTTAGTGTCCTTACTACATTGTAGTGATGTTCAGGTCTTAGCACTCTCCAGTCGTTACTCTGGCCGTTCATTCTTTGTTCCCCTTTACAGTAGCAGTGCGGTAAGATTGGTGAAGGCAGACGTCACTTCTGTTGTTGATGCATTCTGTTATGGTGCACTCCCTATGCCTTTGTCCTATTTGCTTCATAAGTACACAATTTGCAAACCTACTCTATTTTCCCTTGCAGTTCTTGCACATGGTGCTGTTTGTCTATGTTCTTTGCTTTTGGTGATTGGTACCACTATGTAAGAGAGCACCTGCCTTCTTCAGCAGGTTGGATGCCACAGGATCTCTACAAACAGACGCATAGTCCGCGACTGCTGTCCCCATTAACATGGTGCCAGCAGTTGCACTATGTGAGTTCTTGTTTACATATTAAGGGTATCCTGCTAAAAACCAATGAAATTCACTGACAAAAAAGTTGTTAAAGGGACGCTATGGTTAAGTTGCACTAGTAAAAATCTATGCAATTCAATGGACAAACGTTGTTACGGGGACGTTATGGTTACAGGTAAAACCGAAAAATCCCCAAAATTCGCAAGTTATGGTCAGCGAAGCAAACATAACTTGCGCTACCCCTGTGCACTGCAAGGACTAACACCCATGACATCAAAGATTGCATAGGTTTTTACCAGTGCAACTTAATCATAACGTCCCTTTAACAACGTTTTTTGTCAGTGATATAGAGATAGATCTGTTTGTTTAGTTAGTAATATAATTATTATTTGGCCATCTGCTGATCAATGACGACTGCAACATCGCCCACGTGGAAGAAGATGGACGACAGGGCTGAGATCAATGGCCTGGCATCCACTATGGAGCAGGTGACCTATATGTAGGGTCTCGCCAACCAGCAGCGTGGGTTTCTACTGTATATGATGTTACTGATGACGCTATGTACTGTCTTAATGTGTTGCTCATGCAGATGTTGGCAGAACGTTCCACGGCCGCAAAGTTCTTCTTTGGCACCTTTTCTACGGAAATACAACTTGTTCTCCTTGCAAGAGGTGCATTGGGCCTTTTTCCCTAGTGGGTTGTATTTTTTCTGCTGTGAGAGGGTTCTCCTACACTATAAACAATCTAACAGTCTAACTCCCCGATATTGATATAGCAGTGTGGATGCAGGCACCAATTAAAGTATACTAACAGTCCAAGGACCGGAAAGTGACAAAGAAATTGAAGAATTATTTATTCTTTGTCTTCACCATTTTCCAAGGTGAGAACAGTGAAAGGCGTCAGCCTTGCGGTTTGGTGGCCATCGTGTCAGAGCAGATACCTCTCCTCATTGAACATAATGCCAATGGGCTAATTTTGCCATTTACACTCACTTCCAAACCTGGAAAAACGAAAGATATGCATCTTTACACATGAAGGGTCCATACCATGTCCCCTAGATGGCACATTCCATACCAGAGTACAACACAACTGCTGCTCCACTCTGGCTACATTCAGTGTGACTTTGGCTGCCAAAGGCATCGTTTTGAGCTGCAATACAGCAGAAGAGCTCGGGTTTGTCGACTTTGCCCTCCACATTTATCAAGAGAACATTGACACACGGTTGTTGGTGCACAAAGGTCTGGTTGAAGTCATTGGGTGTTTCAAGGACCAAGAGGTCAGTCTCCACATTAATCCTACGGTTCGAACATTAGCACTCTGGCACCATAAGATTCCAGTCCACCTGAGAAAAAAGGTGGTGATGGAACTGCAAAAGCTAGAGGAAGCTGACATTATTGAGAAGGAGGTGGGTCCCACGCCATGGGTATCCCAGATAGTGGTAGCATGTAATCCCCAGCAGCAAGAGGTGGTCTGTGTCTGTGTGGGCATGCGGCTACCAAACTGGATGATGTACTGTGAGAGACCTCTCACTGCAACACTCGATGATGGAATTGCTGATAATGCAAAGGCCCCCAGTTCTTTCGACCATTGACTTGAACGTTGAAGACCATCAGGTGCTTCTTCGGATGGAGTCCAGAACGATCACGATACTCTTCTCTCTTTAGGTATAAGAGGTTGAGTTTTGGGGTCTCGTCAGCCGGCTAGTTCTTTCAACATACGATAAGATTGGTGCTAGCAGGACTCCCTGAAACACTCAATGGCCCTCATTAGGACCCTGGCGCTAAGGGGTTTGCGCCAGCGTTAGCTGCGCCGACCCCTTACCGCCAACTACGAGTTCCCATAGCGCCATGGTCATTTTTCCGCCCGCTTTTTGCTGGCGTAAAAATCCATGGCGCTATGGGACCTCGGTGTTAATTACGCCACCGTAGTGTACGGTGGCGTAATTAACACCTTCCCCACTCCCATTGAGCCCTATGGGGCCGAAATGGGAATGGGGAAGGGTAAATGGGTCAATGGGGACTTACCGCCCCGCCGACCTCGGAATGGGGCGGTAAGTCCGCCATCCGCCATGGCGTAAAGGGACTTTGCGCCATGGCGGAAAAGTCCGCCGATGGCGGAAAAAATCCGCCAGGGTCGTAATGAGGGCCAATGTCATTTATGACGTGCTTATCTATTCAACCCCTGAAAAGGAGCACATGAAGGCTAACCACAGTATTCCAGTGTTCAACCAATATGGCCTTACCTTCAACAGCTCACATTTCTATAACCCAAGATTGATTTCTTTGGGTTCGTATTTCAAGAGAATGGGCTTTTGTCAGACCCTCACAAGATCAAGGGCATCAGAATGGCTGCATCTCCATTATCACTACCCGAGGTACTCGGCTAATGCAGAGTGGTCAATTTTGTAGCCGCTTAATTCCCAACTTGGCCATTGTAATGCAATATTTGGAGCCAGGAAATCTGCCCTGCGAGCAGAAACTTCATTGTGATTTTTTGATCCAACAAGACCAATATAAATACTGGTAGTTGCCAGCCGGTCAGATTTGGAGTTGTCTTTGTTCAAGTCATCAGCTATGGAACACGGTGACTGATCGCATACTCCAGCAAAGTATAAACATCCACGAAAATACGCTACTCACAAATCAAATGTGAAATGCTGGTGGTCTCGTGAGCCTGCTGCCTCTTTCAGGTATATATCTTCAGCCAGCCCATTGCTGTTATCAATGATGACAAGCTGCTCATACCTGCAATGATTCAGTTGGAACCCAGACCGCCCGTAAGGCCTGAACAATCTTTATTGCAGCTGCAGAACAATGAAGTAATGTTGTGTGCATCATTGCAAGTGCTGCAATGCTCAAGTCCATGTCCTTGCAAGATATAGTGGAAGTGACATTACGAGTCCAGCGGTAATCATGCCACTGGGGGATTACAACCTTGGCGGACCGGAAAGTCAGGTGCCGGTAAACTGTAAGTCCCCATTCTCATATGGGAGTAGGGACCACGGAAGCACCGGCACCGTTAAGAACGGTGCCGGTGCTTCCCTGAAAACACTGCGGGCTGGTGCCATTCCGCCTGGCAGGTCTGACATGCCGGCCGGGATGGCACCCGCCCGCAGAGTTGTAGTGTGCCGATCCAGAAACAATGGTGCCGGTAAACTTACCGGCACTGTTGTTTCCGGACAAGCACACTTATAATGAGGCCCATAGGCACAAAGGAATGCAAATCATTTTGAAACAGCTGCAGTCAGGCAAATGAGGCACATTTCTTGCAGAACATCAACACAGAACGCTAGAGGAACAGTCATTCCTCTAAGAAACTCTGTATTCAGGTCATAACTGATCACACAAGTCATATACTTGACTCATGTGTGCCACTGTGGGCCAGAAACACCAAAGTTAGACTGCAGTAGCAAAGTTAGACTGCAGCAAGACGTCCTTGAGTAATGAGGGGGCACAATAATGAATGGCAGCTCATGGCGTCAAAATACATTGGCGGTCACCCCTCCTCCATCAAATGAATCCCAACTGAGAGCTCATGTCCTATGGTAAGCCCTGAGTGTGGATTTTGCTAGTGTCCAGCCTACATGACATTTCGTGGTAGGGTTTGACAAACTCTCTCAATAGCCAGGTCAGATAAGTGCAGTGCATATCAGCGAAAGTAGTGGACCACATCTTGGAGGACCTGTTTCCTGCCCATGACATCACTGACTCAATATGATATCACAAACAGCTGCCTTTGCAGAGCACTGAGATGAGGTTTTTACCAGATTTTATAGAGTGCAACACAAGCGGATCACTCCGTTGGCCCGGGGAACGCATTATGAGGACTTTAAGTAAAGCGTTCTGAATACTGCAGAAAAACAGCCCTCTAGAAGTGGGATTGACATCGTTCCTAATGGTGCACAGAATGCTACCAGACATGCTGCACCAGCCTAGGTCATCCTGATCCAGAAATGATGCCCTCCCTCATTCCTGAGTATGAATCTCAGAAGCATGAGATGCTCAAAGTCCATTAAGTGCTAAGATCGCAAATACGTACTGTGAGGGTGCAGTAGTACGAATCCGACACAGTGGTGGTGTAGTTGATGGCAAAGACTTTCATTGAGGAATACAAGTAATGAAAAGAAAATCTATCTTGTCCTATATCTAAGAGGGGCTGCCCTCCCTCAACAAACATACTAAGGATTCTCTCTGGATGTCCAATAAAGTAAAAGGTCCACCATTCTGTTTCCAAACCTATTTCTTTCTCCTACACTCTAAACTAAATTGAGGAAAACTGGGTATCTTCTTGATCCAGCTTAATGTTCACTTCCGGATGAAGAACCAAAAAGTTCTTCTCCTTTCGTTAAATCAAAAGGTCTCAGTAAGTTCTCCTACAAATATGTAGAAAAGAAAAGTCTCTTCAGTTCTATTCCCAGTTCATACTGTTAGGGGCGGTGCCCCGGTTCCCCTAACCTTCTCAGGCTTCTCAAAACTCACACAAAAAGGATCGATGGGGGAATGTATTCCTTCCCCTTGCCTTTCTCAGGCTGTCTAATTCACATAAACACAGTTCTCAAATATCAGGGGGAATGTCTCCCTTCCCCTGGCCTTTCTAAGGTTCACCGATGTAGCAACAAGTTTGGTTCACTGTTCTGCCAGACTTATCGATGGAGATCAGTGTTCTAAATGGTCTTTCTCTTTTAACAATTGGTTCCCGACCCTTCTGCCTTCTTAACCAAAGTTCATATACCAATGTGTGGGTGCCAGACCCCTGGTTGTGTGCTTCTCGGGACTTGCCCGACTTGATATGGGTGCCTGACCCTTGTGAATGGCTCTATCTGGGCTTCCCTAACTTTGTATGGGTTCCTGACTATTCTCTGTGTCTCTTCTTCCTCTTGGGGCTTTCACAGGACTTCCCCTACCCCTCACCCCTTCCCAGTGAACTGCGTACCTGGTTTCTCGTCACCTGCAGGTTGCTGGTTTCCCTTGGTGCCCGAGGATCATGACGGGGCTTCTCATTCTCTCTGATTTGGGTTCTGTGCTGTGGCGGCTATGCAGTGGAATCCCTTCGAGGTTTGGTTTGGTCTCGGTTTTCCACACTGACCAAAGTGTAGAGACACTAGGGACAGGCGTTTGGTGTTCGGCGAGCAGTCTCCTGCTTCTGGCTCTGCTCTACACCAGCCTCCTCCCGTCTCGGACTCCCGGCTTCTCAGCTGACCCAGTGTTGCGGCTTCTCCAGGGCAGGTTGGTCCTTCTTCCCTTTTTATATTCACATAGTGTTCGTATTGACTGGACGGCACATCTTTACTCATCGACAGTTCTTCTTCATCCCAGTATTTCCATGTACTCTATCTGGGTAGACCTCAAAATCCCTCTTCTCAGTATGCCCTATGTGGATGTGGTCTTCTACTCTACACAAATATATCAGAGTGTGAGGACTATAAAGGATTGGTTGGGTAGGAGGGGTAGGAGGATAAAGAGGACAGAAGATGAGGGTGTACATATCGCATTCTTTCACGATAAGCGTCACTGGTCCCACCCCATGAGATCCTCCTGCTGATTACCACCCCCAGGGGGACTATCGGGTAGCGGTCTCACCTCCCTGGCCTCATGGGAAGGGGATCCCCCTATGAGAGGAGTGACAATACCCTGGGATTTGTCACAGTACCAACCAAACACAGCGTAGAAGAAGATCACTTTGAGACAACCACAGAACAAGCTTTTTATACCATAGGAAACTGCTCCATGGACAGTGACAGTAATTAATTAATCTTTTAAAACGTGCTTAATACCGGAAACCAGTTTCTAAGCACAGGACTGGGATTTGAACCTGTGTTGTTCAGCGTTGTCTTGATTCCAAGCCAAACACATTGACCATGAGCTATTCACTCGGCCCAGTCTAAAAAGGGTCAATAGTGGCAGCTGAAAGCAGAAATGCAACAACAAGAAGAAACTGTAGCTGGGTACACAAACATTGAGAGTCTGGACAGAGAGGGACAGGCAAGTCATCAAGTGATGATAGAGTGAAAAAGGAAGACCGCATGATGGGCACATTACTGCACCTGGAGAATATGGATGAGGACCAGATGTCTGGATGGGTCACAGAAGCACAAGAAACCCAAGCAGACCTGAGTGAATCCCAGCCAATGTGGGGGATTGAACACACACAGTCACACCTGACCCCCAAATGACCCATCTTCGAGACCAGTAGGGCACCTGTCAAACTAACAGGTTTCCTATTAGACTGTTACCAAGTTAGTACATGTTTGTTGTTGTTTGAAAAGTTATTAAATCAGCTAAATGTGAAACCTTATGGATGGACTTTAAGAACAAACACATCACACCTATCACAGACTCCCAGTCAGAAGAACCCTCAGAAGCCTAACTTAACGAGGTCGTACTCTAAAGAACACTGCGAAGGATCAGAGACTCATTCCCAGCAGCCACGGTGACGACAGATGTCGCACTATGCCAAATATGTGCTCCCAATGTTTATGTTAGACGATTATACTTACGATGTACATTATCCCAAGTGGGGGAGGGGGCTGGGAGCGGGTTGGGGTGAACAGTGTAAGAGACATACCCAGGCAAATGGAACTGTCACGAATCTAAGCCATTTTAATATTGTTTGTTACTTTGCAGTTCTTCTCTGACATGTACCCCTGGACGATGTACAATTTTCTTTGAATACTGTTTGCCCTTCTTTTGTCTTCTGTTTTTGTAAAATCAATAAAGGAAAATTAAAAAAAAAAAAAAAAGTTGATAGGATAGTGGTGATGCAGCCCCTATCACCCTGCCTCCATAATAACAAGCACGCAAGGAGAGAAGTAAAGGAGCATGTCCCCCTCGAGGCGTGGCCAGTCCACACCCTTCCACCGAATGTGAATGTCATTTCTTGATGTGGTCGCCACCGCACCGTCATTGACTTGTCCCCGATGGAGACAATAACACTAACCGCTCCAGAGACTTTTCATGATTCCACATGGCGCACAGACAGCTCAGTATGCTCAGCTTTCATCATCAGTGACTTCCCTGCCTCTCCCAAAGACTATTGCGCTTAGGCTGGCACAATCACCGGACAATGAGCCATCTGTCCTGTGTCCTCTGCTTGCACAGGGCTTCTGTTACACACAGTGAAGGGCTTTCACTGTCTGAATGACTGGTGTTACAACAATGTTCTAATGTCAGTGCTGACCTTTTCAAAAACATTTGTTTGCAATAAAGATTAGCTATTTTTGCATACTGAAAATTCTACATTTTCCCCTTTCAGTATCTTGCAATATTTATCAAAAAAGGGACTATGGCCTCATAAGTTGGGCAGCGGAGTAAAAATGTGGCAGTATTATGGTAATACTACGGGTTTGGCAGTGAGGTGGAAGAAAAACCTCCAGCAATATGCCAGAGGTAATTTTGCCGCCTTACTCTCAAAATTCTCCCATGGACTAACACTACCAAACAGCCACTTGTAATCCATCAATAATATCGGACCTAGTGGCGGTACCAGTAATCCCGTTTGGTGGTATCTCGGGGGATACCACTAAACTTGTAATGAAGCCCTATTTTTTGACTGTCTCTGTACAGTCCGCATTCCTACAATTAAACTTGTAGAGAATTCTGTACCTCCCGCAATAGGGAGCTGGATTGAAATGACTTCTGCCCTGCAGGCTTATAGTGGTGACCAGGGGTAAACAGTGAATGAACCACCTACTCTGCACTCACACTTCTACAAAGCAACAAGGATCCTAATTCCAAAGGTAAAACAGGCACAGTCAAAAGATATACCTCCTTCGCCTTTTGTGGTAACGTGGGTAGGCTATGCTCTTCAGAGGGCTTTGAATGCGATTCTGTAGTGACTTAAACAGCAAAATGTCACAGCTAAAACTATAGGGAATGTCCAATCAAAGTTCTATAAAAATATATATACTTTAAAGGAATGGTTCGGTCAGAACATATTATTGTCCCTATGGGTCGGCCATGTGCTTTTAACCATAATTCGATCGATCGTACAAACATTTCCTATGCACCTTACCCGAGTTTTCGTCTCTTGAACATAAGCAAAATCAGGCAGCAGGGCATGGCCATCTTGCGACTTTCTGCACTTCTCTTATCACTTGCTGCATCGCCCTGGGTTACCTGCGTTTGCGGTGCTAAATCATATCCCCACCCCTGGGCCTGACATCACCAAATCATTTATATTCTCCGCCTCTCTCCGTGACGTTGCTGGGCAGCGTAGCCAAACGCGCCCAGTCATCACCTATGCGACTAGACGCAGAACCCGGAAAACAACACACATCGGGCCTCATTACGACCCAGGCGGTAAGTGAAAAACGATGGCGGTAAATGATTACCGCCATCGTTTTCCGCTAGGTCCGATCATGACCCGTGACTGTTAACTACGATGCCATTAGGGCCATCGTAGTTAACGCTGCCGCTAACTGCACCAAGGACGCGCGCACGCGACATCCCACACCGTAATTACCGGCATGGCGCAAAGGTACGCGAATGCCGACCCAAGCGGACATGCACCTAACGCCATCACCCAGCCCGTTAAGTACCTTACCGCCATGGTGCTAATTACACCATCGCGAACCAACCGTAAAGGGCCATGTAAAGTAAATCCAGCTGCCACAGGTGCACAGAATCACCACAGGTGGAGGCAATACAGACTCAGGAAGTACAAAAAGAGCACACCCAACCCCTTCCCACACCCAGTCACACTCCACAATGATACCAATAGGACTAGCAATGTTGGGGCTAAAGGACTTGATAGCAATGCAAGTGCTACAACTTCAAATACAACAACAACAACAAAAACAAGAGGCTGCACAGAGGAGACGCAGGAGGAGAAGGAGGGCAAGGCAGGGCCAGCAAGCCCCACCAGCACAGCCAGTGGCACCACGCAGGCAGCCCCCAATCCACGCATCAGAGCCAGTCCATTCAACCTCACCGCTGAGCAGATCCACACCCTGTACCGACTGGACCAGGACACCATCACCACCATTGTGGACATGATACACAACGACATCGTCAGCATGATTGAAACACCCACCGCCACCCCCCCCCTACTGAAAGTAGTGTCCGTGCTCCACTTCCTGGCCACAGGCACCTACCAGCACACAGTGGGGCACTTGCATGGCATATCACAACCATTATTTTCACGTACACTGATCCAAGTGCTGGATGCCCTCCTCAAGCACACAGATGACCACATCTCATTGCCACGGTCTGCCCAGGAGATTGCTAACACCAAAGTGGGTTTCCATACACTAGCTGGCATACCTGGTTGCATTGGTGCCATCGACTGCACCCATGTGGAATTGTCGGTCCCACGTGCCATGGAGGTACCGTACCGCAACCATAAACTATTTCACTCAATCAACGTGCAAATGGTCTGTGACTCCAACAGGATCTTCACACATTGTTGTGCCCGATTCCCCGGATCAACCCATGATTCAATGGTCCTGCGTAACTTCACAATACCACGCTACATGGAGCGACATGCAGGGCCAAGATCCTGGCTACTCGGTGAGTCTCATGTCATAAGCATGGAAATGTGAAGTGGGTAGGTGATCGACGTACCAATGCATACTTCACCTGGCAGAAAGTGGGGGGGAATGATCCATACTTCACCTGGCTGCGACTAGCAGTACCCAGATCGTACGCTGAGGCAGCACTTACATCATCTGACACCTGTATACGTGATGCCTGACCTAAGCAGCCCTAACATGTGAATGAAGGTGTGTCCCAACCATGACACAACCATCTGCAAGTGCATTGTACAAAATGTGACCACATTGACTCCAACGAAATGCACCTACATGCACGTCACCAAACACCATCTACTGAAAGGCCTGTCCCCCATAACTGTGCCCAAAGGAGGCACATGATGGACTGGAACATCAATGCACCACAACACAGACAGCAAGGCCCACAAACTGTCCCTATTGACATCAGTATTGTTCACTGGGATCATAATGAGGCAGACAGCAATGTTGCGATCATGTGAGCGTTAACCTCACAGGACACGTGCCAGGTCACCTAAAGAAACGGCCTGAACGTACACAGTGGATGGGCACTCACAAGGCACTTGTCCCCCCTGCATACATTGTGTTTTGGCATGCAAAACAGTACATGAGAGCCATGAACATATACCGGTTGCATAGTGTGGATCCATAAGCGCAACTAAAAGTGGTGCAAAGTTACAGTTGAATGCAAGGCATGGCGGCACGTCATGTTCAGAAATCAACCTCATCCCTGTCACATACATTGTTGCCCACATACAGGTGATGCAGGCTATCCCCTGAAGAGGTGGCTTCTTACACCAGTCCGGAACCCACAGAACCAGCATGAGGAGGACTTCAACCGTGCCCATGCACGTACCCGTGTGGTGATTGAGCAGGCTTTCGGCCTACTGAAGGCACGTTTCCTCTGCATCAGCAGGTCTGGCGGGGCACTCCAGTACCGCCATGAGAAGGTTGCGAAGATCGTCATGGCATGTGTCATGCTACACAATATGTGCGTCAGACGAAATGTGCCCCTTCCCCCTGACGCCGAACTGCAACCACCTGACGATGAGGATGAGGAGGGTGGGGATGTGGCAGCACCTCAAGGAGGCAGCGATGCACAGGAGGGGCGTGAAATGCGTCAGAATCTCATTGACCAATGCTTCTAGCACACACGGCGGGTGTGTGTAACATGGAAACGGCACTTGGGGCACTGTGTGTGTCTGGGACATGCACACTGTGGACTTTACAACAATAAAGCACACATACGCAATGAGCAATGTCCACACATTGGATTTGTGCTAAACGATAAAGTGTATTATAATAGTGAAAAGGTATGACACACCCACTCCGACCTTGCCCCCCCACACTCTGCAACGTGTTCATTGAGGAGGGTGGATAGCCGCTGCTGCCGGGTGACAATCTCATCGAGGGTCTGCTGGTTCCTCTGGCTCATGGCCAATGGCATTGGCATGCCCATTGGGCTGCTCACCTCCGGCAGCGGGGATGGGGTGGCTGGCCAATCCTCGGCCTCCGACTGCCCCTGTGTGGCATCCGCCTGCAGGGGGCTTAGGGATGTGTAGGGGGAATGTGGGTGTGCAGTGGGGCTTCCATCATCGATCTCCTCGATGTTCCCTGCCTCACTGTCGGAGGATGCTGCTATGGCAGCAATTTCGCCAAGGGTGCTGCTTGCAGCAGAGCCTGTCCCTTCGGTGGGCACAATGTGTGTCATGTGCGCTGCTGCTGCTGAGTCTGTGGTGACAGTTGTGGTGGCTGTCAGTGCCCTGTCCTCTTCCCCTGGCAGGGTTTGTGGCTGCTGGGGTGTTTTCGTCGGGACGGCAGAGGTGGAGGCTTGCGGCCTAGGCACAGTTGTCCTCGCCCTCCTGGTGGCTGTGGAGGCAGTGGTGTCCTCACCTGGAGGTCTGAATCAGAGCCTGTGGTGGAGCAAAGGAGGGATAGTGTTATTGATGGGTCTGCGGACATTGGGGGTGCATTGTGATGAATGACATCTTATCAGTAGGTACATGCTGCACAATTGAGGCTGGGGCTTACAGGTTGTCTGCCTTTTGTGTGGAAGTAGCATGGTGGTATGTGGGTGCCGGCAGTTAGGGTGTGCATGCTGCATGTGTACAGGGTGGAGTCTGTGGGCAGTCTCCTGCTGATGTGTTGCATTTGCACTATGGGGCAACATAGTACTTCACATGATTGGACTTTGGTGATTTTTGCAAGGCTTGATTGGAGCCACCTACCTGCATCTCCTGATGTCGCGACTCCTCTCTCCATCCCTCCGACTCCTTGTATGCTCTCCATTCCAATGGTGGATGCACAGATTTCCTCCCATGCTTGGAATTTGATGGGGGAATCAGATCCACCCCCGGTTGCCGTGCCCAGGTTCCTATTCACTGAGAGGATGCTCCTGACGCGTAGCCTCAGGTCGTCCCACCACTTTCTGCACTGCTGTGCATTGCGGGGTACGGTCCCCACCGCACTGACACGCTGTGCCACCAGGGACCATATGGCCTTCTTTTTGGCTATTGCCGGCCTGGTCATTTGCGTGGAGTAGACCACCGCAGCATTGTCCTGGAGGGTCTCAGCAAGCATGGTTAGTTCCTCCCGGGAGAAGCGGTCCTGGCGCTGCCGATCGCATGCTTTTTTAACAACTTTTGGCATTTTCAGGTTGGTAATTGGGTGGGTTATGGTTTTGGACAGGTCTCAGGGTCGGATGTGGAATGGTTGGGGAGGATGGCAATGGATTGTGTTTTTAAAGATGGCCCCTGTGCTCTTTCCCGTTCCGCCGCGATGAAGCTACTTCCGGTTCCGCTTATTTACGGTCACCGCTAACTGCGGTGACTGCTAATTACGGTGACCGCTCACTACGGTCGTCGCTATGATGGGTGGCGGTAGTGCACCTTGCGCGGCGTACGATGCCGGTAGGGGCCGTTTTAGGGTCATTTACGCCATGGCGTAATTTACATTACCGGCATGGCGTAATGCTCGTGCGCGATGGGTCGGAATGTGCCGCTCTTTACGCCATCGGACCACGGCGTAAACGTTCATTACGCCATGCCGGTAATGTTCAATACTTACCGCCTGGGTCGTAATGAGGCCCATCGTCTCACAGCACAGCGCGTCACAATTAGGAATATGAAACTGTACTTTAAAAGTAAACAGCAAGACTGTACAATTGGTAAAGTACATGTATTTCACATTAAATGTTTCGATAATATTCGGCGTCTGACATAATCAAAGAAAATGGAATTTTTTTTCTTTGCTCTCGTTCCATAAATCTGCAAATGTTTATCGTGAGTCACGCGCTGTTCCTTTTGGTTACACAGGGTGTTCGTTTTGTCTAAATGAAGCTCTTCGATCGCTCAGTGAATTGCAAGGCTGGTCCATCAACTTGGCACTAGACCACCCTAAAGGTTATGTTGCTCCTAATCGCCGGTACCGCGTACGGACATATTGGACTTTGTCTGTCGTCTCAAAATACGGTTAAGTAGATCCAGCTGGCGGTTGAAGAAGCCATCGGTCGGGGTCTGGAATAGATGACAGTTGCAGAACGGCACGATGTACCTGTTTGCAAAAGATACAAATCGAAATGTGTCTCAGTAGCCGATCTTTATTACAATTAATCATTTTCTTTATTAGCGAAGAGTTGACACAATGTGAACCGAGAGAATACAACGTGGAATATCAAAGTACTCTACTATTTGCTTCTGAGGCTAGTGCGATCGAGAATGTTGAGCTCTAAACGTAATGTGTAAACTGGGGCAAGAATTTGAGGTGCAAAAACAATGTAATGATTTATTAGCGTAGAGCCAGGGAGAAACGAGTGGTGGTCTACATGCGTCTCAATGCTGGCCTGCACATGTGACCGGTAGATAGCCCAGCACACAAAGGTTGTACTAGCACTTCAATGCAATATCCCCCACAGAACGAACAAGTACAATGTGACCCAGCAATAACGGTCAGCTATTCGTATTTCGACTAGCTCTGGTATGAAATCGTCTAAAGAGAAACTTACATTATATTCAGCATTTCCATTCTCTTGGCGCTTTGCAGACCGTAATGCAGACTCCTCCGTTCGTGTCAATGATTTCTCATAAACTGAACTTATATGTAACTAGGTGCAGTTTCGGAATGGGCAACCTTATCATATCATACGTTATTACACCCCCCCTTCAATTCAATCCCTTTCGGAATGGGCCCTGCCTCTCAAGGTCAAAAAACAATAGAACCTTATACTGTGCGCGCGACGCGTGGGCCTCCCAGCTTCCAAGCAAAAATTCAAAGCTGGTGTCCTTCACTCAAAATGAACATAAATTCTTACTTCGCAACATCCCGTGTCAACTCATCCATGAGAACATGAATATTGAAGCATGGGCACATGAAATTTGGGGCTGTCCTTGCTCGTTTTTCGTGGCGCTGCTGAGCTGTAGGGGAAAAATTGCTAACGGAAGAATGCCCCCTATTCCGAAATTATAGTCGATGTAACACATAAAATGAGTCAAAATGTGTCTAGTGATAGGCCCACCTCTGCTTATCTAATGCCCTCCTACCCCATGGCATGTTTTCACAGTCTGTACTTCTTGCGTACCTAGAATGTTTTGTGGCCTAGGTCTAATCCCTTTTGTATGACGAGCAGATATTCAGCTTTTTGCGGAACTTTATTGCAAGTCAACTGCCAAAACCCAAATATTCTTACACACTGTCACCCATTGGTCATTAACACGAAAAATGAAGGTCCCACATAATCTCGACTAAACTGTGAAATGTGAAAGCAATCGTAATAATTGTAATATATTTGTAAGAAAAGGACTGAGAGGATAGATTTCAAAAGAGAAATTGCATACTTTATTTGTACAGTTTATAGAAAAAAAATTTGCAAAAATAAAAACAGACGGTAATCATTTCAACCGGGATTTGAACGATTTAACAAGCTCTGCTTTGGGTGGACATGGCACGCTGGTAATGTTTTGTGGCAATGTATGTGTGCTCTGAACAGATTTGTGCGCGATTCCATGAGTATGCATCTCGACGACATTAACAATAATATCTTTCACAAAATCGAATTCCATTTTCTCATATACTGGTTTGACAACCCATTTTTTGCTTCTTATCGTAAAGGCCATAGTGTAGCGAAGCATCCCTAAGTTTCCTGCGGTCCTAGATTGTTCCTGGCCTACATTCCCATTATGCGCCAATACCGCAAGTAAAGTCCTACATTTCATCCCTTGGATGCCAAAATGCAATCTCTTTGGCCTGTACTTTAGGCACATATTGTGGAACACCTCCAAATCTCCTGTGTGACAGAATTCTGTGAGTCCCTTCAGATCTCTTGATAGAGTTTTATCAAACACAATCCTCTCAAGGGCTTTGTGTGGAGGTGAAGATGGGATCAACCACTTCTTCTTCCGTGCCTGCTCTGGGGACAAAGGGCCATGTTCACATTGGTGGAAATGTTGGTTTTTTGTCCATTGGTGAACGTTGGAACAGTGGTGCATTAGTGACCGCCATTTTTCTAGTAGAATTTCCACAGACCCATCACATGTTTTGGAGCTCCACCAAAGATGGTTGCTGAAAGACTGGGACCATTGCGAAATACCTTCCAAACCTTTTTTTTTTCCCTGCAGGCGTGATTTTCTTATTGATTGATTTGGCAACATGCCATACATCAAATTGATGTTTAATATTTGGATACTGCTCTCTTATTGTCTTGGCTATTGAAACATGTCTGTCCGTGGCTATGAGGTCGATTTGCATTCGCCTCAATTGCAGATCTTCCAGTGATTTTACAAAACCAAGTTTCTCCATGGCCACTGAGGATTTACATTGGGACACCTGCACGACCACCGAACTCACAACTTTCTTACTTACCATGTCCTGAAGATGGTAGGTGCAGTACTTAGCAGAAAATCCGGGGCTGTCACACTGTCCATCGCTGGCTAGCCTGAACCGTTTGTCGGGGAATGTACTTTGAATAGCCAATTGTTCAATTTTCCAAGCATCACTAATGGCAGGGAATAGATAATCACGTTGGTATTTTAGTATTGCATTTTAGAAATGAAATGTAGTCCCACAAACTGAAAGAAACTGGATAACTTTGTGAAACTAGAGCCACTGAAAAGTAAAGCTGCAGCACACAGTAGATTGCCAGCTGGCAGTTTCCCCAGCATCGGTTGAGCGGACCACGAAAATGCTTAATGTGACTTTTCACAGGTGGCATGCACTTTGAGGTTACTGCCTTGTGTTAGACGAGTCACGCTCACCAATGGCTTTCCACATACTTTCCCTCCCACTGAATGCACACATTTCAGCATCTTTATAATCTCCATCAAGCTGCTGTCGAATACTATGTATTTGGCCTCTTTTATTATACTGTCATCTGGCAACACTGTTGTTTCGGACTGAACCGTTGTGGACATATCAGCCAAACTGGACATACTATAGTCGATATCTTTGTCTGTTTCGTCGGTCAATAGTGTTGAAGCTTCAGTTTCTGTCATTTCAACATCTGTTACTTGAGCATGGATAGGAGAAAACATCAATGTGAACTGTTTTTTGGGGGGCATTTTTTTGGCGGGTGTCGGTTGTGTCAAGTGCTCATCTAGTAATGTTAAACTATCATCTATAAATTCAATTTCACCTTCCTCTGGTGGAGCAGGCGCATTGTAGCAATGGTCCAAGAACACTTTGCTGGAATTGCCGGTCTTATTAAGTTCATTTTCTGGCCATTGGACATAGGCATCTCGAGGGTGAACATGACGCGCCTCAATGAATAGTTCCTCCATGGTGAAATCAGTTTGTCAAGCAGCATCTGTCATTTGTATCGCTGTCTGTGTCTGCATAGTCCATACTCCATCGGGCAATTACAGGATAGATAGGAAAAGGGATGTTCAGTGTAAATCCAACATACAGGGCCTCATCACGAGTTGGGCGGTAACGGCTGCGCTATTAGCGCCGGCGTTAATAGCCCTACGGCCAAACCCCCCAGCTCTAATAGCGCCGGATCACGGGTTTGGCGGAACAGGTATTGCCCATTCCCCACTGAGCCCATTCGGGAATTCCCCATTCCCCATTGGGCTCAATGGGGAATTTTCACGCTCTTACCGCTACCAGATAAAGAAACCTTCTTTACTCTAAAATCAGCAAACTGGCGCACCGACTCAGATCCACGTTCCTCCGGTTCAATATACGGACCCTGTATACATCCCGACAAAAATACTATCCATTTAAAATAAGTCATTGGCATTACACATATAATTAGACCGACTTTCTTTCATTAGATGGTACTGTCAGTACGCATACCTCTGGCTCCGGATCAACTGTAAGGTCTGGTTCCGGAACAACTACAAGGGATAATGTAATTGTAGAGGACGCTGCAGCATCTCCCCGAAAGACAGTGCTTGCATTAGTAAGGACGAAAAGATTGGAAACTGGACACACAATTTGGAAAGACGACAAAGTTACATATCAATAGTAAAGTAGGAATGAAACATTGTGTAAAACAATCACACGATATGAAAATATGATCAGATTATCTCGTCCTATTGAAATGTGAAGACCCATACCTCTGACACCGGATCGACTAAGAGGGATGTTGTAATTGTAGTGGACGCTTCAGCATCTCCCTGAAACTCAGTACTTGCATTAGTAAGGACGAAAATATTGGAAACTGGACACACAATTTGGAAAGACGACAAAGGTACATATCAACAGTAAAGTAGGAATGAAACATTGTGTAAAACAATTTCACGATATGAAAATATGATCAGATTATCTCGTCTTATTGAGCTATGAAGACCCATACCACTAGCACCGGATCGACTAAGAGGGATGTTGTAATTGTAGTGGACGCTTCAGAATCTCCATGAAACACAGTACTTGCATTAGTAAGGACGAGAAGATTGGAAACGGGACACACAATTTGGAAAGACGACAAAGGTACATATCAATAGTAAAGTTGTGTGTAAAGCAATGATCACATTATCTAGAATTCCGTGCATAAAAACAATCTGGAACAGAATAGCTAGGTACGATTACCTGATACGTGCTCGAAGTGGTTGATGATTCCCGGCAAGACATGGATGTTGAATCTTGTTCCTTCACATTCAGTGGATAGTCATGGAGTGGTAAAGGGAAAGTATAATTCAGTTTAGAAATTCCAACATTACAAAATGTCATGTAAGGAGACTGAATACGAGAAAACTACACTTATTGAAATGCATAATATAGCATAGTTACCCATCCCCATAAATCATTTTTCTATGTGGGTTCTACAAAACAAGGACTGATGTTTAGCAAAATAGTCATTATTTCAACAGCTACTCAATCACATAAATATGGAAGTACTATAAGTGACATTTACACCAAAACCACAGGCATAAAGCTAAATCCGGAAGCTTGACTCACCTGTGGCAGCATTTTCACAAATAAAGTCGGAATAGCGTTTGGGAGCAATTTCCGAGTTCTCAGTTGATTCCTCTTTGTGTACAAGGATGTGTCGTACATACCCGGGTCGAAGTGCAGGCTGCAGATGAGGTATTGATGACCCCTCTTGTCCTCCAAGACTTGTTTGACTCTACTTTCAAGCTCTTCTGGTGGATATCCGCAACGTTTGACCCATTCTCTTATTCGATCAACAGTCTTAGGGAATACATGCATTGTAATTAATGCCTTTGGATTTTTCATGGGTCTTCGAAGGGCAACTGAAAATAGAACATGCAGGCATTGTTGTAAATTCTGCAAAAAAAAGGTCAACATTATTAGAAAATTATTTTGCATAAACATGTGAGAAAGAATGAATTGGACCATACATTGTTCATTGCACGCTTTCTTTTGGGCACCACAGCAAAACCAGTGCAGCGTGTGCGGCTGTATTATGGGATAAATTGCAAAAGGGATTCATTGATGTGTTGAAAATCATAACATGTTACTTGTCCCTTGAATGTACTATCATGCATGAAAAGGAAAAATGCTTATATTATAGACATGGTCCGCGAAGAATGCAATACGATGCCAATTGACACTGATAAAAATTGATAGAATGATAACATAACAAAAGAAACCCAAGTCAATAGCAATGCACTACGGAGTTCGATACTTCGGAATAGATCTACATTTACAAATGAAGGAGATATGATTAGGATACATGCCCTTACCTTGACCAACAAACAGTTGGATACAGCAAGCAGAGTAATTAGTGGCAGGAGAACAGGGAGATGTTCACAGATAGCACACTGACGAGTTCACTCGAAGCGGTCACAGAGTAGCACGTTCACGTGTTGACTTGCAGTGCTCAAAGATGTTCTCATGGTAAATATCCAGTGGTTTATAAAGAATAACAAAAAGGGGTGTGTTTGTGAATGAATGACGTGTATATGTCGTGGTTATGTACATTGCAGGGGCACAGTCTGCTTCAGGGGAGCCTGCCTGGAGACACGGGGTCTGAGGAGGCCATGTGAACAATGGCCCCCGGGCGTAGGGTACCTTTTGAAGTGTACATGTTGTTTGGCACCTTGCCCGTTCGCGCCCCTGACAGCACCCCATGGCAGCGCACATCCACTGGTGCGAATTGCCTTTGATAGTGGGGGATGGGATGGATGGGACAGGAGGCGTGCAGACAAGGCATCGAACACTGCTGAATGGAGACACACTTATGTGGATTGCAGGGGCACGGTCTGCTTCAGGGGAGCCTGCCTGGAGACACGGGGTCTGAGGAGGCCATGTGAACAATGCCCCCCGGGTGTAGGATACCTTTTGAAGTGTACACGTTGTTTGGCACCTTGCCCATTCGCGCTCCTGACAGCAACCCATGGCAGCACACATCCACTGGTGCGAACTACCTTTGATAGTGGGGGGTGGGATGGATGGGCCCGGGAGGCGTGCAGACAAGGCACCGGAACACTGCTGAATGAAGACACACTTGATTCACTTAAAAACTGAAACAACCATTGATAAAAAATATGTTGTGTTTTATTTGGTTTCTTATTTTGATGGCACAAAAATGCTAGACATTGTAAAGGTCTGGTTGCAGCTAAGCGAGGTAAAATCCCCTGTACTGACCGATGTCACTGGGGAAAGTTTGTCTAATGGCGCCAACGACACAGGCGGGTATTACTCGTCGAACGCGGTGTCCAAGCCTCCCATGAAGCCTCCATGTGTAGGAACGATAGGCCACCAGCCGGTACCACCTATGAAAGAGAAAGATACAATCTGTTTTTAAATGACCAAGATACTTAGTTGTCAATGACAATTCTTGTATGCAATGGCATTTTTGCCAGGACAAATGCTAACTAGACACTGCACAATATTGAACGACTTCTATGCGACTATTAATAGAGAATTGCAAGACTAAACGGATATGACAATGATATCTGGAAGTTACGAGAATATAGGTGACAACCGTGAAATAGTAGTGGCATAACTGACATCACAACCAGACTATACTTACTCTTTACTTGGATTACAAGGGCGAACTGTTGCGCAAAGTTTGTGCATAAGCACCATCAAAATCCTCAACACGACCGTGTGAGACAGACTGCTGTGAAGTCTGGCATGCTCGGTAACGCATTGCGGCTGGGGATCGCCTTGCGATATGTAGGACAAGCATCCAGAGTTTTCTCGGCAGCAGCAGTTCTCCACCTCGGTTGGCATTAGCGTGCACCGATTGCAGGTACACCAGGTGGTAACACCGTCCATGCGACTAGGCCCAGGCTCTTCATCTGTTGAAACGTCCGCCCAACTGTTGTCCGAATTCCCATTGTTTACAGAGCTTGCTCTTTCCAGTAATTCCTCCTCAGAATACTTGGGCTCGTACAGGTAGGGCATTATTGTTGCCATTGTGTGGTAAAGAAACGAAAATAATTTATAGCGGTCGTGCTGGTATTTGTTCACACGGGCTACAAGCAACAAAGGTAGCTGACCAGAGCACAGAAACGAGTCACAGAATACTCAAAGAAATACAGCGAGAGGAATGGAAAAGAATATCTGCTGTTGTGTGTTGTGAAACGCTCTGTTTATACTTATCGAGGAAAGAGGCTTCCTGTCGTTTCCATGATGACACATCATTAGCTGAGGTGCAGAGATTGTTGACACGGGACGTGCTTTGGTGTTGTGAAATGGGCGGTACGCATCTAGTGATGTCAGGCCCAGGGGTGGGGGATATGATTTCGTGCCGCAAACGCAGGTCACCCAAGGCAATGCGGCAAGTGATAAGATTATCACAAGATGGCCGCACCCTGCTGCCTGATTTTGCTTGTGTTCAAGAGACGAAAACTCGGGTAAGGTGCATAGGAAATGTTTGTGCGATCGATCGAATTATGGTTAAAAACACATGGCCGAACCATAGGGACAATAATATTTCTGACTGAACCATTCCTTTAATTAAACACACCATCCACCTCCAACAAAACTACATAGAAAACGGTACCTTCGCCCACCCCTGTGGAAAAAGCAGAAAATATGCAGAAAAGGGAGAATGTAACATTCTAGGAGATAATACAGGGGTGTGAGGGCAAGTTCAATGACCAAATGTTCTTTTTAAAAGGATATGTCTTGGGGTGCACAAGTGACCTAACCAATCTCAAGGGCACATAAATAACCAAAGGTGGTAGTTATGGTTCAATAGTAGCTTGTTGGTGGTTTTATTATGTCGAACAAGGCTGTTTGGTGCTGTTCATGCGGTTTGAGGCTGTTTGAGTGTGGTGGCCGCCGTGCCCTAGGTGAGAAATGGTGTCAGGCAGTGGTTGAACGGAGCTCGTTGTGGTTCAAGGTGATGCTTGAAGACGAGAGGATTGTGAGGGCCACCAGAGTTGGCCCGATGGTCTGATCGAGGAGGCTGGTGACTGTATGCACTGGTCTGCGGAATAAGTTCAATGAAGTGCTCATGGAGTTGCAGATTCTGAAGGCCACCAGCTAATTAGAGCTGTATTGTCCTCTTTTTAGGGGCCGTATGGGAAAGGACTAAACTATATCACAAAAACAAAAACCCATCAAAACGGCTTCCTTCCTTTAGGTTATAGAACTGTCTATGGCATAAGCCTGACACATACACAATCCACCCTTTTCAACTTCAGGTAGGCACACAAGTTTTTTCAAAAAAATATACATATTTTAATGTCCATCACATTCATAAAAAACAATCATAAAAAACCTCATTTGTAAAAAAAACAATGGTTCACAAAAAAGTGCTATTTTTTTCTCCAATTCACACCATTTCATTACAATAAGTATGCATTTTAACACATTGCGCCGAGTTTTTTTTAAAACCCGACTAAACCATATATCCACAATTGGTTATATATATTAGATTTGATATTCCCCCTTTCTTTTATAAGAAGGACCACAATGTTTCAACACTAAACATGTGTTTCTGGAATCTATCTATGATTTGCAAATACGATCCAAACAAATTTTCTTTCGCATTTCCCATAGATTCTGTCTTCAGGACCCATTTTCTTTCTTTCACGCAGCCATGTTATCCGATGATAGGGGCTCAAGGATCCACCAGGGTTGGTTGGAGTGGTTATGACAATCAACAGTGAAGATGCTGGTGGGGTGAGCGGCAGTCCAGAGGCAGCAGATACAACAAAGAACTTGTCATTCGAGCCACGGCTACAACGTGCTTTGGCTAGTGCGGTGTGGCTGCCAAGAGGTTCGAACATTTACTTCAAGTTCAAAGGGCTTGGTGAGTGCAAAAAAGTAGCTCTGGAGGGTCTTGATTGTTCGGGATGTGGTGAACACTGGTTTGATGTGAGGAAATACAGGGCACTTGGCTGGCTTGGTTCTCAAGATGCTGTGACTCCCACTATGGGGTCTCAGGGACACGTTCAGTCCTTGTTCACGACTCCCAGCAAGGGAAGCTAGTGCACACCTCCAGGGGTTCTTCACCAAGTTGGGGTCCTGGCTGCAATGTGAATGGCACAGATGCAGGTATTGTTCCAGCAGCAGGTTCCTCCCCTGTGTGCATGGGGTATGGTTAGGGAACAGCGCTCACCTCTGCCTTGGACACTCAGTCTTCACCTCACTGGTGGAGGGCTCTCCCAATAGAGGTCCAAAAAAATAATTCTTAGGTGTTTGTTCCAAGTGAATCTGAGAAGTGGTGGGCGACCCATTCTTTTAAAAAGCCCCCAGGTGATTGGACTAAAAATAGCCTGCTTTAGAAGTCCAAATCCTGTTCTTAGATCGGTGGACCTTGCCTTCTCACATCACACCTAAAGAGTTTTGTGCTACAGGAAATGGTGTGACAGGATGGAAAGATAGGGGCAGAGAGAAACAAGATGGTGGAACCTTCTTCCAGTTGTAAAGGGCTCCTTAACCATTTGCCCTTCCATTCTCAAAAGAATCAAAGGCCTTTTGATATTCAGCATCCTGGCGTGAGTCTACTACAGTGTGATTCCTGTGTGGATGTGCTCCTTTGATTCCTGTTCTCAGGACAGCTGGTATTTTTTGTCACTGACTATCAGAAATGCCATTTAGAGAGTATCCTTAGGCAGGTCCAGTTTAATGCCATTATTGTGGTATTGGGGGAATGCCCCAATTCACTATAAATACTAGTTGAAGTAATATGGCATTGCATCCTCTGTGGAAAACGAAGTAGTAACTGCTCCACAAACTGTCTCGTGCTAAAGAAATGTTTATGTGCTGCTTACATAAAAAATATGTTTATAATTGTGAGGAAGGATTTCCATTTATGGGTAACTTTCCCTCAAGTTATGAACCCCTCAACTTTTTGCTGTTGTCTGACCATCCTAGCCTGACATTTGCCAGTGCAGCCCAGCCTTATGCTGTACCTCACTGGGCTTTGGCTCATTTTATTATGGGGAAACTGACTTGCCCTTAAGACAGCCAGTATTGGGAGACTTTGTTTCCCTCAGTCTTTAACTTTGTTGCTATTCTTTAGTAAAATTTTATCAGTGCACAAAGTACCTTACAGTACAGTGCATAGGGGTCCCATTTTCATTTTTAAGGTCCGAGACACCCTCAAAGGATTTTTGGGTGAATGTACAAGTGTGCCCTAGACTTAGCTGGTGGCAGCTGTTACTTTTTATGTATTTTCAACTCTTTTCTATGGTCCAAACTGTGTATACTGCGTTTGGCCCAGTAGAGTGGCCATTGACTGAAACCGCCATGCCACAAGCTCCTTTGTTCTGTCCTTTGGCCATCTTGTCCCTTTTGCCTTCCCCAGACCTTGGAAATTCCTTATTTTGTCATGCAGACCACCGCGCAAACCTAAGCTTTCGCAGGCTTCTGCATGCCTTGCGTTTGTGCCTCCAGGATGTGGGCTGGAGCTGTCTAGTTCCAATAAACATCCTGGGTGCTAGGATGTCTGGTGTGCTGGGATGACTGGGACCACTGTTGTCTGTGATTGGTCCATGTCTGGGATGGTTGTATGTGAGCAGATCTCTCATTGGTTTCTCTTCCTTTTGGCGCAAAGGAGATTTTGGATAAGAGAAGGCATCTTACACCCATTCCAGGTCGATCTTCTGACCAAACTTATTAAAAGAGCCAAGTATCCTGAAATGAAGAAGCAGCTCTGTGGAACTGCTGGTGACACACTGGAAGGTTTCACACCCTAACACTGCTGTCGTCCCGTCTGACCCCTTATTTCTGATCGAACCTAGAAGGCCTGCAAGGGCACTTCGACCCATAGGAATAGTGAGACCAGCTATTCTCGGGACCTCCTGCTTAACCTGTAAGCAAGCTTTTTCAGGGGGTTCCTGGACCGCCCAGTTAACTGACCAGCTCGTACGGGACCTTTGCCCTGGAACCATCGCCATCTCCAGTTTCAACTTGAGCATTTGGAGACTGTAAGCTCTGGGTATAAGGCACTCTCCCGCTCCTAGGTCTGGAATTAGGAGAGTATGCCTGCACCCGAGCATATGCGGTCACTGTGTCATCCAGCTGTGGTGACTAACTTCATGGGTGCCTTCCTGCTGTGCCCTCCTTGCCCTTTGACTCGCTGCATTGGAACTGGTCTGTTCCCTTCACAACGAGCGAAGAAATCACCACTGTCCCGCCACAGAATCAATTCCGGAACGTAGCCCCTGAAAAATGCAGAGCCGCGCAACCACAGAATTTGAACCTGTGACTGATCTGGACTGGGGAAGTTTGGTCTGGCGTGCGCAGAGGTTCGGTAAGTACCTGCATCCCTTACCAGTAGCCCCTGGCGCATCCATAGACTTTTACGCATGAGTGTTTCCTGATGGCCACTCTTCTTTATCGAGGTAGCCTGCGCAACCGAGCTATTCCCAATTCTTGGATCCTGCTCTGCCCTCTTGTGAAGACCCTCCTCGAATAAGTGGGAACTTATTCTTCACTGCCTCACCCACCTTCCGGAGTCTCTACAGCCCCTTGAAGAGACAAGGTTTTGAACTTAACAGCACAATCGTGTGCACCAGCACCAAATGTATTTTGGGGCTCAAGGCTCCACTCATCTTAGGGACTGGACTCTCTCTTAGCTAGGGTTCAAATTGTGAAGGACTGTGTAAACAATATTCGCACTGTGCAACCCCTTTCTTTTCAGGTTGTGGATCTGTACTATGTAATATCCCTTTAGGTCATTGGTTACTGTATATATGTTTCATAGTTAGTATTGTGTTGGTTTTGTTAATACTGCTGAATATTTACTTTGTGTTTGATTTAAAAGTCCTTTAATAAATATATATGTATTATTAATATATACATCTGACTGAGAGGAATTTGTGGTGTTGTTTACTGTGTGTGCTCATTGTGGGCTTTCGCTCACCCTCACCCCTCCTGAGACCTCGTCTTGACCCCGCCAATGCTACCTTGATTGGTCTGTCTTGTCCAGAAGGTTACCCAGTTCCAAGAAACTAGGCTGGCCTTCTGATCCTCTGCCCACCAGGTCAGAGTTCAGAAATCCATCTTAACAATAATATGTACAACGAAGATGGGATGCTGAAATACAACTGTCCAGGGCAGTAGCTGTTTGCAGCTTCTAATGATTGATGGGGAAGCTTTGGTTGGATAAGAAGAATGAGTCTCTGAACACTGCTAGAGGCCTGCTTAGCTCAAAGGACCCCTGGATGAGAAGATTGTCCAAGTAGGGATACACCATCAGGCCCTCCTACTGAAGCCTCCAAGCAAAGGTGCCAGAATGTAGGTAAACACACTGGGAGGAGACTGAAAACTGTGAACTGAAAGTGGAGAGCCCCCCAGTTCAAACCTTAGGAAGCAATGATTGCAGGGATGCATCAACACATGCAGGTAGGCATTGCTGAGCTCCAGGGAGGCCAACCCGTCTCCTGCCAACATGAATGGGATGATACACAAATACACTGGAGGGTTTCTATACTGGACACACATTGATCACACCCTTGAGGTGTATTACCAGTTTATGTCCCCCTGAACCTCAAGTCACACAGAGACATTCTTCCTCTGTAGATACTGGATCTCTTTCTGTATGGAGGCTCTCTTCTGCAGATCCGAGGCACCAGGGATATCCAAAGTTCCTATGTCAGAATGATAGGAGGCAAATTCCACACCATAACCCTTTCCGATTACCTCTAAGACTCCGGGATCTGATATGGACATGCTCCAGATAGTCTTGAAGAGATATAGCCTTCCGCAAACAGGAGCGGAATCAGAGGTATTCTGCTAGTCAGAATTGAAAAGCCTTGGCAGGAGAGAAAGCTTTGATCTTTTGATCCGGATCACGCTGTAGTGTACAAGGAGCTGTGATAGCTGGAACGTGGCTTCTGTTTTGCCTAAATGTCCAGGAGTGTTTCTCTTCTTTATGGACCCGATGGTCCTTCTCATACTTTCCTGAACAACCTGGAGCCCAGGATTGATGGAGTTCAATGGGGGAACTCAATCTGCCAATGGGCACATGCTCCTGGTTACCACAAAAGTGCCCATAGTGAGAGGAGCTGACCGTACCCCATCACAAGCCAAGCACAATAGGAATTCTGCCTGGTGATGCATGTTGCTAAGCAGCACAAAACATTTAACACCCTCCTCAATGCGAGTATAATGTTCTTGAAAGCCACTTGAGTAAAGAGTGGCCTTTGTACGAAGTGCAGTTTGAGGCTCGAAGAGACAGATGTGCGCCTGCATATTTCTTACACAAAGCAGCAGCAACCTTCTTATTGGTGTGGTCAGGCACTACCACTTCATTCAGTGAAATATAGAAATCAACTTGTAAGGGAGTGAGCCTGGTCTGGTTCTCTTCCTGGAACCTGCGGTCTGAGATGTAGTCTGGCTCCTTCCACTCATTCAGGACTTTGTCCTTGATGTCAGCTATCAATGGTAGGCCCTTCCTGATGCCACACTGTAGTCTTTGCATTGGAGTCCGAGGCCTCCTCACCTGGCTATTGCATTCGGGCTGCCTAATGCTCCAGAACATTTCCCACAGCTTCATGATCCAGATGATTTCTCTAGGGATCGCTCTTGGTTACGTCCCTTTACAAAACAGGGGAAGAAGAGGAGGAGATGAAGAGGAAGGTGTGGATAAGGAAGGGGAGTCTCTGCATCTATGTGCTGTTGACCTGGCCCTAGGTTTGGAAAATCTCTGCTAATCTTACAAGGTCTATTTTGTTATAATGAGGAAGCAGGAAAGGTCTTCTAACTGTGGCACTGGGAGAAAAGCTGGAAGAGCTAGAAGAGGAAGGTGCCCTGTACTTGCCCATCTTGGAGCACTAGTGAGAGCCCACAGTCCCAGCAGAACATAAATATACTAATTACTATGGGATTGGGAGGAGTGGGGTCACTCACCCAAGAACAAACCTGTTTCTGGTTCATGCTCATTGAGATTATTGGCATGTGAAGGAAAGAGTTCAACGAATGTCGGCCGCCATGTCCCCACAGGAATTGGCTGTCAAGGTAAAACCAGATCTTCAGTGACTTGATACTAACACGCATGCACCACTCAGACATCTGAGAGGAACACCCGTTCTTAGACATCTGCCGGTAGACCTCGCCCATTCTGGCCCTGCCAGGGACTTCCATCGGCAACTGAGCAGGAGCCATGGATAGCTTTGCGGGTACGAGAAGCCAAGAGATGAGCTCAGTGCTATCTACTCGAGACTGAGTGTTGAGCCAAGAACCGTGTTGGGCAATATAGCTCTTAAACTGTATGTTAGATTCTGAAATTTGGGACAAAGACAGATAGTTCTTTTAGATTTGTCCTTTCACTGTGTTTCTCCTACTTGTTCTTCCTCACTGCTTTGGTAACAGTTTGTGTTTCTAAGGTTATACATGAGGACATGGAATCACAGGAAGGAGCACTCTCTTTTACCCTCTCTTTTAGGTGGATTTTAGCATCCTTTGGCGTTATCCTAGTGCTTCAAAATAGTTGTCCCTTTTGAGTTTTGGAGAAACTCCAAGGGCCTACAGGTGTGCACCCTACACAACCATTTGTTTGTTAACAACATTGCCCTAGACTGGGATTCAATTCCGGATCATGAAAGGACCATTCCCATTGAAATGCAGGTAGTGTATCTTGGCAATTTGAACACTATGAAAGGTCTACAATCGTTACAGTCTCAGAGAGTTACAGACAATTACATAAAATAAATGGTAATGCAAAGTCAGCATATTATGTCGTATTTTCTTATCCCGAAATGTGACTTGTAAGGGAAGGCTGTGTTTACCCCCACAATTCATATCTTCTGCTTTGCAGCCCAGTGCCACTAATGTATATCCATGGGTGCTATGGCTCATCAGCATTGTAGCATGGAATGGAGGGTGTCTGGCCCAGTCAGCTTGCCTGAAGACTAGCAAAACCATATGATACATCTGACATTCAGTTATTGTGATAATATATACCCTAGCAACCACCTACATATGCAAGTGTTTCAGCTACGGATGTATATTTTTTGTGATGCTCTTTTTGGGGATTTAGTGGACTGCAGCCACAGGATATTCTCTCACTTACCCTGACAGTTTGAGCGCCGGGGCCCCCAGTGTCAATGCTCAGTCTTACTGTTATGCCCAGGATCACAGACCATAGCATTCTCAGAGCCATGATTCAGATCAACTGTGTGAACATTCCTCATGGTTTAGATGCTCTTTCCTGGTAAGCCTGTGCAGTACTATATTTGCATTGTTCAATTCAATGTATTTGCTTTCATTACTATGTTTTAGATTGTGTCCATGATTGTGTTTTTAATGATGCCGTTTGGTGCTCTGATACACATCAATGCCCAGGTCTAGGTTGTGATAGGTCGTTTTTGGGTGGCAAGATACTAACAAAGGATGAGCTGGTCTTTCTTTAGGATGAATACACTGTAACTACATTTTTTGCCCACTACCAAAAATTCACACACCTCATCAACCTCCAATAGGTCCTCAGTTTATTTTCTGTTTCGGAGAAGTGGAAAAAAAATCTCAATATCTGCATTCTTTTCTTCAACACTTTGTTTGAGAGTTGTCTCTTATGTGCCGATACCAAAGAGGTTTTTTGTAGATTAGAACTAGCTTCTTGGGAAGAGAATTGAAATTTGGTGAGTAAAGATATTATTTCCTTATGGATGTCACTATCACGTGATCTGAGCTTCGAGTATTTATCTGATTTTCTATATCTCTGTTCCACCTCTCTTCTGGATCATAACAGCCTTCTACTCGCTATTCTGCAATTAGCAACTACTTTCTGTGCAATATGGATTTCTAGTCGATCTTGCCGGGTACAGCGATGGGTTCAAGGTTTGCATATCTGAACGCTAACTTGAGGTCATACAATATAGCCACCATTTCTTTGTTCTATAGTACCAACCTTTTGTCAAATGTGAGTTTCTACACGAGAAGAGCTCAGACAATGCAGCTCCAAGCCTAATAAGGACTCTGAAGATAGAGTAGGACTGATAATGATGCATAGACTGATACATGTTTTGGTCTTTTGAGTTTCATCAAAGAAATATAGCTTTTGACTACAGTTTATTGAAAACCAAGTTCTAACTTTAAATAAGAACTGCATACACACTTAGATATTGGTCTATATTCCCTAAGGGACATTCTTGCATTCAGAGCCAAGTTGTTCCTCTGCACTGTATTGCAAGCGTGAAGATGTTCAGCGATATCCCTGATGTGATGATTTGGCAGGCTCTGTTCAAAGTCGGTAAAGCTGAACCTACCTCGCTTTCATTGAGAAATCATTGCATTACCTGATTACTGATATCAAAAGAGGACAGAGGTGCTGGCTACATTTAGCAAGCAGGAAGATGCTTGACCTTATGTCTCAAAACCTGTACAGCTTATGCTCCAACACTGGTTCAGCTGCTCAGGCCGTTCTACTACTTGTAAGAAAAGTGCTATCTTCGTTGCACTGGCCGCTTACTGCAGTACTTATTTTCTCTATGGCTTTGGTAGATGGAACAGGAAAGCCATATGTTTGACACAGGTTGCCCAGGCAGTGGCTATGGCCTCCCAATCGCCCTCTAGTGCAAAGTGTGGGTGGAGGCACACATGTGGGCATCATTACTACGGCCTGGTGCAGCCCTGGGAAAAAGGTACTTCACATGTTTCTGGTCGCCTTTGATGAAATATCGTCAGGTAACTCAACAGTAAAAATCTTAATTCACATGACATTGTCACAATGGTATAGCGCCACTGTCCTGTCCATGGGCCTGTGTCCTCTGTGTAACCCAAAAGGTATTGCTTGAGCCTGTAACATCCGTGTAACCTGATGGACCACTTTGTTTTGTAATCCTGGAGCCTCTGACCTCTCTGTAGCTGTGCTCTGCAGTGCAGGGCCGGGCATATACGATCTGTGTATCCTCTGGTAGCATGGCGGTCACCGAGCCTATATGATCTTTGTAACCTGAGGCTGCACCCCGAGGGATAGTGTTGCAGCCTGCGGTCCGAGCCTGTCGGATCCTCTGGCCTATGAGGTATGATGCGCTGCGTGCTGTGTAAGGGAAAGGTTATGTCTGGCTGTCTAAACAGTTTTGTAACAAACGCAATTAAGTAGTGAGTTAATACGACTAAAACCATGTCGGGAAACCAATTATTTGAGATGATTTACAAATGTGTGCCATTATGTTACTTCAGGCCTCAATGTCTTGTCTTGGTCCAAAATGAACCCTGCTGGGGAACGCTGTAGAAATGCACTGCGATTACCCAATCTGGCACTTAGTATTGTATAATGTCCAAAAGCAATACTGTTTTTTTCAATTTACATTTCTCTTATTGTCTTATTGAAAGAAAGCAGTAAAGGAGAGTGTCAAAAATAAGCATGTTAGAATGAACTGCAAAACAGTGTATATCTAACCCAGCATATACCTTTGCTGCAGGGTGAAGGAATCCGAGCTGTTTGAGAGATGGAAGAGCCTGGAGGTTTGCAAGTGGGAAATGAACACCACAGAAGCCAACACATTCAAGTAAGCAGGATCGACACAAACGGCATTACAGCCACAAATAGAATCTGTGAAAGCAGATTAGGAACCTGCTTGCGTTAAAACTGGAGCCTTCAAGAGGATGGAGGTGAAGAAACTGCCTCTCAGTTTAGATGTGGGACACTGAGGGTTTCATTCCCCATTGGCTGACTGAAATGATTGTTTTCAGTTTTGGTTGAAAGGTGGCACTTTTGCGCCATGTATAAGTCGAAGCTAATGCTTTGGAGTACAGCTAGGGAGAGATGACAAATGAGGAGGGACAACAATGCTTGCAGGTTTTGTTTGCTTATTTACCCACTGCACATGGCAGTGCTAATCCTTATGCTCATTCCCCTCACTTCCTGAACTTCCCCACCCAAAACACACCCGCTTTGAGCTAACCTTATCAAGCCTTAAAATCAAACTTTGCCCTCGAAATGTTTGCTAGGGTTTTTTTTAAAGCGGTTTTCTGAGAGCGAATAGTTTGCTGTTAGCATGCTACCGGTGTAATACAAATGTCTTAACCATGTCTGCCTTTAGCCACTTGATTTATAAGCAGTATGCATGTCCTTCACTAACGTCCTGGCAAAAACGAGCATTAGCAAAGCAACAGTTTCAGCTTGTGTATATGTACTAGATGGGCATTTGCAACGCACTGCCCAGGTACGTGCACCATTTCCACGCTGCTACCATTAATGCCCAGTTAGTACCATTATGGCAATGACTGGCAAATACCTTTCCCATATCCACACAAACGCCAAAACTGTTGGCATTGCCAATACTTGTTTTAGATTGTAAGTGCTTAATGTATTTGCTCCCCCAAATGCTATGCCTTTTTCTGACATTTTCACATGTTCACATTGAAAGCCAACTTTCTTTCAACGAGAAATTAAGCACAATGTGCTATATCTCACACAGGTCAAGACATTTTTGGGCCTGATTCATGGAAGTGTTTTATAATGGTGCAATCCCACAGGAAAACGTTCTGTGAATCAGGCCCTTTATAATTTCACAGAAGGGGCATCAAACCGATGTGTGTCTATGTATATAATAGTGAATGTGTGGGTGCAGACTTGGCACCCATGCATGTGGGGTCGTTCTTCGTGCAAATACGGGGATTGCCCCTTGACAGGTGTGTTGCTAGGTCTGAAAAACATCTGGGGCTACACCAATGGCAGGACTGTCGGTACTCGGGGCTAGCTAGCCTTTTGGTTGTAGCCCCTGAGCTTTTGTCTGGGGCTACGACCAAAATACCCGGGGCTATACCCCCCTCAGCCCCTGCCTAGCAACGCCTCTGCCCCTTGAACCTGCTCACATGTCATATCAAGGAAGATTGTGCAATGGTGAACAGGCCCACTGAATGCATTGTACATTTAACTGGAGGGCGCGTGGGAGGTTCAGGAGATCCTCTATCTTCCACCATGGGACGGACTTTACCACTTCCTAACCGGGGGTTGCCATGTACAGTTTCAGTCTGCGTGCCTAGAGCCACACAGACTGGATGTGCGCATGCGCACTCTGCCTACAGCGTTGACGGTAACCCACTGCACTCTGTCATGTGGGTAGGCAAAATCATATGCAGTAAAGGGGAGGTTATGCATTTTCATAAGGGATCCAGCTGTGCAGCATATCCCTGCCCTCAGAATGAGAGGTAGTGTTTGTGAATCGAGGACTTTCACATTTTGTGGGAATTATTTGTATTTCTTGCACTCCTTTCCTGGGCAAGCTCCTGGAGAAACTTGCCATCTCCCAGCTTAATCTCCATGCTGAATCTGTTGGTAGCCTTCATGACCATCAGTCTGACTTCAGAGCTGCCAGAAGCACGGAAACTGCTCTCCTGAACATCCGTGAGGACCTGCTCTCGAACCTTGACTCTAACATTCCATGTTTTCTCCTTTTGCTTGATCTCTCTTCTGCCTTTGATACTGTCAACCATACCATCCTGCTCAACCGTCTCCGTGATAACCTGGGTATCACTGGTCAGGCTCTGGCTTGGCTGACCTCTTTCCTCTCAAATTGACCCTCCCAGGTCCAACTGGGGTCTTTCCTGTCTGACATCTTTTTCTCTACCTGTGGTGTCCCCCAGGGTTCTAACCTCTCTCCCTGGCTGTTCAACCAGTATCTGGCACTTCTCGCCCACCGCATCGCTGCTCTCTGCCCCAACTTTCAGTGCTATGCGGATGATACCCAGCTCATTTTCAGGCTACCCTCGCCCTCCTCTTCTCCTTCCCTCATCTCTGAATGTCTTTCTGCTATCCAGGAATGGTGTGCCGCCAACGACCTCTGCCTTAATGCCAGTAAGACCGAGATTCTACTCATCGGCACACCCACTCCCTCCTTCACTTCACCTCTCTGGCCGGCCTCTCTTGGCCCTCTTCCTGCTCCTACCTGCAAGGCAAAAAACCTCGGGGTCATCTTCGACTCCACACTCTCCTCTCCTCACATTTCTGACGTTTCTAAGAAGTCACACTACCAGCTGCACCTCCTCAGAGGTATCCTTCCTTTCCTATCCTTCCCCCAGAAGCTCACTGTCTCCAGAGCCCTGGTTCTCTCTTAGCTGGACTACTGTAACAGCCTCTATCTAAAACTGCCTGCCTCTACTCTCCGCCCTCTGCAACTCATCCAGAACAGGACTGCGAGACTTGTCCTTGGCCTCAGGCCCAGGGACCATATCTCTCCAGGACTGAAATCGCTACACTGGCTCCCTGTGGCTGCGAGGATTAAGTTCAAAACCCTCTGCATTGTCCACAAGGCCTTCTGGGGCCTGAGGCCAAATTACCTTCAACTCTCCCTTCCTAAATATCTTCCTTCTCGAGTACTTCGCTCTTCCGCCTCCAACTCCCTCAGGGTCAGCCGCTTCTCCAAGCAACGAGTTGGGGGGAGATCTCTCTCCGCAGCAGGGGCCTCCCACTGGAACAGCCTTCCTGCCTCCCTGAAACTTGAGGAGAACCATCTCCGGTTCCGGAAGCACCTCAAAACCTTCCTCTTTGCTTCTGCTTTCTCTCTCCCTCTCCCCTGCTAAATCACTGAAACTGTACTGAATCAGCAACTGGGCCACTCACCAATCTCGGTCCTTGGCCCAGCCACTCTCCCCTGCACTGCCTTCCTGGCAACCCCTGCACTGCAGGACTGTCTCTGTATCCCTACAGCCCCCCTTCCCAGCACTTGTCTGCACTTATCTTGCACTTGCCACCAGCTGGCCCTTATTATTTATCTTGTTCATTACTAACCCTGTACTGCACTTTCCCCTCTCCCTTTCCCCTGTGCAGTTTTCCCGTCCCCCCTACCCATGCACTTGCACGATCTGAATGACACCTGGCCTAGTAGGATCGTTGTCTGTCTCCCCTTGTTCCCCCCTCCCTGCCTCGTCGCGCCTTGAAACACTTGTGTATAGGCGCGTTACAAATGCCATATCATATCATATATTGCTGGGGGGGCTACCTCAAGAGTAACATGCATGCTTTTGAACAAGACCATGTCGTGAGTCATGGGTTCAATGCGGTGTGGCCACTAGGTAAGATGTATTTATTTTTTAATGGAAACACACCCTTAGCCCTCCCGTTTGAGATACCCATGAGCTAAGTGGTGAAGGAGGAGTGATGAAAGAGAAGGGGGGCCTTATACCACCAAACACAGCCCGCGTTCCGAGCTTCCTCATTGGCTAGCGCCCTCTTTCAGAGCGCTAATATCTGTTAATCAACTTACATGCACCATGCGAAAAAGAATATAGTGAATGTCGCAAGACTTGAGAATCATGATACAGACATTAACTGTTGAGGTATTAAATAATTCATTGCACTTTGAAGCACTTCACTTGTGTATAAGCGCTTTACAAATAAACAATTACAATCGCGAAATAGAGGAGGATACTGAGTAAGTGATCTTGCAACCTGCTTTTAAGCACCATTCAAGAATTAACATTTCAAATAGCCAAAATTGAAACTGAGGATTTGAATAATAAAAACATTTTCTTATAGAGGCTACTGGCTCCCGAGTGGGGTAAGATCCTTGGAAAGTGCATATGACATCCTTGAATTTTACAGAAATCAGTGGTTGAAGTGGGTGGGTGCGGTTGCGAGCAATGCATTACTGTTCCTACACTTTTATTTTAAAGAGAAACTGTTCCGGAATGGTTTCGTTTTAAAACACAAGTGTAGGAAGAAGTTGAAAATTGCACCTCAATGCACTGCCCTCAACATTCCCTTAGGATCTGTTTGTTTGGGGGTTTGGATTGTGCGTGGGAGGGAAGTTTTCGTACACTTTGAACACTGACCCAAATGATATATTATATAAGATAAAACTAGAACCTCTCGACTGTCTATTCATGGTTAGAGGAACAATCATAGAGGGGAATGAACAATTTCAAGCATAAGCGATTGCAAAAGGTCAGGATAAGTCTGGAATCTGGGTCGACAGGCTCCACTGATGCGGACGATAATAATGAGAGAGGGGTTGTTCAATGGCTGCTTTCTTCTCATCCTCCCAGCCCTGCCCTAGAGGCTCTAGGGTCTGTTTTTTTAGATAGGACCCCCCCCCCAAGATCAGGATGCAGAGATCCAAAAAAATAACTCCACAATCAGATTGTAACACTGTTGCGAGTCTTACTCGCCAAGAAATGACTCAACACCAGAGGAACGGATGGGACCTCCACTTTATTCAATGGCTACATGAGAACTGCTATTTCCCTCTTTGTCTCCTCCCTTTCCTCCCTCTCACGCCCGCTTGCTGTCAGTGCCCTGACCTCTCCCTTAAAGGTGCAGAGACCTGTAACAAACACGTGCACAGAATCAGAATTAACACATTGGACACTACCCTCAACAAGAGAAAGTGCAAAACTCTAGATAACAGTTGCGCTTTTTAAACCATTTCAAAAGCACATTAAGAATTAGCGACCATCAATGATACATTGAAACTGACGAGAAAAAGGTGATTCAAATACTGTATTTCAAAACACCCCAGAGGCAAACAGGCAACCCTCAAAGCAAAGAATATCGAGTCAAAAGCAAATGACATCCTACTGCAACTCGCATGGTTCTTGAAACCTTCCATAAATGCGGTCAAAATGTTACCACGAATGAAGGCCATCTTGAAAGGATTACAGCGGAAGTCAAAAGCGGTGCTCAAACTCACTGACAAAAGATTTCTGCAATACTAAAACATTTGTAAAGTCTAATTGCAATCCAACATTTGACATAGTCCTAGAATTGTATCGATATCTAAAGAGGCCCTGTATAATGCACACACCCATTTTGGAAATCTCATTGAGTGTGTCCCATACATTTACCCAAACCTCTATCATCATGAAAAGGATGTTGCTCTGCAACATTTGGTTGCAGTATGTTTTTGCCGAGAGCAGTGTGGTTTTCATGACATTGGGGCCTCATTACAAGTCTGGCAGTCCGTAAATAAGGATGCCGGTAGCAACATACCGGCACCCTCTCCGGACCACCAGAAGACAAGAATGCCTGCAGGGACTGGTGCTCCCGGCAGGTCTGACCTGCCAGGAGCACTGGTCCCTGCAAGCATGGTTTTCCCGGCAGCACCGGCACCGATATTAACGGTGCCGGTGCTCACGTTTCCCATTCCCGTGGAGTCCTATGGGACCCCACGGGAATAGGGACTTACAGTTCATGCCTCCTGACGAGTTAATACTTTTTCTAATCCAGCTGTGTTGAAGATACATTTTTCTAAGCTATTTAGTTGTGCTTTAGCTTGTTGACCGATATGGAGTGTCATGCCTTGCACCTCTAGTTTGTCTGTGGAGCTGGGTTGCATTTCTTTTTCAAACTTCTTTGAATGTATCTTTGAATTGACTAGAGCTTGCAAGGATTGGTATTAAGGATATGCATTGTATGTTTCGTTAAGTTCATTGTTGGGCAGATGTGTTTTGCCCATATAGCTGATGGATTAGTCTAGTTTTTAAGATGGATTTTGCATCTTTAATAAACAGACCAGTTCTAAAGCTTTTTAAAATGTTAGCATAGGTGGGATCTGCAGACTAATGCATGTTTAGAGTTAGTTCTCTGGGTTGAAAATATTGCCCGAGAATTGCATTTCCAATGCTACCGAGTGTGTTACAGCATTGTTTGTGTCCTAATGTTTCAAAAATAGGTTGACCTTTTACTGGTGTTAACTGTAGGAGTTCTCTGAAAACAATGACGTCTATTTCTCCAAACAGTTCTTCGTAGTCGGTTTTTTGGACTTTTGCATCATGAGATGAATTAAAGCCAACATGAGTTTGGAAACCACCCTTACTTCATCTATTAAGAGCATTTTAATTTATTTTTGAATTCTGCGTACTTCAGTAGCAGCATTTGCTGGTGATTTGTACTATTCTTATTTGTTTTGGTGATCGACTGGGAGGTGCAGTAGTCAGTGTAAAGTTACACCTCCTATGGTGTAGGCAGCTAAACCTGTGAGGGCTGTTACAACAGCTGAAAGGTTGTTGTTTGTTAAGTCTTGTAGAAATATGGTGATTATTTCAATTAAGAACGTTTCACCAGAACCAGCTTTACCACTTACATACAGGAGCAGAGGTTTAAAACGTTGTACAGCTGCAAGTTTTTATTTAATGTTTAAGACCATGTTCAATTTCTTCAGTGACTTCTAGATGAATGGTGAGTACTATCGGCTGCTCTCCACAGGAAACCCAGCGATTTTCCGGCTAATGACGGAGGATACGCAATCGTCCGAAACACTGGAGCACTGCAACTACATGAGTTTACGGCCCTTAAGTAACATGCTTGCAATGGATGAGATCGCATAGTAATTCCAAAGTCCAAATAACCAAACCAACTCAGGAAGATGTCAAGCATACTGTTTTATTAACAAGTATCTAAAACTGGAAGTTTACAGCGATCATCAACAGACGTTCACTCATGCTCTCAATGATTTCTTCACAAAACATAGACTTTATACTAAGAATACATCAGAGAGGATGTCGTACTATGTGGCAAATAATGGAAAACCTATGAGGGATTGTAATTGGTTCAAGAGGAACATCTAAGTTTACTTTCTATAGGAGCTAGGATTGTAATGGGCTGCTCACTGTCAGGTGGACAATATATGCCTACCTGTAAAACATGTCATCATAAAAATCATTAAGTACACGGTTTTCAATTGGTCTTCAAACTATAAGGACCTTCGATTGGTTGGCATGCTTGTGCTATGTCTGGAACATTCGGTTCATTTAACAACACATATTCCCAGACCCAGGTGCAAAGAGGTGGACTTGACCCTACCTCCCCACCCAATTAGCCCATCATCTCTCATCACCCAAGCCTTCTGCCATGAAGATTGTCTTTGAACTTGGCCTTGCAAAGTATCCTTGTCTCTAGGAATATAGGGGGGTACAGGTACTCACTATCGTTGTTCTAGTACTCCAAATTCACCTCTATTTTCATCCTTGACTCACGTGACAGGAGACCACAATTTGGTACATTTCACAGGTTTTAAATGTCTTAAATGAATAAAACTTTGCACTCTTGTGTTCTCTCTTTGCACCTTAACAAGAGATGATTCCCTTGCATGTTCACTCCTTTCAAGAATAGATAACTGACCTTGGCTGCTTCAGTTATGATACCAGGCCAGACAGCACTGCCATGCAGCTCCACCATTTTTAGCTTATTCTTGCTGTGTCACGATTCTCACCATTTCTCTTCATCGGTCCTGGCTTACTAAAATTCATGACACTGATGTCCAGGTTCTATACATTGGCAGCTCTGCCTGCATTCTATTTACTACGTATAGCCTGCTTCCATGATAACTGTCATGATCTCTGCTTCCAAAAGATCAGGACTTGCCCGACTCCCTTGGAAGCAGACCCATAACCCCGGTTCCGAGTGCCAGCCAGTCCCAATTGGGACCTTTTGGACCCTGTCCTGGCGCCAGTGGCACCAGGCTCATAAAGATGCCCAGTCCCAGCGCTGGAAGCGCCGGGCTCATAATGCTTGGGTGGACTTACCTGCAGCAGACCATGCTGCTTACTTACCTGCCAGTTGAACCCCTGATCCTCTTCTGTTTGGGACTACTTTTCCTGTTGGGTGGGGCAGGAGCCACTCCCTAGGTTCAGAACACTGGAACTCTTCTGGAAAGCAGGAACTCTTTTCTTACCTAGGCGTGGCTGTGGAAGGAGACACCTAAGCACTACAGGAGGCTATTTAAACCACACCCGATGGATGAATCTTGCTTTGTGTTATTCTGCATTCTCTGCAGCAGAACGCTCATCGTGTCTTCTGCTTCTGATCCTGGGCCTAAGGGAACAAAGGCTTACCATCCTGGAATCCAGTCTTCAGCAGCACCTGAAAAGTCAAAGAAAGAACAGGTTAGCACTACGGTCTTCAGTGGCAGCGCATCTCTTACCTGGTCCATCGGCTGTCACCAACGCCTCGCGCTGCATTCCGGCATCTGAAAGACAAAGGCTTACCTACTCTTCGCATGCTCCGGAGGTCTTCGCACTGCATTCCGGCATCTGAAAGACAAAAGCTTACCAGCTCTTTGCACGCTCCGGAGGCCTTCGGCGCTGCATCCCGCATCTGAAAGACAAAAGAAGGTGCGTTTAAAGACATTGGGCAACTTTATTACTCACGTGCCATTACTCCTTCCCACGCCGAATCCAGTGGGTATTCCAGCACCCTTCAGCTTCTCTAAAGCTCCGAACTTGTACCTGCAAGATAAAAGGGACAGTTAGTGCGCATCGTGAAGCAGGCTACAAGCGCTTACTTACGTGCTTCCAGGCGCTTCTATTCCTCACGCGGGTTCGATCCTCAACTCTCATCAGCCCGCCATCCGCCATCGCCGGAACCCTGCAAAACAAGAGATATCATTACAAAAGACTTTTAAGACATTTGAAGTGCCCAGAACTTACCGTTCATGCAGTTAACGACGGACAGCAGTCCTCTGAGGTCAAGAGGCCTGCACCCTTATCCAGTGAAGAAACTGGTTACGGCACCCTGCCCCGAGGCAGATGGAGAGCTTGGCGTTCACTTACCTAAGGTGAGGGCGTTAACCTTTGGGGTTCTACAGGAGAAGAGAAAGGGAAGAGGAGAGAGGCACCCAATAACCCCAGTTCATTAATCCCATATTTTCTATCTGCAGACATCTTACTCTTCGAGTCAGACATACAGTGCACAGAGGTCCAGCCCAAAGAGCCAACCGTGTGTTACACATCACCTTTGAAGATACGCCATTCACCCAGTCAAGACCGGCGCCTCTGCGGGAATCAGGTGAGCGTTACAATAACTTAAATCTACATTACGTTTAATCAACTGTACAATAATTGAAGGGTTCATTTTCTGCAGCACTTCACACACATGCAATCTGCTTCTCGCATATGAACGTTTACTCGATTCTTAAATGCATCATTAGGTTCTATAGGATCCATGCATTCTCTCTAGCCAACATCTTAGGGCGCTGCACATGTATCATTGACGTCACTAGCTCCTCTCCTTGCTCTTTTTCATATTTCTTCAGGGAGTTCCTCCCTCAGATTGTCATCTCTTCAGGGATACATTTGATAGGGCTTTATCAATGGGTATCTCCTTTCAAATATACGCTGCAGTATTGGCACAACTGCTGGTGTCAAACATGGCACAATCTCCACTTTGCAACATATAGCAGGTAGGGTGGCTGGACTTCCAGCAGAGGCATGCAGCTGCCCCTCTACACCTCCATTGGAATGACTCCATTCCATTGTACCTACGGACTGCATCCCAAATGGTTGCCTACATCCGACCTCATTGAATCTTCTTTTCCAACAGTTGACAAATTACTGCTTAAACGTCAAGATATGCATCGACTAGCAGTGCGCAATCTTTCTGAGTCCCAAAAAGATTTCAAGAAATATGCTGCCATAAGACGTACTCCCTCTCCTCAGTACAGTATTGGTGTCGAGGACTGGCTTGCTTCCAAATACCTGCCAGCTTGCTTACACCCCATTAAGTTGACTCCTTTGACAGTATATACATATATGTGAGTAGGTGGCGAATGGTGGCACTATAAGGGATGTAATGTGAATGGTTGGAAAGTATGACACGTATATAGAAGGAAACATGGAAAATGCTGCGCATTTAAACATGTTTCTTTTTTGGAGCATGTTGTTGAAAGTAAAAAAATGCATATGTGCATTTATAGCAGCACTAAGTGTAATTTGTTTGTATAAGTAAGAAAGATGCAGATGCAAAAGATTTGTAGAACATTGTTAAGTAGCAGTTTGAGTGTAGAGGTTTAACATGTTTCCAGTACATGCAAGTAACTGCCACTTGATGTAACCAGGTGCACAATGCTGCAATACATGGCATTTGATAAAGTGGTTAAAAAAGAGAATATGCTTATTGAAAGGTTTATTACATGGTACGTGGCAGTAACTAATAATGCCTGGCATGGAAAGGGGACTGCAGAGACCGCAGATGGCCACAAAGGTATGTGCTCTATAGTCCTTATTGTATCCTAGAGAAAGGTTTTTGGGACCGAAAATAGTTTCTGTCCTTTTTTAATTTTCTCTAGTATACAATTGTCCAATTATTTCCATTACTCTATAACTACTTTACTGAAAAATGTGAAGCAGATGGAGTCTATAAGATTCTGTTTCTTAGTTCTATTTTTTTAACTGTGAAAGGTGGCTCAAAAGGAACCTTTTTTGGTGGTTTTTGATTTTGGATTTTTGAGGATTTCTTTTCTTTTTTTTTCCCGGAGAGGCAAGGAAGTAAGGGTGGGGAGCGGAGTGAGGGAAGAGGCACCAACTAGAGAGACAGAGGGGCAGATGGACAGGGGAAGATTCTGTGCGTGCCTTAAATGTAAGGTAGGGGGCAGTGTTTCTCATGCTCCTTGAATGCAGTTTCGAAAGCACTTTGAAACTGCTCCCCCTGCAGAGTGGTGTTATTATATTTTTCTTCTAACGCATCACACATGCATAGTCATCAGGGCGCACATCAAGAACAAACAATGCATACAACCAACAAATCAGGACAGAGAAAGGCCATCTGAAAAATAAGGCAAGTTTAACCTGGATAAATGTTAAACAAGTAGGTTTAAACTGCCCCCTTAAACATGGACAAGGAGTTGAAGGTTCTCATTGGCAGTGGGAGTGCGTTACATTCTCTGGGAGCATGTAAAGAACAGTTAACACCTCCAAACCTCGCCAGCCTGAACCGAGGCTGTTTAAATTTGTGTTGGTCACTAGAGCGAAGATGCCTAGAGAGATACGAAGGGGCAATAGAAGTCCAACACTTGTAAGACGAGGCTAAGACTTTGTGAATAATTATTTGCCTGACAGGCAACCAATGCAATGTCCTGTGAGAGTCTATGGCATTGGTATTGTTTATTAAGACCGAAATCCTCCCCGACAGGGTGATTTGAAGTGACTGAAGATTCCCCTGTGATGTCCCCATTAAGAGACTATTACAGTAGTCAAGTCTCGCATTCACTAGGGCTGAAACCAAGATGGATCTTCTAGTGACTGAGATAAAAGGCTTGATTTGAATAAAAAGCCTGACTACATAGCCACAAGATGAGTGAATGTGTGACATGTGAGACTTCATATTTAATTCTGCGTCAAGATGGACGCCCAAGGTTTTTACGCAGTCCCTAATCATAATTTGGTTATTTGCGATGTTGAAGCTTTTATACAAGACATCCAATTTCTTGAGTCCTTGCCCAGTGGCCACAATAAGAAGATCTGTCTTATTGTCTTTGGGCGCAAACAAGTTGGTGGCCATCCAGGACTAGATTGCAGCATGTACACTGTTAAGAGATACAGGATCCGGTGCATAGTTACCTGATAGCTCAATGACCACTAGGGAGTCATCTGCATATTTCGTTTACCGGACGCCCAAGCATCTAGTAAATCAAGCAGTGGTCTTATATAGACATTGAAAAGGGAAGGTTATATACAAAATCCCTGTGGTACACCAGAATTGATGATATCAGGGTAAATTTGAACCTCCTCAACTGCTACTCTGGAGACTCGAGGCTCGAGAAAGGAGGTGATCTAGTTGGATGCTAGATTGGTATACAAGAATAACATGGTCGACCTGGTCAAAGGCCGCAAAGAGATCAAGTAGCATCAACAATCCCAGATACCCTCTTTCTACTATCTTCGTCAAGGTGGTTTTAAGGTCCATTAGGGCCGTTTCTGTACTGTGCCGTGCTCTAACTCCAGATTGGTTGCTGTCTAAGATGTTATTCTTCGCCAGGAAGTTCTAGAACTGAAGATGGTCATTTTATCCAGGATCTTGTGCAGGAATAGGGCATTGGTTATTGGGCAATAGTTTCTAGCTAGAGATGGATCAAGGGAGCTTTTCTTAAAGAGGTGAGTAACCCAAACCTCCTTAAGGGAGCCAGGAACCACACCTTCACCAAAAGGCAAATTCCCCATTATAGTAATGCATGGAATCAGTAGGTCAAGGGATTCTTGAAGGATATTTGTAGGACAGATATCTCCCTTGCATAAGGTAGGTGTAAACTTTGTGACTATCTTTAGAATCTCTGCTTCAGAGCTTTGTCTAAAGCTGAATTCATATGTCAGAAGGTCAAGACTAGAAGCAGCAGTCATTTGAGCCAAGTAGCTGTGAGTGAATGGCCCTGAATTTTGTTAGAGAATTCCTCCTTAATTGTTTAGCACCAGGCCAAATCTCTTTTGGTGTTGGCATTGTCAACACTCTTGCCTTCAACTTCCTTCACAATTTTAAACAGTTCCCCCAAACTAGATATGGTATTGCTAATTTTGAGGTTAAAATGTTTTGATTATGCCTCAATAATAGCATTCTTTAAATTCTTGACAGATTTTTATAGTTGGTTAAAGCGCCGGGTGATGGATTTCGATGCCATTCTTTCTCCAGAACCCTTTTCAGTCATGACAGGAGAACGTCATCATTAAACCAGGTGTTATTAAAAGTCTCTGATTTGATTAGTTTATCTTTTTCTGGAGCTAACACATCTATCACAGAGGAAATGGTAGATGACAAATGAGAGACTTAGGATGAGACGTTTTCAAATGAGTGTGGAGGTAGCATTTTGGAATTCAAAAGTGGGGAGAAATTAGATTGAGTCATATTTGTGAAATTACAACACTTTTTCCGAGTTCTTGGTAGTTTATCTAGATGAGTTGGTGCTTCAGGGAGACATATAATAAAGTTGACCTTAAAGTTGTCAGACCAAGGACAACACATGGAGGTGGGGTTCAATATGTTTAACCAATGTGAAAGAACCCAATCTAAGGTGTGACCATCCTTGTGCGTTGGTTCTGTGATCCATTGGGTATAGCCGACTGTGTCCAGGGATGTAAGTAGCAAATTATCTGGTTTGTCTCGCTTGTCTTCTGCCTAATAGTTAAAATCCCCTAAAATGATAATGGTGTCTTAGGTTTGGTTTGACTATTAAGGAGAGCCAACACTTGAAGCACTTCACTTATTTGTAAGCGCTTTACAAATAAACAATTACATACAATTGCTCTTCAAATAATGGCATATCCTTAAGTGGTCTGTAGATGATAAGGATATAATAGAGACATTGGGATTTTTTCTTACTTTAATGAGCCGAATTTCACAGCCCGCTAGTTCTATATGTTGCACCACATGACAATCCCTGTGCTCTTTAATCAGGATTGCTACTCCTCCACCCCTCTGGTCAGTAAGGTCAGCCTGAAGGATTTTATAGCCTGTGAGGCTGCAGGGGAAGCGGCCAAGTTAGTTGCATCACTCAGCCAGGTCTCCGTGACACCCAGTATGTCGAGATTGGAAGTTGTAAGATAATTTTCTACCTCTGCTCCATGCTGTACTAAGGAGCGTATATATTTAAAAGTTCCATGTTCAGAAATGAGGATGTCAAATTAGAGTCCTCTTGTGGAATATGGTAACTGTATAGGTGGCGTCATGCACAATATCAAGACAAGATTGTTTTTCTGTAATAAGGCTCTTATCAGCTGTGGGAACTGCTACCTCTGTAGCCCTAGTATCATCAGCCACAGGATGCAGTGGATTAAAGGTAGCTGCTTCCAGCCTATCAGTGCTGGATTGGATGTTTAAAGCAGGCAGAGTGGCATGGCTATAGATGGAAAAGTAGCGTTCTAAAATACTTCTCGGGGTAGAGTGGTAGCATTCACCACCGTGTGAAACAGTAGTCTTGGTACTACGTAATATATTAAAGAGACCGCTAAAATGGGCCATATTGGAAAAACAAAGGTTCCCACAGGGCTTACCTGACAAAAGGCAAAAGGGACTGAAGGAAAAGCACCAATTACACAGAAAAGTGCTCTCCCCTCTCTCCCAAACACAAACCGGTGCCACCCGCAGCCCGCCGATGCTAATGCGCCACCTTGGGCTTTAAGAGCCCTGGGGGTGCTGGGAGATGTAGTTCCCAGAAACTACGTTGCAGGCCTGTTACAGCGTAGCAGCTTGTAACTGCCCTTTTACTGCAGGAACTAACGTGCCTAGTAAAGAAAGACTGCTCGTTCACATAATTGTAGTGTTAATGTGAGTGAGATCAAATTTTGCAATAAACACATTTTCTGCCAAAGTTGAATCTAGATAAGATTGCAATGTTTTCCACAAATAAGCAAACCAGTCAATATAGACACAGTATATACAGAGTACTGTTGTCCTGGAAATATATGGATCAACAGCCTCTTTTAATGCCTGCGAGGCAGCTGGTGGGATCCCGTGCCCCACAAGAGTAGCCTGTGTGGTGGCAGGAGCTGGTGAGGAAGATGAGGTAGAGGAAGGCAGCCTATTACTCCCTGAGAAAGGAACAGCTTTTCTGAGAGCCCCCAGGTGGTTTGAGCAGGTGTGATGGAACATGAAGGTGGTACAAAAAGGGTACTGCCTTGTTGTCCATGACTGAGTATGATTCCACACTCAATGCATTCAACATGGGCAGCGCAAGTCTTTGGTACCCCTCGTATGGTCTTAAAGAACCGCCACACACATGATTCTGTCTGGATGTAGGCATTTCCTCTATCTCATCTTCCTGGTCCTCTTGATCCTCCTCTACATCATCGCACCTGTTCCCCTGTCCTGGCCCTCCAGCTTGTGGTGGTGGTGGTGATGGGTGGTGGTGGCCCATGAGAAGGAGGGATGGCCTTGACTGATGCCATTTTTGATGTTAAATAGCAGGTGTGCCAATAGTCTTCCAAGCAGGGGCTCTCTCATGGACTGCCAGATTGGGAATGACTTAAAGTAATGGGTGGGTGACTTCAGAGGAACTGTCTGCGGTGTTCCCTACTGTCTGTGGACTATCGAGTCGAATATAGGTCTTGGAAAGTTGAGAGATTAACTAAGAATGGGTCTAGGAGCTGAGGAACGGTAAACATTCAATTTGAACCTTCCTAGATTGCCCAGAAATGCAGTTACAAAATGTCTGTGAAGCACAGACCCGTTCTCAGACACGTTATCACGCCACACGTGCATGGTCATGTGATTCTGTCCAGGGACATTGACAGCGGAAGGGGCCGGGTGCATGCGCAGGAGTGTCTGCGATCGGAGGTGCTGTCTGCAGACTTAAAGTTGTATCACACAATACCAGACACAAACACATCCGGACATGGCATGACATCCGCAAACTTCATCTATTGCTAAACCAGACTCTGAACATTCCTATAGTTCACAGACTACATATTGGGAGAGAATAATATACAGGATATTTATAGATTAAAAAAAAAAAATGTATTTTTAAAAGGGGTATCCGAATGGGAAACAAAAATGTGAGAATTTGCAATTTCTATAAAGTCATTATTTGGGGATGGAGGGAGAGACGTTTCATCAAACCGTCTTTGATTTATGTTTTGTGAATTTGATTATGGTGATTGTTGGGGACGGTGGACAGCTACAAGTAGGACAGTGATAATCAACATTTCTAATAACATGATTTTTAACATAATATAGAAGTTCGTTAATGTGTACCAGTGAAAACCTATGAAATTCAGTGTAAAGACTTTATTAATGGGACATTATGGTTAAGTTGCACTAATAAAAACCTATAAAAGTCTGTGAAAAAACGTTTTTAAAGGGACGTTATGGTTACAATTAAAAAAAAACAGAAATTCACCTGTCAGGGAAAGTTAAGCAGCCATGACTTGCGCCGTCACCGTTCACTGCTAAGACTAACACCCAGGACATCAAAGATAACATCACAAATGTCATTGATGACATCACTGATGGCATCACATATCAAATTAATTCTGATGGGAAGTCTCTACAAGGGGTTGTGTTTACAATGTTGGTAGCAACATATGAGGGATGATCGGGAGTGCTCTCATGAACTACTTAATGTATTACAAAATGTACTCATTTAAACAAAATATTATATTGGAGTGTTGTTAAAAAAACAATCTAATAATACATACACATATGCAATGGGTGCAGCATGCACCACAAAAATACAGCGGTTTTAATCTGCTAATAATGGTCAGTAAAATAATGAATGCAAGGCTATCAGAATCTTGACTAATGTTAAACTTGTAATTAATAGCTAATAATACAAGAGTTACTTCACACATGTACTAGTACAAGCTATACATATGAAAAGCCACAATGCATTGGAATTTAAGACACATACAGGGAAACTCCAGTAAGGAGGAAAGAAAGGACATCACCAGTTAATGACAATAAGATTAGAGTTTATTATCATGTATACAAATGAATTGTGTGTTTGAGGTGTGCTAATTTCCCCATGTATCTGCATGAGGGAGGCTATACCCTCAAGAAAGTACCTTAAAAAAAATAGGACATGGTTAACATCGAGATATGGAGCACCTTTTTGCTAGCCGTCATATAGTTAAGGTGAAGTCTAACATACATAGGAAATGCAAACATCCTCTGGTTAAAACATGTGATCTGTTGGACGGATCGGTATGACATTTGACATACCTATTCGGAGGCCCAAGGCCCCCAGAACTGCAAAAATTACATGCAAATTCATGTTGTCGCTCAAAATATATAAAGGGTAAAAAAAGGTGTTTTTAACTTTACTTTAATTTCCCCTTATGGAAAATGGCCAATTTTTGTTCACAGGCACAGCTCAAATGTGCTGGGTGGATTTGCGCCAAATTAGAAATAAGCCGTGCACAAAGTGCTCAAAGGAAATGCTTTCTTAATTTGGCACAAATCCGTCCGGTAGACTTTTTTTAATTTGCCGTAGAGCAGGGTGCTCCTGTACCTAAAAAGTGTGTTATTGTAGCTTCCATGATGCATTGCTAGGTGCCAAGATTTTTCATTTTTTAAATTCACCCCTACCGGATCGTTTTATTCCTCATCACAGTGCCCCACTAACTCCCCATCACTCTTCCTCATTTCATTCCCCCACTAACAACACATCACTCTTCATCATCACAGTCCTCCATTAAGTACACCCCACTCTTCCTCATCACAGTGCGCCACTTACTCATCTCAGTCATCCTCATCACAGTCTCCCACTACCCCACCTCACCCTTTCTCACCACAGTACCCCACTACCCTACCTTTCTTCCTCGTTACAGTACCCCACTAACTCCACCTCACTGTTCCTTGTCACAGTCCCCCACTAACTCTACCTCACTGTTCCTCATTGCATTACCCCAAAATTGCATCTCAATCTTCCTCGTCACATTCTCCAACTACCCCAGCTCACTCTTCCTCATCTCAGTCCCCCACTAACAACACATCACTCTCTATCATCACAGTCCCCCATTACGTCCACCTCACTCTTCCTCATCATAGTGCACCACTTACTCTTCTCACTCATTCTCATCACAGTCTCCCACTACCCCACCTCACCCTTTCTCATCACAGTACCCCAATACCTTACCTCTCTTCCTCGTCACAGTACCCCACTAACTCCAGCTCACTGTTCCTCATCACAGTCCCCCACTAACTCTTCCTCACTGTTCCTCATTGGATTACCCCAAAATTGCATCTCAATCATCCTCGTCACATTCTCCAACTACCATAGCTCACTCTTCCTCATCTCAGTCCCCCAATAACTTCAACACACTCTTCTTCATCACAGTTCCCCACTAAAGCCACCTCACTCTTCTTTGTCCCTGTCCGCCACTAATTCCATCTCACTCTTCTTCGTAATGGTCCCACACTAACTCCACCTCACTCTTCTTCGTCACAGTGCCCCACTAACTCCATCTCATGCTTCCTCGTCGAAGTACACCACTAACTCCACCACACTCATCCTCTTCACAAACTCCCACTAACTCCATCTCACTTTGCCTCATCGCAGTGCCCCTCTACTCCATCTCATACTTCCTTGTGACAGTCCACTACCATGAATGATGTTGTGTTTGTACGTATAATTGAAAGTACAGAATACATTTTTCAAATTGAACAATTTTATTTACTCGTGGCAGAGATAATTGATTAACCAGTATTGACAAAAGGTTAACTGAAGTGTCACCAACCGAAGATATCTGGGCGAAGGGAGGGGTAATCAGTTTTCCATCTATATTGTTGAATTTGGCTCCACTACCAACTCCACCTCACTCTTGCTTGTCACATTTCCCAACTACTCCACCTCACTCTTCCTTGTTGCAGCACCTGACTAAGTCCACCTAGCTCCTACTCATAGCAGTACCCCACTACCCACCTCACTATCTTGTCACAGTGCGTAACTACCCAACCTCACTCTTCCTCATCAGTCTCCCACTAACTCCACTTCACTCTTCTTCATCAGTCCCAACTACCCCACCTCATTCTTCCTCATCACTGTCCCCCACTAACTCCACCTCACTCTTCCTCATCACATTTCCCAACAATTCAAGCTCACGCTTCCTCATCACAGTCCCAAACTACACAACTTCAGTATTCCTCATCAAAGTCCTCCACCAACCCCACATTGTTCTTCCTTTTCACAGCCCTCCACTACCCCACCTCACTTCTCCTCGTCACAGTGCCCAACTGCCGCACCTCACTCTTCCTCACCTTAGATCCCAAATACACACATTCAGTCTTCCTCATCACAATCCACATCCACTAACCCTACCTCGCTCGTCCTCGCCACAGTACACCATTACTGATCCCTTCTTATCTAGTGGATACTTGGAGACAGGCATGCTATCAAAAGAGACACAGACTCAAAAGTGACAGTTTGAAAACCTTTATTACCGAACTTTGTGGTGTTGGTACCTACCTGGCCCTAACTCATAGGGGATTGTGCCCTCAAATGATGCTTCTAAGGGCCGTCGATGTCCGTAAATCCAAAACCAAAATTCATCTATGTCCAAACCTATGCTTGCCCTCACTCTTCGGCCAAATGTGGAAAAATGGTGGCTCAAAAAGGAAATGCAAACCACAGCTAGTTTCTGGTAGCCTTACCAATAGGTGTAGTTCTGCCAGTTTCCAAAATAGTTAAACTCAAAAGAGTTGCTCTCTGAACCTTCCACGTAGGGCTTTTGCAGTAAGTCAATAAAGTTCACAAGGTCTTTGGGTCCCTTGGGGGTCCCGTCCCCAAGCTTCGATTCTTCCAGTTCCAAACAAAAAGACACAGTTCCTGTTAGACCTTTCAGGGTCCCTTCCCCAAGCCTAGGCCTTTCCTGTAAAGTTCACAATGTCTCTGTGGGTCTCTCAGTATTCCCTTCCCTCAAGCCTAGGCCTCTTTGATACAAAAAGAAAAGATAGACTCTTGAGGCCTCTCAGGGCTCCCTTTCTCAATTTCTAGGCCTCAATCTTTATAACAGCGTTCTTTACAATTCTCTTTGGGCCTCCCACTGTTCCCTTCCCCAAGCCTAGGCCCCTTTCCGTCTTTAAACAAAAAAAGTTCTCCTGGTCAGGATGTACATTTCAATGTATAGTTCTTTCAAAGGAGGTAGTATCAGAGACTTTCGAAAACGCTGGGCTATTTGCTCCTCCTAGGCACGACCACTCTGACATCTAGCCCCTCTCCTTATTCTCTGCACCTTTCAACTGGCCCTTTCCCCTTCTGCACCTCTCTCACTCTGCTCTTTTCCACTTCACTGTGCTTCTTGCACCCCTTCTTTTCTGTTGTGCACACTTGCACCACCTTTATGCATTGCTCTGCCTCTTGCACACTTCTCTTTACTGTTTCATGCACTCTTGCATCTTCATTTCCCATTCCCCTGCTCTGTTTTGGTTTCGGGTTGCTCGCCCCCTTTTTCCCATTTTCGGGTCCCTCGTACATACTCTTTGCTTTTGGTTCACTTTATTTCTATCTCTTTGGTTTCCGTGCTGCTAGCATACTTTAGAAAGGAGAGGGGGAGGGTAATGGGGGACCGGGAATGTTTGTGCTTGCTTCCTTGCGGTGGATGTTTGCAGCATTGTTGGGGATTCTTACGAAAAGTGTTGCTGCACCTTTAGTTCAAGTATTCCCATTTAATTGTATTGATGGTCAGTTTCTTGGGTCTCACTTTAAAAAATTAGGAAAACGTATTGGGTCCATTTGTGCCATTGGTTTTTAATGTTACTTGAAAGGCCAACACGTGTTTTGACCACATGGGCGTCTTTATCAAAGCTGTAGTTGTCATCGATTAAACAGAATTTTTACATTATGAACAGATGTCGGGTCCAACAAAGGTGTCGCATCTCATTATCACCCAGTTGTGCCAATGGGGAAACAAGTAGTACAGTGTTGCATTGTGAGTTGTGTCTTGGTAACATAAATGACAAGGTGGTGTTTATAATCAACATAAATACATTGTAATATGTAGCGGTTTTGAGATATGTAGCAAATTTTAGAAAATTACAGTTTTTTTTGGTTTATGCCACAGAAAAAGAGGAGTAACAGACTACCAAGAAGCGAGAAGGGAGAAAAGGATAGAAAAATCCACCTTCACCCCGAACCTCCAAGGGGATAACGCTATTGACATCTTCGCCAAGGCAGGTAACCCTGGATTTATACAAACTGGAGGACTATTATACAAGAAACAAAAGAAAGGACACATGAACCTCAGTACACAGGAACAACAAGCACTTAGAACAATAAAGAACAACCAGGACATCATCATCAAAGAGGCTGACAAGGGAGGTAACATAGCCATCATGAACCGAGTTGACTACATTGAAATGGCACACAACCACCTCAAGACTCCAGGATGCTATGAATAACTGCCATCCAATCCATCAACAACGGTCAAACAACTGGCATTAGAACTAGTGGCCAAATGGCACTAAAGAGGGCAACTAACGGACGATGAGTATAAATATTTGAAGCCTAACCACCCAAGAACACCAACAATATACTTTCTTCTGAAAGTACATAAACCATACCTAATGTTCCCTGAATGAAGACCGATTGTCAGTGCCATCAGATAGATCACAGAAGCAATGGCTAAATATGTGAACAATATCATACAAAAGGAGGTAACCAAAATTCCCACCTACTTACATGACACTATCACTGCTGCTGGAAGTTGAATGGAAACCAGGACTTTACCTTGTGACATTGGATGGCAAAGCCCTATATACTGCTATTGAACAAACGCAAGCCTTTGAGGTTATTGATCATGCCTTTGCCCAAACATCGGCATCACACCTTTGTTGGAACTGACATCTGTTCATAATGAAAAAAATGCTGTTTAATCGATGACAACTACAGCCTTGATAAAGACCACCATGTTGTCGAAACACGTGTCGGCACTTCCAGTAACATTAAAAACCAATGGCACAAATGGAACCAATACGTTTTCCTCATTTTTTGAAGTGAGACCCAACAAACTGACCATCAATACAATTAAATCGAAATACTTGAATTCTAGGTGCAGCGCCACGTTCGTAAGAATCCCCAACAATTCTGATAGCATACTTTCTCTTGCTCTTTATGACTTTTCGGTTTCCGCGCCGCAAGCACTCTTTCTCTCACTTTGCTTTGCTTTCTCTCGCTTTCAGTCGTCGGGCTGCTTGCTCACGTTCCCTGCTTCTGCTCGAGCTCCAGCCACCTGCACGCTACTGAGTTTCTCTCTCTCTCTAATTCGTGGAACTCACCAAAGTAGCACAGCGCTGGTGAGCAGTTCTCCGGGGTCTTAAATTGAGATCAGGGTTTTACAACCTGCCCCTCAGATACCCCTGAGACCAGCACACGTACCAAGGGAACGAGCATTGTCCTGGGCACAGGCAACAGCCTGCAATTCGTCCGGTTTCGGCTCCCTCCCTCGCCATGCTGCAGCCCATCTGACACACCGGTTCAGCGTCTCGGCATCCTGTACTAAACTGGATCTTTCGGGATCCCCTCTCTGCAGCCTTCTGCTCGCTGGCCTCCAGGTTCCATCCAGAAACCCCAGCTCACTCCCTGCTTCTGGCAGAACTAAACCTATGATAGTGTATACCTGCCAAACCTACAGATTTAGGCAGTAGGCTACTGCTTTTTAAGCAGTCCTGCCGCCTACAGATTTGGGTGACAAATCCTACTGCTTTTTACAGTTTTACAGTAGCAGGTAATTTATGTGACTTTAAGGCAGGTTGTAGGCCAAAACATTCAACACATCAATTAGTCTGTCTGCACCATGGGCTGGTAGGCGATTCCTTTGATTGGGCTCAGACCAATCCACTGACCTGACAGCTACATGACTCTGTCCTGCACTCTTGCCGGTACCTCCCTTAGGTGAACCACCAGTGAAGACAAGTGGCAGAGCGTAACACAATCACACAGCATCTGCCTATCAGACTGAGGGGGTTATCAGTCTCCATGTCATTAAGTGTACTGCCCAGGCTGCTGCTACAGAGCAGTGGCAAACATTGCCTACCAGCTCTGTGTGATTACCTTCTGTGAAGTTAGGTAACTGAATTTGGTGTTAACTTACCATTCAGAATTATACATTTTTTACATTTGTGCTATTTGATAGGTTGTGTATTTTAGAATGCTTCAATGATGCCAACAATGTATGTTTTGGTTTTGTATTTTCCTTTGATATCATTGTTATGCAATTTATTATTTTTGATACTTAAAAAATCCTACACCTTTTTGGTCACAGAATGTTGGCAAGTATATGGAGAGTCAAGTGGAGTCAGGTGTGCACAGTTGTAGCAAAGTGCCTGACCTTCCCTGGCTCTACTAGTGGGACACCCTAATGGTGCTATGTAGTAGGTCTCTCTTTGCCTCTCCATGTTGTTCCTATGGGTAATCCTCATTGCTCTTTATCTCCCCTTCCTCATCCCAGTACTTATTGGAAAAGGGGAGAGGGAGATGGGCGAGATTGGAAATACCCTAGACAGACTGAGGGAGTTTTAAATTGTCTCATCCTCTTTTAAGTACCAAGTATGGGGGCTTGTTGGGGCCTATTAAGGATGAGTGAGTGATGTTAAATCCCTTTGTTTATTGGAAGGGGATAACCGGGAGGAAAAGAGGGGGTTCCCAGCATATCCTCTGGGTTTTGAAGAAAGAAAAACAGTGTAGTGTCAAGAGTTGTGAAAGGGTTTGTTCTTGTTAGTTGTCCAAGATATTTTATCTCCCCTTTTCGTGAGGAAAGGTCAAGGGGTAGGACAGGATCTGGGTGGCAATATCCCATGAAAAACAAGGGTGGGTAGCATTGATTGGGGTAAGGAATGGGGGAATATTATGACTCGCCTTCCGGCGGTCTCCCTGCAGTCCCCGAAGACCCCCTGCCCCGGTGATCCTCTCTCGCTTGTCCGCCCCCAGGGTTGGGATGCAAGAGCGATGGCCCTTCCCTGGCCACCTGAGCAATGGACCCCAGGGACCACTTGTGAGAATGCCCTCACAACACCCAAAACGAGGAAATACTTGATAAAACAGATGTTCCACAGTTCAAGAAATGATATTGATAACAAAAAAAAGATTCAGCATCAGTCATGGTATAAGAGAAAAAGACAGTATTACAGGTGGTGAGGTGAATAGTATAGCAAAACCCTTGAAATTCAGTGAAAACCTTTGTGATTTAGTGAAAGAAATGATATACATATGACATCACTTATGGAATCATGATAATTTCTAATAGTGAAACAGTGCTGTGTTGAGTGAATCACACTGCAATGTATCTGTTTGGTAAATAGTTTCCATACTATAATAACAATTCACCTCTCATCTAAGTGATTTAAGACAATGCACCCTACAACCATAGTGAGTGGGTTTTTGATAACTGTTCCTTTTTCTGTGTTTGGTTTTCAGATGCAACCAAATGACTTGTGCCCCATCATCACTCACTTTTCTTGTTTTTTCAGGTTGGCTCTGTCCAGGTGTTGCAATGCCCCGGCGTTTCTGTTCACCACCCAAAAAAATACACCCCTTGGGACGAAGCTCAAATACGAAGTGGACACTAGTGGATTATTCCACATCAGCCCTGAAATCTTCCGGATCTTTCCAAAGGTAATTCATGCCTCGATGCTGCTGCTGCTGCTGCTTTATTGAGGCTGGAGCAGTCCCAAAAGGATTTCCCGCACAATCCGTGATTTGGGATTTTCCCGGCTTAATCCCTTATTTCTGTTTGCCTTCTCTCCCATCGCTTTCCACTGCCTCTCATTCACATGATCTGCTTCCTTTTCTCAACATATTCCTCACCTGATCGCTTCCCTAAGGCCCAGCTCTCTTTTTCTTTTATGTAACTTCTTCCCTTCTTCTATTCATTGCAGGTCTATGCTAACGCGCAACCTATACGCCAAAACGATTGCATTAGAGTACAGATAGGGAGAGATGGCATATGAGGAGGGACACAAGGCTTGTCAGTGTTGTTTGGTTATTTTCCCACCCATTGACTGCTCACGCCCATACTAATCCCTTTGGCCATTTCCACCCATTTCCTGCCCCTCCATGCCCAAAACACATGCTCATGGGAACTCTGACCTTGCTTTGATCAAGCCTTACATCAAGCGTTGCACTCGAAGTGCCTGCCAGTGTTTTTTAAATAGTCTTCTGAGAGTTATGATATGATAAGTCATTTATAACCTGTCTGTACACAAGTGTACAGGTTGATGACTTAATTGGAGCTGCAAACCCGCTACTGCTGTAATAAAAATATCTTAACCAGGTCTGCCTTCAGCCACTCGATTTGTGAGCTCTAGGCATGCCCTTCACTGAAGTCCTGGTAAATACAAGCATTGATAAAGCCAACCATTTTAGGTTTTGGGTAGGTTTTAGCCATTTGGCAGGCACTGCTATGAGATGCCCAGGTACTCACACTATTATGCACCTGCTGCTATCAATGGGCAGTTAATACCACTAGAGCAGTGCCTGGTAAGTGCCTTTCCTATGCCTATGCAAAAGCCCAAACTTCTGGCATTGCCAATGCTTGTTTATTGACAACGTTAATCTCAATTTTAATTAGCATTTGCTTGCCTGAGTATTGAAAGCATTTCATAGTTTTAGCATTTTGTTACAGGACATGTCTTATTTAATAATCTTGATTTCCCTTGTTTTTTAGAAGTAAGAACTCCCACATTCCGACTCACCTACTCCTTCTCACCCCCACTACTTTCGTTCCTTGACATACTTTCTATGACTTGTTTATTGACTATTATGCATCATAGATGAAGATACACAGTCTCATACAATGGACAAACCTGTGGTCTATGGTGTTGCAGGCACCCTAAGATTGAGACACTTCTCTGTTTGCCTAATAAAAGCAATAGTAGTGATACACAGGGCAGAATCGTGGGTATTGAATGCACCTACCAAATAGCAATAACAAGGATATGCATTTTTTCCGAAATGTACTTACAGGTAGCTGTATGTCATATGAATATATTGGAAAGTTCTTTTAAAGTTAGCTGAATGGTGTAATCATGTGCCAACACGTGTTTCGAGCATGCACTCTTCTTCAGGGCTTAATTAGAAATCTTCACATCATTCTTACATTCTTCAACATCTCTTCTTTTCTTACTATACCACTGTTTGATCGACAGCCCCTCAAATCATGTATTGTACCAATTAATCCTCGTGTAAGCATAGCATGTCTGCATCAATATCTTGCAGCATCTCTTCACAATAGCTAATTACATGTTAGTATGCCCTATAATGGGTTCCCCGGACAAACACAAAATCGAAGATCTCATTGTAAGAATGGAAAGGTTTGCTTGTTATTGCTATTTGGTAGGTGCATTCAATACCCAAGGTTTTGTACTATGTACGTTTGTGTATTATTTTTTTAATTATGATATGGTTTCCAAGTAAATCTTTCACAAATAAAGGAAGAGAATTCAGCCGCTCAGTTCACCAACTACAGCAGTATAACAATGTTTCCTACAGTAATCAATAAGGTTTCTGATAGAAACTGTATTATGGAAACAACCATTAGGTTTATGGAAAAACACATACTTCTCTATGGAAATCACCCTGTGGTACTAATAATACGCTGATGGTTGTTTGTTGTCAAATGTATAATATACTGCCAATAGACAAACACCTCAACACCAATATAGGCTCTGAGAGGATAGCCCAAAATTGATTATCTTCCTTATTTAACGGGACATTAGCTGAAGTAAAACTTGGCAATTTGTGATCTCCGAAAGTATGCACTGAGAAGAGTTTCCCTCACGTTACTACTCTCTCACTATTTCCTTTCACTGTCCTTGCCAAACCACTCACAGACCCAGAAAAAAGCTTTTATCAATATCCTTCAACTATGTGCTAATGATGCCCAAATTACCTTAAAAGAGGATCCCAAGATATTATCAATTGGTTGCAAACCATACCAGATTAGATGACAATAAATGTTATTTGCCTGAATTTTTTTGTACTCCAAGACCCCTGATCGGCCCATAGAGTCAGAGGTTGCTCAGAAGCACTTTAAGACAAGATAGCAGCACCCGTGAGATGGATGGGGGTGCAGATTTTATAGTTCAACACCAATCAATAAGGCCAACTCAAACAGTTTGGCAAAGGGAGTCCGTTTAATGACAAGTAGAGAAAACGGGGAGTTATGGATATCAACAATGATGTGATCTTCCTTCTCACTTCAACTCCAAAGAACTTTATACAAGTTGTAACATTTATACTCAAACCTCGTCATCATTGACGTGTAACACTCAAAAGTTAACATGCAATTCTATTGGTCAGGAAAAGGTAACTTTACTATCGGTACTATATCTGTATATGGTAACGGAGTGAGGGGATTGGGTAAACACTGTCAGGTGGGCATCTAAGCCCTTCCCTAAAAAATGACTACTGCAGACGTCACTAAAAGTTTGACGTCCCATTGGTTCTACTAACTATAGGATCCTAGATTATTTGGTCCATTGTGATTGGGTTGGCACCAACACCATGCATACTTTTCCACTCTGCTTAGCAGCATGCAGAATGGTCGGCCAGGTGCGAGGTGCCCCTTAGTTACCCGGCCTTCCTCCAGTCCTTGCTACAATCAATCATAACTTTAGTAGCCATGTGTCAATTATTTCACTGTGGTTGGCCTCGAGACTGCATCTTCTATCTGGAAAAGGTTCTGATATCTTCATCTGGCCGGGTGCCATGCATAGGTGTGAACTCTCGTCTCTTTCCTCTCGGCTGGTCACGTGATTCAGACACCGTGAATTTGCCTCTTTTCCATCAATTTGTGTATTTGATTTTTATTTCACCCGCCACCTGCCTTCGCTTTCTTATCTCGACCTTTCAGAGGCAGGATATTCTGTTCTTAGTTTCAATTAGATGTAGCTACTGTTCGTCTCTTCTATTGGTATGACCTTCTGGCACGAGTTGCCTCTGCTGAGTTTCGTTTCAGCTGTCTCTTCACGTTTTTGCAAATGTGAAGCTTTTCTCGTATGGCCTTTAGTAACCTGGGTTGATTCTGCTTCTTGTGCAAAGTAGAAATATACTTATAATAAAGTGCTTCGTTTGAGGTAGATTATGTATAATCGCGCTTGCCACACTATTCTTCTACTAAGCATAGCAAGCTGCACTGTTTTCTTAGCTTTCTTGTGGTTCCAAGCATATTTACAGGTGTAAACTTGTCAATATCTTTGCCATGCTTACAGTTTCAGCTTCTTGCATTTTGACATTGGGCTTTCACTTTATGTTCACGATATCCTTGTTCATGGCATTTCGTCTTTGCATCATTCTCTGGTTGTCATTTCTTCTATCTGTGAGTCAGTCCGGGCCCGCGTGATGTCACCATTCGTCTTCCATTAAGGCCTTTTTGGTTTCATCAGGGACTGTACACAGATGATCTTCATTTCGCTTCATCTGTTGGTAGGGTTTCCTCAATGGATACCTTACTGTCCATGGTTTCCTTGGTATTGGTACTGCAACAGGTGCTGTTCTTCTGATAGGTACTGTACAGAGCCCTACTGCGGCTCTCTGCTGGTTTATTTGCTCATCATACGTCACATATCTCGGTGTGAACGTTCCTGGTACTTCAAAATGGGCGATTGGAGTGCAGGCTTTATTTTGGACCTCCTCTACACTCCCCCTCTGGACAATTCATCGACCACTTTCCCTTCCGTCTTTGGATCCATTCTACTCGGTTCTTCTGTATTTACCTTCACTTCATCACCTGGGTTCATTCCTTCTTTCTGGGTCTATACATGAAGTATCTCTTTGGTGTCCATATCTTTATGACTCCTTTCAGACTTCCCGCTGTCCTTACATGTTCGTCTTTATTCCATGTCATCAGTTGACATTGTCCATTTGGGCTGCAATAAACCCATCTTCCCACATAGTTTCGATGTTTCCTGGGATAGAGAAATTCTGTTCCCTCAGGTGCATGTATGCTAGATTTCACAAAGTCTCCTATTTCCTCATCAGTCAGGTCTTTGGGCTTCCATTCTGACTTAGCGTCACTCATGATCTTCATCCCTATGGCTTTCTTCGCAGTTTTCTGGCATTGGGAGATTATTATCTTAATAACACAGAAGCCTAATAATATCATCACTAGTATGGCTCCCAGGATCTTGAATGCATCTGCCATCCATTGCGGAACCCATGAGAATAGTGATCCAAACCAACTGTCATCATCAACTTCATCTGCCTCGTCAATCATCTGGTTCTGTAGTTTTGTCAGCATACCTATGGCTTCTGTTAAGGTTCCATTTTCCTCATCATGAGATAGTATAAATGTGCAACATTATTCTCCAATTTTTGCACAAATACCTCCATCCATAGCTGTGATCATGTCAAGTACATATCTTTTCTGGAGAGTCATCAGTCGGATGGCTCTTAACTCTTCTTTGACTGCATTGAATCCCTTTATGGTGGTGTTGATGGTCTGCAGTAACTCCCATCTGGTTATCTGTAACCATTTAGTATTTGCTCCAACTTGGAATCTTGGCATGAAAATTGTCGCGAATATTGATGAAGTGAGGCTTAACAGCCTATGTTCATATGGGATTGCATGAAAGGCTTCTTCAGATTTGGCAGAGAAGTAATTTTCCCTCTTCAGTTGAGTCATCAGTTCCACAGATCTCTTCTTCCGAAGGTGAGCATCTGCTTTCGGGAAACTGTCAATATTCAAATCGCTTTTCGGGATCAACAACGCTGGAACGTGGATATTCACTATTGCGCATGTACCTCCCCAGTTTCTTGGCAGTCTGATGTATGCTTTGGATCCACATGCCCAATAGTGATCCATAATTACTGCAGTTCTGTGCTCCATGCCTGGGGCATCAAAGATTTGTCCACAGTTCTGATTCTCTCCCATTTTTCTTGTGCCTTTGTTTCTGAAGCACAATTTTGAGCTTTCCAGTGGTACTATCTGTAAGGGTCTTCCTCTGTCTTCGACCCATGTCAGCAGTTTTGCAAGCTTTGGCCACAATGGTTGGCATAACCTTTGTGAATTTTCAATTGCTTCTTTGAAGGCTCCAAGAACCATCCATGCTCTGCAAATCACTACTCCTTTTTCCCATCCATCTGGTGAAAGCACTGTTCCCCAAATCTGCATTTGGCCTCTGTCTTCCAACTTCAAGGCCCTCATTACGACCCTGGCGGAAAGTAACTGACCTGACCGCCATAGCGTAAATAGCGTTTCCGCCATTGCACGACGGAGTAAAGTGCGGCTAATTCTGACCCATCGGGCACGAGCACTACGCCATGGCGGAAGTGCAAAGTCCGCGATGGCGGAAATGTCCCCAAAACGCCCCTCACCGCCGTCGTACGGCGCCCTAGGTGCAATTCCGCCACCCATCATAGCGGTCACCGTAATGAGCGGTAATCGCAAAATACGGTGACCGTAAATATACGGAAACGGAAGTAAAAACATGGGCCCGGAACGGGAAACAGCACGCCGTACACCTATAAAATCAGAATCCCAACACAACCATCAAAAATCCTACCCTGAGACACATCCCAACCCGTTAGCCACCCTAGTGAAAACAATAAAAATGGGAAAAGTTGCGAAAAAAGCGTGCGACCGCAAGCGGCAGGTCCACTTCTCCCATGAGGAACTCACCGTGCTCACAGAGACCCTCCAGGAGAATGCTGCCGTCGTCTTCTCGACGCAAATGACCAGGACGGCACTTGCGAACAAGAAGGCCATATGGGCCTTGGTGGCACAGCGGGTAAGTGCGGTGGGGACCGCACCCCGCAACCCACAGCAATGCAGAAAGCGATGGGACGACTTGCGGATACGCGTACGGAGCATACTATCAGCCAACCGTAACATTGCCACAGCTACCGGGGGAGGATCGGAATCACCCATCAAGTTGACCCCCTGGGAAGAAATCTGTGCCTCCACCATTGGAATGGAGAGTATAGAGGGAGTCGGAGGGATGGAGAAAGGAGTGCAGACATCCGAAGAATCAGGTAGGTGGGCCAAATAAAACAATGCTAAATCCACAATGTCCAATCATGTGAAGTACAATGTGTCCACATAGTGCAACAGAAACACATGTCCAGGAGAACGTCCACATACATTGGCCTGATAGCGCACTTTAAAAGTCACTTTAAATACATAAATAATTAAAAATCCTAAAAACACCCTCTACACGTGCAGCATGCACACCCTAACTGCAGGCTGCAAAACAACTGCATCCTCAATCCACACAAAAATGAAACCACCTCCAAGGCCCTGACCCAAATCACCCTCAGGTACCACCCAGATGCATGTGATACATTGCCATTCCAATTTCCACAGACCCATAAATAACGCTCGCCCTCCTTTACTCCAACACAGGGTCCGATTCAAACGACGAGCTTCAGGACACCCCTACCAGCACACCTGCAAAGAGGGCCAAGACCAACGGCCAAAGACCCTCCACCTCAGCTGCACGGATCAAGACACGGCAGCAGCACAAATCAAGTGGCAGCACACAGGAGGGGACTTCTACAGGCACCCCAGCAGCCAGCATGCCCACAACAGCAGCACCACAGGTCCCCCCAATGGATGCCACAGAAGGCACTGCTTCTGGTGGCAGCAGCACCATAGGTGACACTGCATTAATGGCAGCATGCTCCGACACAGAAAACGGTGCTGTCGATGTAGGATCCATCCATGACCTGTCTCAATCCCCCTGTTTGTTCCATCCCGTACACCATGAGGATACCACGCAGGGGCACCCACAAGACGACGACTGGCCATCCCCCACAAGCCCTGTGGCAAGGCAACATGAGGTGATCAGCCCCTCTGTGACACCACCGCAAATGGGCATGGCCCAGCAGAGGCAACAGTCCCTCGACCAGGTGATCGTGCAACAGCAGCAACTGGCCACGCTCCTCAAGGAGCATGCTGATGAATGTGGGGGTACTAAGGCAGCCATAGAAACATCAACTGAGACACTTAGGTCAGAAATGGAGAGAAGTACAGAGACACTAAGGGCACAAATGGAGAGAAGCACCGAGAGCCTGAGGGTACAAATGGAGAGAAGCACCGAGAGCCTGAGGGGGGAACTGCATGCGACGTCCAAAGACGTATGTGCTGAACTTGCCGCTGTGCGCCGTGTGCTCACTGAGCTCTCACAAACCCTTAGGGACATGCATGGACGTGAGCAGGCAGAGACATCATCCGTTGCAAGTTCCGTCCAGGGCAGCCCCCAACGTAGATCTGGGAGGAACCTGCGCTCCACAGGCAGGGGTGCCCCTGATACCCGGAGAGGGGGCTTGCAATAGCGTCTGCCCACTGACAATGAGCATCTTTGGACACTGGTGTTCGGGGGGGAGGTAGGAGGGTGGAGGGGGGGTGTTGGGCTTTCTTGGGTGGCGGGTCGATGGGGTGTGTAACATAATTTCACATATGCTATAAACATTTCACAATCATCCAATGAGATGTGTGGACATTGATCTTTGTGTACGAGGCCTTTATAGGCGTACAGTCCATATTGTGCATGTTCCAGACACACACAGTGCCACAAGTCCCGTGTCCATGTATCAGCCACCAGGCGTGAGTGCTAGAAGCATGAATCTATGATAATCTGACGAATTTCACGGCCCTCCTGTGCCTCGCGGACTCCTTGAGGTGCTGCCACATCCCCACCCTCATCATGACCATCTTCAGGTGCTTGCAGTTCTGCGTCAGGGGGCATGGGCACATTTCTACGTACGCACATGTTGTGTAGCATGACACATGCCATGACCATCTTTGCAACCTTCTCATGGCGGTACAGGAGTGCCCCGCCAGACCTGCTGAGGCAGCGGAAACAAGCCTTCAGTAAGCCGAATGCCTGTTCTATGACTACACGGGTACGTGAGTGGGCATGGTTGTAGTCCTCCTCATGCTGGTTCTGTGGGTTCCGGAGTGGTGTAAGGAGCCATCTCTTCAGTGGATACCCGGCATCACCTGTATGTGGACAATAAAGAATGTTTGTGGAATGACATTGCTACGTACGCACCCCCCCCCCTTCCTGCCAGGTCATTGCCGCATCACATACCCCACATTATCATGCATGAAATGAGACTCACCGAGTAGCCAGGATCTGTTCCCTGCGTGACGCTCCATGTAGCGTGGTATTGTAGAGTTCCTCAAGACCATAGAATCATGGGTTGATCCAGGAAATCGGGCACAACAATGTGTAATGATCCTGTTGGAGTCACACACCATTTGTACATTAAGAGAATGATATTGTTTTTGGTTGCAGTACTGGGCCTCCATGGCATGTGGGACAACCAATTCCACATGGGTGCAGTCGATGGCACCAATGCAACCCGGTATGCCGGCAAGTGCATGGAATCCCACTTTTGTGTTCGTAATTTCCTGCTCCGAGCGTGGTAGAGAGATGTAGTCGTCTGCGTGCTTCAGGAGGGCATCGAGCACTTGCAATAGTGTCCGTGAGAACAGTGGCTGTGAAATGCCATGCAACTGTCCGACTGTGTGCTGGTAGGTGCCTGTGGCCAGGAAGTGTAGTACAGACACCACCTTCAGTAGGGGTGGGATGGCGGTTGGGCTATCTATCATGCTGGCAAGGTCAGCGTGTGTCATGTCCACAATGGCGGTTATGGTGTCCCGGTCCAAACGGTAGAGGGTGTGGATCTGCTCATCAGTGAGGTTGAACGGATGAGCTCGGAGGCGTGGGATTGCGGGCTGCCTGCGTGGTGGTAGTGGCTGTGCTGGTGGGCCTTGCTGGCCCTGCCTTGCCCTCCTCCTCCTCCTGCGTCTCCTCTGTGCGGCCGGTTGTTGTAGTAGTTGGTGTTCGTCTTCTTCTTGAAGTTGGAGTACTTGCAGTGCTATCAGGTCCCCCAGGGCCAACATCGCTAGTCCTGCCGGTAGCATTTTGGAGTGGGTGTGGTTGTGGGAGGGGGTTGGGTGTGCAATTTATGTGTTTTCAGGCAGTATAGCCTCCACCTGTGGTGATTCATTCCACCTGTGCAAGCTGCAATCCCCTTTGGGCGAGCACGTCCCGCACACAACGCTGCAATTCGACGCATGGCATCTTGCTATTACAATCATGTATTTAATCCCGATGGCAGTGGAATATTGGTTCATATGTTCATTCTGCTATGGTCCCATTGTTTCACATACTATCTTTACAGTCGCGAACAAACTTGTGAAGGGTCAGTGGAATGTAGTACTCGATTAACGGTGGACCCTCATGCAGCACTGTACCGAGGTTCACCGACGGGCGGGGCGTCCCATTTGTGAGTGAAGGCAGTTGCCATTTGCACACACTGCCGCACTACATGGATGAATTTGTGATTTCAAGCGGTCACAGATGCCTTTTCGACGTGATGTTGCAAATGAGGAATTCGAAGGACAGCGCTTTCGGTTTTCAGCTAGCGGCGAGGAGACTCCCACAGGTCTGACTGCAGATATAAAGTTCTATTGTTTAATGTCCTTCGGACAGGGGCCATGGCGAGAATGCAATGATTGATATGAATAGTATAGGATGCGCAATAGCGTAGTGGACGATAAGGCAGGACGTTCCCAAATACATGTTACTTCACAACACTAGAATTCCGGGCTGGAGCACAGTGGATTTTGCAGACTGCATTACGCACAGACTCAATGGAAATTTCAAATGTGATGTGAGTAAATAATCAGGCGTTTTCATACCGGGATGAGGGAATGATGTATGGATGCATGGACAGATGATTTAATTGAGAGTTTACCATGTACATGGCTTTTTGGAATCTATCCACTTCCCCTGCGCTATGTGATGCAGAGCTGCCATAGTGGGACCATCGTCTATCTGCCCTTGTTGAACCCTCCCTGTCTCGACGCGCCTTCAAACACTTGTGTCTATGCACGTTACTAATCCCATCTAATGGATTCTGTTTTAACAGACGCATGCACACAAAGACTCGTTTGTAATAGTGTTTTCACCTCGATTTATATAGTTATGATTCGCAAGTGATTTTTGGGTGGGAATAATCCTTTTGAGTGGGCTAACATGCATATGGCTGTAGATTTAGTGTGATCATTGAAGTGAGTAATTCAAATTAAGTTCTGATGCCCATACCATTCTTTTTCATTTCATTTGGGTGACAGGTATCTCCTCCCCTTTTGCCGCTGCCATCTGTATGCCACTCCTGCAGATGGCTTTTACTCCCGACACCTGCTGCTTCGTGTTAATCAGTGGAGCACCATTACGATCTTATGGGACGATCGCCAATGGGCCACATGCCCTTACGCAGTGCTAGTGGCTAGGAGCAACATATCGACCTTTCAGCTGGACTAGTGCCTACCTAATGGGACGGCCCTGCGGTTCTAGGCGCTTCCATGTTGCCTTTTTGAACGTGAATGTAGCCCCTGTGTACCATGAAGGAACAGGGCGTCACACGAGAAGAAGCTGGTCATTTATTGCGGATGCAGCCCACAATAATGAAATATATTTTGGAGTTCATGACCTAATAGCTGTATGGGCTTGGTGATTTTGTTGTGCATTAAATTTCTATTATGATATTAACCGTGTAGCGTTATTCTTTGCAAGTAATGTAGCATATTCCTATTTGTGGAGCGATGTATTGTGAGAAGATCTGCATTGGGTTCCGGGTTCTGAGTATAGTTGCGTGGTACTGTACTTGGCGCGTTTGCCTACGAAGCCCAGTGAGGTCAGGGATAGGGGCTGCCATTATGACTGTTTTAATGATGTCATGCTCAGGGGCGGGGGATTAGCTTTTGTGTAACAGATGCCGGTCAGCCAGGTGGATTGGTGGAATGATGTGATTATCAGAATATGGCTGGTCACAGGTGCCTGTGTTTGCGTGCGTTTCTTGGAGGGAGACTGAGGTCATGTCCATTGGAATAGCTTCTGTATTCGTGCCATCTGTGCCCTGCAGCTCCCATTGGCCCCTCTTGAGATGGGCCTGGCTGCTCAGTCACTCTGCCAACTTGTGTGGTACATGCTTATGCTGATGGTTGGTTTGTTTACTGGCAAGAGTACAGGGCTGGTGCAGTCTCCCTCAGGTTACTGCTTTGAATGTTGCCTTACACTGGTGTCAAGCGATGGGGGCCTGTTGTTGTTTTGTCTCATATTTCAGTTCATATTGCTGTACTTGAACCTTCACATGCCTGTGCTGCATCAGTACGGCAATGCTGACATGGCAAATATGGATGGCCACTCACAAGGCACTTGGAGCCCCTACATTCATTTGTTCGTTGGCATGCATGGGTGACTTGTACATTTCACTGGTTGCATTGTGTGTCTTCATTGCACCTACGAGGAGTTGTGCAATGTGGCCAGGGAGTGGTGTACAGGCACTCAGTAGGGCCATTTACGGTTGGTTCGCGTTGCCGTACTTCTCACCATGGCGGAATGGTACTTTCCGCCATGCTTGATGGCGTTAGGTGAATGTCCGCTAGGGTCAGAATTCGCGTACCGTTGCGCCATGGTGGTAATTACGGTTTCGCATGGCGCGCGTGCGCGTACTTGGTGCAGTTAGCGATGGCGTTCACTACGGTGTCGCTAATGGCATCGTACTTTACGGTGACGGGTCATAATCGCACCGAGCGCTATTCGATGGCGGTATTGCATTTCCGCCATCGTTTTTCGATTTCCGCCAGGGTCGTAATGAGGGCCCAAGCCTCTTCTGGAGTTTTTCCTTGCACGTTTAGCTTCTGATTTACATACCATCTAATCTCAGCTCCTTTTACAGGCTTCTCATACCTGATCACGTGATTTCTAGTTTCAGCTCTATTTCTTGTCTTTATGTCTTGAACATAATCATCTTCATCGGGATAAGCTGTTTCAGTTGCCCATTTTAATGAGGCATGACTGGCCATGAACTGGCCTCTAGTTTTGCACATGGCTACGTGTGAAAGACAGTGTGCTTTCTGGACATCTATTTCTACAGCTACGAAGATCTTGGACTTCCCCATGCTGTACGGTAGGAGTGCACAAACAAATTATTCCCCTACTGAACTTAGTCTTCCAACTTCTTTCATATGCTGGTACCAAATGTTGTTTCCCAAATGTGCTGTGCTGTCTGAGTAATCGTTTAGTTCACTGTCATCTCCATGCATGCTTCTCTTGATTCTTAATGTTTTCATGTAGTTTGCTATAACTATATCCCTGAATGCATCTGTATGGCTCCTTCTTGCTGGAGGATTCTCAGGTATCCCGGTCCATGGTGCAGGCCTTCTCATCTGCGCCATTTGAGTAGATAAAAGTCTGGCACCTTTTTCCCTGTCCTCGTATATCTTTTGATTTCTGGTTAGAAGTTCCCATATCCACGCTGGCATTGGTCCGGTATATGGTTGTATTGTGGAGCTTGTACTTGTCACTTTCACTGGAACATATATGCTCGGCAATATTGTCTCTGTGGGTTCGTTCCTCAGCTCCTCTAGTCTCTTCAGGGGTTCAGCTTCTTCCATTTGTCTTTTCACTTCACTTGTAGTGGGATTTCTCATAGTAGGCAGTCTTTTTTTCGCCCATGCTTTGGTTTGTGGTTTTGCAGTCATTGACACTAGGCCTGTTGTATGTGCATTCAATGTTTGCATGCATGTGGTTGTCAGTAACCTTTTCACATTCATACTTTGCCGACCCTGTCTCCGGCTTTTCGATTTGCTTGTCACCACAAGAGTGTGTGTGTCATTGTTAATTACATCCATCTCAAGTTCATTCACTCCACCATCGGACCTTCTAGGGGCTGGAATGACTATGTAAGGTCTGGGTACCTTTGTAGGCTTCATGAGTGCATGTGCATCGGTAGGTGGGTGTACTGCGATAGGAACGCTTTGTGTACCAATAAAGAATGCAGTTCTAATCGTTAAAGACGATAAAACAATGATGAATATGATACATAAATTATGCCCCTGTAGGTAAGGCGGCAGCATTTTCTTCCAGACAAACGTGGACGTCTTTTCTCCTGTGGGAGGACTAGATTACTGCTCTGGATCCCCATCACGATCATTCGCCAAACTGTTAGCTTTTAATCTTGAAACAATTGTCCTCCTTTGTTTGAATAATGATTTGTCTATTATCTCGGGATACAGTTCTCTTGCTTGGCTATGGGAAGTGTCAAAATCAAGCAATTACTCAGCAAGTCTCTATACTGTGCATGTTCAAAATAGGTCAGCTCCCAGTCTATGCCTCTTATCTGCTTCATTCCCGAAGACATGTTGTGCTCTGGTCAATATAAAAATAAGAAGTAAAATCTCTGGCAGTGTTCTCTCGATTTGTCCCTCGGCAGAAAGTCTAAAATCTTCTCAAAGAGTTCTGCTGATGGTTGGAGAGTTCCACTTGCATTACTATTCCATGCAAGAGCATGCCCATCTGTGTAGCATTAGCTGGGTCTCTGGTGAATGTGAGGACATCAACATCTACAGGTCTCCCCACTAGCTCTGGAAAATCAGTGATTAAACAAAAGAAAAGGTTGCTGGCCAACCTGCTGTCTTCTGGTGACAGGGACATTTGTCCTGTCTTGCTGAGTTTCAGGATTGTATGTTTTCACTTCACTATGAACAATGTCTGCACGTTCTGTTTGCGTGGAAGATCACAATGTTATTTAGGAGTATGCTCAGACGTTCTGTATTTGCTGGATCTCGAAGAAACGTGAGTATGTCTGTCGTTCTCCTGACAAGATTGGGACAGTCTTCGATTAGGTAAAAGAACAATGTATTGACAAGCTCATTTACTTCCTTCTTTGCTTGGGACATTTGGCTTTTCCCCGCTGTATTCAGGAAGTAGGAGGAATTGCTCGGTGATCACAGTAAGTAGTCTTTTTATGGTCTTTTCGTTTTCAGGATCTTGAAGAAAGTCAGTGACACTTGTGAGTCTCCCCACCAGTGACGGGTACGATCTTAGCACTAGATCGAAGTATGCCACCACGTCTTTGGTGATGCTGCTACTGTGGGACACCATAGGTAACTCCGAACAAAGTCTCTGGGGGTCATTCCAAGTTGGGCGGTGCTAATAGCACCATGGCTGCATCACAAACCGGGTCCTGTCTGGTTCAATGGGGACATACTGGGTCATTCCGACCCTGAGGACCTGGTAAGCCCCCATTCAACCAACCATTCCCCATTCCCATTTGAGCCCCTATAGGGCTCAATGGGAATGGGGAAGGTGCTAATAACGGACCTGCAAATAGCAGGCCCGTTATTAGCGCCCTGGTCCCTTAGCTGGACCCGTAAAGGACATGTGGTCAGACCACACGTCCTTTACAGTTCCCGCTAAGGGACCTCGAATTGGGCGGTAAGGGATTACTGTCACCAGTCTCCTTACCGGTGCCCAGTATCCCTTACCGCCCAAGTTGTAATGAGGCCCTCTGTGTGGAAGGAATAAGGGTACTGTATTTTCTTCCAATTTATGTGTCCTCAATCAAAATTTGGCATGTTATTTTCTGGTCATGGTTTTAGTGTGCCTCAGTCCAAAGTTCAAAATCAACAGACTATGTTGTGGTTTATAAATGCAAATTTCTTCTTCACCCTTGTGATGCTGGAAATGCATCGGAGGGACAGGCCTCCGTATCCTTGTCCTTTACTGCTTTTTATCGTGTGTTCTGTCATGTTTTCCGCACAGGAGTTCATTTGGGACTCCTGGCGGTGCAGCTTTCTTTTGGTTTGGTGAACGGACCCATGGGATACCCTTATGGCACCCATGGGTGGGGGTACAACCCTGTGCCCCTAGTGTATGTTTTTGGGCGCCTGTGGGTGGCCCGCAGAGCAGGGTATGGGCTGGTGGCAGCACCATGCTGAATTTGATAGGTGCGCGGAGTATCCTCCATTTTGGGATACCCCGGCCCTGCCATTGGGATCCGTTGATTCCTGGTGGAAAACAAGATGGCCCCGGTGGCCTCTTGCTTTCTATTACCCATTACTTTGTTTTCCCAAAGTCCTGGGAAGCCCTGACTCTGTCCCTTCCCCCTGGCTGGCTGTTGGGTGGAAATGCCATATATGGTGTTGTTGTGAAGGCCCGGCCTGACTAGCTGGAGCCTTCCCGGTGATGTATGTTGTGGGTACCTCCTGTGGGTGGGACCTGGGTGAATAGAATGTGTGACGAATATGCATTCTGTGTTGTGGGTGTCTAGTATCTGGTGGTTGACACAATGACTGAGACACCCCTGCCTGAAACCGGTATGAATGCAGCTGGGGGTGTTGAATGGCTCGGTACTTGTCCCAATACACATAACTTGTTGAGAGTGTCTGGAGAGAAGTGAATGGCCTGAATACCTCGTGTGCCTGATTGGCTGCCTGCCTGCATGAATGCCCGTAGTCGTGATTAAATGCTTGATTGTGACCCAGCGGAATGGATGGGAGATCAACAGTATATCTGGGGATGTCTCACTGCTAGGAATCGTGTTCAGAAGCTGAAGTCCACTACGACGAGTAACTGGATTAACTGATGCTTGACCTTGAAGCCCTGCTGGATGAGAAGAATTGCTGTTGCTCTCCTTCACAATCTGAAAGCTGCTGTGCCTCCAAGGACTGACCCAGAGAGGACCTGGTAAGGCGTCCTCTTCCCGAGCTACGAGGGACCATCGTGCACAGCTGATCTTTGCCAATGCTCCCTGGTAGACAGACCTTCGACAGGCTGCCGACTCGATACGGGGACTGCTGCGGAACTCCAAGGAGAAGCACTCGGACTGTTGTCCGCCACTGTTGACGACCGCCGTCGCCGACGGGAGCCGCAGTGCTCCCGTTTGCCTAAGAACTTCCATTGATCATCGGACGCTCTCGTCTGCATCGTCACCCGCTTGTCTCCCGCTGGAGAAGGCCTGACCGTCGATACGCCGAGGAGCATCCACCGGTGGGTTTCCCGCCACCTAAGGACCACAAAGACACCGACGACTCGACGCCCTTGCTGGGCCACAGCTCTTCATCATCTCTTTGCGGTCCAGAACTATCATCACCGAGGTGCCCCGCACATCTCTTCCTTGCAGGACGCCAACGCTCTGTCGTCGACGAGCACCGCTAGGAACGAAGCTGCCACTTCCCTGCCGTAGTTCACCCTGTTCACCGTCGGACGTTCGACGACCCGTGACTCCCGCCTTAAAGGGAGGGCACTCAAGAAGGGCCGTGGATTCCCCGACACCGAACGCCAAGTTCCCCGACACCTCTCGACGATCCGTGGCTCCCGCCTGAAAGGGAGGCACTCAAGAAGGATCGGTCGACGCATTGTCGGAGAACTCTACTCCACCAGGTACATTGGGGGGGTAAAACCTTAATAGGAGGAAGTGAGACTATTGAACTAATGGACTGGGCTTGTGCGATATATCTTTATTTACAGGTTGCCCAGGTGGGGGGATCTCCACACAGAACTGTGCCTAGTGGTAGGGGTCAGTATTCTGTCTATTGTTTTAACCATCCTACGTTCCTGCCTATTTCTATTGCTGGTTTCCTCGTTATTGATCTGTGTGACATTTTAACCGTACAGTTGATGCACTTTAATAAGATTTGATAACATTGGTGATACCACTTTAGAATTGTATATATTTATCATTATTGACTTCCAAGTACAAAGTGCGTTATTGTGATCGTGTACATACCTTTGAATATTAATTATATAAAGACTGTGTTTTCAGTAATACAGTGTGTGGACATTCCTTTGTGGGGGTTCGGGGACTACACTGTACTTAAGAACCAGCCCGCATCACCTCCTGAGAAGCTAGGCCTTGATTGCTCGTCCATTGCTACCTTATAGAGAATCTTGGCTGGGGTCCGCTGTGCCTCTCCTCTACCATATAGAGAGCGGAAGTACAGACACCCTCTACCAGTCTTTACAACCCTGCAACCAGGATGCACAGAGTGTCCGTTTTATATGTTCATATCCTCTTTTTTGCTCAGAAGAATGTCCAAAGGGAAACCACAACTATTTCACAAAAGTTCCTTTGTCTTTACTTTGCTGCTGCTCCTGCGTCCTTCTTTGCCATGGATCTCATCTGCACGTGCTGTGGTTCTTCCCCGTCGCTCGTAGTCTCCTCTTGCTGGGGTGCAGGCAGGGGGCCTTCTCCGATGTAGGGTTTGATACTGCCCAGAAAAATCCAAGCTCTTCTGCCTTGCAGTTTCACTGCGGAAGGAGTGCAGTCTTCCACTGTAAAGGGACTGTTAAATCTTGGCTCGTCCCACCTTTTCCCGTATGGTTCTTTACCAGGATGGTATCTCCAGGGAAAACGGATGGTACACAAAGTCCTTGAGCTGTGCCTGTAGTAGTATCTCCTGTGTTTTGTGCTACCCTGCACCCTTTTCGTCATCGCTGTAGCTGGTCTGAAATTACAGTAAGGCAAGATGTCATGCAATTCAGGTAATTTTGCATTTCACACCCTAAGATTTCTCCTGTTGACTGGGCATCACATCTAGCCCTATCTTGGGGCGTCAGGGGAGTGCGCAATCTTCTTCCTGTGGCTATTTCGTGCGGCGTGAGATGATGGTCAGAACCAGGTTGGTTACTGACTGCATACAGTGCCAAAGGAAGGCAGTGTAACCATCCCTTTCTTAGAGTAAGCTTCGACTTGGCTATCCTCTCCTTTAAATAAGCCGTTGAGCTTCTCACATTATCTGTTACCTTGCGGATGATACGCCGATGAGAACTGTTTTATACCAAGCAGCAAGCAAATCTGTTCAAAAACTTCATTTACAAAATGAGTCCCGTTATCTGATCTCATGACTTCACATACCCCCACCTGGGAAATACCTCTCTCACTAGAAATGTGGCTGCACAGGTAGAGTCTGGGTGTGTACATGGACCTGCTTCTATCCATCTAGAGAATGGACACACCACAAAAATTAGGTATCTGTACCCGTTACATACTTGAATCATGTTGACGTAATCGACATGCAAGTGCTGAAAAGGCCCATTTGGCCTTGGGATGACTCCTCTCATTACTTTTAATGTGTGCCCAGCTGTGAATTGTTGGCAGATTATACAGTTCGCTATGAAAAATGCAACATGCTCAATTATGTTTGGTATGAACCAGTCTTCTGCGAGCGTTGCCGCTAGATTCCCTTTTATCATGTGAGCTGGTTAATGTAACTGCTCCAGCGCTAATTTTAACAGGGCTATAGTCATTACTGGTTTACCAGTGCTCACCGGGAACCTAGCGTGAATGTTGTTATAGGGGATAAAGAATATTCCTTCTTAGTTGAAACGGGAGCAACACGTTCATGCATACGTGAAGGCAAGTTTTCCTTGTCTGGCGATGCCATAAATATCCAGAGTTTCACAGGAGCTACAAGTCGTCTTCCCTTCACAAACGCACTTCCAGTCTCCATAGGAGAATGTGAAAAGAATGTGCCTTTATTATATTCACTGCAGACCCCAGTAAACATTTTGGGTTGAGATCCAATGACAAAGTTAAATATGACAATCTTGCTCACGGAGGAGGGCATAGTATGTTCGACTCCAGGAATGCACTATTCAAACTTATGTGAAATGATTGGAGCATACGTAGGACACACAGCTATGAGAGCTATACCATTGGAGCCCGAAGTATTTGCGTATGGAATATGTGTGCTATGGCAAGGCTGCTAGGCCTTGCTGAGAGAACCATGAGGACCCCAGATGAATTTCTATTTAGGCCAAGAATACCTATACATGAGGAAAAGGGACAAGTATTTCCCTTGGTGATACACACAGCTTCAGTACGAGGGAAAATGGCTTTGATCGATAGTTATGACGATGAAGGCCGACAATGGTGCGCAGTAATTCTCCTATAGAGACTGGAAGTGCGTTTGTGAAGGGAACACAACTTGTAGCTTCTGTGAAACTCTGGGTATTTATGGCATCGCCGGACAAGGAAAACTTGCCTTCGTGTATGCATGAACGTGTTGCTCCCGTGTCAACTAAGAGGGAATATTCTTTATCCTCTATAACAACATCCACCCTAGGTTCCCGGTGAGGGTCTGGTGTAACTGATAGGATAGAACACATCAGGGCTCCAGTGAGCTGTCCTGGTCCATATATAGTTTTGGCCTACCTTGTGCTGATGGATTTCCCCTATTACCAGTGTTACCTCCCATTCCAGGGTTCGCGGTTTGTCCTGTGCTCACCGTCTGTGACAGTTGCATCAGTGACTGTTGGGACTGTCCTTGTGGAAAACTCACTACATTTTGAGGTTGTGGGCTTTGCTGTGCTCCTGGCATTTGCTGTGGCGCCGTGTGATACTGTGCAACTCCCTGGTGTAAAACCGCGGGTGGATTCACTATGCCTGCTCATATTCCTTGGCTGTTTTGCATCATGCCTTGATTTATGCATGTGCGCGCTAAATGCCCCATCATCCCACACAACCAACATACTGGCAGTGGTCGGATCACTTGCCTATTTGACATATCTTGATTGCCATTTTGCATATTTTGAAAACCTCCTTGATTCTTTTGGAAACCTCCCTGATTACTCTGCCCTCATCCTCCTCTAAATCCTCTTCCCCTAGGGTAAAACCCCATGTTACCCTGATTACTCTGCTGTGGATTATTCACCTGCTGCATATTTGATCCGTCTGTGCTAGTTATCATTGCTCCTTCGAGAGAATATTTTGACAATTTCTTCTGCACTAGTTTTGCCTCTTCACCCTTTCGTGCAGCTTCCTTTTTTCGATTCTTTTCCTGCAGTAGTCTGCAATTGTGTGCAATGGTCAGCTGTATTTCTGACCACAGCTTGGCTTCGATTCCTACCATTTTCTTGAGCTGTTTCTGTACTGGCTCTGGCAGTCCTTGGCACAATATATGGTAAAACACAGGTAACGATTTCCCCCAAGATTCATGAATCTCGATTACCCACGTGTCTTGAAAATTCTGTATGTAAATCAACGGATCCTCCGACTCCTTCATTTTCCGTGTCATTATAGCTCCCATATCGGAAGTGTCTGGGTATAGCACTCGATGTGCTTTCAAACTGCGGCTCTGCAATTGTTAAATGGAGCCCCGTCATGCGCAGTATTAATTGTGGTCACACCAGGGTAACCTGCCCATGTCCACATGTCGTCTGCTCTCTCACCAAGTATGGCGATTAAGAGACCCTTGATATCCCCTATAGCTAACATGTTCCGTCCTGTAATTTTTTCTAGCTCGTATATCCATTTTTCGGCTCCTGATGTCAACATTGGAAGCTTGTTTTTCAAGTTTTCTCAATCCATATGTGGCCATGGAATATATTATGGTCTTGCTCCCCCTTTCTCGAGTAATGAAAATTGGGATGCATAGCCCTCTCTCTCTTCTCTCATTGTTCTCCTGTCTAATGCAGGGGTAATATTCCCGCATCGCCGCCTGCCTGGCAATGTCCTCAGCCTGCTCACTTAGGGCGGTGGAGACCCCCCCTCTGACCATGAGATACTTCTTCATGTCGTTCTGACTGTGTGGCTAACTCTGATGCCCTCGGTGCAGACTCACTAGTGTCTGAACATCTTATCCCTTTTCCCCTTGGGAATCGTATTTTGCGCCATCTCTCTTCTGCCTTTTCCTCGCACTCCTCCCTTTCTGTGTCAGACATTGTCTGTCCCCAACTCATGCAACTTCTTGCGTCTTCTTTGTTCCTACTTATTTCTAATCTATCCAGGGATAGTTCTCTATTCCCACTACTTCGGGAGATATCCCCAGTGTCGTAAAGCTGAGTGCTCTCTAGGCGCTCGTCTTCCCCCTCCCCTTGGGGTATTTGTTCTACTCCCATTTCGTCATATATTCTATCGATTGTTTCTCCGATGCTTCTGGTGTCGAAGTCATCTTCAATATTCGCCCTAGACGTGCCTGGTACTGAATCGCACTCAGGAAAGAATTCTTCTATGTCTTCCCAGTCTACTAATGGCTCAGGTTTTTTAACCTCTCTCTCCACATATTCAAGATCGCGTGCTCTCTGACTTCACTTACGTTCTACATCGTCATAAAATTCTCTGCGCTTCTTCGCCTCTTCTCTGACCCTATCTTCTTCCTCTTTCTTTGCCTCTCTATGTTCATTTGCCCTTTGAATTTCCTCATCCCTCCGTCTCTTTATTCTTTTCTCTCGTATTCTTTGCTATTCCTCTAACCTACGCTGCTCCTGTCTGTCTTGATCATTGGCTGTTCTCTGTTTGCGATTGTGCTGCCTTTCTTGCTCTTCCCAATATAACTGTTCTCGTCTTTGTCTATCTTTTTTCCTTATTCTTTTGTCTCTCAATCCTTTTTCTTTCTCCTTCTCCTTTCTCTGTACATCGTCTAATCTCTCCTTTTGTTTTGCATCATCAATGCATTTGCCATCGAGTTTCAATAAAATCTGCCCTTCCATCCATTCCTTCTTTGCGAATGCTATCTCATCAGTTCTATCTTTGCTTCCTTCCCATCTTTTACCTTCTCTCTGCTTGTCGAGATATGCACTTGTCTGTGTCTGGTCCCTTTTTTCATTATTGCATCTCTCCTTGTCCCTTGGGACTGTGGAGGTGATATCCTTATCTTTATCTTTACCTTGATTTTTGTCACTACTTTGCGTAGGTGACTCATATGCTGAGTTACTATATCCTGTGGCTGATTTAAGTTCTCTCAGTGGGTATAACCCCTTGTCCTCATTGCCTTCAATATTTGTTTCAGATGGGGTGGGTTGCGCTGTGGGCGTCTCACCCCCCACTGTACATACGTTAAGTATCCAATCTGATGGCGGCTCCTCCTCCTTCTCCTGTTCATACATTTTCCACAGCTCTAGAATAGGTAGGCGTTTGTCCAACTTTTTGCCTGTGTATGTGGCGTGCACATATGTTGTCATATGATGCAAAACAGCTTTAGATAATGACCCGCCCTGTGGCCAAGGCATAAACATCTTGTGGGTGGTTCCTTTAACCCATTCTGTACCCATTCTGTGCTGTATTTTTTCAGTTGAAGTGCATGTTTCGGCAACTGTTTGCACAAGTGTGCTAAGGGGATTATACCTTCCATATTAACCTTTGTTCACTTTCACTTTAATGTAACACCTGTTAATGCTTTTGTCACTTAAACGATTCCAACAATATGAACGAGCACCAAACACTGCAAGCACCAATCCCGTTTTTTCTACAATCTATATCTTCTATTTTACACCAAAAACATCAGGCTGATTTCTACAACCTGCCAAATATCCAATCGCACAGTTTTTATGCTAGTTTGTTAAAGGAAAATGTTCTGTCCTATGACATCACAACAATCAACACATAAGACAGACGTTAACAGACTAGACGAACTCCATCCGGTCACGTGTATCTCTGCCTCTAGTATTACCCCGACATGGAGTTTAAACTTATCCCTTTCGCGGTGCCTTTAATCGCTGCGGTGGCCTATTCGTTCCCCTTTATTTGGGACTCTGGATGCAAGTTTCTTGTAGCCGCTTATATAAAAAGCGTAGGAATAAGGCGAATCCTCTCTCTTCTCGGGTGTCCTCCCTGGTAACCTCTCTCTTCTCGGGTGTCCTCCCCAGTATCTTCCCTCTATCTACTTAATTATTCTTGAGTCATTATTTCCTTCCATATATATATATATATATATATATATATATATATATATATATATTACACAGCCACGGTAGTATTTTTGGGTGGCTTATAAACTTGGCTCCCCCTGGACGAATCCTCACCAAACTTTGGAAAAAAAAAGTATATGGGTCACTGAATTTTTGCAAAGTTTGGTGAGGTTTGGTCCAGGGGGGCAAAGTTATAGGGGGGTCCCAAAACTTATTTTTTTCCCATAGACTGAATGGGGAAAAAAAATTGCTCACGCCTACAGCCCAAACCGCTGGACAGATTTTCACCAAATTTGAACCAGGAACAGCGGCTTGGTCCCGAAAGCGTGCTTTTGCAAATTTGGTGAAAATCCGTCCAGTAGTTTTTTTTTTAAATGACCAAAAAGTAGGTCACAAAAAATGTGTGATATCTATGTTCGGTCTGCGGACACATTTCCTTGTTCGCTCCGCGGACAGTGTCCTGATTGGCCAACCGGCTTGCGTCATGTCTGCAGACATGCAACGTGTTTACTGATTGGACGGTGAAGAGCGTGAAGCACGTCAGATTTTCGGGAACGCCCGCCATCTTGGCGCGGACAGCACGGTGAAACTTGGTGGAAAACATACTATTTAGTAGAGTGTGTAAAAGTGTAAAATTGTAAAAGTGTTTGGGGAGGGTAAGGGAGTAAGAGATGGGTTAAATGTTGTATTTATTTAGGTGGTAGACCCCCCTGTTGTGTTCGCTTTGTCTGCGGATAACGCAGATGTTCTGAAATGTTCTAAATAAACGAAACGGGGGTGTTCTGAGTACACTACGCCTGTACGTATTGATTGCAAGAAAGCTGAAAGTGTTCTAAGAACACTCGCGGTGTCCTGAAATGTTCGAAAATAAACTAAATGGGTGTGTTCTGAGTATGGTAAGCCTGTCCGTTTTGTTCACAGGCAAGCTGAATCTGTTCTAAGAACACATCATGTGTCCTGGGATGTTCATCAATAAACAAAATGGGGGTGTCCTGAGGACGGGATGTCTGTCCGTACTGTTCGCAAGCAAGTTCAAATTGTTCTAAGAACACATGTTCGCAAGCAAGTTCAAATTGTTCTAAGAACACATGAAGTGTCCTGGGATGTTTGTAAATAAATGAAATGGGGGTGTTCTGAAGACACTACGCCTGTACGTATTGTTCGCAAGCAAGTTGAAACTGTTCTAAGAACACTCGCAGTGTCCTGAAATGTTCGAAAATAAACTAAATGGGTGTGTTCTGAGGACGGTATGCCTGTCCGTTTTGTTCGTAGGCAAGTTGAAACTGTTCTAAGAACACTCATCATGTCCGCGGACATTAAAAGTGCCAATATGGCATAGTTAAAATGTTTGACTCTATGTGTGTGATATGCTGCGGTGGTTGTGGCCAGGGCATAGAGTCTTGGGAGCATGGCCACAACCATCGCAGCATATCACACCCATAGTGGCTTATAACTTTGGGATCCAAGAACAAATTTATAAGCAACGAAGTTATAAGCCACTATGGGTGTGATATGCTGTGGTGGTTGTGGGCAGGGCCTATAGTCTTGGGTGCATGGACAAGAATCAAATTTATAAGCAGCAAAGTTATAAGTCACTATGGGTGTGATTTGCTGTGATGGTTGTACTTAATATAATATACTTACTGTTTGGTTTAGTAACTTTGTATTTAGTCGTGTTGTGGCTTGTTCACACATGGGTAGTGCCATACCATGTATGTCTGGTTTGTCTGTGGCGCTAATTTCAATTATTGGTTGCATTTCTTTTTTTAACATTGTTTCATTGAATTTGAAACAGCTTGCAAGAGTTGGCATTAAGGCCATACAATTGACATTGTTGTGGGCTAATTGTTCCATAACATCCGTAGCACATGCATTATCACCATAAAGTGCATGGATGTGCCGGGTTTTCAATATTGCTTGTGCTTCTTGAGATAATATACCAACTCTAATACTTTTTAAGATGTTGGCATAAGTGAGATCTGCAGATTGCCGCATGTTTTCTGTTAATTCTCTGTATTGGAAATGTTGCCAAAGGTTGACATTTCCAATGCTGCCAACAGTTTTACGGCAGAGTTTGTGTCCTAAGGTTTTAAAAATAGGCTCACCTTTTACTGGTGTCAATTGAAGAAGATCTCCGAAAACAATAATGTGTTTTCCTCCAAAGAGCTCTTTGTAGTTTGTTTTGAGTACTTCTTGTAATCTGAGGTGAATCAAGGCCAACATTAGGTTGGAGACCATGCTCACTTCATCTATTAGTAGCATTTTCATTTGTTTTAATACTCTGTGTAGTTCCATTGCAGCTTCTGTAGAAAGTTTGTAATAGGCTCATTTGTTTTGGTGTTCTACTGGCAGGAGTAGTAATCGGTGCAAAGTGACACCGCCTATGTGGTAGGCAGCTAAACCTGTGGGGGCAGTGACAACAGCTGACAGTTTGTTATTTGTCAATTGTTGAAGTAATTTACTGATGATTTTGATTAAGAATGTTTTGCTAGAACCAGCTTCACCACTGACGTACAGTAGTATAGGTTTGTAATTTTGGCAGGTGCATTCTTTGTTTTCATGTTGTACACCATGTGCAATTTCTTTTGTTACTTCTTCAAAAATGCTGCATTGCTCATTATAGTTAAGTCTTCTTTATCTTCTTACTGACACATGGTGTTTTCTACTTCTGTCATAGCTAATTCTGCCTCATTTGTTATTAGTGGCTCTCCCAGTGGTTCTTGGCTTCCTGTTATAGAAGGTTGACTACTGTCAGGAGTGTCCTTATCTAGTTGGGCCTGGAGTTCTTCTTCGTGTTGCTGTTCATTGTGCAACATTGTTTTGTACTGTGTAAAGTTTACATCAGTCATAGTGCTTTCATTTGCTTTGAAAGCGTCTTCATAGGAGTCATAGTTATCTAGTATTTCTTCTTCTTTTCTCCATATTATTTTTGTATGTGAAGTTTTGGGCTATGTGGTATAGACACATGGTTTCCAAAGTGCTACTTCTCTTTGGGTAGTATGTGTCCAGTAAATTGTTTTTTAAAATGTCTTGGCTGTTGGGATCATGTTTGGCTATTGTTTCTATATCTTCGTATGATTTTAGAACTCTTTTTCTAGATTTAGCAGGCCCAAGACTTAGCCATACTATATTTTCAGATTTTCCATACAAAGCAATACCAGTTAAACGATCTTCTGCTTCATAGTAGCCACATTCTCTATGGGAGAGCATTTTTATGCCCAAGATGTATAATTTCTGAGACAGTGTTTTGTCTGATGACAGGTCATTCCAGAGGTCTTGGAGCTCTGTTTTTTCTGCTTTGGTTAAGTATACTGTAACATATTGTGCAACTGCAGTGGAATTGTCTGCAATGTACTGCACATCTATGTTTGCATTCCATAAGTGGGCAATGATTGCATTGTAATCATTGATATATTTTTCTTCTTCTGTTCTTTTTATGTAACATGTATTTTTAGGTGATTTACCTTTAACACTATGGCCCTCATTACGACCCTGGCGGAAAGGGGAAAACGATGGCGGAAATGCAATACCGCCATCGAATAGCGCTCGGTGCGACTATGACCCGTCACCGCAAAGTACGAAGCCATTAGCGACACCGTAGTGAACGCCAACGCTAACTGCACTAAGCACGCGCGCGTGCGCCATGCCAAACCGCAAACACCACCATGGTGCAACGGTACGCCAATTCCGACCCCAGCGGACATGTACCTAACGCCATCAGGCATGGCGGAATGGACCATTCCGCCATGGCGAGAAGTACGGCATCGCGAATCAACCGTAAACGGCCCCACTGAGTGCCTGTACACCGCTCCCTGCCCACAAAGTACAACTCCCTGTAGGTGCAATGAAGTCACAATGCAACCAGTGAAATGTACAAAGCACCCATGCATGCCAACGAACAAAAGCAACACAAGAGGGGCCAATGGGAGCTGCAGGTCACAGATGGCACGAATACAGAAGCCATCCCAATGGACATGACCACAGTCCCCCACCAAGAAACGCACGCAAACACAGGCACCTGTGACCAGCAACATTCCGAAAATCACATCATTCCACCAGTCCACCTGGCTGACCGCCATCTGTCACACAAAACCCAATCCCCCGCCCCTGAGCATGACAACATCCAAACTGTCATATAGGCAGCCCCCATCCCTGACCTCACGGGCTCAGTAGGCAAACGCGCCCAGCACAGTACCACGCAACTAAACCCCGAAGCAGGAACCCAATGCAGATCTCCTCACAATACATCGCCCCACATATAGGCACATGCCACATCACTTGCAAAGAAAAACGCTACACGGGCCAAATCAGAATAGAAATTTAATGCACAACAAAATCACCAAGCCCATACAGCCATCAGGCCATGAACTCCAAAACACATTTCACCATTGTGGGCTGCATCCGCAAGAAATGACCAGCCACTACTTGTGTGACGCCCTGTCCCATCATGGTACACAGAGCCACAATCACGTACGAAAAGGCAAAAAGGAAGCGCACACAACCGCAGGGCCGTCCCAATGGGGAGGCACTAGTCCAGCTGAAAGGCCGAAATGTTGCTCCGAGCCACCAGTACTGCGTAAGGGCATGTGGGCCACTGGCGATCGTCCCATAAGATCGTAATGCTGCTCCACCGATTAACACGAAGCAGCAGGTGTCGGGAGTAAAATCCATCTGCAGGAGTGGCATACAGATGGCAGTGGCAAAAGGGGAGGAGATACCTGTCAACCCAAAGAAAAGAACAAGAACAGAATGGCCATCAGAACTACATTCGAACAACTCACTTCAATGAGCACACGAAATCCACAGCCATATGCATGCTAGCCCACTCCAAAGGATCATCACCACCCCAAAGCCACTTGCGACTCATAACCATCTATACCTAGGTGTAAACACCATCACGAACGAGTGTACCTGTGCATGCGTCTGCCAAAACAGAATCCATCAGATGGGAATGTTAACGTGCATGGACACAAGTGTCTGAGGGCGCGTCGAGACAGGGAGGGCTCAACAAGGCCAGATAGACGATGGTCCCACTATGGCAGCCCTGCATCACATAGCGTAGGGGAGGCGGATAGATCCCAAGAAGCCCTGTACATGGCAAACTCTGCATCAAATCACCTGCCCATGCATCCATTCATCATTCCCTCATCCCGGGATCAAAACGCATGAATAATTACTCACATGACATTAGAAACGTCCATTGAGTCTGTGCGTAATGCAGCCTGCTAAATCCACAGTGCCCCAGCCCGTAAATCCAGTGTTGTGAAGTAACATGTATTTGGGAATGGCCGGCCTCATCGCCCACGTAGCTATTGCGCATCCCAAACTATTCATATCAATCATTGCTCCCTCGCCATGGGCCCTGTCTCAAGGACATAGAACAATAGAACGTTATATTTGCAGTCAGACCTGTGGGCATCTCCTCGCCGCTAGCTGGAAACCGAAAGCGCCGCCCTTCGAATTCCTCATTTGCAACATCACGTCGAAAAGGCATCTGTGGCCGTTTGAAATCACTAATTATTCCATCGAGTGCGGCTGTGTGTGAAAATGGCAACTGCCTTCACCCACAAATGGGACGCCCCGCCCGTCGTTGCAACTCGGTACAGTGATGCATGAGGGCCCACCGTTACTCGAGTACTACGTTCCACTGACCCTTCACAAGTCCGTTCGCGACTGCACAGATAGTATGGGAAACAATGGGACCACAGCAGAATGAACATATCAACCAATCTTACACGCCCATCGGGTACAAATACATGATTGCAATAGCAAGATACCATTCCCCGAATTGCAGCGTAGTGCGCGGGACGTGCTCGGCCAAAGGGGAGAGCAGTTTGCACAGGTGGAATCAATCACCACAGGTGGAGGCCATACAGCCTGGAAACACATAAATTGCACACCCAGTCTCCTCCCACAACCACAGCGAAATGCTACCGGCAGGACTCGCGATGTTGGCCCTGGGGGACCTGATAGCACTGCAAGTGCTCCGACTCCAAGAAGAAGACGAACAACAACTACAACCAGCCGCACGGAGGAGACGCAGGAGGAGGAGGAGGCCAAGGCAGGGCCAGCAAGGCCCAGCAGCACAGCCACTACCACCACGCAGGCAGCCCGCAATCCCACGCCTCCGAGCACATCCGTTCAACCTCACTGATGAGCAGATCCACACCCTCTACCGTCTGGACCGGGACACCATAGCCGCCATTGTGGACATGACACAGGCTGACCTAGTCAGCATGATAGATAGCCCAACCGCAATCCCACCCCTACTGAAGGTGGTGTCTGTACTCCACTTCCTGGCCACAGGCACCTACCAGCACACAGTCGGACAGTTGCATGGCATTTCTCAGCCACTGTTCTCACGGACACTATTCCAAGTGCTCGATGCCCTCCTGCAGCACGCAGACGACTACATCTCCCTACCACGCTCGGAGCAGGAAATAACCAACACATAAGTGGGATTCCATGCACTTGCCGGCATACCGGGTTGCATTGGTGCCATCGACTGCACCCATGTTGAATTGGTCGTGCCACATGCCATGGAGGCCCAGTACCGCAACCGAAAACAATTTCATTCCCTGAATGTACAAATGGTGTGTGACTCCAACAGGATCTTTACGCATTGTTGTGCCCGATTCCCTGGATCAACCCATGATTCCATGGTCTTGAGGAACTCTACCATACCACGCTACATGGAGCGACACGCAGGGAACAGATCCTGGCTACTCGGTGAGTCTCATTGCATGCATGATGATGTGGGGTATGTGATTTGGCAATGTACTGGCAGGAAGGGGGGGGGTGTGCGTACGTATCAATGGCATCCCACATCCTACGTTTCTCGTCCACATACAGGTGATGCTGGATATCCACTGAAGAGATGGCTCCTCACACCAGTCCGGAACCCACGGGACCAGCATGAGGAGGACTACAACCATGCCCACTCACGTACCCGTGTAGTCATTGAGCAGGCATTCGGCCTACTGAAGGGCCGTTTCCGCTGCCTCAACAGGTCTGGCGGGGCACTCCTGTACCGCCATGAGAAGGTTGCAAAGATGGTGATGGCATGTGTCATGCTCCACAACATGTGCGTACGTAGAAATGTGCCCATGCCCCCTGACGCAGAACTGCAAGCACCGGATGATGGTCATGATGAGGGTGGGGATGTGGCAGCACCTCAAGGAGTCTGCGAGGCACCGGAGGCCCGTGACATTCGTCAGCATCTCATTGATGTATGCTTCTAGCACTCATGCCTGGTGGCTGATACATGGACACGGGACACGTGGCACTGTGTGTGTCTGGAACATGCACGAAATGGACTGTACGCCTATGATGGCCTAGTACACAAAGATCAATGTCCACACATCTCATTGGTTGATCGTGCACTGTTTATGGCATATGTGATATCATGTTGTACACCCTATCGACCCGCCACCCAAGTGAGCCCAACACACCCCCTCCACCCTCCTACCTCCCCCCCGAACACCAGTGTTCAAAGATGCTCATTGTCAGTGGGCTGTCGCTATTGCATGCCCCCTCTGCGGGTATCAGGGGCACCCCTGCCTGTGGAGCGCCGGGTCCTCCCAGATCTACGTTGGGGGCTGCCCTGGACGGAACTTGCAACGGATGATGTGTCTGCCTGCTCACGTCCATGCATGTCCCTAAGGGTTTGCGAGAGCTCAGTGAGCACACGGCGCACTGCGGCAAGTTCGGCACATACGTCTTTGGACGTCGCATGCAGTTCCCCCCTCAGGCTCTCGGTGCTTCTCTCAATTTGTGACCTTAGCGTCTCTGTGCCTCTCTCCATTTCTGCCCTAAGTGTCTCAGTTGATGTTTCTATGTCTGCCTTGGTGCCCCCACATTCATCGGCATGGTCCTTGAGGAGTTTGGCCAGTTGCTGCTGTTGTTCGATCAACTGGTCGAGGGACTGTTGCCTCTGCTGGGCCATGGCCATTTGCGGGGGTGTCGCAGAGGGGCTGTTGACCTCATGTTGCCTTCCCACAGGGCTTGGGGGGGATGGCCAGTCGTCGTCTTGTGGGTGCCCCTGCGTGGTATCCTCATGTTGTACGGGATGGGACAGACAGGGGGATTGGGACAGGTCATGGATGGATCTGACTTCGGCATCCCCGTTTTCTGTGTCCGAGCATGCTGCCATCAATGGGGTGTCACCTATGGTGCTGCTGCCACCAGAGGCAGTGCCTTCTGTGGCATCCATTGGGGGGACCTGTGGTGGTGGTGTTGTGGGCATGCTGGCTGCTGGGGTGCCTGTTGATGTTCCCTCCTGTGTGCTGCCACCTGATTTGTGCTGCTGCCGTGTCTTGATGCGTGCAGCTGAGGTGGAGGGTCTCTGGCCGTTGGTCTTGGCCCTCTTTGCAGGTGTGCTGGTAGGGGTGTCCTGTTGCTCGTCGTTTGGATCGGACCCTGTGGTGGAGTAAAGGAGAGCGAGGGTCATTGATGGGTCTGTGGGAATTGGAATGGCATAGTATCACATGCTTTGGGGTGGTACCTGAGGGTGATTTGGGTCGGGGCCTTGGAGGTGCTTTCATTTGTGTGTGGAGTGAGGGTGCAGTTGTTTGGCAGCCTGCAGTTAGGGTGTGCCTGCTGCACGTGTAGTGCGTGTTTTAGGGGTTTTTAATTATTTATGTATTTATTGTGGTTTTTAACGTGCGCTATCAGGCCGATGTGTGTGGACGTTCTCCTGGACATGTGTTTCTGTTGCACTATGTGGACGCATGGTACTTCACATGGATGGACTGTGTGGATTGTTTTATCTGGCCCACCTACCTGAATCTTCGGATGTCTGCACTCCTTTCTCCATCCCTCCGACTCCCTCAATGCTCTCCATTCCGATGGTGGAGGCACAGATTTCTTCCCAGGGGGTCAACTTGATGGGTGATTCAGGACCTCCCCCGGTGGCTGTGGCAATGTTGCGGTTGGCAGAGAGTATGCTGCGGACGCGTATCCGCAGGTCGTCCCATCGCTTGCGGCATTGCTGTGGGGTGCGGGGTGCGGTCCCCACCGCACTTACCCGCTGTGCAACCAGAGCCCATATGGCCTTCTTGTTTGCAAGTGCCGTCCTGGTCATTTGCGTGGAGAAGACCACGGCAGCATTCTCCTGGAGGGTCTCTGTTAGCACGGTGAGTTCCTCACGGGAGAAGTGGACCTGCCGCTTGCGGTCGCACGCTTTCTTCGCTGCTTTTCCCATTTTTCTTGGTTTCGCTAGGGTGGTTGACGGGGTGGGGTGTGTCTCAGGGTAGTGTTTTTAGTGGTTGTGTGGTTTTAGTGTATTTATAGGTGTACGCCGGGATGTTTCCCGTTCCGGGCCCGTGTTTTAACTTCCGTTTCCGTATATTTCAGGCCACCGTACTTTCCGGTAGGCGCACACTGCGGTGACCGCTAAGAGGGGTGGCGGTATTGCACCTGGGGCGCCGTACGGCGGCGGTGTGGGCCGTTTTGGGGTCTTTTCCGCCATCGCGGACTTTGCACTTCCGCCATGCCGTGGTGCTCGTGCCCGATGGGTCGGAATGGGCCGCACTTTGCTCCTTCGTGCAATGGCGGAAACGCTATTTACGCTGTGGCGCTCCGGTCAGTCGATTTCCGCAAGGGTCGTAATGAGGGCCTATGTCTAACTGAAGACATGTAGTTGTTCACTTGACCTGTTTTTGTAACCGGTCTAGGGAAACCAAAGCAGCATTTGGTGTAGTATTTCCCTTTGTTTTTGTATTTGCGACGACAATATTTGCCACATTTGTGTCTTCGAAATTGTAAAATTTGTGCATGAAGATCACTATTTGTTGCTTCTGATGGAATTTCACAAGTCACATATTTTTCAATAAACTGTAAAACAGTGGCGTCACTGTCTTGACCAAATTTAGGAGCATATTTAATCCATAAAAGCATGTGGATATGTCGTGCTCCTCTGGCTTGGTATTCTTTTCTCCAAAAGAAGTGTTGCACTTCTTCGAGGGAAGGAACAGTTTTATTACAAATAAAATGTAGCATAGCAATGAAGCGATGGTGAAAATATCTTGAAACATTAACAGGATCCAGAGAACAAAGTTCTCCAGGTGTTAGTTCATCTATGTTTGTTTTGTTTTTGTTTGATATGCATAGGAAATCATGTAAATCTTCCCATGCATGTTCTGCACAACTTAATGTAACAAACCAAGTGGGTGGGCCAAGGTTTCTTATCATACAACGTACATCTCCATGACGTCAAAACCAGTACTCTTTAGTACCATGCATATTTTCTAATAGATTTGTAATATTTGATTGTAAAACCTCACCTTTTTGTTGCACTTTTTGTATTAAATGTGTAGCTGACATATTTTGAAAGTGGGATCCTGATTTTAATGTGTGTGCAACTCCGTAACATAAAGTTGCTAGTTCACTTTCAAAGTGTAGGTGGAATATGTAGTCCACATTTTGTCTAAATCTGGGATCTTCAGAATACATCCGTAATGAGCAGTATTGTGATGCTGTTATTTGAATAGGTCTATCATCGTACCTTCCTCGTTTGCCAGTAGGAAAAAGTAGAGGAAAAGCACGTGCTTCTATACTTTTTTCCCATATGCTGATTGGTGATCGTTTTGTTTGATGCATTTGGTACGTTTCTAGTGCATCTTCTACGGTGTCATTAAAGTGCAATGGGTGAATTGTATAATGGTCTAAAGTATTGGATATTGAAGCAGGATCTAGGAGCTCAAATTGACCAGCTTCTTGTGTCTCTTGAATTATTTCAGTGGTATCCTTCAAGTTTTCTTCAATATTAATTTCTTTGTAGTATTCATTATTGTCTTTTAGAAATTGCAATGCTTGTCTAACTTTATGTAAATCTACCAGTTGTTGCCAATTTTTTTTGTCTTTTGTAGGTACACCATTTACTAAGATAATTAAAGATTGCTCCATTGGACGTTGCACTCATAGAGTGTGCACATTTTCTTTTAGATCTAATGGTAAATACACTACTTTTCCCCCGAATACCTTTCGCTAATTCAGAGGGAGATCATTTAGCTGTTTTTGGTTGATGGGGTATTATTGCTTGAAATGGGTGCACTGTTTGAATTATGATGCTCTCATATAAATTCAGTTGTTGTAGGGGTTTTGGTATTGGAAATAATTCAAAATTATTTGTGATAGCACATGAAGGAGTTTGGTTGTTGTCAAGTTGTGTAGTGCAGTAACTGCAAAGTATTAAGGGGTCAGTTATTTCGTATTTGTTTTCTGCTATAAGGTAGAGAGGTAATTCAAACCATTTAAAATCTTCATTGTCTTCTATTTTGTATGTTAGATCTACAGTTTTTGTTTTTTCAGCAGATGTACTTTTAAATTTCAGTATTTCTTTTTTGTATGTGTGTAGTAGAAGGTTGCCATGCATAGAATTGTTGCTAATTTGCTTTAAAGCTATTTTATTCTGTAAGTGGGATTCACTTCCAAAATATTTTTTCTGGATATAGTTGATTTCTTCAAGTAGGTCTTTTGCTGTACCATGTAGAAGAATGTTATTTAAATTGGCTCGTGCTAAAGCAGAACTTTTAGCATAGTACAGTTTATAGACTAGATTTCTTATAGTTGAATGATGTGTTGATATCATTTTGATATAATGGAAGGTGGTTTTGCAAGTAGGTCCTGAAATGCAGGCCAATGAATTGTCCTTGTAGTCCTGTGTACTTGGGCACTGGACAGGTATCCATATTTTGCAGTAGTTTAATTTTGATTTTGTCTTTGCCTTTCACATATTGATTAAGGAATTGGCGTAAAGACTTGAAAGATTCTTTGGGAATGTTACACATTGACGTGCATGGCCATTTGTATACTAGACGTTCTGATTCAGTTGAATGAACAGGTAATTCTAAGTTTTCTGGGGATATTTTTGTAAGCAGTATTTCTTGTTCCATTATGGTATTATTAACTTTTTCATAATCTCGTCCACTGCTATGTATGGCAATTGTATTTCTTTGCTATTGTTTGTATGCTTCTTCATTAAAGTATGGTTCTGTGTTCGTAGTGTGACTCCATTCACCTCCACAGATACTTAAGAAGTTATTTCTGTTGACATTTCATTTATTGAGAAGTCTTTTTTGTAATTTAGTCATTAGTTTTGTTAGTGGTTTCATTTTGTTTAACACTAAAATAAATAACTTTCTTTTGAGAAGGATTGCACTGTCTATCAACGCTTCTAAGATTAATTTCCTACGATAGGTTTTAAGGGTTGAGCTTGATTTCTCTCCTGTTTTTATAAGATTTTGAAGGACTCTTTGACGGAACATTTTTGCTAAAATACTTTTTTGGTATGCTTAGTTTGCACTATATCAAGATTTATAGGAGCAGTTTTATCTATAGTGGTAGCTGATTTTTTGTTAATTGGTTTGTGATTCGTTTTACATTTTGATAGAGGAGGCAAAGTTTCTGTAGTTGAAGCTTGTTTTGTTTCGCTAAATGACTGTATTAGCTGTTTTGTTTTAACTTTTTTTTACAAATTCTGCTAGAGATGGATGCTTGTTTTGGACACTTCTATTTTCATTTGCTCTACTTCTCCATTGCGTTCTACGGACTTGATTTTTGGTAGGCATTCTTTAGGGTCTGTTGAAAAAAATAAAGAAGTTATGGGTTGGGGTGTTCTTAATGTATGTGTGCTGTGTGCATAAGTGTCTGAGTAAGATGATAAAGATATATGTAATGGTGTGATTGTGCATTGGGCAGCTACAAATAGTTCGAATGGGTATTCTTGAATTTATGTGCTACTAAACTGGGGTTCAGATGATATAGAAAGTAAGCTGGTGGTGTGGAGAAGTAGAAATAGTAAATCTAATGGTATACAATTAAAACAGTTGTTTGTTCTATAATATCAAAATTCTAGGGGCTGAGATGGGTCATTTGTGTGTCGAAAAATAAGAAATTGTGCGTCATTCTGCCTGTAAATCTTTGTTTAAGAAATGGGGATTTGTAGGCAGAATGGTGCACAATCTCTATTTTTAGGCACAGAAATAGCATGAATTAACCTTACAGTGTGTTTGGATAATAGTACAAATAATATGGTGGTATTCAACTTAGTTGTTCTTTGTACTTCAAATTCGGCTGCTTCTTTTCAGGAGAATGGTCTTCACTGCAGTTGTAAAGGAAACAAATAAGTAATTTTGTTTGTATATAGCACTGTTTTTAATTTAGACATTGCTTTTTTTAAATTGACATTGACCCTCAGCGCCTTCCTCAAAATCATGAAAACTATCTTATTCACATAAAATGCGTCGCACCAGTTAAATACATATCATATGTTCTTAATGCATAAACTGTATTGTAATGACTAACTGTACCAACCAAAATATCATTTGTATGCTTGTGGAATTCATAATGTACCACTGAATACCACTATTTCTGTAACTAAGCTCTTGTAAGTAACAGCGCCTCAATGCCATGGGCTGCCTGCTCAGTATATAAATATAAGTAAATACATGTTTATGTTTTTGTACAAGAATTGTTGTTTGATATTTGAACATACTGTGTGCATGCAATTTTGTTTGAGTATGTTAACTCTTCATATTGTACTTTAAATATGTTAGTTCAACATGCTTTAAAAATGTGTGTGTAAAAAGAAATTAAATAGCAGATAGGTTTGGAAGTGACAGTTGATTTTAGGAGATGTAAAAAATGACAGTAAATTCAATTTATAGATTATACAAGCTAAATGTCAGTTAATCTGTTTATATGAATCTATAAGAATTGTACATGTACCATATAGAAAATATGCATACCTGTAGTTTGTGTTCATGCATATGGATATGCATGCAGTGCAAGTAGAAATCTTGGAGACTTGTACAGTATTTCTGGTAGAAGGTGCTTTCCAATGATATGACACTTGTACTCAGAGAGATTACCAGTACATTTAAAGTGCTGATCTACGATGATGCAGTTAGATGTAGAGGTCTTGGATGTGATTGGTGGATGTTCATGTGACTTCTTAGCTATATCCAATGAGGGAATGGCACAGAAAGTGAAAAGGAAATGGTAGGACTTTCCATGTCACAATATGTCCGTGGACATGGTGGTAGTCCGCGGACATCGGGTGTTACATCCAGGGATTTTGGGTTGGGGAGCCATGCAAATGAGAATGAGCAGAGAAAGGGATTGGTCAGGAAAGTTTAGTGGGTGTGTTGTGCCAGGAGAGAGTTTCTCAGATACTCTTTTTGCTGGGAGAAGAACAGATAGCTATGGCTGTGTGTTTCAGAAAACAGATTGTTTGGATTTTGGGAGACTCGTGGATACATTGGTTGAAGGTGCATGCAGAAAGCTGTGGAGCAGCTGTAGATCTTGGATTCCCACATGTGGAAGTGCACTGGCATGGAGTACGTGGAATGAAGTGGTTGGACTTGCTACCTCTCTGTGCTACTTTGGAGACAGAGCAACATCCAGACATAATTGTAATTCATTGTGGAGGAAACAGTTTAGGACATGTGTCTGGAATTTCTTTGCAATTTGCAATGAAAGAAGGACTTGGGAAGGTCATGGACATGTTTCCAAATTCTCAAGTAATTTTTTCACGGATTGCGCAGAGACAAATGTGGCTTCGTTCTGCTTCATTTGGTCCACAAATGGAGAAAGCAAGGCACAATGTCAATAAGGCTGTTTGTGCCTTTCTAAGAGATTTTGGCATGTCCTCTTTTCACAATTAAAATATTATGTTTCGTAGTACATACATTTTTCGCAGAGATGGAGTCCATCTTACTTATGCTGGCAATCAGATTTTTCTGAGAAATGTACAAAATGCATTGCGACCTTTTTTGGAATTACAGCATCCAATTTTGTAGTAGGTGTTGAGCATTTCAAATTTTTCAAACCCAAACAAACTCCACCAAAAGGCTCTTTTCAGAGCCACCACTTCCTCCCAGATAAAAGTGCAATGGTTATGATAGGGTAGCACCCCAAAATTTTAGATGTCCGCGGACTTCTAAAAAATACACAGGGACCTGCTTCATTTATTTTCACTTCTATTTTTTAACTGTGAAAGGTGGCTCTGAAAAGAGCCTTTTTTTAAAAATGTTGTTTTATATTATTTTTTTTTTTTATACAAGACACACTAGGAGAGGAGGGGAAAGGAGGGTGAGGGGGCACCAACCACGGGGATAAGAAAGGGCGAGCTGAGAGAGGAAGATGTAGAGTGGGTTTTACTTGGGTAGTGAGCAGACCTTCTCGTGCTCTGAGACGATAGTCTCAAAAGCACTACGAAGTCTCTCCCCCCTGCACAGTACTGCGTCGCAGCACATACACACAACTGTGACCCTAGAAAGGTAAGGGTAATCAGTATTGCGTATGGCCTGTGAGGCTGCTTGAGGAATATCCTGTCCCACAGGAGTGTTCCTTGTGGTGACAGGATCGGAAAAGGAGGATGAACTAGAGGAAGTCAACCTGCTACGCTCCTCACAAGGTACAACCTTGCGAATGGCCCCAGAGTAGAATGACTTTAGGTGTCGTTTCAGGGTAGTTGTCCCAAAGCTGTATGAACCATGCCTCCCACGACTGAGTACCATTTTGCACTCGTTGCAGGTGACTTGGTTCGCACGCGCTTTAGGACCATTACCACGAATGGTAAATAACCGCCACACCCAACACTCACACCGAGTGCTGGTAGTACGGACATTCACTACCTCATTCTCGTCATCCTCTTCATCCTCCTGTGCATCCTCACTCCTGTTCCCCTCTTCAGGCCCGAGGGGGGTGGTGCTGAGGCAGATGCAGCACCAAGTGGCATGAGTGGAGCCATAGAAGCCATCAGCTTGGAGTTGAAAATCTGCAAATTGGCAGCAAAATTCGCTGTGCTCTGTAGGATAGCCAGAAACACAATGAGAATGAGCTCTAGGGCGTGGTCTTTTATTGGGGTGCTGGAGCGCGGTTCATGGACATGCGTGCTGTCCGCAGACAGATCAAACAGAAAAAAGGGTTCAAAAAGTCACAAAAAGTATGTAGAAACTCACGATTACTATGTGGGACTTGTTCTATGGTGAGTTTTTATTGAAAAATATTGTAGATTACTTGAAAATGTAGTTTTAAATTGTTCGGGGACACGGACAGTGTTCGCAATCAGAACATAGACTGATCACGGGCGCGGTCACATGATAGGTTCGCGAACATGTTCGCGAAGGGAGCGGGTGTCCACAGGACACCAAATGCACTGAAACTGTTTTGCGCATGCGCGTTGGTGTTCTAGGGACACTGTTCGGTTCCTGAAGTGATTAAAAGTGCGTCACAAGTGAAACAAACAGTTACGGACAGGCGTAAGAACAGTTTCAACTTGCCTGCGAACAATACAGAACAATACAGAAAGGCATAGCGTCCTCAGGACACCCCCATTTTGTTTATTTACAAACATTTCAGGACACAGCCTGTGTACATAGAACAGTTTCAACTTGCCTGCAAACAATACGGACAGCATAGCGTCCTCAGGACACCCCCATTTTGTTTCTTTACGAACATTTCAGGACACCGCGTGTGTTCTGAGAACAGTTTCATCTTGCTAGCGAACCATACGGACAGATATAATGTTCTTAGGACACCTCCATTTTTGTTTCTTCATGGACATTCCGGACACCTTAATTGCTTTATTAAAAAAAAAAACAAGAAATGAATTAGGACACAATATAATCATTTTACTTTATTTTACATGTATGTTAAATTTATGACAGAGAAGGTGAGGCAGAAACTGAAACAAAAACAGGAGAATTGGGGGTTTCAATAGGATTTATATGAGGTGAAGAATGGATGGAAGTCTCATCAAAACATTTTGGTTCATGGAGCGGGTTTGGGGATAATTGAGTGGGATATGGTGAGGGGGGACAGGTACATGTGGGACAATGGTATGTAGTTGTTTGTCTGAAGTGATCCTCCACAAAGTTTTTTAAATTATTAAAATTTGCCAAGAGTAGGTCCATTTGTTCTTCTATGTGCTGAAGAGTCTTATCCAATACTGCTTTTTCTTTAGTATTTTCAATTTTTGTATGGTCTGTACAAAATAAAATATATATGTTAAATGTTTATAAAATAATATTTATTAATTGGTTTATATAGTAAAGTGTCTACCATTAGGTTCACTATCTTCTGACATTTCCTCACGTGGGAAATGCTCCTCTAGCCACTCCAGAGTACTAGACATTTCTGTGAGAGAAAAAACATAATATCATTTGTTTTGTATCTAATACAGAAAGTTTGCAAATATATGAGTAAAATGCAGTACACTTACTCTTTCAGGTAAGGTGTGTTCTGAGTGGTCTGTAGATCTGCTGTTCCTCTTAGTTGTGGAGTTTCTGTGAGGTAATCATGTTGGAAGCCTATCTTTCTTCTTTTGGTATATTCCATTTTAGAACATATTGTATTTAAATGAATGGTTAGTGTGTTATATATATGGGTTACAATTCTTATTTATTACTACATATAATGTGTATGTGTGCTGGTTTGTGAATTTGTAAAATGTTCATATGTTATGATATAACAATTAACATAGCCCCCAGACTTGTTGGGTAGTGCTGCTGTTGTCCGCACATGTCCGCGAACATTAAAAGAGCTCGCAGACATCAAATTCAGTAGAGGGGGTTCGGTATGTTCTATGTTACTTGTACATAAAGTCAGAGTTATTATTGTTAAGTTGCGCTACTAAAAACCTATGAAATTCAGTAAAAAAACATTGTTAAAGGGACATTATGGTTAAGTTGCGCTACTAAAAACCTATGAAATTCAGTGAAAAAACTTTGTTAAAGGGACGTTGTGGTTAAGTTGCGCTACTGAAAACCTATGAAATTCAGTGAAAAAACTTTGTTAAAGGGACGTTATGGTTAAGTTGCGCTACTAAAAACCTATGAAATTCAGTGAAAAAACTTTGTTAAAGGGATGTTTTGGTTCCAAGTAAAACCGAAAAACCCCTGAATTTCGCCAGTTATGGTAAGCTAAGCAACCATAACTCGCATCACCACCGTGCACTGCTAAGACTAACACCCATGACATCAAAGATGACATCACAAATGTCATTGATGACATCAATGATGACATCACATATGAATTTACTTTTCATGAAATGTCTATATAAGGGATTCTTATTATAATGTTGAGAAAAAAGTGTCAAGGACCATTGGAATAAATATCATGAACTAATTAGTGCATTAAGCAATGCATTGATATAAATAGCATTCTATTATGAAGTTCTATCCAGTATACTAAGCTACTCAGGCAGAAACCTAGGCATTGTGTGCAGCATACACGAGGAATGTATAATATTCATAATGTTGATATGTTGAATAATGAAATGATAACTGTTTTCTTATTAGAGTTTTATGTACTGTGAAATATGTAATAAGTAGCTAATAAAACCCACGTATTACATAATTGCATTATTACAGACAAAACACAAAGACACAATAACGCGTACAAATATGTGTATATACAGGGAAAGTGAAGTAAGCAAAAAAGCAGAAGTAGTAGCAGAAACAATTAATAATCTAACGGATTATCTTTATGCTAATAAATGATTGCTCTGTTGCAAAGCTGCTATTTATCCTATGTATATGTATTACATGATGTGACTGGACCCTAAGGAAAGTAGTGTGAATACAATGTACACAAATATGAACATATAGAGGGAATGTATAGTATAGTAACAAAAAAAAAAACAGAACTATCAGAAAGTGCTAATAACTCTACTGATTATTTTCATGCACAGAAAGGATTGCTGTCTTTCAAGCTTGTGTCTTCCCCTATGCGTATGTTTCATATCATATGAGTGGACCCTAAGAGAATTACTGTAAGAACATACTTGAAGGATAAGTCTACAAATATAGTACGTTTACAATTTTTAGTTACTGACTGAAGAAAAGCATGTGGCCTAGATGTGTCAGTAAAGGAAAAAAGAGGGAGACAGACATGTGATGTCAACAGTGATGTCATCAATGACATTTGTGATGTCATCTTTGATGATGTGGGTGTTAGTCTTAGCAGTGCACGGTGGTGACACGAGTTATGGTTGCTTAGCTTACCATAACTGGCGAATCTCAGGGGGGTTTTCGGTTTTACTTGGAACCATAACATCCCTTTAACAAAGTTTTTTCACTGAATTTCATATGTTTTTAGTAGCGCAACTTAAGCATAACGTCCCTTTAGCAAAGTTTTTTCACTGAATATATATATATATATATGTATATATATATATATACATTCTTCTCTACTTCTGACTATATTTTGTTTTCCTGCCTCCCTCCGTTACCTTTTGCCTTACTTGTTTCTAAGGCATGCACTTTTGCCAAAGCAATAGTCTTTTTCACTCACCGTTTGCATGTTTCCACTCTGGACCCTCGGGATCACCGCCTTTGTCACCGCCTTCTTCAGCTTTTCTCCCGCTCAGCTGCCCGTAGGAGTGGGAAGGGGTTACGTGGGGAAGCACAGGTCCCTTCAGACCTTGTAATGCAGATTTTATTTTTTACACTACCACTTTGTACGGGGATCTTCACAGTCTACTCAGCCGAATGGCAAAGGAGTTGTGATATTGCTGAGGACCTAGAGTTACTTTATGTCGACGGGCAATGGGTGTCTTATTCTAATAGATAATCGATAACTAGCCTATCTCTGCTACCAAGTGTACTCTGAGACCCCCGACCGGCCCATAGAGTCAGAGTTTGCTCAGAAGCACTTTAAGACAGGATAGCAGCACCCGTGAGATGGATGGGGGTGCAGATTTTATACTTCAACACCAATCAATAAAGCCAACTCAAACAGTTTGGCAAAGGGAGTCCGTTTAATGACAAGTACAGAAAACAGGGAGTTATGGATATCAGCAATGATGCGATCTACCTTCTCACTTCAACTCCAACAAACTTCATACAAGTTGTAAGATTTATATAAAACTCGTCATCATTGATGTGTAACACTCAAAAGTTAACATGTAATGCTATTGGTTAGGAAATGGTAACTTTACTATCGGTACTATATCTGTATATGGTAACGGAGTGAGGGGATTGGGTAAACACTGTCAGGTGGGCATCTAAGCCATTCCTTCAAAAATGAATACTGCAGATGTCACTAAAAGTACGACGTCTCATTGGTTCTAATAACTCTAGGACCCTAGATTATTTGGTCCATTGTGATTGGGTTGGCACCAACCCCATGCATACTTTTCCACTCTTCTTAGCAGCACGCAAAATGGTCGGTCAGGTGCGAGGTGCCCCTTAGTTACCCGGCCTTCCTCCAGTCCCTGCTACAATCAATCATAACTTTAGTTGCCATGTGTCAATTATTTCTCTGCGGTTGGCCTCGAGACTGCATCTTCTGTCTGGAAAACGTTCTGATATATTCATCTGGCCTGGTGCCATGCGTAGGTGTGATCTCTCGCTTCTTCTCTCTCAGCTGGTCACGTGATTCAGACACCGTGAATTTGTCTCTTGTCCATCAATTTGTGTATTTGATTTTTGTTTCACCAGCCACCTGCCTTTGCTTTCTTATCTCGACCTTTCAGAGGCAGGATATTCTGTTCTTAGTTTCAATTAGATGTAGCTACTGTTCATCTCTTCTATTGGTATGACCTTGGCTCTTCTGGCACGAGTTGTCTCTGCTGAGTTTCGTTTCAGCCGTCTCTTCTCGTTTTTGCTAAATGTGAAGCTTTTCTCGTATGGCCTTTAGTAACCTGGGTTGATTCTGCTTCTTGTGCAAAGTGGAACTATACTTATAATAAGGTGCTTCGTTTGAATTAGATTATGTATAATGGTGCTTGCAGCACTTTTCTTCTACTAAGCACAGCATGCCGCTCTGCTTTCTTAGCTTTCTTGCGGTTTCAAGCATATTTACAGGTGTAAACTTGTCCATTTCTTTGCCACCCTTACAGCTTAAGCTTCTTGCATTTTGACATTGTCCTTTCACTTTAGGTTCACGATATCCTTGTTCATGGCATTTCGTCTCCTTGCATCATTCTCTTGTTGTCATTTCTTCTATCTGTGAGTCAGTCCGGGCCCTCGTGACGTCACCATTCTTCTTCCATTAAGGCCTTTTTGGTTTCTTCAGGGACTGTACACAGATGATCTTCAATTCGCTTCATCTGTTGATAGGGTTTCCTCAATGGATACCTTACTGTCCATGGTTTCCTTGGTATTGGTACTTCAATAGGTGCTGTTCTTCTGATAGGTACAGGACAGAGCCCTACTGCGGCTCTCTGTTGGTTTATTTGCTTATCATACGTCACATTTCTCTGTGTGAACGTTCCTGGTACTTCAAAATGGGCGATTGGAGTGCAGGCTTTATTTGGGACCACCTCTACATTGGAAAAACTGAAATATTATTCATTGGCCCATCCCCGGCACACTTTCTCTTCAGGTTGCCCAAACCCATGGAGATCTGATATGAACCTATACTGGGAACTTAGGTTACATATTTTGGTGCACTATTTGATCACAACTTGTTCCTTATTGCACAAATCAATGACACATACCGCAAAATCCCACCTTTATGCTCAGAACGATCACTCCAATTCTTAAGCTGTCCCATAGAATTGAACCTACCAGAGCCGTAGTCCTATCTAGGCTCTATCTAGCACTAGATATTACTTAGGCTTGAAAAAAGAATCCATGCAAAGATTGCAACCCATAAAAACTACATAGCTTGACTATTCCTGGGCCTTAAGCTCTAAGGACACGCTTCACCTCACCTCACCTCGGATCAAGATATTGACAATGGGAGCATATCTACTCATCTGCTGAGGTTCACCTGCTTCCCATCTCCCAATCATGTAGTGGGAAATCTTTGTGATGGTAAAGAAAGTCCTCTCAGAAGCCACATTTACACCTCACTGATTTTGTTGCCTGCAAAAGAAGAATTACTGTTTCTGGGATTTGAGATCTCTGAAGACGATCATAAAGTACTGGCAAACCATTCTAGTACTAACGATAAGTTCATCACTGAGGTGAACAGCGACAAGATGAGTTAAGATAACACTTGAATACTGTGCCAACTGTTCAGCTATTGTCTGGCAACAGCAATATTGGGGTGAGGAAGCATTAACTAGAACAGCATGGACAGGAAGTTCCTTCTACGCTGATATCCTGAAATACGCAAGCATTTTGACACTTATATAATGATTTCCAAGCAGACTTGATGGACAACTTTGCCATATGCCTACAAGAAATGTGGCTGCGAATTCCACCAGTGAAAGATGGCTACTTAACATTGCTAAATCCAGCAGAGAAAAATTCCCAAGGTCGTCCCTTTTCCGGGTGAAGATTGGTACACATTGGGAAGTGATCGAAATAGTAAACCGTAACAGCTTTGTTCAAAGTACTCTGATCCAACACTCCATCAGAAAGACCCAGAAATTACAACAGTTGCTTCTAATTAATGTATATTCGAACCGAGCTAAGATTACCTCCGAAAACGTCATATCCTCAGTAACGTCAATAATTGATAAAAACCAAATGAGCCATCACGATTTATCGATTATCGTGTGTGGGGATATGAATATTGCATGGTTCCATTCTAAAAAAAATCTCATTCACGACAGCAATAAGGAAGCACAAAGAGTTAAATCCAGAAGATCTAGATGGGACGCTGAAATGGATGCACAAGTTTGTGATATGGTTAATGGGAATGTCACTGGTGATATACCCCCCAATTACACCTGCCATAGTATGGGCTATGACAAGACTTTGGACTATATTTGGACTTCAAAAAATGTATCGAACAAAATTGAGAAACTGAGAATAAATCCGACTGAGAACAGCGACCATGATGTTCTGGTAATGTCCTGGCTGTTACATCGAAAAATGGAAGAATCGATCTTGAGCCAAGAAATGGAAACAAATTATGGGCGAAACAGGCTTAGATTAAAAGAACAACAAATAATTCAACTGACCGAAGCCTTCCAAAAAATAGACAAAACAGCTCGAGACTCGACAAACTATGTAGCATTATTACCCTACCAAAGTCTGGGGTCTTTACTAAAGACAGAAAGCACAAAAATACACAATCACGAATGGAGTACGAGTGTAAACAATGAAAAGAAACAAGTTAAGAAGGACATACGTGAATTAAAAATCAAAATGGGGTGCTTGTACTTTTGGTCCAATTAAAGAACAGAAGCAAAAATACCAGAATTGGGTAAGAGCTTTCTCTTACTTGCGAGATCAAGAACGTGGTGAGAAGATGCTGTCCCTAATAAACACAAATAATTCAAAAGAGATATAGTGTATCCTGAACAGGGGTTTGGAAAACAAAGTGACATGATGGCAAATGGGGTCGCTGAGGGTGATTGGATAAAACACTTCAAGGAGGTGTTTTCCATGATAACATCCACAATCCTAACTACAACAGTGGAGGCTGCTACAAGCTGGGATATACGGGAGACCATAGAAGATATAAGTCATGTTATTGCAAAGTTAAAAAACTCGAGAGCTGCTGGGCCAGACGGCATAACGAATGTGATGCTGAAAGCACACAAACAAGAGTGGTCCACATTTATTGCAAAGTTATTTTCTATAATTGCTGACCAAGGCTCAATACCACCATCATGGACTGCGGCTATAATTGTCCCGGTTTTTAAGAAGGGCAATCGTGCTGATCCGGCCAACTATCGCCTGATTGCCATCCTCGATACAATTGGCAAGATATTTGCCACTTTTTTGCAGCAAAAACTAATGGCATGGGCAAACAAAAACAGAATCTCGGACTGTCGTCAGACAGGCTTCACAATGGGAGTCAGAACTGAGATCAACTTGACCCTGGAAAACCTGTTGAAATTGGAAGCTTTGGAAAAGAGGTCAAATCTTTTTTTGGCTTTTATCAATATGCACCAAGCTTTCAATACAATAAACCGTAAGATGTACTGGCAGAAATTAGAATACTGGGCCTGCCCAGAAAATCTACTGCAGCCGATAAAAGCACTTCACTCAAAGACATCAGTCCGAATTAGGATAAATGAAAAGGGGGACTTATCAGAGGCAATTGACACGCATAAAGGGGTGAAACAGGGATGCCCCCTCGCCGCCTCCCTATTTAAGTTGTTTATTGCCGATGTGCCTACTGCCCTAACTAACGTGAAGTGCTTTCCTCAAAAAATCAATGAACACCATATTTGCTGTGCAACATATGCTGATGATTTAGTCCTAATCAACTCTACTCAAATAGGACTAAAACGACTTCTCATAAAACTGCAAACCTATATGGATGAGAACGAATTAAGAATAAATGTCAAAAAAACTAAAATTATGAAGATCGGCCCATCAAAAGGAAGAAAAAAACAAAACCTTCAGCTGGATGATTGACAACAAAGTGATTGAGGACATTGTTGAAATTCGTTACTTAGGAGTTATGATTAACAAATCGATACAGGAATGGAGCTGGGTTCAAGACACGATCTAGCACTTAATGAGCTTTATGGAACCGTTATGTGGAAATCTATGGTGCTATTAAGGAAGATGACCATGTCAAACCCTGAACCAGCATATGAAATATTACAGCCAAATGACATCCGTCCATATGCTGGAATACTAATGTCATGGAATCAAAAGCTGAAGGCGATTTTGCTAGCAGCCGACATATCGATGGACACCCTGTTGGCCCAGCCCCAAATTGTGAAAAGAAAGTTGAAGCAGTGGTCTTGGATTCAAAATGTGTCCGGGTACGAAAGATTATCTACAGCTCCAGACTTGGGCCCAACAATGAATAAATTGGAAAAAATGCCAATTTACCTACAATTTCCGTCGTGATATCACTGCGACGGTTTCCTTCGACTGTGTGTAAACACATATAAATCAAAGGAAATGCTGGTGATGAGACACGATCAGGACACAAAGGATGATGCCTGCAGACACTGTTTGGTTAAAACTGAATCTATGAAACATCTAATAACAGAATGTTCATTACTTAAGGACCAAAGGACCCTTTATCTTGGCAAATTTGCACCAATGGACGACAATATGGACGAATGGTGGTTGCGTATTTTGAGTGGGAACTCGGTGCATTTAACCTGTTCCGTCATACATTTTCTTGACAAAATTATGAACTAAAAGCGGAAAGAAATCGCTTAAACAAGGCTGAATTTATCTGTGAATCCAATCAGCATGACTGACTAATAATGATTATAATTGTGACCAAATGTGAAGAATGAGATTAATGGGTGTGGATTGCTGTAATAAAAGTTTGTAATAAACTATATGTTACAATTAAAAAAATGCTAAACTTAACCTATTGGGGGAGGGGCTGGGGCAGGTTGGAAGGAAGCAAAGCTGAACCCAGTGAGAAGCGTGTTACCTTGTGGCTATAGAAGATACTCTTAGTATTTGCTTTGATGAGTGGCAACAGTGCCTAGTGGATTCAAAGATCACAACTTTGAACTAGAGGCTGATAGGTGTGTGATTTGGAATCATCCAAAGAGACTGAAAATAAAAGACTGAACGGCCTAAAGGTTTGTGCAAATCCCCCATTCAGTGTGTCAAGGGAAGTGGGGGTTCTGTGGGTGTCCCCCACACCCTTGTTCACTATACAGTGAATTGGGGTTGCGGGGGTGTCAATAGCAAAGGCTGCAGTGGCCAAAGCCTGTTCACAGGGAAATTGGTCCTGCATTACTGTATCTACATTATTGCTGTAAAATGCTAAGGGCTTGTGTTCCAGGGATGTTTGTTGAGCCAATACAGCAGAATGTGTATGTCTGTTAGAATGTGAGAACAAATACAATTATTTTGTGTAATCAGGGGTTGCCAGTACTGGAGAAATACTTATAGCATTTTTTAATTCTGTGAAAAATTCACCATTTCCCCTGTCCATTTCAGAGACCACTTCCTCTTCTGTGCTTCCTTGAGTCCCTGCATGAGAGGTTTTGTGTAAATAGAATAGTCAAAAATCCAAACTCTACAGTAGTTACACAAACCCAGGAACTATATGCTGTGGTGTATTCTGCACTGTAGAAGTTCTTTCCGGAGTTACTCTTTTCCCTGCTGATGATATTATTTGTCCCAAATACACAACCTCTTTCTGGCAATAATGAATTTTCTCCTGGTCTACTTTGTATCCTTTGTCTGCAAGCACTGTCAATAGTGTAATAGAATCTGCTCTTCACATCTCATCCATTGTGCTACATACTAGATGATCATCTACATACGGAATGATTGTGCTCAGTTCATGTATATTGCCCAAATCCATGTGTTATACTCTGATAAAAATACTCATGGTCTAACAAGACCCCTGTGTGAGAAACCTGAGGGTATTCTCTTGAGTAGACCTTGAGAAACCCTTATTCATGTGGCCAGGGAAGGGCTGGCACTCTCAGATTCCAACCCTGGGGGTGGACGAGTGAGGGAGGACCAACTGGGTAGGGGAACCCTGGGTTGTTCTTGGGGTAATGCTCCAGGTGAGATGCAGTATTATACCGGGGAAGAAGGAGAGGAGGATGAGATCCCTGGGACCTTTGTAGGTTGTACCACATCTGTCTTCCTTGCCCCCAATTAATCTCTCTTGCCCAGATCCAACATCCCCATAGTATATGACAAATCCCCTGGGAACCCAAACCCTGTTGCACTTGGAAATTCTCTCTCCCAGAACCGCTACATCCCGGTGTCCTAATTGAATACTCTCAGTCATTCTCCTCCACATCCCTCTGCCTATTATTTTCCATACTCCCAAACTGCTTTGACAAAACATCACCGCCTATCTATCTATCTATCTATCTATCTATCTATCTATCTATCTATCTATCTATCTATCTATATCTATCTATCTATCTATCACAAACCCTACCAAACTCACCTTTCCAAATTCACCTACCGCCCTAGGACGAAGAATATATTTCCTCATGACACCTTTTCCCCATCCTACACTCTAGGATACTTAGAAACTCTACCCCCCTTTTTCTAACACAAACACTTTCTCACCCCATGAAAACCAATGAATCAATGCTAGAACCGTTTACCAGACATGTCCCGACACAAGGGTCAGATAGAGTCAGGCAATTGACCCGAATCGCACACACCTGACAGCCCTTTCCCTTCCCCACAGGAATAAAAAATGGAGCACGAGATCAAAATACGAGCAAGGCAAACCGCACAACGAGACAGGTATCCCAGGGCAGCAGTTCAGGAAGAGGAGAAAAGCGGCCAGAACTGAAGGGGCGACAATGAGAGGCGTGTCCTTGCTCTTTCTGACCAAGTCCCGTGAAGGCTTCCAGAAAGGAATCATAAGACTGTGAACAATAGCCAGCATGTGTTGCAGCAGATGTCAACGGTACATGGGGCCCTCCTATACTGATAAGCAGGACAAGGAGAGACGCTTGCTACCATGGTACCGTCCATGACTCCAGACCAAAGAAAAGCCAAGCAGCTCATCACAGCCGGTGAGTCGAACGGAAGACCGATAAGAAACCGAACTGTGTTGAACAAAAGTTGTGAAGGGCAAATTAAGGCAAACTAGCTGCCGAGGGGTCAGGCACCACGTGGGTGTACGACTTGATTCCCATATTGTCAAAACTACCGATACTAGAAGGCCCTAGGAGAACCGTAAAGAAAAAGGTCAAAGTGGTAATACAGGGGTCTAGCAAAGCATCCTGTACAGTCGAAAGTCTTTGATCGGCACGTAATTGGAAAGCTAAGGGAGATGAATCCGCCATAGTGAGAAAGGAGAAGGAACAGTGTGGTTGGCGAGAGTGAACCCAACGGAGGGATGCCTACAAAAAGGGGTGAAGCATGATGCCCCATTGAACATTGTGTTGACAAGAATAAACCTGACAGAGGGATGTCCACAGTGGGTTGTTTAAAAAGACATTAAGACTTGTGAATGCAAAAGGAGAAATCTTGTGAGTAAAAGCTGTAGTTAACCCGACAGAGGGAGGCTGCTATTCGAGAAGGGTCTGAGCTGGGAAGAGGGGGATCCAAGGGTGAAAAGCCATCACCCAACGACTTTTGAATACCACAGGTGAAAACCTTTTAAATACCACATGCGAGAAGGGTCTGAGCCCGGAAGAGGGGGATCCAAGGGTGAAAAGCCATCACCCAACGACTTGAGAATGCAGCAGGCAAAATCGTATGAATAAAAGCCGGAGTGGACCCGACAGAGGGAGGTTGACATTCGAGAGGCGCCTGAGCCTGGAAGAGGGGGTCTCAGATGTGAAAACCATCAACCAACACCGAATAGATGAAATCTTGTGATTCAAAGCTGTAGTGAACCCGACAGAGGGAGGCTGCTATTCGAGAGGGATCTGACCCCGGAAGAGGGGGACCCAGAGGTGAAAAGCCATCACCCATCGTACATACAGAAACAAACTTTTTGTTTTGTTATTTTCAACCCGTCCGGTTCTCAGAGGAAATAGAATTTTTATGGAAAAGAAACTTAACCACCGAAGATCCTGATACCTGAGAACAGAACTGTAATCTCGTGCTGTGAAAGCTTGAGAGTGTGCTATACGCAAGATTCCCGTCTTGTCCCATGTTTAAAACGTGGTGAAGAGAAACCCCAAGGCTATAACATCCTGACTTATCATCTGTGAACACTTCTTTCTTTCTTGTGAACACTATCCCACACTCTTTGTATTTAGTTGTAAGGATTGGCAATATCTTTTTTTAGTATAGGTCCTTTTATTTGACAAGGCACCACTAGGACTGCCTTATTATGATTTGATTATCATAGCTTGCTCCCATATTAGATTAGGTTTAGAGTAGGCATTTTCCCAACCTAACTATAAAGTTTAATAAACACCCTTGAACAGTGATCACTTGTGTCTGTCTTTATTGAAGCCACCATGAATTCCTCACACCTGTGGGAGTCTGTTTTGTTTAAATCTCTGTCCGCGGTAGAGAAACACAGTAAGACATTGAGAATCAGGGTGTAAAACGTGTGGCCTATTTTGGTATGTTGCATAGAATTGTGGCGGGATTCAGTACAAGTGGGAACTATGATATTCAATGGGTGTACATCTTGTATGAACCTCCAACTTGACCTCTTTGCTTTTTTTACAGGGTGTATTGCCATATTACACAGTGTTTCTGAGGGCATTATAATGCCCTGCCGCTATTGGACAATTGTCTCATGGATCCCATTATCTGCTTCTCTTGACGGTGTGTGCTATTGCACTCAAGGTAACATTGCTCCTTGCTTCATCTTACTAAGTACTGCTCCTATGCACTTCAAGAGCCCTACGTCATGAGGGTTGTCCATCCATAAAGTGGTGGTACCTGAAGCAGGTCATCTTGTAAATATGCAGTCGTGCTTTTTGCAATAAGTAAAGGACATGTCCCATGGATTGTCAAGAGCATCCTTCAGCATCCTTTGGTCCTTCAGCATCCTTCTGTGCTTCGGCATCCATCTTCAGTATCCTGGTCTTCAGTCATGGTCTGCGACCTTCAGCATCCTGTTCAATACAGCTCTGCGTCGGGCTCCATCTTCCGCACAACCTGCATGGACTTGTTACTGCCCTTGGTCTTCCAGGCCTCCAGCTCCTGATGTCAGACGCCCTGTTCGAAAGCAAGCAACAGGATAGCCTCCGCCTTCCGATTGCCTCCCATCAAAACCAACCCTGCCATCTAAAAACTCGAGAAATTACCTGTATTCAGGAATGAGCGAGCCTCCCTCAGGGTTCCGCCATTGGTTCTACGCTGAAGTTCCAGCACCTGGAGGGAGAGAAACAACATAAGACAATTAGCAGAGACATCACGCCTGGGACAGAGACTATCATCGGCTGCAGCTCCCTCTTCGGGACCCATCTCCGGAGCCGCGCTTGCAGACACAGAACCACAGGTGAGCTGCATCCATGTGCTCCAGCCAGCCTCGCATTTTAAGGGGATTAGGGGAAGGGAGAGGGGACTGGGTGAACACTACGGTTATCTTTTCCACAGTAGACTTATCCTTGTTTCGCCCATTATGTTCCCACAACACCCCCCAGAACACCAATAAAGCAAGTCCCGAATACACCCAAGCCACCCCCAACCTCACGGCCCCTTGGAGGTTTTTCCACCACGTGACATGTGAGGGAAGGGGTGGTTTGGACATACAACCGGGTGAAAGGGACCAATACGGGGGCCACTCTGCAGCACAGTCCTGACTAGTCACTCCTGCAAGGCACCAGAGGTAAGCGTGACAAAACGCTAAGCCCACGTGGTAATCCCTGCCCGAGTGCAATGGACCCTGAAGTAGATCAGTTGTCCACCCTTTTGGGAGAACTGCAGGCCGAGGTGCATGCGGCCCTATCTGAGACCAATGCCATAAAAAGGGAAGTGGTAGTCAACCGGGAGAAGACAGAGGATTTAGCCAAACAGTTACTAGTCTCTCAAGCTGGCCAAGTCCCCCTTCGCGGACCCATGGAAAGGGGAGCTGAGAGGGCGCCCCACATCCAGGTTACCACCCCACACTCAGTTCCCTTGGCCTCGCCAGAACGATTCCTAGGGGACCATCAGAGCTATGCTGTGTTTATGAATCAATGCAGATTGCATTTCCTATGCCGCCCCGGGCCTTCCCCTCTGACCAGATTAAAATAGTCTTTGTCCTGTCTTACTTGGGGGGGCCACACTGCCAATTGGTCAGTGCCCCTGGTTAATAGGGATGATCCTGTTCTGCATGACTTTGGTGCCTTCCAATAGGAGTTAGACAAACTGTTTGCCCGTAACAATCATGGGGCAACCCTGGATGCCGAACTACTGACGTTACGGCAGGGGTCACAAGACCTATTGGTGCATGTTACTGCCTTTAACCGACTAGTGGCTGAAACAAACTGGCCGGAGGAAAAAAGAACCACTCTGTTCTATCGGGGTCTCAGGGGAGAATTAAAAGATGACCTGGCTCAGGTGGTCAATCCACCTACACGCTGCGCAGTCTACATAGAATTAGAAATCCAGTTGAACCATTGTTTACAAGAAAGAAGGGCTGATCGGAGTAAGGTAGGGACCCGGCCTGTTTATGTTCATCCACGTGAAGGGACAGGATGTCCCACGGAGAGCACCCCAGAACCCATGCAGTTGGGTAGTGCCCGAAGGCCCTCTCTCGAAAGAAGAAAGGGAGAGACAGCGGCCACATCAGTTATGTTTGTATTGTGGCAAGGCAGGCCACTTCTTAAAAGATTGCATAAACAAACCAAAGAAAAAGGCCTTGGGAGTCATGGGAGGGATAGCGAATTATCCAGAGAAGCCTGAACAGCCGTTGGAAAACTGCAGTTATCGCCAAGAGTAGTGATTGGCTTGTCAAGAGAGGTTAAAGTAAACACAGTCTCACATCTTACTGTACCCGTCATTCAGATTAAGTCTGGGCACCCCCATCAGATGCATGCACTAGAGGCCTACATTGACTGCAGAGCCATCAGCAACTATATTGACATGGGCATTGCGCGAAGAATTGGCCTTCAGAGACAGCAGCAGGGGAAGATCGATAATCTCATTTCGGTGGATGGTTCGCTGCTGGTATCAGGACCCGTCTCGCTTTGCACTGAGGAGGTAGAGATGTTGTGTAAAGATGGCCATCGAGAAAGCATAACCTTCGACCTGATCACTGCTCTGCAATTTCAGTTAATCCTAGGCATGCCTTGGCTTTTACGTCATAAGCCAGTAATCAACTGGAGAAACCATACAGTCATGTTCCTATCAGATTGCCTCTGTACCTGCTATTCCTACCTGTCCCCAGTCCACAGAGCGCTCAAATTGGGAGCTGCGGTATCCCCTAGTGTGTTAGGGCTCCTACCTCACCAGTATCAAGAGTTTGAAGACGTTTTGCAGAAGGAGGCTGCGGAAACCTTGCTACAGCGCAGGCCATACGATTGCCAGATCGACCTGATGCTTGGAATGCAACCCCTATGCAGTTGTATCTACGCGCTGACATAAAAAAGAAAATGAACACCTGCAGGAGTATTTAGACCGGTACCTCGCCAATGGTTCATACGACCATCCAAATCCCCAGCATCCTCAGCGATCTTTTTCATCCCGAAGAAAGGAGGTGAACTCCGGACCTGCATTGATTACAGGGGACTTAACAAGATTATAGTAAAAAATAGATACCCACTACCACTCATTCCCACACTCTTGGATCAGCTTAAAGAAGCAAAAATATATACCAAATTAGATCTACGCGGAGTGTACCACCTTGTTCGTATAAAAGAGGGAGATGAATGGAAAACGGCCTTCCGCACGAAATATGGGCTATTTGAATACACCTTAATGCCTTTTGGGTTGTGCAAGGTCATAGCGGCCTTCCAATTTTTTAAGACCGATGTGTTACGGGAGCTACTTAATGTGTGCGTCATGGTTTACATCGACGATAGACTTATCTACTCAACATCAGAAGAAGAACCGCAGTCCTGAGAAAGCTTCGTCAGCACCACTTGTACGCCAAGTTCGAGAAATGCTATTTCCACGTTGAGACGGTAGAAATTCTGAGATTCATATTAACCCCGCACGGCATCCAGATAGATAACAGGAAGGTGGAAGCAATCTTAAATTGGCATACTCCCACGTCCATAAAATCAGTGCAAAGCTTCCTTGGTTTTGCGAACTTCTATCAACCGTTTATACCAGGGTTTCAGACACAGCGTATCCCATCACCTCCCTACTACGAAAGCGCAAAACCTTCAAGTGGTCATCTGAAGCAGAACGAGCATTTGGGCAACTCAAGACACAATTCACAACGGCCTGTATTGTAAAACATCCAAATCCTGACCTGCTGTTTGTCAAAACAGATGCATCCAGTGTCGCAATGGGGGGGTGCTATCGTAGAGGGATCCTATTACCACTCACCTACACCCAATCGCCTTCTGGTCGAAAACATTTTCACCTAGCAAAATGAATTACTCCATAACCGACAAGGAACTTCTGGCCATCAAAGCGGCATTTAAACAATGGCGTCATCATCTACTGCGGGCACAACACACTATTATGGTCTACAAGGATCATCCAAACTTGCAGTTTTTACCGACCGCACACGCCCAATCACCTCATCAGCTCTGTTGGGCCCAGTTATTTTCTGAATATGACTTCATAATCACATTCCACCCTTGAGTCAAGAATGGGAATGCAGACGCATTGTCACGCATTGGATGGAGTCAGGAAGAAAAAGACGCTTATGCACCCCCTGCACCTGTGGCCATCATACCAGGAAACAAATTGCTAGGGCTAATCAGCCCAATGGTGTCACCTCTAGACCAGTTCCACCAGGATATCATGCAGGCCCTGACCCCAGAGCAATGGCAAGAATGGATAACCCAAGATGAGCATCGCTCCATTGAAAATGGCCTTCCGTTTCATCAAGGATGGCTCTATGTTCCTGTGCCTTGCATGAAAACTGAACTAATGCATAACTACCACGATACTCTGCTTGCGGGCCACCCGGGGATCACTAAAACCTTGGGGGAAATCCGCCAATATTACTGGTGGCCCACTTGACAAAAAGATGTAATACAATACATCAAGACTTGCAATGTGTGTGCGCGTAGTAAGATGCCTAAAACGAGGCCCTCTGGATTACTTCACCCTTTGCCAATACCACCCATCCCATGGCACACCATCTTGATGGACTTTATAACCGAGGTTCCTCCGTGCAATGGATGTAATTACCATTATGGTGGTAGTGGACTTGCTTACAAAGATGGCACACTTCATTGTCCTTAAGGGGTTACCAAATGCCGAGTGGTTAGCGCATTCTTTCATGACAAACATTGTGTGGTTACATGGCTTTCCATCAATCATCATCTCGGATAGAGGAAGTCAGTTCATATCCAAGTTTTGGAGGCATTGCTGCAAACAAGCCCATATTGACGTCCGACTATCTACAAGCCATCACCCACAAACGGATGGGCAGACCGAGATAACAAACTAGACACTAGAACAGTATTTGCGGTGCATGTTCCCTCACTCCGAAGACAGTTGGGTCGACCTCCTGTAGGTGACCGAATATGCTTACAATAATAACATACATAGTGCCACTAGGTTCAACCTTTTCTATTTTCTCTATGGACGACATCCAAAGACCACTGAGTTCAATCCACTCACTGCTCTGGAGGTGCCCACAGTCACATCCCTTCATACCAACATTAAAGAAACATTACAAAAAGCCCATGCAACACTTCAGGAAACTAAAAATACACAAAAGATATTCGCAAACAGGAAAAGAAGGGAGGCCCCGAATATAGAGTTGGGGTCAAGGTATGGGTCTCCACCAGACACATTCGATTAAAAGGCTCAAAGAGGTTCCACCCAAAATTTATAGGACCCTACCCTATATGCGCCATTATTAATCCAGTGGCAGTAAAACTTGAACTTCCCCCAAACCTAAAGATCCACCCAGTCCTCCACGTATCCCTGCTTAAACCCGTACACCCCGGGACTCGGGATTCCTTCAACAAGCCTCCCCTAGTAGAAATCCAGGAAGGAGAAAAAGAATACGAAGTAAAAGAAATTCTGGACTCCAAAATATGTAGGCAACATTTATACTATTTGGTAGACTGGAAGGGGTACAATGCTCAAGATAGGACATGGGAACCCAAGGAAAACATTCACGCTCCTCGATTGATTGCCCGTTTCCACCATAACTATCCCCACAAACAAGGACCGTGAGGGACGCGCCTTGGGGGGGGTCTTGGAGCGGAGTGCTGTCACAATCCTGTTACGGGCCCAGGGGTGGCGGGAAAACAGGTGGAGGGAGCCCCCCTCTCATACAATAGGGAAAAGGTGGACAGGGAAGGTGGCTGGCTGGCGCGAGCGTGCGGGTGGGCGTGACCTAGTTGCGGCCTGCCGGGAAGAGTGGAAAGCAAGGGCACCGCCCATCACAAGCCAAGAAGCACTGAGCGCATGCGAGCCCGGCATGTGCAGCAATATACCTGGCACGTGCACAAATCCAGCGCCCTTACGCATCTAGCTCCGGCAGGGTGTGGCACAGGACTATAAAGCCGCACCCGGACCGCACCCTGTGCTTAGCGTTTCTTCTGCTCCTGACAAAAGTAGTGTTTCGCTTACCGCTTTTGCACTCAAGCATCTTCCTGCGTTGAGCTCCTTGGTCAAGGGCATTCTTCTGCATCCGGTTGGGACTTCTTCAGCATTACTTCGGTTCTTCAGCATCCACGCGCTCCAGCCAGCCTCGCATTTTAAGGGGATTAGGGGAAGGGAGAGGGGACTGGGTGAACACTACGGTTATCTTTTCCACAGTAGACTTATCCTTGTTTCGCCCATTATGTTCCCACAACACCCCCCAGAACACCAATAAAGCAAGTCCCGAATACACCCAAGCCACCCCCAACCTCACGGCCCCTTGGAGGTTTTTCCACCACGTGACATGTGAGGGAAGGGGTGGTTTGGACATACAACCGGGTGAAAGGGACCAATACGGGGGCCACTCTGCAGCACAGTCCTGACTAGTCACTCCTGCAAGGCACCAGAGGTAAGCGTGACAAAACGCTAAGCCCACGTGGTAATCCCTGCCCGAGTGCAATGGACCCTGAAGTAGATCAGTTGTCCACCCTTTTGGGAGAACTGCAGGCCGAGGTGCATGCGGCCCTATCTGAGACCAATGCCATAAAAAGGGAAGTGGTAGTCAACCGGGAGAAGACAGAGGATTTAGCCAAACAGTTACTAGTCTCTCAAGCTGGCCAAGTCCCCCTTCGCGGACCCATGGAAAGGGGAGCTGAGAGGGCGCCCCACATCCAGGTTACCACCCCACACTCAGTTCCCTTGGCCTCGCCAGAACGATTCCTAGGGGACCATCAGAGCTATGCTGTGTTTATGAATCAATGCAGATTGCATTTCCTATGCCGCCCCGGGCCTTCCCCTCTGACCAGATTAAAATAGTCTTTGTCCTGTCTTACTTACGGGGGCCACACTGCCAATTGGTCAGTGCCCCTGGTTAATAGGGATGATCCTGTTCTGCATGACTTTGGTGCCTTCCAATAGGAGTTAGACAAACTGTTTGCCCGTAACAATCATGGGGCAACCCTGGATGCCGAACTACTGACGTTACGGCAGGGGTCACAAGACCTATTGGTGCATGTTACTGCCTTTAACCGACTAGTGGCTGAAACAAACTGGCCGGAGGAAAAAAGAACCACTCTGTTCTATCGGGGTCTCAGGGGAGAATTAAAAGATGACCTGGCTCAGGTGGTCAATCCACCTACACGCTGCGCAGTCTACATAGAATTAGAAATCCAGTTGAACCATTGTTTACAAGAAAGAAGGGCTGATCGGAGTAAGGTAGGGACCCGGCCTGTTTATGTTCATCCACGTGAAGGGACAGGATGTCCCACGGAGAGCACCCCAGAACCCATGCAGTTGGGTAGTGCCCGAAGGCCCTCTCTCGAAAGAAGAAAGGGAGAGACAGCGGCCACATCAGTTATGTTTGTATTGTGGCAAGGCAGGCCACTTCTTAAAAGATTGCATAAACAAACCAAAGAAAAAGGCCTTGGGAGTCATGGGAGGGATAGCGAATTATCCAGAGAAGCCTGAACAGCCGTTGGAAAACTGCAGTTATCGCCAAGAGTAGTGATTGGCTTGTCAAGAGAGGTTAAAGTAAACACAGTCTCACATCTTACTGTACCCGTCATTCAGATTAAGTCTGGGCACCCCCATCAGATGCATGCACTAGAGGCCTACATTGACTGCAGAGCCATCAGCAACTATATTGACATGGGCATTGCGCGAAGAATTGGCCTTCAGAGACAGCAGCAGGGGAAGATCGATAATCTCATTTCGGTGGATGGTTCGCTGCTGGTATCAGGACCCGTCTCGCTTTGCACTGAGGAGGTAGAGATGTTGTGTAAAGATGGCCATCGAGAAAGCATAACCTTCGACCTGATCACTGCTCTGCAATTTCAGTTAATCCTAGGCATGCCTTGGCTTTTACGTCATAAGCCAGTAATCAACTGGAGAAACCATACAGTCATGTTCCTATCAGATTGCCTCTGTACCTGCTATTCCTACCTGTCCCCAGTCCACAGAGCGCTCAAATTGGGAGCTGCGGTATCCCCTGGTGTGTTAGGGCTCCTACCTCACCAGTATCAAGAGTTTGAAGACGTTTTGCAGAAGGAGGCTGCGGAAACCTTGCTACAGCGCAGGCCATACGATTGCCAGATCGACCTGATGCTTGGAATGCAACCCCTATGCAGTTGTATCTACGCGCTGACATAAAAAAGAAAATGAACACCTGCAGGAGTATTTAGACCGGTACCTCGCCAATGGTTCATACGACCATCCAAATCCCCAGCATCCTCAGCGATCTTTTTCATCCCGAAGAAAGGAGGTGAACTCCGGACCTGCATTGATTACAGGGGACTTAACAAGATTATAGTAAAAAATAGATACCCACTACCACTCATTCCCACACTCTTGGATCAGCTTAAAGAAGCAAAAATATATACCAAATTAGATCTACGCGGAGTGTACCACCTTGTTCGTATAAAAGAGGGAGATGAATGGAAAACGGCCTTCCGCACGAAATATGGGCTATTTGAATACACCTTAATGCCTTTTGGGTTGTGCAAGGTCATAGCGGCCTTCCAATTTTTTAAGACCGATGTGTTACGGGAGCTACTTAATGTGTGCGTCATGGTTTACATCGACGATAGACTTATCTACTCAACATCAGAAGAAGAACCGCAGTCCTGAGAAAGCTTCGTCAGCACCACTTGTACGCCAAGTTCGAGAAATGCTATTTCCACGTTGAGACGGTAGAAATTCTGAGATTCATATTAACCCCGCACGGCATCCAGATAGATAACAGGAAGGTGGAAGCAATCTTAAATTGGCATACTCCCACGTCCATAAAATCAGTGCAAAGCTTCCTTGGTTTTGCGAACTTCTATCAACCGTTTATACCAGGGTTTCAGACACAGCGTATCCCATCACCTCCCTACTACGAAAGCGCAAAACCTTCAAGTGGTCATCTGAAGCAGAACGAGCATTTGGGCAACTCAAGACACAATTCACAACGGCCTGTATTGTAAAACATCCAAATCCTGACCTGCTGTTTGTCAAAACAGATGCATCCAGTGTCGCAATGGGGGGGTGCTATCGTAGAGGGATCCTATTACCACTCACCTACACCCAATCGCCTTCTGGTCGAAAACATTTTCACCTAGCAAAATGAATTACTCCATAACCGACAAGGAACTTCTGGCCATCAAAGCGGCATTTAAACAATGGCGTCATCATCTACTGCGGGCACAACACACTATTATGGTCTACAAGGATCATCCAAACTTGCAGTTTTTACCGACCGCACACGCCCAATCACCTCATCAGCTCTGTTGGGCCCAGTTATTTTCTGAATATGACTTCATAATCACATTCCACCCTTGAGTCAAGAATGGGAATGCAGACGCATTGTCACGCATTGGATGGAGTCAGGAAGAAAAAGACGCTTATGCACCCCCTGCACCTGTGGCCATCATACCAGGAAACAAATTGCTAGGGCTAATCAGCCCAATGGTGTCACCTCTAGACCAGTTCCACCAGGATATCATGCAGGCCCTGACCCCAGAGCAATGGCAAGAATGGATAACCCAAGATGAGCATCGCTCCATTGAAAATGGCCTTCCGTTTCATCAAGGATGGCTCTATGTTCCTGTGCCTTGCATGAAAACTGAACTAATGCATAACTACCACGATACTCTGCTTGCGGGCCACCCGGGGATCACTAAAACCTTGGGGGAAATCCGCCAATATTACTGGTGGCCCACTTGACAAAAAGATGTAATACAATACATCAAGACTTGCAATGTGTGTGCGCGTAGTAAGATGCCTAAAACGAGGCCCTCTGGATTACTTCACCCTTTGCCAATACCACCCATCCCATGGCACACCATCTTGATGGACTTTATAACCGAGGTTCCTCCGTGCAATGGATGTAATTACCATTATGGTGGTAGTGGACTTGCTTACAAAGATGGCACACTTCATTGTCCTTAAGGGGTTACCAAATGCCGAGTGGTTAGCGCATTCTTTCATGACAAACATTGTGTGGTTACATGGCTTTCCATCAATCATCATCTCGGATAGAGGAAGTCAGTTCATATCCAAGTTTTGGAGGCATTGCTGCAAACAAGCCCATATTGACGTCCGACTATCTACAAGCCATCACCCACAAACGGATGGGCAGACCGAGATAACAAACTAGACACTAGAACAGTATTTGCGGTGCATGTTCCCTCACTCCGAAGACAGTTGGGTCGACCTCCTGTAGGTGACCGAATATGCTTACAATAATAACATACATAGTGCCACTAGGTTCAACCTTTTCTATTTTCTCTATGGACGACATCCAAAGACCACTGAGTTCAATCCACTCACTGCTCTGGAGGTGCCCACAGTCACATCCCTTCATACCAACATTAAAGAAACATTACAAAAAGCCCATGCAACACTTCAGGAAACTAAAAATACACAAAAGATATTCGCAAACAGGAAAAGAAGGGAGGCCCCGAATATAGAGTTGGGGTCAAGGTATGGGTCTCCACCAGACACATTCGATTAAAAGGCTCAAAGAGGTTCCACCCAAAATTTATAGGACCCTACCCTATATGCGCCATTATTAATCCAGTGGCAGTAAAACTTGAACTTCCCCCAAACCTAAAGATCCACCCAGTCCTCCACGTATCCCTGCTTAAACCCGTACACCCCGGGACTCGGGATTCCTTCAACAAGCCTCCCCTAGTAGAAATCCAGGAAGGAGAAAAAGAATACGAAGTAAAAGAAATTCTGGACTCCAAAATATGTAGGCAACATTTATACTATTTGGTAGACTGGAAGGGGTACAATGCTCAAGATAGGACATGGGAACCCAAGGAAAACATTCACGCTCCTCGATTGATTGCCCGTTTCCACCATAACTATCCCCACAAACAAGGACCGTGAGGGACGCGCCTTGGGGGGGGTCTTGGAGCGGAGTGCTGTCACAATCCTGTTACGGGCCCAGGGGTGGCGGGAAAACAGGTGGAGGGAGCCCCCCTCTCATACAATAGGGAAAAGGTGGACAGGGAAGGTGGCTGGCTGGCGCGAGCGTGCGGGTGGGCGTGACCTAGTTGCGGCCTGCCGGGAAGAGTGGAAAGCAAGGGCACCGCCCATCACAAGCCAAGAAGCACTGAGCGCATGCGAGCCCGGCATGTGCAGCAATATACCTGGCACGTGCACAAATCCAGCGCCCTTACGCATCTAGCTCCGGCAGGGTGTGGCACAGGACTATAAAGCCGCACCCGGACCGCACCCTGTGCTTAGCGTTTCTTCTGCTCCTGACAAAAGTAGTGTTTCGCTTACCGCTTTTGCACTCAAGCATCTTCCTGCGTTGAGCTCCTTGGTCAAGGGCATTCTTCTGCATCCGGTTGGGACTTCTTCAGCATTACTTCGGTTCTTCAGCATCCACGCGCTCCAGCCAGCCTCGCATTTTAAGGGGATTAGGGGAAGGGAGAGGGGACTGGGTGAACACTACGGTTATCTTTTCCACAGTAGACTTACCCTTGTTTCGCCCATTAGGTTCCCACAACACCCCCCAGAACACCAATAAAGCAAGTCCCGAATACACCCAGGCCACCCCCAACCTCACGGCCCCCTGGAGGTTTTTCCACCACGTGATATGTGAGGGAAGGGGTGGTTTGGACATACAACCGGGTGAAAGGGACCAATACGGGGGCCACTCTGCAGCACAGTCCGGACTAGTCACTCCTGCAAGGCACCAGAGGTAAGCGTGACAGTAGCACCATCACTGAACAATGCTCGTATTATTGCCAGGACCCTAGAGCAACAAATTCCTGGTGTGGAACACACTACCCATCCCTCTGAAAATGAAATGGGCATGTTCACTTTGCTTAACAATTCCCGCCCGAACAAGTTTACTGGTGTTGCCTTTGAAAACAATAATACCTCCTGGTTACCTACCTTGATGGGTAAGTCTTATGTGAATGGAACCAAATGTATTGCCCCAGAGAATCTTGGCGTGTTCATTACTTTACCTGAGAAGGGGAGGGCCCTTCCTTTATACATGATTTTTTGCATCTCTGTCAACCATAAACACAAACGGTTTGTTGCCTATCTCCACATTTACATGGGGTTCCTTTTCTGGGTCAGCAGTGACTGACAGGACTGGGCATATCAGTGCTCTCTGTGAGCTGTCCTAGTTGGGATATGTGTTCAACCCTGGGAATACAAAAGGTTTACCACCCACCTCACTTGCCACTGTGTATGATGACAGTGTGCCGTGTGGCAAAGCATTATTGGGTGCTATAAGTTGCATCTGCTGGGGTACAGGTGCTTGATATTAATACTGGGTTTGTTGTACCTGCTAGGGGTGCTTGCGCAGGCATCACACCATATGGACTGCTTGGGGGCGTCGTCCCATACTGATGATATGTAACTGAGGCTACCTCTCCACTAGGATATTCTCTTGGTTTATATGAATAAGGTTGCCTGCTCCTACATTCTCATGCATAATTGCCCACTTTCCCACATGGCCAACACAGTCTTGGTCCTATCCTGCCAAATTCTGCTCCTCTACCTCCCCTTGAAACCCTCCCCTTCCCTGCGGATAACCTCCTGGGTAAGCTCCCTGATAACCACTCTGGTGCCCTATCTGATACCCTTGGTTGTCCGGATACCGTTGGTATCCCCCTTCGGTCCACCCCGGTGCCATTCACACTTCTACCAGAGCTGTCCTTTGTTCTACCTGCTGTATGGGTTAACCCGTAACTTCTTTTGTACTAACTTCGATATCCGCTACTTCCTTTTCCTGTCGCCTTTTGCAATGATGGATTTTTATTGCCTGAATCTCTGCCCAGCCCTTTGCTTCGATCCCTACTACCTTATCCAAATCCTACTGCACTTTCTATGGGAGTTGTTTAACATATGATAAAATATTGCTATTGTCTTGTCCAATGAGTCCCCTGTCTCAGCCATCCACATCTCCTGAATCTGTTATATATACTGCACTGGATCTTCGTCTATCTTCATAGTGCATGCCATAATTGAATGCATCTCCGGTGTGTCAGGTTGTGCTGTTTTTCGTGCAGCCCACACTCTAGCCCGGCAATTGTTAAAATGTACCCCATCATGATCTTTCTCACCATCCATACCCCTGGATAGCTTGTCTTTTTTCAAAATGTCATCTCCTTGGTCCCCCAAAACTGCAGCAAACAAGCTTTTCGTATCTCCTATGTCCATGGTAATACCTGAAGCTGTTCCTCAAGTGCGTATATCTACATGCCCACTCCCGCGGCAAGTGAGGGCAATGCCTTAATCAGATTGTTTCTATCCATGTGTCGGCTAGGGCACGTACTGTTCTATGCCAGGGCCTTTATATAACAATGAAAACTGTGTTCCCACCTGCTTCGCTGATAACTTCTTCTCTGCTCGCTTCCCTTTCACCACTGCCATACGACCTGGACATTCTCTTAATCTTGGGCCCCACAAACTCTCTACTCTTGGTGTCACTCTAGGTGGAACCTCTTCTTCCTGCTCCTCATCTGTCCCCCACTCTTCCTTCTCCTCCGCCACTCCTGCCTCAGCATCTGATCGGATGGATTCATAATCTAAACTATCTGATTGCAGTCACCCTTCCCTATATCTTTCATCATAGCGTCCATGAGCCCTCATTTCAAAATGTACATCTCTAATCACAGTACTTTCAATTTGAAATGAAATATCATCTACTCTCCACTCATTGGTACCTATTGGCACTCTTCGCCCTTCTCCCCTCTCCTGTGTTACTCACACAAGCTCTGCTTCTGTCGTTTGGAGCGCCCTTTCTTAATCTCTTTGTGCCCTATTTTATGATTCCATTACTAATGGGTTGCACCCAGCACTTGCTGCTAGGGGCTGAGGGACATTTTCAGGGCTTGCTGTTGAGGAATGGCATGGGGCACATACTGAAGGCTAGTATATCCTGCAGCTGCTTGCATGGGGTAACACCCCGGATGGGGTGGCAGCGATGTGGGTTTGTGGGTGTTTTGGATTTTTCAGGCTGCTCACAGGTTACCGTCATGGCACTAGGAGTAGTGGGAATGATGAAAGGTGCTTGTATAAATACCTCTCCTCTTTTTGGATCCATAGAGACATCTTCCAAATCGTCTACTATTCTTCAGAGCTCGAGAACGCCCTTCTACTCCTCAACTTCTTCCCCTTATTTTTCACCGACAAATAAGTGTACTTATCACTCAAATCTTCTATATTATTTGTTGCTTCTTTGGGCTAGGGCTTATACATTCCCCCTCGTGATTCAATGACCCACTTGTTGTGATACTTCATTATTTTTTCCTGGTACAGCGGAAGGGCTGTAAACCTATATTTGAGTGCCATCAGGGAACTCATGTTGTAGCCAAGCCTAACCTTGTAATGCTATCTCACTTCCTAGACACTGGTCCACCTGTACCAATCTTCCTCACCCTCCCACTATTTTCCACCCTTCCAGTTACCCTTTCCGTCCCTTGTAGCCAACACACTGCACATTAAATACCACACACTACTCTCCACACCATTCAGCAACTACTACTTCACACCACAACAATTCAATAATACCTTAAACCATAAATCAATAAAACAAAAATATATACACAATGTTTTAGAGCCTTCCCCAATCTCCACTTAGGATGAGGAAATGTACCTCCTTATGCCCCCTTCTGCGGGATCCCAGGTCCACAATATAATGGACCTACACAAGAAAATCCCACTTATTTACAAATGGTTGCGAGAAACTCGAGGGTATCCTCACTCATACATACTCCCCTTGGATCCTCTTCTCAGGTAGCCAGGGAATGGCCATCGCTTTTGGATCCTGACCCTAGGGATGGAGAAGTGAGGGAGGATCACCTGGGTGGAGGGACCTTGGGGATTGGGAGTGGGGTTCCCACAGGAGAGACATGGTATCCCCCTTCCACTATTGAAGATCAGCCTAACCCTCTCCCAGCCTTTATAGGCTACTGTACGCCAGCTCCCATCATTTCCCCACATTTTATCTCTGACAGTACTGGGACAAGAAAGAGGTGACAGAGTAATGAACACTAAAAGCCCATTTCACCACTCTAGTACTGGGACGAGGTAGATGCCTGCACAGTACTGTGATGGTCAGTCATGTCCCTGTTATTATAGTCAGGCAAGCCCAATTAAAAATCCACACCTGCAACCTGTCAAGTGGTTGCAGGTGTATAAAGGGAGAGCCAGAGAACAGGAGAGAGAGCATCAGGAAGGCCTGTGTGGGAACGACTAGCAAGAGACCCTTTTCATGAGGAGGCAGCCATTGTGGGACATGAGAAGGAGCCAAGATGCCGGCTGACATCCCAGAGGGCCTGTGGAGCCCAAGGAGGGTTGGGCCATTAGGCTGCCAGGAAAGACAAGAGGATGCCGTCTGCATCTGTGCAGAGGCAACAGAGTTGCCGGCAGGTGCACGACAGCACCTGACATGTGAGCGGGGCTTGCAGAAGTTAGCCTGCCGACCTGAGAAGCAGAAAGGAAGCAGCAGGAACTGCCAGGGTGGAACGTCGAGGACCAGTGAGTGTCGGGAAAGCCTCTCAAAGTCGGGACGCCACTAGCGGGCTGCGCACAAGCAACAAAGTACCAAATTGAATGAAAACTTGAACCCAAGTTGAATTATGCATATTGAATACCAATTTGAATAATATGAATGAAAACTTAAAACCAAGACGAATTATGCCTATGGAATACCGCGCTGAATAAAAACTTGAAACTAAACATATTGAATACTGAATTGAATAAAACTTTATGGGCAAAGCAAATAGCAGCCAAAGGGAAAGTACCCATGTGAAAGCAACCTATGGAAAAGAGAACAAGTGTGAAAGAGTTCCATAGAAAGGTTGGGCATGAATAGTCTACCACAAAGTGCACTTTATGAATGGATGCAGTGGATGCAGCAAAGCCAAAGGCTGGCAGGAGGTGTGTGACACGTTATGGCAAAGCCAAGAGGCTAAATAGGAGAAGCCAGAAGAGTGTAAAACTGCACATAAAGCCAAGAAGCTGACAAAGGGAAAATAAGCATAAGTGAATTTGTACACAAGGGCAAGTACAGTAGAACCTGTGTGGGCTGAAGGGCCTAGGGATCCTGGTTGCCCAACCTGTGATGGGTGCACCGTGCGGTCTGACAACTGTGCCTAGACCAGTGAGCCAAGGAAAAACACTGTAACTGAACTGGCGATGCAATCCAGAAGGAGAGTAAGGCTGACCTAGAGTTCTGTCGAACTTTTGAAAAGACTGACACATGTACAAGTGGCTGAGTTAAACTCTTGGGCAAGGGAACCCAGAGACTGGAGGAACTGCAAATGTTGGCGTGAGAACGAATCCTCAGAACCCTTTTCTTTTAAACTGTATTGCTTGGAACTTTGAGAAGGGAAACCCGAGGATTGTGTGGAACTGTATTACCGTGAACTTGAGAAAGGCAATCTTGAGACTTTTCTGGAACTTTCTTGAACTTGGGGAAGGGGAGCTGAAAAGGAAGCTAGGAGATGGAAGAAGCTCGGAACTTAGTGTTAATCACCATTTCTTTTATTATTGACACAGACAGACTTTTAATTGGAACTCTTTGACTTAGTGTTGTTAAGGTAGGGAAATCCCAATTTAGCATAGGGCAAGATAGGCCTTCTACCATCCTGACATTTGATTTAATAAATCATTTTATTTTGAACTTTGAATCTGTTGTCTGCGTCTTGCTTCATGATGCCTTCACAAGATGCCTTCACATGGTGTAGACCCTTCCTCTTTTCCCTTGCCTCTGGAAGAGGGGATTTACCTCCTCACACTCCTTTGTGCTGAGTGGCATGTTCCCAGGTCCTCCATGTAATGGACCTTACTCCTTATTTTGTACTGCAGCGCTACCTTTCCTCCACAATCAGAGAAGGTCCCATTACTCTCTGGTCATCTTTTAGCTCATAATATATACTGTAACGTCAACTTATACCAAACTACTATATTCTGCCATGTGGTCTTGTCATACTTGTCTCACTCGCCATCAACTCACTTCACACACATACTTTCCCCTTTTTGTTTTCTCCCGCAAAGGTGCACTTAAATCTATGCATTCTCCTGAGTTCCTCCGATATGGGGTACTTTGAACAGCCTGCACAATTTGGGGGCAGAACCCTGATCTACAGAGCAGACAGGCCTTCTGGCAACACAGCACCTCTAAACCTGTCTTCAAGTCGTGCGTGGTGACTGGTTACTGCAGATGGCCGCAGGACACCAGGATGCGTGGCTGGGACACCTCCAACCTCACAGAGTCTGGTATCACGTTGGGGTCACTAATTCGGCAGCCCAACAACCATGGAATGAAAACAATCCACATGACAAAATAATCACTGCACCTCTTTTCAGGGGAAAACAATGTTTATTACATGCAAAAAGGGTCTTATACACTCCCGTAGAAGCAACCTGGCACAGAACTCTCTGATTTTCCAAAGGGTTACAGGTTATATAACAGCCAGCCCGCAAACTAACCACACTATGCATAATAATGAGTAAGGCATAATCCCAGCACCCATATTGGCTACCAACAATAGAAGATAATAATCCCCCCATAGTCCCTTGACCGATTGGCCACATCTACGCTACCCCCATTCCCTTAGACACGTGGTCCTCTACATTGTCACTATCAAACCCAGGTATATGATAGTTGGGTTCTTAGGAATAGGTTTGTAAATTTGGGACCATCACATGATGTGCACCCTTCTCTTCCAGATGTGATCAAAGTAACTTGGTAAGAACAACTCTGCTTTGATTATACAATAGGCTTCCTCATTAACCCAGATACCATTGCGCACACAAGCTGCACCCCCAACTTTGTACTTAATGAATTGGCCTCATCTTCGCTCCTTATGTCCTAAATCACAAGACGTTCTAGATGCGGATCCCACCTTATCTTCTCCCAACCCAAGGTGGCCAGGGATGACATGACCAGGGCACTGCTCCTCCGTCTGAATTTCGAGGATTTCTTTGCTGTGCCTAGGTGTATTTCATATGGGGTATCTGTCCCATGGTGAGGGCAGTAGTGTTCTAAATCCTTGCCTGGCTCTTAGTCATCACAGAGCCACATGCCCTATCCTCGTGAATTTGTAATGCGAAGGGTGGATCCCTTCCTGCTCTTTTATCAACTAACATTCCCTTCCCACTAGATTCAGGCCCAGCAGCTGGATACAATTAGTGCTTATCTGTGCACCATGGGTGCCTCTGACCTTGACTTCTCTCCCGGGGAACGGGAAAGGGAATTTGTTTTCGGAGCTGAACTACCTGAGCCGCAGCTCAAAACCAAGCTCCTCGTTCTCTTCTGTTGATCTTGTGCTAGGGCTTAACATCGAAAATGGCAAAACATCTGCCAATTTAATACACCAACCTCGCTTCTACCACACTGCCTTGCTGACTACATCTTCCACTTATTTCAATCCTTCCCACACATCACGCTATCCTACATCACTACAATACACAAACTAAACACTAACCTACAATGCTGCCCTATGAATTACCTATGCAACCTCAATATGAATACATGTGTTGCTCTTTCTGTGTTGTTATATGTAATGATCTAATATGTATCAAACCTAACTAAGACAATGTATGCCATGTCCAGGACACAACCTTCACTCTGCTCCCACAATGGTGCACTCAAATAGGTTTTCCTCAACCAGAACGTGTTTGCCTGGCTGCGACACTGTAAATGCATCCCAACACTATGCAGATCTCATTGGCAGTGGGCAGCTTTGAGTGTAATTCCCCTGCGTCTACCAAAGTCATTGCCAGCAAGAGGTAGTTAGGCGCCCATTCCATGGGTACCCTGTCCACCCCCCTCTTGGTCTGGTCCACTCTACCTCTAAGCTCCTCCTCTTTCTTTGTCCCTGCAATGATTGTGGCCTCTTCACCTCCCCTCTTATCTTTTCTTTTTCTCCCATAGGTGGTTTTGATATTTGAACTTGTTGCCCCCTCCCTTTCTTCTTTTGTTTTTGATCCTCACTTACCTTTACCTCCACCTCGTTCCATCTTTTTGCCTTTCCACTGTTCGCTTTGCATTTCACCACTTTCATCATGCTGGATACTCCTGCTTCATACCCAGTTACCCTGAAATGTGGGGTTCCAGAGGGCACCTTGCCTGTCACCCATCTTATTTCATGTTTGCATTAAACTCCTTCATGACCTATTCATCCAGGAATGGGCATTGCTGACACCCAGCTCCTAAGAAGGCCGATAGGTAAGCCTTCTGATAATTTTAATCATACCCAGCTCTGCTTTGACATCATAGAGTTCTGGATGTGGGGAGCTTGCTGATTCTCAACCATATTAAAACATAATTCTTCTGCTATATATCGATCATCTAAAAATGTGGATGAAAGCCATAAACCCATACATCCTCATTGCATGTAATAAGACACAAGAAACAACAGGGGGATGGACTTGTAGACAAAGAAAGGGGGTGGTGGGACGCAAAAGGTTTTGTAACTTGGTTTGTATTTCCAAGATTTTTATTTAATTCAAAAACAAGTCTAAAATAATTATTAAACACAATTTCAATAAAACATTGTGGCTCATTCATTTTCACTCATCCACATTCACACTTTCCTCGACAAACTATCACACTGTTTTTTTCAAAAAATGGTCTATACATAAGAAAACAGTCGTAAATGTGATGCATCTTAGAACATTCGTGGTTCACAAAGAGCACTCCCCATCAATTTGGGAAAGCAAAAAAGTCTGTGTTGTATAGTTCCCACAGATTATCACGTTCGACGCGAGAATCTGTGGGACAGGTACCCCTCTTTTTTTGAAATGTAATAAGACACATACAGTGGACAATGCAAAATCATTAGGTGTCGTGTTTGACTCCACTCGTCACGACGTCTTCGCAGGTTAACACCATAGAGCGCTCCTTGTCTTATTACATTATGCTACTCAGACGCATCCGTTTGTTTTTGTCGGAAGCCAACTGTGCAGCGATTACTCCTGCTACAATGCAAGTGCAACCTGACTTTTGCAATGTTCTCTACAGAATACTGTGGCCAGAACTCCAATTCTCCACTCTCTTTTCATATTTCACCCATTATTAGGGGACTTCGCTGGCTGCCTGTATAGGGCAGGGTTTCTTTTACAACACTTAGCTTAGTGCATAAAGCTCTATATGGCCCTGCCTCGGCTGACTTCAAAGATACAATCAAATGGCACATTACCTGCAAAAGGCTCTCAAAATGTACAAGGCCACTCGCAGTGGTGAAGAGATTTTATGAAGGGCGAATACCATATGCATGGTACTCGACCTTGCTGGCGAGTATGGGGTTGTTTGTAACATTTTTCCAGTAAATGGCAAATAAATGTTTCACTGTGCATAGCTGACAGCATTGCACCAAAAAAGAAGTGTGCTTATGGTGACATGTACCGTTTTACGGAAGGCATTGGTTAATATTTTGTGTCCCCCGTCACCGTGGGGCTAGTGCATTCCTCTTAGGAACTCGCCCTGTAGGTCTAGCGGGATTGTTAAATGTTGTGAGGCCTGCAGTAGAAACCTCCAGTCCATGATTTACCTGGTTGCGGTCCCTCCGTTTAAGCAGAAAAAGAGTAATGGGGCTCTTTCTGGTGCAGGCCACAGCACTATGGAATAACCTGTCTACTGAAATTGATAGGATTGATAAACTCCTGCCCTTTTATAAGACACTGAAAACTCTCCTATTTCAATAAACCCTTTTTTGTTCTTTCTTCTACTTAGCACTGAAAGGTCTATCTTGGCTGTCAGAGACCCCCAAATTATCTTCAAACAAAATGAAATCGATATTACTGTATGTAGTGAGACTTTGCCATGCCAATAGCCCTCAGCACGTAACTGATTTGGAATATTCGGAGGCAGTGAATGACACCCCACCTTCTCCTCCTCTCTCTCCCTTGGGGGAGACTACAAAGCAACTGAATGTACAGATTCTGCCTTATAAAGCGCCAATACAAAAATAATACCTAATAATGTGGCCGTATGAAGGTATTTCTGACTCATCCCTTAGGCTTGTTGATTGGTTTTATCCCAAAAACATCTATTCCGGTCCAGGGAGAGATTTAAAGCCTCACCAGCTCTAGAGCAGCACTCTCCAGGCCAAATCGTACGGGTGGATACACTGCGTGGCACACCGGTCTACCGTGGATACCAATGGATGCCGGTAATATAACAGACAAGAAATGGTAAAATGCAAGTAAATACATATTCACCAATACATTTAAGCTTGAAAGTGGCAACTCACCTGCTTCTTGGTAGAGTTCATAGAAGAGTAATTATTGAGCCCTGGCATCTAAGAAGGCACTTACGTGCTTAATATCGAAGAGGTTTCTAAGCGTGGACCCGGGACTCGAACCTGTGTTGCTCTGCATCGCCTTGCTTCCAAGACGAGCACGTCGCCACTGAGCTGTGCTCAGCAATGCCATAGCACCCTCCCCAGCCACATCCAATGCCCCCAACTTGTCAGAGGAGCTACGGTATCGGCCTCCTGAGCAGGCACAAGACTCCATTCGCTGAGAATCAGCATGAACCCAAAGGTTGCCAAGTGGTTTTGCCTCCACGGGTGCAGCCCCTTAACCACTGAAAATTCAACTAGCTGAGAAGATTGATGATGAAAGGACATTTTATGGGCCTCTGTTAGAAGGTTTGTGAAGTTTCCACTGATAGATATATTACATTTATCCCCAGCATTCGAGGCATACAATGTTTTCTGTACAGCACTGATTTGGTATTATATGGGGCACACCACATCATTTCATATAATTTCTGAAGTCTCTTCTTACAGCCTCATCTTGAGTGGGGTAGACATATGAGTATGCTGAGGGGTGCTCCACATCATTTCAGATCATTTCTGAAGTCTCTTCTTACAGCAACATCTTGAGTGGGGGAGACATATGAGTATGCGGTGGGGTGCTCCACATCATATCAGATCATTTCTGAAGTCTATTCTTACAGCACCATCTTGAGTGGGGCAGACATATGAGTATGCTGAGGGGTGCTCCACATCATTTCAGATCATTTCTGAAGTCTCTTCTTACAGCAACATCTTGAGTGGGGGAGACATATGAGTATGCGGTGGGGTGCTCCACATCATATCAGATCATTTCTGAAGTCTATTCTTACAGCACCATCTTGAGTGGGGCAGACATATGAGTATGCTGAGGGGTGCTCCACATCATTTCAGATAGTTTCTGAAGTCTCTTCTTACAGCACCATCTTGAGTGGGGCAGACATATGAGTATGCTGTGGGGTGCTCCACATCATTTCAGATCATTTCTGAAGTCTCTTCTTACAGCAACATCTTGAGTGGGGCAAACATATGTATGCTGAGGGGTGCTCCACATCATTTCAGATAGTTTCTGAAGTCTCTTCTTACAGCACCATCTTGAGTGGGGCAGACCTATGAGTATGCTGAGGGGTGCTCCACATCATTTCAGATCATTTCTTAAGTCTCTTCTTACAGCCTCATCTTGAGTTGGGCAGACATGGTGACAATCAATGCAGAACTGTGTTCATGCTTTTCCACCTTTCAAAACCAAGGAAACATGAGTAGTTGTCACACCGCCATGGTAAACTTGTGCAGAGTTTTCACACCTGTGCCTGAACCACCAGAAATAGGCATTCCATCTCCTCCTGAATCTTGTGCCCCAGGCCCCGTGCAGTACAAAGTACGGCACGATGGAGGGCCTGGGGGGTTAGGCGCAGGGTGGGGGAAACAGAACGGCGCGAAATACAAGGGGAGGGGCAGCCAAGCGGCGCCCCCACCCTCAGCGTTGCTAGGGAAACCCCACACGGATGGGGGAAAGGTGTGAGGAAAGCAACAGGGGGGCAGGAGGAAGTCCAGCTCACAGGAAGCTACGCGGGCACCAGGCACGGGGAGCGGGCGGCGTGCGACGGGCTCCAGCTGGAAGAGGCGGCCGAGTGAAAGCGGAGGATCAAGGACACGACCGCGTGCAGCAGAGGAGCCGCCACAGGAACGCCGCAGACCAGGAAGAAGCAGGACGACGAAGCGGGCGCATCGGAAGATCGTCCCGGGTGGACCGAAAGCAAGACGGAGTGACGGCAAGACAAGGGGGCGTGGCCGAAGGGAGGAAAAAGTTCAACAAGGATCGGACGCGCTGGGGATTTAAAGAAACAGCCGCGCACGAGAGGTCACGAGGCTGGTGGCACAAAGCACTAAGTGCCCAGACCAGTAATCGGAAAGTGGAGGTTCGGGCCAGACCCCCGGAGGATCGCCAAAATTCTAAAAGGGCTATATAAAAAAAAAAAAAAAAAAAGTAATCTACTGGCCAACGGAATAGGAAAAATAGATAACGAAATGTATTTTTTCAAAAAATGGCCAATGGGCCAGGAAAGCAGCAAACGAATAAAAACAGTCCGATTTACCCTCAGCTTCGCATGGAGGCAGCAGCTGGCAAGGATCGAATGCTGCCACGAGAACGTAAAACAGGCCAGTCACTGAATGGACAGCGCAGTGTGCGTGCAGTGCACACATTGGAAGCAGGACGACACGGAGCAGACCAGGAGCATGGGGGGTGGGGGGGCAGCGTCAGGTCAGTTCACAGCTCCGAGAGGGAGCCAACTAACAATGCCCCAGGCCCCGTGCAGTACAAAGTACGGCACGATGGAGGGCCTGGGGGGTAGGGGGTTTTAAGAATGGTGTCGCAGGTGGCACGACGATATGCATACATTTTATGACACAGTTGCTGTGATGGCATGCCTCTCTTGTGGCCACGGCGGTTTATGGCCGCTATGCAGGTATTTGGATGGAAATGTTGCTTGGATGGCAGGCCCCCTTTTGCGACCACGGCACCATGGGCGCACCAGTGACTAGCACTTGTTTAAAACTGTTGTGGGAAAGGGGCTCCTGGAGTACTTAGGAGTGAGGATGGGAGTGGTAGCGCCCTCTGGCCTGAAGTGGGAGTCAAGGGTGTTATTGGTAGCCATGCGCATGTAGTAAAATAAGGAAAGTTAACGAATGGAGGTAAATATTAGGGACCGAGTAGATGAGGCTGCCCCAGTTTTCCCTGTGTGTGCATGGGGACTTCTCTCCTTTCTGTGTCGAGGGTGATATCACGGGCCGCATCAGGCACGGTGGATCTGACAATCAGTATGGGGTTGCCGGAGAAGCCCGCATTTAGGAGATCAAGCTGGTTAGGGCAGCGTTCGCCCAGGAGACAATTAAGCACCTGAAGAAAGGACAGTCACGCCGAGAAGATTAGCATGGCCCCTGCGCAAGGATGACACGCAAATTCGTGAAGCGTTCCTATTTTAAAAGCACCCGTGGCACAATCAGTAAAAGCAGTCAGCAGTAAGCATTAAAGGGGCAGTACTTGCTGAATTAGAACAACGGTCGGAACAGGCAACACGGGAAGCCAGACAGGGGCCCGGTGAAACAAGACAGGAGGAACAAGGCGAGCGAAGACAAGTCTACAGGAAAGCCAGAAGAGGCAAAAGTCGTGAATGACGGAAGAAAGAACAAGAAGAGCGCAAGAATTCAGCCCATGGGCAAAAAAGGCAGAAAAAGACCATGGGGCCAAATGGGTGCTGGATGTGATGCAAAAGGAAGAAAGGGCTAGGGCAATGTCGCCCCTGCTGCTAGAGGATTCCACGGACAGCAACGGGGAAGCCGCGGTACCCCAAGGACAGAAGAGGGCAAGAGAAGTGGCGGAAGAGTCGCAGAAGCCAGAGAAGAACATGCTAGACCCAAGAGGGGCACAGGAGCAGCCGGAGGCGCCGTTGAGGAGTCAAAGGAAAGGTATTGTTAAAAGGGATAACAGAGTTGGGGAAAAAATGGTGAAAAGGTTAAAGGCATGCAGCACGGCTCAGGGTAAGTCGCCCAGAACCTGGGAGCGTGGAGCACAATGGGTGCTTGATGTAATGAATAAGGATGAAAAGGCAAGGGCAAGGTCGCCTTTGCTGCTAGAGGAGGCCAGCTGCAGCGAAGAGGAATACCACAAGGCCAAAGGAGGTCGAGAGAAGACCCAAGAGGGGCACAGGAGTAGCCGGAGGCGCCGTAGAGGAGGCAAAGGAAAGATACGGTGAAAAGGGATAACAGAGTTGGGTGAAAAATGCTAAAAAGGTGAAAGGCATGCAGCACGGCTCAGGGTAAGTCACCCAGAACCTTGGAGCATGGAGCACAATGGGTGCTGGATGTAATGAATAAGGATGAAAAGGCAAGGGCAAGATCGCCTTTGCTGCTAAAGGAGTCCAGCAGCAGCAAGGAGGAATACCACAAGGCCAAAGGAGGCCGAGGGAAGACCCGAGAGGGGCACAGGAGCAGCCGCAGGCGCCGTCGAGGAGGCAAAGGAAAGGTACGGTGAAAAGAGATAACTGAGTTGGGGGAAAATTGGTAAAAAGGTTAAAGGCATGCAGCACGGCTCAGGGTAAGTCGCCCAGAACCCGTGGAGGGAAGGTTAAGAAGCACAAGAGGCACAGGGAAAAGCAAGGGGTAACGTCTTCAGAGACGAAAAGTAGCGAAGGTAGTGAGGGGGGCCATTTAAAGGCATGAGTGAATAGGAAGGGAGTAGTGAGCAATAACGAACAGAAAAGGGGGGCCTGGACCAGTGGGCAACAGGGTTCCCATATGACAGAGGGTGGCACAAGGAAGTACGCAAGGGTCTATTCACCAGGGAACAACCACCAGCTTACCGGTGACACCGGGAGGGGTCACCACTGTAGCAATACAAGGGGCAGAAGCAGTAATGCCGAAATATGGCAGGCCCTCAGTCGTTTAAGGACGCCCAAGGCCGGTCCATGAAGGCGCAATCATGGTATATGGATGAGAAAGTGAAGGAGAAAACATGGTAAAAAAAAAAAAAAATGCATTGATATTTTTTCATTAATGAGTTGGCAAAAGAGAGGTCAAAACGTATCAGTAGAGGACATGAAGGAGAATGAGAAGGGATTATTAAAAGGGCACCAGTAGCAAGGACCCCCCTTTTATAATGGGAGGGCGGCTTTCCAAAGATTGTACATTGTTATATTGCAGAAATACACAGAAGACGGGGTGTCACTTGTAACATACCAACAGAGAGTCTTAAAGGTCTACAAAGCATTTGGGCATAATGGGAAAATACGGATAGAAGCAAAGACAGGTACAAACATCAGGATACGATAATAACGACAAGGAATCATTTGAGGTCAGGGGAACAGAACCTGTGGGGCAGTCAATAGGGGACACAAAGAGGACGGCAGAGTAGCAAAGTAACAGACCACCAACGGTGCAAAAGGGGTGGCAGGGGAGATAGCGGGAAAAGCATAGCTGGGAGCATGGAGCACAAGAGGAAGGGCAGGAAAGGGGAAATGCCAAAGTGTCCATTAAGCTTACACGAATAAAGCATCGGGAAAAGGAGAATATGGCCGCGTAGATGGCAGGAAAATAACACCCACACCAGGAAAAGGCATGGGTTCCACGAATAAAGCTCCGGAAATAATTAAGAGGTTAGCCACAAGGACGACTGGAAAAGGAAAATATGGCCACGGGTTGGCAGGAAAATAACGCCCATACCGGGAAAGGCATGGGTTCCACAAATGAGCACAGGAAATAAGGAAAGGGTTAGCCATAGGTTTGGCTGGAAAAGGTAAATATGGCCAGGTGTATGGCAAGAAATTAACGCCCACACCCGAAAAGGCATGGGTGCCACGGGAGGAGAAGCGGAAATAGCAACAAGGAGGTCCGAGAAATAGGTAAAACCAAAGGAACCAGGGCGAGTCAAAGAGAATCAGGACAGGAACGTACAAAACGGGTAAGCAGTACAAAAAGCAGGTAAATAGGTGATAGCGGAAACAGGACAAGACGTAGGGACAATGTCAATGGCCAACAGGGGCGATTGCTGTTAAAAAAGCATTGGCCCAGGGTAAAAGGAAAAGATAGGCAGCAGCACATTTGTCTGCGGTCGCATATACCACAAAGGTGGCCGGGGTGACGGACCCAACAAATAGCACACGGATAAGGAATGCAATGAGGGGTTGGGCAAGATTGCAAGAGCAGGGTGGGATGCAGCGGAAGTTGGGACCCACCCGTTCTGAACAGGGGCAAGCCACATCAGCATGGGCAAGAGGCCTGGGAGCGAAAGGCGCAAAGAAAGTTGGGGGGGTTGAGGTAACCCACCTTGGGGGTAGTGACCTGGCCAAAACAGATAGGGGCGGATTGATGCGCAACATGTGCGAGTCATCAAAGGCTATAGCTCATTGCTGGTGGGAAACCAAAATTTCTGAGATATTTACACGCAGAGTCTGGTACGGGGCGTGCAGGATGCAGGCCATTGAAACTACAAGGAAAAAGCTAAACAAGGCAGTGGAGAGTTATCGTAGGAGTACAGGGCCCCAGTTTATAAAGCATGGCTTATCACAGAACATTCCGGAGAGGCGCCACCAAGACGGCATACACCTATCCAGCTAAGGGATGGGACAATTTTCAGATAATATTCTCAGAGCCTTAGCAGCGCGAGGATGCAGTTAGGAGCGCGTTTTTGGGGGGACCTGAGCGCCGCCGAGTGGCACCCACTCAGGTGTGGCGGCACGTGTCCAGGAACGGATGCCCCAGGGTAACTAAGACGAGCCGAGGAGAAGGCTGGGCATCTACAACCCCTGGACACGAAGTGCCCAAAAAGCGAGTTGGTGTTATTCTGTGTTTGTTATGATTATTATTTGGTGTTATTTTCTGTAGAAAATAAACAAGCCTACGGCCGATAATTTTTCCACAAACAAAAACCTGTCTGTACTATTCTTTCGGGGGAATAGGGTAATAGGAATAAGAGCGACGGGGGGGCCCCCACTACTCAGACTATGCCCCAGGCCCCGTGCAGTACAAAGTACGGCACGATGGAGGGCCTGGGGGGTTAGGCGCAGGGTGGGGGAAACAGAACGGCGCGAAATACAAGGGGAGGCGCAGCCAAGCGGCGCCCCCACCCTCAGCGTTGCTAGGGAAACCCCACACGGATGGGGGAAAGGTGTGAGGAAAGCAACAGGGGGGCAGGAGGAAGTCCAGCCCCCCCAGAGGGACAACAAAGGGCCAGGGGGGTATAAGTACCCCAAGGAAATGCAGGATGGGCACAACCAGGCAAGGAGCTCACCTCACTCGGGTAAGCTCCTAAGGCCTGGAGAAGGGGGAGAAGGAAACGTTTTGCCACCCAACCCACCCAGCAGAAGAAAAAAAAAAAAAAAGGCAAGGAAAGGAGACAGAACAAGGAACAGGAACGCCGAGTACTTTCTTCGGTACACGGTAGAAGAAAGTCGTAGGCGGCGGCACGTGTCCAGGAACGGATGCCCCAGGGTAACTAAGACGAGCCGAGGAGAAGGCTGGGCATCTACAACCCCTGGACACGAAGTGCCCAAAAAGCGAGTTGATGTTATTCTGTGTTTGTTATGATTATTATTTGGTGTTATTTTCTGTAGAAAATAAACAAGCCTACGGCCGATAATTTTTCCACAAACAAAAACCTGTCTGTACTATTCTTTCGGGGGAATAGGGTAATAGGAATAAGAGCGACGGGGGGGCCCCCACTACTCAGCCTATAATTTGTGGAGATTGGTGCCTGCTTACAAGGCTGTGATTTTTGTGATGGCGACCCCGTCATTGCTGTTCTCTGCTATGGGACATGCATGCACTGTGAATGACCCCAGGCACGCATGGAAGGAAGAGTGTGGATATGTGAGCGGATCATGTGTTTCTGCACCTCATTCATTGAGCCAACTCCACGGTGTGTGGAGAAAGATCAGAATTGCAAATGCCAGAAAAAGGCGGACCACTACGAGACAGAATATACATTTATGAATGTTCACTATGCATCCAATATAACCTTTTTGGAAATTTTGTGAGACATTGCTGTTACTTCACTCCCACTCTTTAAAGGGCAGTGCAAATGCTTTGCTCACCACTGCGTGCCAGCCCTTGTGCAATTATGTTAGAATGAACCCATGCCGTGCATTGGAAAAGGCGATTTGCTTCAAAGTTCTCCCTCCTTGTTGTATTGCATTACACCTTCCTTTTTCAACTGCACTGTCAAACCTAATTATTGTCATGTGTGCCTTTGTGGTGAAAACAACTTGCTTTTCTTTACTGCAGGACATGCCCTACTATCGCTCCCAGTTCAAGAAATGTGCCGTGGTGGGGAACGGGGGGATATTAAAGAACAGCAGATGTGGGCGGGAGATTGATAATGCAGATTTTGTCTTTCGGTAAGTAGACTCCAATCAGAAATGTGTAATGTTAAGCACTTTGGTTCAATGGCTTTTCAGTGGAGAAGGATCGGTGTTCTAGAATCCGCACTCCCGCCTCATCCCCTAACAATGACGCAGCTACATTGGCAGCCATGAGACCCGCACTAACACTCTTCTACCGGTCAACGGGCCCTCACCTTAGTTTTTTCGTTATTGCCACTGCATTTCCTTTGCCTCATAACCAACATGCAAAGATCCGGTCTAACCTACAGACTGGCAGGTTGCGGGACTCAGATTCTATCTTGCTTTCACTAGTCTCCCATTCATTAGTCTAGCCGTAGAAACACCAAATAATGACCAACATGCAAAGATTCGGTGTAACCTACTGCCTGGCAGGTTGCGGGAATCAGATTCTATCTTGCTTTCACTGGGCTCCCATTCATTGGTCTAGCCGTAGAAACACCAAACAATGACCAACATGCAAAGATCCGATGTAACCTACTGCCTGGCAAGTGATGGGAATCAGATTCTATCTTGCTTTCACTAGTCTCCCATTCATTGGTCTAGCCGTCGAAACACCAAACAATGACCAACATGCAAAGATCCGGTGTAACCTACAGACTGGCAGGTTACGGGACTCAGATTCTATCTTGCTTTCACTGGGCTCCCATTCATTGTTCTAGCCATAGAAACACCAAATAATGACCAACTTGCAAAGATCCGGTGTAACCTACTGCCTGGCAGGTTACGGGAATCAGATTCTATCTTGCTTTCACTAGGCTCCCATTCATTGGTCTAGCCGTAGAAACACCAAATAATGACCAACATGCAAAGATTCGGTGTAACCTACTGCCTGGCAGGTTGCGGGAATCAGATTCTATCTTGCTTTCACTAGTCTCCCATTCATTGGTCTAGCCGTAGAAACACCAAATAATGACCAACATGCAAAGATTCGGTGTAACCTACTGCCTGGCAGGTTGCGGGAATCAGATTCTATCTTGCTTTCACTAGTCTCCCATTCATTGGTCTAGCCGTAGAAACACCAAATAATGACCAACATGCAAAGATCCGATGTAACCTACTGCCTGGCAGGTTGCGGGAATCAGATTCTATCTTGCTTTCACTAGTCTCCCATTCATTAGTCTAGCCGTAGAAACACCAAATAATGACCAACATGCAAAGATTCGGTGTAACCTACTGCCTGGCAGGTTGCGGGAATCAGATTCTATCTTGCTTTCACTGGGCTCCCATTCATTAGTCTAGCCGTAGAAACACCAAATAATGACCAACATGCAAAGATTCGGTGTAACCTACTGCCTGGCAGGTTGCGGGAATCAGATTCTATCTTGCTTTCACTAGTCTCCCATTCATTGGTCTAGCCGTAGAAACACCAAATAATGACCAACATGCAAAGATCCGGTGTAACCTACTGCCTGGCAGGTTACGGGAATCAGATTCTATCTTGCTTTCACTAGGCTCCCATTCATTGGTCTAGCCGTAGAAACACCAAATAATGACCAACATGCAAAGATCCGGTGTAACCTACTGCCTGGCAGGTTACGGGAATCAGATTCTATCTTGCTTTCACTAGGCTCCCATTCATTGGTCTAGCCGTAGAAACACCAAATAATGACCAACATGCAAAGATCCGGTGTAACCTACTGCCTGGCAGGTTGCGGGAATCAGATTCTATCTTGCTTTCACTGGGCTCCCATTCATTGTTCTAGCCATAGAAACACCAAATAATGACCAACATGCAAAGATTCGGTGTAACCTACTGCCTGGCAGGTTGCGGGAATCAGATTCTATCTTGCTTTCACTAGGCTCCCATTCATTGTTCTAGCCATAGAAACACCAAATAATGACCAACATGCAAAGATCCGGTGTAACCTACTGCCTGGCAGGTTACGGGAATCAGATTCAATCTTGCTTTCACTAGGCTCCCATTCATTGGTCTAGCCGTAGAAACACCAAATAATGACCAACATGCAAAGATCCGGTGTAACCTACTGCCTGGCAGGTTGCGGGAATCAGATTCTATCTTGCTTTCACTAGGCTCCCATTCATTGTTCTAGCCATAGAAACACCAAATAATGACCAACATGCAAAGATCCGGTGTAACCTACTGCCTGGCAGGTTACGGGAATCAGATTCTATCTTGCTTTCACTAGGCTCCCATTCATTGGTCTAGCCGTAGAAACACCAAATAATGACCAACATGCAAAGATCCGATGTAACCTACTGCCTGGCAGGTTGCGGGAATCAGATTCTATCTTGCTTTCACTAGTCTCCCATTCATTGGTCTAGCCGTAGAAACACCAAACAATGACCAACATGCAAAGATCCGGTGTAACCAACTGCCTGGCAGGTGATGGGAATCAGATTCTATCTTGCTTTCACTAGTCTCCCATTCATTGGTCTAGCCATAGAAACACCAAACAATGACCAACATGCAAAGATCCGGTGTAACCAACTGCCTGGCAGGTGATGGGAATCAGATTCTATCTTGCTTTCACTAGTCTCCCATTCATTGGTCTAGCCGTAGAAACACCAAACAATGACCAACATGCAAAGATCCGGTGTAACCAACTGCCTGGCAGGTTACGGGAATCAGATTCTATCTTGCTTTCACTAGGCTCCCATTCATTGGTCTAGCCGTAGAAACACCAAATAATGACCAACATGCAAAGATCCGATGTAACCTACTGCCTGGCAGGTTGCGGGAATCAGATTCTATCTTGCTTTCACTAGGCTCCCATTCATTGGTCTAGCCGTAGAAACACCAAATAATGACCAACATGCAAAGATCCGGTGTAACCAACTGCCTGGCAGGTTGCGGGAATCAGATTCTATCTTGCTTTCACTAGTCTCCCATTCATTGGTCTAGCCGTAGAAACACCAAATAATGACCAACATGCAAAGATCCGGTGTAACCTACTGCCTGGCAGGTGATGGGAATCAGATTCTATCTTGCTTTCACTAGTCTCCCATTCATTGGTCTAGCCGTAGAAACACCAAACAATGACCAACATGCAAAGATCCGATGTAACCTACTGCCTGGCAAGTGATGGGAATCAGATTCTATCTTGCTTTCACTAGTCTTCCATTCATTGAACTCCCCACTAGTGGTAAGAACAGTTTTTGATGGACCCTGGTGGCATGGCCATGTCTTAATAATGAATGCCCCCACCAGTCTCTTGCACAAACTCTCCCTGTCTTTTAAGGCAATTAGAACTATTGTTTTTAATTTGGAGACAGTGCAAGGCCTGTCTCATCACCATCTAAGGTATTAGCTAGTAGCAAGCGTGTTACAGGATAGCCATTCAGGTCTCAGCGATTCATTACCCTGTATGCCATTACTCAATTCCTTATCATAATTTTACTGAAGGAGCACCTAGAACGCAGATGTGATATTTCCTCCATATGAGTGGTTGCTCATAGATTGAAGGCGGTTGTGGTTATTATCTCTTCACCATAGTGAAACCACCACCTTTTTACAGGTTCCCTTCTGTAGCCGGTTATATTGGCACCTGTCAAGGCATGTTGACCGCCCAACCCCCTCCACCCACCAGTGCAAAAGATGTGGTGCTCCTTTACTTAGTGCCCACCACCTGTACATGCTAAGACCTCCCATTCTTCTGAGCCATCTGTGGGGTGAGATATCTATTTACATTCCTAGTTGACAAGCCATGAAAGGTACTCTTACCAGTTGGTTTCTCAGCACCTTTCCAATCCCACAAAGTAAAATGACAGGGTTTCAGAAATGCTCATTACGAGTATGTTGCTGTGGAATTAACATGCCTATAATTCCGTTTACAGGCAAGTTCCCGCACCGGCATACTCCAAGTTTGCCGGTGGGGTGTCTGATTTACCTCCAGCCAAGCAAGGCTGCCTCCGGTGCCTTACCAGTAAGAACTGCAGGTATTACAGGCACCGGTATTACAGTGCCAGTAATACCAGCAAACCCCCCCTTGGAGTATGGGGATTAGCATCCCTTACTGGCACTTGTAGTCTGCCAGTAATTTCGGCAGACGAAGTGCCGGTAACGGCAATACAGTTTGGTGGTATCCCACCAGATTTACCAGCGGGAAACCACCAAATTTGGAATGAAGCCCAATGTCTTCTGTACACCCCACTGACTGGCAACAGGAGTCAAACAAATATGTATTTCTTTCTCTTTCTAAACTGCAGAAGAGTAGGAATATCCCTAATATCCAGCTGGAGCTTGTTCCAAAGCTTGACACTTGTAACAGTTCTGAATCTGCGAAAGGTCCTGGATTCTAGAAACCTACGGACGGAGCATCTTAGAGGCCTGATGGAGCGATGGCAGGCAAACCGCTGCCTTGTGTATGAATGAGCTGTACCATACAGGGTCTTGTAACTCACTGTCACCATTTGAAATGAATTCTGGTGTGACTGGGAAGCCAGTCAAGTTTTTTCAAAACAGGAGTCATATGATCTCTCTATCTGCAATTGGCTACAATGTGAGAGGCAAAGTTTGCCATCTGTGTGCAGGCTGGATAGGATTCTTAGTAAGACTTGCTTATGGGCAGTTACAGTAGCCTAATTTGGCACCAAATATTGCTTGCGCTAGTGTATTACTATCAGGTTCAGACACAATGCACCTCATTACGAAGGAGGAGGTATTGCGGCATGGCTACCCCCATTCCGGGTACCAGGTCCGGGTTCCCTGAATGGGGAAATACTGGGCGATTCCGACCTTGGAGGGCCCGGTATTTCCCCATTTAGTGAACGCGGACCCGTTACATCCCCATTTCCATTTGAGCCCCATCGGGCTCGATGGGAATGGGGAGCATGCCAACAACGGGCCCATTAATGACGGGCCCGTTGTTAGCATGCTGGACCGCTCGTGGGTCTCGCTAAGGACGTCTCGCAAAACCGGACTCGCGGGTCCTGCGAGCGGACCTCGTAATGAGGAGGTAGGGGGTTAACGGGGCCGGCAGCTCTACTGGCCCCGTTAACCCCCTACCGCTATCCACATAATGAGGCCCAATGGGTTGAAGTTGTTTTAGAATTCTAAGGTGGGCGTGAGTGGAACTGATTAGACTACTGATCTGTGGTGCCCCTAGACAATGCTGAATCCAGGGTGATATCCAGTGGTTTTCCCTAGTCCAAAGCTTCTATGCTGCACTTGTTCGAATAGAGGTCGAAAGAGCAGCGTCCAGGAGTGAAGGCCAATGTGGCTCACGAGTCTTGGTTACATTTTGGATTGATTGAAAGTCTCAGCAGCACACAAGTGCAGCCACAGAAAAATCTGCATTTCTTTTGCACTGTCTAGATGTGTGTGTGTGTGTGTGTGTGCGTGCGTGCGTGCGTGCGCGCGCGCGGTGTATTTACTTCTTGTACCGTTTTCATATGTTGTTTAGCTAATGGCCTGGCTCGAGCGCTGAAGGAAGCATAAGCTCAATCGTTATCCTAAATGACCCCCTGATCGCATTTATTGTGACTTTTGGCTGGCATAACAATAGCTGTGGAACAAACCTAAGTGCACATTACGATTTACTCAATGGCATGATTGGTTTTCCTGATGTATTTTAGTAAATAATTTGCACAGTGCTTCGCATGTCACATTTAAACGAGTCCAAGCTTATATTTAAAACACCAATAGAGTGTGTTCAGGAAAACATGTCTTGACTATGTTTGAGTGCATGTATATTTTTCGGTTTGGGTCTAGTTGGTCAAAAATATTTGACCTTTTCACATTTTACCACATCTATTTGCTCTTTTTTTTGTCGAAAATGCAGGGGGACACCCCGCAGTGCCCCTATTTCCCTTAACCCACCACATATACATATTTAATTATATTTGGCCGAATTTCGACCAAAAAAACGATCCAAGAAATGTTTTTCGACAAAGTCTGCTAATACCTATTGATCATATGTAAATATTTGCCACTGCCTACATGCCCCATGGGGTTTGCTTATCCTGTCCTGGTGTCTTCTTCACTTTCTAGGACTTGCACAGTGCTTCGTTAATATTGGGAAAAGCAAAACTGCAAGTGTCAAATGCAACGAAAAATAGGGACATTTCCTAAATGAAATGCATAAAGAAAATTCCACATTTCACAGTCAGTCTGTAACCCACTATGGGGGGGGGCCCAAACCCCTGTCAAATAATACCTTTAACTCAGTGCAAAAGTTGTGCAGTGCAACACCAGCATATTTGCATGCAAAGGGAAACTTGCAAAGTACTTTACCGGAGTATTATAACATCTAGCACTATCTGTGAGCTTGCATGTTATATTTGAAGTGCTTTGAAATTGAACTGTTTTTTTCAATTCTACAACAGGTGCGAAAATGCTCTCATACCACCACTTGTAATCCAGTGGTAATTCCGCGGGAACGCGTGGCGGTATAGGTAGATCTGTTTGGTGGTATATCAGCAGATTTGCCGCCGAGATACAACCAAACTCATAATGAGGCCCACAGTGTCTACATATTTAAGGCTTGCAAAGGTCAGGGGATGGGAGAATGAGGTGAAGAAGAGGATCCGGGGGCTTTTAGGTTATTGGAGTTATGGTTTGGGCGATATGTGGGGCGCTGGGTGAGTTGATTCATTATATATTTATTCGTTTCATTAAAATATGTCCAAAAATGGGGTGAAAATACTTGTGGGTTGCTACTCGCGGAGTGGCAAAAGAGACTTTTAGTTTTTCAAATTACAATTTAGGGACACAACCCCTAAGGCAAACACTTAGCGTAAATAGGACATAAGCAAAAAACCTGAAAAAAACATTAACAGTAACATGTTTGTATGTACAAAATATTCAAAATACATAATGTGTTCTGCACCTCTAAACCAACACAACCAAATGTTATTATATTCTGTATCGGTAACAGAAAAAAAAAATAAAGATCAAATAAAAGCAGTTTAACCAAAGAAAATCTCTTCCTTTATTCGATGCTACACACTGTTTTAGAACATCTTTTATTTTATTATTGGTTTACAAACTGCTATTCAACTCACCATGAAGGACAACAAAAACCTAGAAGGGGCTTCACTGTTTGCCAATGCACTTCGCAACAGTCTCACACAATAATGATGCATGTTTCTTGTTTTAGGTGCAACTTACCTCCCATATCTGAGAAATATGTACTAGATGTTGGACTCAAGACAGACATTGTGACGATTAATCCCAGTATCCTTATGGAAAGGTCAGTATGGAGAGTTTCTATTATTTTATACTCTTCCCATCATTGCTAGCAGTTAGTAGGAACATATCGTTTTACTAGGGGATGTGGAAACTGGCTCAATTCATGTTCAGACCATCCAAGCAATTCAAAATGATTCAAAACGACCAGAAACTCCAAAACATGCGAGAACATTTGGCTGCTTTTTATTTTTATTTTGGTTGTATTTATGTTTATTTGACTTTATTCTGATAGTATGTATTTATTTAGCTTAGAATTGATTTTACCTGATTTAAATGTACAGGTACCTCTTCTTTGAACTTGCTTGTACCAACTAAAATCTAGACAAGACGAATCAAGTTTTGTTTGAATCAAATATTTGACGTCTCGGTCCAAATTTTCTCACCCGTCAGCTCCATAGAGTTTTGACCAATTCAAACTGATTCAGACCATTATTTCAATGATGTGAACCATTATTTGAGCAGAGAACTTTCATTGATTAGACATTTGTAAGGCTGGCCTACTCGTATGATCTCTATGCAGGCCTGCCGCTTATCACATCAAAAGCTTCCGAATGTACATGGTGCCCAGGGGGGGTTCTTCTTTACCTTCAGCAGAAACCAATCAATCACCCAGCTTGTGAAATGGGTACATTGCCTTCAGGTGCAGGTCTATAACCTTCTACTGTGTCCTACACCTTCAGAATCTGCAGCAGCTCCGCTCCACACAACCTGCAAGAAAAGATGTCTCAGTACTGACACAACAGAGCCTCGCGTCCTGCCCAGGACATGCACGACCCGAAATCACTCCTCAGCACTGAAATAACCCCCACTAACAGGCATGCCTTCGCCTCCACCCAACCTAAGGTCTTTGAGGGAAAACCTAAAGGCTCATGTGTTCTAACGCACATGGGAGAAATCCAATGCTGGGATCTGCCAAAAGCATCAAAAAGCATTTAAGATATTCAGTGGGCATTGTCTCTCGCTGGGTACTAATTCAGGATAAGTCATTCCACTATTAAAAAGTAGAAACTCTATCAAATCTCAACATAATCTGACCGCTCCCCTTTGTAAGCAAGTTTATTGCACAAATATAGTAACCCAGTTCCAAAAAATACCCCATCAAAACCCATCTTTTAAGTGCAATGCTCCTTTGAAGGGGCCTCTATGTAGTATGTGGCAGTCAAGAAATCATCACAGTGAATAGGCACACATGTAATCGGGATTCCTACCCTTCCGTAGCACAGAAACAGCCATCCTACGCTCATAGGTTTCTCATGCCACCTTACTGTAGGACAATGGATCCAGCCCTTGTGCTCCACCTTTACCTCTCTAGCCTTTGTCACCATCCACCAGGATTCCTTCCTTCAGATACACAATGGGAAGTTTATTTGCAATTAAGTGATTGTTGCTTTTGAGCCACAGGTTCTGCACTGACAGGCATGTGTTGCTCTCCTATTCATCTTCCAGGCCAGTACTTTGCTAACTACAGTTTATGCTCTGTGCATGCCAAGGAGGACCTTTATGCTACCTACAATAACCACCGAAAACATCTGTGGATTTCGTGTTAGATACCATGAAATGATAGAACACCCCAAGCTTTACAGACTTGCATAATTCAGTTGTGAGCCATAGCATGTTCCCCATTTTTATTGATTAAGCCAAGTAACAAATAAACGTTCCAAAAGGAATTCAAGGTAGGATTTCAGAATCGCCTGTGACATTGAAGCCTTTTTTCAACCGATCGGTTGTAGTAGTCAAGTTCATGGGTGACTATCTTATGGCTCTTCACCATAAAAAAAATCCTTCCACTTTAGGTTTCCAAGAGTCAAGAAGGGAGTCACGGGTTCCTACTCTGCACCTGGGTCATTGCGATTGGATTTGTCTTGCATCGCTGTTTTGCATTGATCACTCCACAAATCATTATCTTTCTTCCCTCTAGATTTCACAAGTTGGAGAAATGGAGAAGACCCTTCTTCGAGGTGCTGCAAGCCTACGAGAATGCGTCTGTGCTAATGCCGGCTTTCTACAACACCCGCAACACTGATGTTTCCATTCGAGTCAAGTATGTCCTGGATGATTTCGAGTCCCAGCAGGCCGTCTATTATTTTCACCCTCAGTACCTCATCAACGTGTCACGGTTTTGGCTTACTCAAGGTGTCCGAGCCAAGCGAATTAGCAGCGGCCTCATATTAGTGACAACTGCATTGGAGCTTTGCGAGGAGGTGCACCTTTTTGGATTTTGGGGTTTTCCCATGAACCCTTCGGGGATTTTTATCACCCATCATTATTACGACAACGTGAAACCTCGCCCTGGCTTCCACGCAATGCCCACGGAGATCTTCAACTTCCTCCGCATGCACAGTAAAGGCATCCTTCGTGTCCACACAGGCACTTGTTGTTCATGAGATACCGTCTCCATGGTGCCCCCAGATGGCCACCAAGCACAGAAGAGAGAACTAAAAAGGCACGCTCTTCAAGAATGAGTTTTATTCAATTCATCCAGGGATTATGCAATTATTTTTGCCATCTTTTTTAATAAAAGTAGACCAAGATATTAAGAAATTGTCCCCACCTGACCTGGATTAAGCACCATTGGTTGTTCTTCTGACGGAAGCCAGCTCAGAGCACGGTGGGATCGTGTTCAGATGCCAGGCTCGTTGGCACTGCCCTGGAACCACGGCTTTGAAAGATAGTCCATCAAACGAGCACATGTCTTAGATACTCATGCTCAGGACCCAGCGGAAAATAGAACTGCGTGCTGATGAGGTCCACCACACGCCATGTTTTATGTAGGAGTTCTAATTCACAACTGTGATTTGTTTACTTGTTGAAATTGTTATTATCCTAAAAAAAAATTATTTTAGGTGTTCTTACAGCAGGCTCACATAAAAATGGTAACTCAAGTACAAATTAGATAGGGGACCAAAACCACACAAAAATGAAAATGTGACCATTCTTGGAATCTCTAGGGAAAGAATATATTGTAGGTACAAGAGAAACATGTTATTTTTCAACAGGGTGAAAACTGTGGAGAAAATATAAGGGAGTTTTTGCCACACCCTACATTTGATCGGTTTTAACATAGGTGTATATCAATTTATACATGTCAATTTTTTGGCTCGTACATTCTTTTATGGTTCGAAAAACCAGACATTAGGCATACAGCAGATTTCCGCTCGGTTGAAATGCGTGGCTGTTAGTGAATACACTAAATGCTTCATTTCCTCCCCTGCCTTTTGTACAATGTAGACAGCACATCAGCATAGCACATATTTTGTGCAAGAGCCTCCTTGTTCTTGCCAAAAACGAGCATTATATCACAGGCTGCTAAAAACATGTGGACGTCTTGATGGATGGTGTGGGAATGGCGTTCGTTGAGCACTGATGCAACTGGCTGTACCGTACCTTTCACCATATAATGAGGCGTCGTTTGTGAGACGTGCCAGTTTTTGGCACTCCACGCACCAGAGTTCAGTCCACTGTTATACCACACTGCCATCCGAATCAATTTGCCTGGGGATATCGCGTATTTAATGTTATACACCATCAGTCTCCTTCGGCAGTCGATTCCGAGACCAAGTTAGACCGTCTGCGAAGAATGCACCAGCAGAAATATTGCTAGACAGTGGTCTTCGGCTGGTCTCATTTCTAGGGGTATTGGTGGTGGGCCTGCAGCAGGTCCAGTGAAGACCAGCCTGAGCTATGCGAGTTGGGGGACTTCTGGGCCCACTGCCGACAAAAGGTGCCCCTATCAGCCACCATCCACTGGGCTGAGTAAATACTACTGGTACTCCCCACGATCGAACCCAGATACCGTCAGGTTCCCTTGTGTAAAGTCTTTCCACCGGTGCCTTCTGTCTAGATAGCAAGACATACTGCTCCACCCAAGAAGAGGACCATGTTATTTAGTAGGGCCCCCATTCTACAGGAAAGCCCCATTCCGTATTGGTGCTCACAACATAAAAGCACTGTAAACAAATTTAGCGCTTTTATGTCAAGCTCAATGGTAATGAAAGGGCTCTTTCGTAGTTGACATGACAGCAAGCTCCGAGCTTGTGGATGTTGGATCAGTAGATTGGAAGGTGAGGCTTAGAAAACAGCAATTTACGCTATGGCAAAAAGCCGATGAAATTAATCTTCCATAACTTGAGAACTTAACCGCTAAACTCATCCCCCTAGTGTTTATATGCTGAAATGGTACAATGAATGCTGGGGTTGCGTAACTGATTAGCGTAGAATGTTATTGTTTGTTAGTGGTATTAACAACTTACATGATCCGCAGCATAGATTTTAATATCTCAGTATAACATTTCCAGTTAGTCTATAAAAAGATATCAACACTTTAAATTTGTATAATCTTTCAGATGAAGCTTTTAGGTGCCTGGTTGCAATGGGTTCTGCTGGATAGTTACTTGGGCATCGACTGTGTCGACATAGTGAAAATGGCATGTTATTCCAGTTGTACTAGTCATCGGCATCTAATAATAATGTCTATTGTTTTATAATGTCTTTTTTAAGTCAGTCGAACTTCTTTTGTTTCATCTGCCCAATTTATTTTGGTCGAATGTCCAAAAACACATACGCTGCAAGTGCGTCCTGTTGGTATCCTTGCTAACTGGTCGGCTAAAAGAGGTCCATATTTGTGGCTGGCCATACCATCTGATGACGTCACTCTGGAGGTCTTACTAAGAAGAGGCAGTGCAGTATCACCTATGATACGATATGATATACCCAGAGGTTTCTAAGCGTGGACCCAGGGATCGAGCCCGTGTTGCTCCGTGTCGTCTTGCTTCCAAGGCGAGCGCGTTTGTCTTGCTTCCAAGGCGAGCGCGTTGCTGCTGAGCTATCCTCCTGAGACCTAGATACAGAACCGACCAATTGGGCTATAGGATTTTTCAGCATAGGTACCCGGCTGGTACAATGTCACTGTGTTCTTTTCGAGATGGCCATCTCCACCTTGGCCTGTTAGAAGACTCTAATATGGATTGTGAAATGACTTTATTGTTGGTATAGAACAAGCAAAAACATTACATATATTAACTCCACCCATATTTTACAAATCAAACCAACATTAGATAGTCTTATTGCATCTGTGAAGCCATTACTTGAATAACCAATAAAAATACAGATTGGAGTGTAGATCTCCTTTGGAGGAAGTCCTGCTGTACAAGTAAGAAGTACAGTTGTTGCCTTATTAATGCATTTTTTTAATGCACTAATACCCTGAGTCTCAGGCTCTGATACCTTTTAGAGCCCTTGCTAATATGTGCAACTGCAGGATTGCCCCTCACTGTAAGTCAGTGTGTGCAACTGGTGTTGTTCCTCACCTTTCGAGGGCGAGGGGGTGTTTGGTAAGTTGGAAAAGTCGAGCACTTGTAACAATTTCTGCAGTGTTTCTAGTTAACAACACTGCCAATCGGAACAACGTTATCCCTGAAATGATCTCTGAGTAATATCCCCAACAACAAATTTGCCACAATAACTTCACGATGGCAATACAGTGTCAGGAGCAAAGTATCCCTTCTTCAATTTTAGAAAGACTTCTATCGGTCATTTCCGTCTTCAATTGCCGGGACTAAAGTTCGAATCATAAATGAATCGAGCCGGAATATGCTGGAAGTTCTTTTTATGATATGATAGGTTATTTATATCGCGCTTAATTCCCAGAGGTTTCTAAGCGCAGACCCAGGGATCGAACCTGTGTTGCTCCGTCTGAGCACTTTGCCCTTGCGCTATCCTCCCGAGACAACTACATTTACAAGAAATGTTGGCTCTATTTACCAGCATGTTTGAATGAGGATAATTTCTATTCTTCTGTTACTCCGGGCAATTTTGTTGACAATGTTTTTGTTGGGGTAATGTTCACTTAGAGCCAAAACAGCGTATTCAGCCTACTTTTAAATGGGCAGGTAGGGGAAACGGAAGCGCCAGAGCAAGGCCTAACTCCATTTCCTGCTCCGTCCCGTTTTCCTGGAGTGATGAGGCAAGGGAGGGGCGCCGAGCGGACTTAAGAGCTCCCCTGTGCCGACCTGCGGCATCTTGACCACCCGTTTCTTTTGTACGCCTGTTGAGATTTTCGTGCCGGGCAACGTGAATGGATTCCTATCGAATCCGCCTTGGTTTTGCACTTGCTAAATAGCAGCATAGGAAGCCATACATGAAGGCCACCTGCAAAGCATCATTTGCAGGAGTTGTTTATTTATTTATTCGCAAAACGGAGAGCAAAAGTGAGAAGTAGAGACACGTTTGCCCGGTGTGACTCTTCGAGTTTGCAGTCCACTTTGTGAATTGTTGAAATTGCATGCAGGGACCCAGCAGGACACAGGTGCAAACCTTGGTGGTCTCCTTTGTCCATTGGATATTTATTACCATGTCGATATTATTGTTGGCAATGTTTTGCTGGGGGTATTTTTACATCCATCCAGTATCAGTTACTCATGCACTCTATTAAGTATGCAGCAATAGAAATATTAACAAAAAGTGGGGTCCAGAGCCCTCACAAGAAATGTGCAGGGCTGCACAATGCATAAGGCGCTTTCATCTCGCGAGCAAGGAAAAAGCAGACGGTGCGGGAATGCACATTTTCAATGGGTCATAGACATGTAAAAATGACTCAATCATTTTAAGAACATGTCTCTTAAGCATGCCAAAAACCCTGAAATATTTGGCACTGTTTTAGTCGAGTGAATTCCATGGGGTTGTGAGGGCACATACTGGTAAAATATGCAATAAAGAGCCGTATAAATGGCAGACGCTTGTAGTCCAATCTATGAACAGGGCATCTTAGACATTGTTACTTTAGATTGACTCCAATGGCGCTCATGCAAGGTCTTCTGGGGGGCGGTCCGTGGGCAAACGAGCCATCCTCATAATTGCTGGGGGCACCCAGTATATTCCATTGCCGTTGTTGCGGGCAGGCTCACGGGGCATACAGGCAAGCCCGATGGTTGCATACCTTTCCAGTTGCTGTGGTCACATAGCTGACACCAGTGACTGGGGGCTCCCGGGATCGCAGGGGGCTGTGGTCACACAGCTTGACAGTGGCCTGGGGGCTCCCAGATCAGTGGTGGCTGCACAACCGTGCTCACACGGCATCAGCCTGCAGGACAGGGTAGCAGGGCCGTGCTCACATGTCATCAGCCTGCAGGCTAGGGTAGCAGGCTGTGATCACATGGCATCAGCCTGCCGGCCAGGGTAGCAGGGCCGTAATCACACAGCATCAGCCTGCAGGCCAGGGTAGCACAGCCGGGATCACATGGCATCAGCCTGCATGCCAGGGTATCAGGGCCGTGATCAAACGGCATCAGACTGCAGGCCAGAGTAGCAGAGCTGTGATCACACGGTATCAGCCAGCAGGCCGGGGTAGCAGGGCCGTGATCACACAGCATCAGCCTGCAGGCCAGGGTCGCAGGTCACACGGCATCAGCCTGCAGTCCAGGGTAGCAGGTCATACAGCATCAGCATGCAGGACAGATTAGCAGGGCCATGATCACACGGCATCAGTCTGCAGGCCAGGGTAGCAGGGCCGTGATCACACAGCATCAACCTGCAGGCAAGGGTAGCAGGTCACATGGCATCAGTCAGCAGGCCAGGGTAGCAGGTCACACGGCATCAGCCTGCAGTCCAGGGTAGCAGGTCACACAGCATCAGCCTGCAGGACAGGGTAGCAGGGCTGTGATCACACAGCATCAGCCTGCAGGCCAGGGTAGCAGGGCCATGATCACACAGCATCAGCCTGCAGGCCAGGGTAGTAGGTCACACGGCATCAGCCTGCAGGCCAGGGTAGCAGGGTCGTGTTCACACTGCATCAGCCTGCAGGCCAGGGTAGCAGGGCTGTGCTCACACGGCATCAGCCTAAAGGCCAGGGTAGTAGGTCACACAGCATCAGCCTGCAGGCCAGTGTAGCAGGGCCGTGTTCACACGGCATCAGCCTGCAGTCCAGAGTAGCAGGGCCATGCTCACACAGCATCAGCCTGCAGGCCAGGGTAGCAGGGCAAAGCTCACACGGCATCAGCCTGCAGGCCAGGGTAGCAGGGCCGTGCTCACACGGCATCAGCCTGTAGGCCCAATAAATGAGACATGAGGCAGAACTGCCTCTCATCTTATTGCAATTCATCTCATCAGCTGACGCTTTCTCTGGCTCTGCCTACTGTGCCCTCCTTGGCAATATTACTGTGAAGGTAAGCATCCACTTTCAGTTCCGGCATGTGGGTCTTGAGTTTATATGCCAGGTGTTGGTAAATTCCTTGCTAGAGAGTCTGTGGGTTTGATTATCCCTTCAGTTGCTAATGATGGCAATTGATCCCTCTCTTAAGGTCCTGATATCGTTTTCTCCTAGTATTTTACCTTTCCCTAAAAGGCTCTGAACAACTTTCCGCCCATTGATGGGTCTCTAGACTCATCATAATTCTGCTGAAGTCGGCACATTTGCAAGCCCTTCTTAAGGGCCGAGTTGCCCTAGTCTGTTGGATTCCATGTGTTAATTCCACCGCAAATATATCGCGATGCAAAAATATCACCATATTTTTGTGGCAAAATTCACACATGGACCCCCTTTAATGTGCAGGGGACACCCCCGCAACCCCTGCTCCCACAAATGATCCCACCCAAAAATATCGCCTATGGCGAGACAAAGGGCCATATGTACGGTGATATTTTTGGTGGGATATTTTGTAGGGGTACCGTCTGTTGCCACTTCGGTGTCCATCCATAGCAAAGGGCAGGCAGTGTTGGTGGGTCCCTTGGAGGGTATCCTGAAATTACCTAAAAACTCCTTGCTCTCACGTTACCTATTTTTATATCTGTCTGTTACCTTTACCTAGTATTTATTTTTATTTGAATGTATTTATTTATTGAAAGTTGGGTGCCATTTTCAACAGAAAGGAGGCACATACAAGTCAATACAGGAGACTCAGCCATTTCCCTGGGAGGGTTCCTGTACAGTGAAACGAGGATAACCGATGAAGAACTCATCTGCCTTGCTGGCTAACTTGGTCCCAATGCCGAGTCAGGGGGATGGCCATTGAGTGAGCCCTTTTTGTCATGCCAAGAGCAGAAGGCGAGCATCAGGGCCTTTGGTCTATCTTCTACTTGATAGGGATCTGGTGTCATAGACCCCTTTTGCTTTTAAAAGTCTTACATGGCTCTTAAACATTGTTAAGGGACCTGGTTTTCGCGCTTATGCGGTTGAAACTCTGTTTCGACTTTGTGTGAAGGGCGTCTGTGAGTAAAATGGCCGCACGACTGAGGTGCCGATGTTTGGCCCGCATCATGAGAGCGACCATTCCTCTGAGAGCGTCTCTATTATTAAATCGGTCGCAAGACAATAATAATATGATCATTTTTCTATACTGAGAGCCGTACTTAATCCAGGGAGCACTTACTGCACATGCGAACATTGTTCGTTCACACAAATAAACTCCGAATACCACGCATGGGCGGAGTGTGCACACATAGATCGGAATTCTGGTTTTTCACCCATTATTAAATTGCACACATGTGCGTGGAGAACTGAGAAGTTCTAGCCAAAGTGGGTACACAGCTGAGAAGCGAAAAGGGAGAAATATGTGGTAATTTCGAAGTGAGGAGAAAGTCGCCCTAATTCACTAGGTCGGTCAGCTTGTACAGCGGCTCGTGATTTGCCGAGAGCAACCCTTTTCTTTTGGCGTGAAACGCTTATTGTTGAAACTTTACCCTTTTCCAGAATGAATCAGTACAAATGTACATTTTTCGGTTCATCCATTGCAGATTAGGGATTTTTACCTCATTCAAAGAGTTAAGCACAATAATCCCTTGATCCTTTGATACTTTGGGTATGTGGAATGGTTTGTAATGCTCCTTATGGTATATATGTATTTTGAGGCCATCCTCCTTTTTTGTGCTTTATTCCATCCAGTGCCTATGGCAAAATCCCATTTAAAGGCAGTTCCATGAGCTAATTTTCTGGCTTTAAAGTGGATAAGCAATATTATGTTCACAAGTGTCGAAATGAGTTAAAACTTGGTTTAAAGCAGGTACCATAATCAAAGAAACGTCATTTGGTGACACTGAAAGGAATGTGATGGGAGCGCAAGTCCATCTTTTTAGTGATAACGGGTTGCTTCTACACCAGATGCCTGCACTCTGTGGCTCTCCAGCTGTGTAGGACTTCCACTCCCGTGATGCCTCCACATTGACTTTGCTGGCTGGTGTTTGTGGGAATTGTAGTCCAACATATCTGGAGGCCCCTAGGTTGCTTGCCTTTGCTTTACACTGTGCGCGTAGGGGAACGATAATCAAAGCCAACGCGATATCCTTGTTGCCATTTGGCCTTCTTTCCTTTCTTTCTTTTCCTCTCTTTGCCTTCTTCTAATAAGTGCAATTTATTGTGTTATTCAGATTTAGACTGATTAACCTCTGTAAAATATTTTGATTGTTAGCAAGATAGCTATCATTATGCAGAAAATTATTTGTGAATTGTTATGTTTTTTCTATGTGCTTTTTGCCAATGTATAACATACCTTTGTAGCGAGAGGCAAGTGGCCCCATTCCTTAACTGACTCCCTCACCCATCTCCAGGCTTTTACAGACAACAGCACTTTGCACTCTGGGGTTTGTGGTTTAGTTTATCCAATGTAAATATCAGCCTCAATTCTCAGGCCATAAACATGGCAGATAATGAGTAATCATGTGCTTAGTATGTTAAAAAAAATGCAACTTAACAACCAATTGTCATATGCCACAACAAGGAAACTATCGACTGCCAGCCAATGTATGACAAAAGAGTCTCAATGTGAAATGGAGCACTCCAAAAACAAGTTTCTTCAACAATCAAAAGTAGAAATATTCTTAAAAAATGTATTGGGAAAATGGCGAGCAACACGAGTTTCGCAGGAGAAGCTCGCTTTCTCAATGGCAATTACCACTCTTTCATGTATAAATTCGGTATCTAGTGATGTTACTGAAATTTCTTTACCGGAAAATATTTACCGAAAAATGTTTTACCAAAACACAAAGTTGGTATTTTTAAAAAATAGTTGGGGGGGTGGGGTAAATGGGTAAACGGGGTACAGGGGTAGTTGGGGTGGTGTTACAACTAGAAAAGAAATGGAGGGTTAAGGGGGACCCGCCCAAAAACTAAATATACCAAAAATGTTTTTCCGTAAAATCAGCTTGGTAAAACAGTTTTCGGTAAAGCATATTTCGGTAACATCACATAGAACCATAAATTCAAATGTGAATGTTCAGACAACAAGATATTTGAATAAAAATCCATGGGTAACATCTAGGATATGTTTCTTATAAACAATGGTAGCGATAGCTCCCTAACATCAGCCTGAAGAAGGGCCAGCTCTCATCTGCATCTCATAGGACAGCGAGTGCCTTGTGATGTCAGCCGTTGGAGGCACTCTAATGGCGGATGCCTTCTGCCCAACGCCCGTCGCCCACCATTTCCCCAATAAAGTAGGAATGATATTGAGCACGGGAATCCCCTTCCAGAATGTCTTCTCATTTCTGATGGTCGAGGAAGCTTGTTTGTGGAGCGGGCCCTCATGAACGGAGAAAGCTTCATCGGCCAAAGTGCCACAACTGCCTGAAGGTATCACACATGACATGGGGCAACTTGGCCGCTACGTGAGCGTGTAAATGTAACATGTGCACACAAAGGGCGCCATTATTTGTGCTTGAGTGTAGACCTAGCCATGCAGTTTTGCCAGCTGGTATCCCCTAGACCTACGCGTCTACAAGCTGCATGCAATTGCCAATTGTCTCCATTGCCTGTGTAGTTGTGCACCGTGGCAGCCGCTGGGGTTTAAAAAAGCTGGCATCTGAAATGGATGTTGTACTTAATTTTGTACATTGATTGTCCAGTTCTCCAGTTTTGAACAGTCATCATGTTTCTCATGGTAAAGAATGATGTCGATTTTCACGATGACTTTTTAATAGGCATACAAGGGAAAACAAGCTGTAACCACGAACCTGTGTCTCTGTTTATGAAACAAAGTCCTCCTCTGACTATGCCCACTTCTGAGCTCCTGGCCTTAATTTGTCAATGGCACTGCCTCTCGCAAGACATTTCCTTCTGTGTAAATGTAACGAGCTAATGCTAAGGTTGGGATTCTCTGTACGTCTGTCCGGAAGAATTACATGGAAACCTAATCTGTTGGTTTTAAATGCAGGAAGGACATTCTGGTGAATGTGTGATTAGTGTGTATGGCCAGGAAGAGCGTGACGTGTATTCTGAGATCTTCCCATGACTCAGAATCAGGGTTGGCTTATTTTTTACGTGGGTGTGCAAATTGGGGTTCTTGCGTTCATTTAGTGCCACCCATCACCCTACTAAAAATCCACAAAGTGAGAAGACGCCCTCTAAAGAACTTCAAATCTACAGAGGGCCCAAATGTGCTTAGTTTTTTTATTTGATCGTTTTTACATGTTTAATTATTTTGTCAAAGCTATGCAATGTCGTATGCTGATAGTGACATGACTAACATGTCCAATGATGCCATTATGCATTTAATGTACTTTGTAGAGTTTCCTCTAACAGCTAAGTTGGAATAACGACAGCTCGCATCATATCACATTGAAGACAGTGTGTATAAAATGGGATCCATTTTAAGCCATAGATATGAAAATTCATTACAGTAAGGCATGTGACATTGGATAAGGATATGGATATCCAGCTTGCTTTCATGTTTGTGCCGGTGAAACATTACAGTAAGTCCTGTAAATTGTTTCAAATACATGATAGCTGTTTTCTGCAACTGTGTCATATGGAGCATGGTACAATTACATGTTGCGATGTGGCATCACATTGAACCCAGAGAGGCCCTTTAACTGTGAGACCATGTTTTCTAGAAGCATCTACAAACGCCTTTGTCAACAATGAGTAGCGACAAAGTCATACCCAGGGCAAAGTATTAATAGAATGATATGTTGCAGTGAACCAAGGTTCCTTCCGCGCCAGGGGGAAAAGAATTTAGAATATGGTTTTTGTTGACATTTATTACAGCAGAAATAAGCAACATATATGTGTTTACCTCTCTTCCCCTCATATTTGCAGCAAGATAGTGGCGTGCACTTCGATAGACCGCAAATAACCGTTGTGTGTGAATATCCTAGGACTGAGACGAGTACCGAGAAATGCCTGGGCTTGTTTTCATTCCAAGGGGGAAAGGAGAGGCTCCCTGGATGAAGTGTTTGGAGCGTTTTTTTTGTCTAATTGCTTGTTCTTAGAGTATCATAGTGCTGTACACGTCAAAGGCCTTCCAACCAGACAGCAACACATGGCTGCGTGAAACTCTCCTCAAGATTTCTTCCCGTCAGACAAAGAAGAGATACTTCTCAGATATCATTCCTTAATGGGGAATGACTATCCCTCAAAGGCAATAGCAACGACTCGGCTGCAGTCAAAGGAATTATGGAGATCTACTGCCCAGTGTGCTACATGGAAAATTCAGTGAAAATAGGATGGTTGTTGTTTGAAATCCCAGCAATATCAACCATGATCCCCTTCCTGAGTTTGATAAATTGAGGACCATGTCACCTGTGTACCACAAAGCCAAACGCCTGTATAATCTCTTGGATCCCAGTGCCATAGCATGAGCAAACGTGCTCACATCCTGTGGTGCAAGGCGTACCTTGTGATCTTGCTGGATGTCAGACTGCGGAACAAGTGTGTCGCGGAAGAGTGGGAAATTGAAGGATTCACCCGTGCTGTGCATTGAGTGACTGCCGGCATCGCTGTCATTTCTGCTCACTGTTCGTAGACATGGTACAGTTGTGATGCTTAGCCTGTCTCTTGATGTAAGCCATAACTAAGAGCATAATCAGGGTACCTTACTTAGGAGTCACTGTGTTTGAAAGAAGACTAACTATCAAATAAAGAAGCTTGGGGCTTCAGTTCTAAAGGAACACATTGATGTCTGGTCACTTTCTTTCTTGGTGCATGTGCCCTGTAGACACTCGCTTTGTATAATTTTGTGTGTGTGTGAATATAAAGACATGTTATTTAACCTAACAATGTCATTTATAGGCAGACTTTTTTTAATCTTCTGATGACTTCTTCAGGCACACATGTAATGAAACTTTCAGAAAAGAAAAATGTAAACAGCCATCTGTGCAACTCCTGATCTATTCTGGTAGGTGTGGTTTTTAATGTGTAGTTTCCTCACAGAGAGGCATGGACGTCAACGGGTAACCCCAGCACGTTTCAAGGGGGCACTAATACATCTACGCCAAAAGAGGGAGAAAGAAGCACTGTTAGACTGCTCTCAGGAAGCTATGAAGAGGTAGGGCAGTGCCAGTTTTGTAACTGCAGTGACTGACATTACTCCACCCCCTTCATATGTATCCAACAGCAGCCTGTTAGTGCTATTGTCACACAGTTTTAATTATCATCCGACAGAGGGAGACACAGTCTCTTGTTGAGGGATGTCTGCTTGATTTGTTTATGTCTTCCGCATCACTGTTACGCCTAAAGAGAAAGTAACGGCAGCCCTTCACTCTCTCCACCATGGGGAGCCGGATGGAAATCACCCCGCCCATGTGCAAGGTTTGTCTGAGTCGCGTGCAGTGGTGTTGTTGGGTCTGGAATAGATCAGGGGCTAAGCTAATGTCGGGACTGGCAGGATTCAGGGCTAGCAATTGCCTTTTGGTTGTAGTCCCTGAGCTTCTATCCTGGGCTACAACCAAAAGACCCGGGGCTATAGCCTCCTCAGCCCCCGCTAGCAACGCCTCTGGTCCTGTGTATGGTGACATATGGTGATTTGCTGAGTCTCATCTGGGATTTTGTGAGCTTCAATCTCATGGCATTGGATTGGCAAGTGGATACAACTTGGGCCTCTGAATGAGGACCATTCATGAGAAATTGATTAAAATTCTGCTTACTCCAATGCCCTTTTTGGAAATTGTCCTTGCTTTTTTTTATTGTATCTATTACAAAACTACAGATTTAAATTACGCAGAATGGTGTCATAGGCAATTCATATGTAGCTGACCGCACAATTTAGATGGCCACAGTTAAGTGAGGCCTAACAATTACCATTCCATGCTAATCGCCACATTTCAAACTTCTTTGCCTTTCACCTTTTATTTTGTGTGTGTTTATTTTAAAATGCAAACTGCCAACATAAAAATCAAGAAACAGGCATGATCTACACTTTTTAATATCATTATTGTTTACTAGGTAATTTCTTTATCTGCTCGTGCTAGACTCCCCTTGCTCATCTCTCTGCCCAGCAGTTCACACCTGACAGGGACTGGGTCCTTAGTACAAATGTGCAGGGCTCCGAACAGAGTAAGTATTAAGTCCTCTGCAGGAAGTTACCCTCGCCACCAAAACGGCAAAAATCAGACTCTATAAGAAAAACAAGAAATGAAAGAAAGCAGCCCACCATTGCACATTTTTAAACAAAGATATCACAGTAACCATTGAAATTATTATTATTTTACCTGGAAGCCAAAAACAACGTTGGTGGTCAAACAGCTCAGACAAAAGGGTTACATGTGATTTTATCGAATGAGAAAACAAAGAATTAATTTTGAATGAGCAAAATACATGTATTAAAAAACGAATTTAGTTTGTTGTTTTCTGGGGGGGTTGCCCCCCAACCTACTTTTTAAAATACTTTCCCCTCCCCCTAAAACTACTATTCCCATTCCCAACCACATTTAATTAGTCTTCTAAAATTCGTAATTTTTTTCAATGTTTTGGGTTCGTCCAAAATTCCATTCTTTGTTATCTATTCGATAACATCAATGCATACCAGACAAAAGGACCAACATGCATTTCAAAAACGTCAATTCAAAAAGGCTTTGCTGGAGGTGAGAGTCAAACAGAGCTCTGCTAGCCTTCTGCTACCAGAGACTAATGCTTAAACCACTTCACCACCAACGTCATGACGATGAAGCCTATATAAGCATAGAGGAGCATTAATCATTACCCACATCTCACAATGCACTCTACTACAAGTGACAATCATATTGGATCGCACCACAGCATAAACCTTTATATATGAATCTGCAACCTGGGGTTATCTTAGTGCTTTGACAACTCCCATGATCCTTCTCCATTGACAATGCTGAATAGGGCTGATGTGAATTGTAGGCCAAAACATATGGAGACCCAAACGTTGCAGATACCTGAGTGTATACTGTAAACAGGTGAAATGCAAATGTTGCTTTCCGATGACATTGAGTAACGTGGCATTCCTACATGCGTGGAGTATTCATTTGCCGGCGGGAGTCACCATGCACATCTTGTCTTTTGATGCAACGGGATATCTGCCTCAAAGCTTCTCTCACTAGAATGATTGACACCATTTTTTGTTACCGGTTCAGAAAATATGCTACAGTGCATAATTAATGTGGCTGTGACCAGGTACCAAGCATTCATTAGGGACTTGATTGGCGATCACAGCAATCTCTCCACAGCAGCACAGCAATGTTAATGATCACTTTCATGGGACTCCAAAGTGAATTTGCTGGTCTGATAGTGTCAGGTCTTGTGTCTGTCACCGCTGCGCCCCGCAGCATGTTACTTTCGAGGATGTACCACTTTCAGGTCTTCCTTCTCAAAGGAATTCTACCTTTTCTCTCCTTCCCCCAGAAGCTCATTGTTACCCGAGTCCTGGTTCTCTCTAGACATGACTACTGCAATAGCCTCGTCCTGAATCTATCTTCTTCCACTCTGTGACCCCTCCAGCTAATCCAGAATAGGGCAGCAAAACTTATCCTTGGCCCCAAACCCAGGGACATCTCTCCTGCCCTAAAAAGTCTTCACTGGCTCCGGGTTGCTTCACGGATTAAATTCAAGTCCCTCTGCATCATCCACAAGGCTGTCTGGGGCCGGGGACCAAACTATCTGCAACTCTCTCTTACTAAATATTCCTCCTCTAGACCACTGTGCTCCTCTGGCACCAACTCTTTATGTGTAAAGCGTTTTGCTAAACAGAGGGCAGGAGGTCGGTCGCTTTCTTCAGCTTGCTCCCTTCTTTGGAACAGCCTCCCCCTCCCTCTTTGTCTTGAGCTTTGTCTTTGTTTCTCGAATTCCGGAAGCTCCTCAAAATGTTTCTCTTTACTTCCTCATTCTACCCTCTCTCCTCTGCTAATCTCACAGTTGCTTGTTTGTTCTTCAGGGCCCTTATGCACCCTTGGGGTCCTGACCTCCCACACCAAATCTCCCCCAGCTTCTGTCTATTCTCAGCACTTGCCTCGGCACACCCTCAACCCTGGAGGTTCTCACTTACCATACATTGCACTTCACCTGTTGCTTACCCATGAGCGCCCCAGCACCCATGACGTTCCCCCTCCCTTCTGCACTTGCACGTTCTTAACACTCACAATGCATAGTACGTTAGTCCTCTCCCAACACGATTCATATTTTGTTATGCATTTTAATGTTTCTCATCCTCTTGTCCCATCCCTGTTTCCATGTGGGCGCTTTGACACAGAATGTACCTGCTGTATAAGGTCCTAACAAGTGAACAATAAATAAATAAATAAATACATAAATAAAAAATACCCTTATTGTTAGTTACGGCGCAGGGGGACCGGCTGGTGGCACGAACGGGCAGGTCACATGGGACAGCGTCCCGAAGGCAGTCGTAGCTCCGGCACGTCTGTCATGGGTGCCGCCATGTTGCCGTGTCCACGTGCATGCACAGTAGCCCGTTTGGGTTCCCGAAGTCAGCTGCGCATACGCAGCATTCCCAATTGCCATGGGGATGACACCCGTGTGAATGGACACAATGCAGGAGCAGCAGGCTATTTAAAGCCTGCCTAGTTCACTCACGGACGCGTCTCAATACGCTCTAAATGGGGTGGATACTCTTTCCTTGTGCTGGACCATGGAGAATTCTGCTATTCACCTTGTTCTGCCTTTCTTTTCCTTGTCCAGTTCTGCCAGTCCTTCCTTCCTGGGCTATTTCTCTCCTGTTACTATCTCCCTGCCTCTGTTGCTCTGCCTTACCTGTGCTGCTGCCTTCTCCCAGGCACTGTTGCTCTGCCTTACCTTTGCTGCCTTCTTCCTGCCTCTCTACCTTGGTACAAGTTGTTGAACAACATATCATCTACAAACTGTGTGTCTTGGTTTCGCTGAACATCCAACACCCATTTTCCCCAGCTAGCGCTTGCGCTGTCTCCACGTCATGTTAATCTGGGAAAGCTATGTCGTGGCATGTGGAGCTGGACTCAGAGTTCTCTCTCTGTCAGTCTCTGTAGGGGAAGGGCATGGGGGTGGTCCCGGTATCATCCTAGCAGCCCAAAGCAGTCTGGATCACCTAGAAAGTGTGGACAGTCAACTCGCAAGACCACAAATATAGCAGCGACGAGACCAGATACTTGACAGATTGAGATGGCTGCAAATCACTGATACCATGGAAGCAGTACAGGAGCTACACAAAGGGCCTTAAAATTGGAGGTTGCAGCCCTGGAACAAGATAATAACGTGCTGCGTGGCACCTTATATCGTGATCCGTCGGTGGCTTCTGCAGGAAGCACTGTGGCTCATTTGTCGTCACTTTCAGCATGGCAAGGCAAAGATTGGGTTCATCCTGAGCAATCTGCCTGGCAGTGCCCTTGACTGGGCTGCTCTGTACATCCTGGAGGATTTCAAAAGGGAGTTTGAAAAGGCCTTTTTGGCAGTATTCCAGTCACCCAACCTTGCTGCTACAGATCAGAATCAATGAATGGATCTAAAACAAGGACACTCAGATCTAGTGACCTACCTAAGCTGTTTTTCGACAATCAGCTGCCGACTGACTGTGGCCAGAGGTTACACAGCAGACACTGTTCCGAAGAGGCCTCAGAGAAGAGTATAAATGTTAAAGGTATTTGTACTGTGCACCGTCACCAACGGAATTGGTCCACAGGCGCTCTGGCGGATCTGTAAACAAGAAGAGTGTATCCATGATGAGTGCATTCACATGCTCTTCACTGTCTTGCGAAGCAGTATTTCTCATGTGCTAGAAAATGTATTTAAAAAACCAACAATTGGGGGGCGCTGTTGAGCAGCCGACACGATGGCTGCCTAGCTCTTGCGCTCCGTGCACAGCCGCTCTTCATCCGATGACATCTGCGGGCTAATACATCTCTGCACCTACTCAACCGACCCCCTGTCCTCCCTATAACTGGGGCTACGTACTGCTGCGATCCTGGCACGAATCGGACCTCGGGAGCTGGAGATCCTCGCTGCGGGAACCTCGAGGCTGCCACGGCGCTTGGAGGCCCATCGGGGTTTCTCCGCCCGGTTCCCGCCACTCCACTATTGCCTCCCCTGCTGCATCCTTCCACTGGCCCGCCTGCTGGGACGCATACCGCGGTGCCCTGCGGACCGCGCTGGGAGCGCTGTGAGGTGGGCCGCGCCCTTCGCTGGACCGGCGGCCGCAGCTTGAGCCGTGCCTCTCGCCGGCCGTCCTGGACTTTCTCCCCGTTCCGTGGTCGGGGCCCTCGGGCCTAGGTGACCGGTCCTCCCGGCCGGACTGCCTCTCCTCCACGCCGCTCGACACCTGGGCAGTGCGGCCCTTGACTGCGGCGCCCGACTGGAGGCCCGCCGGCCCGCGCCCGCGGCCTGGGCTGCGGCCTACATCCTTCTGTTCTGTGCTGCTGCTGGGACCTGATCCGCCCCTGGCGGCCCCCGAGGACAGGAGGAACTACACTCGCTCCCTGACTGGATAATCGTGAGATGCACACCAGGTGAGGAGCTGCTGGGGCCGCTGCGCATCGGGGCTGCATTGCCCCCGGATCCATTACAGGCCAATTTCTATCTGGGCCTCTCTCCCCGCGCAGCCCCGGCTGGCTCCTGCGCTGCCTTGATTGATCTCGGGGCCCATACCCTGCGGCGCTGCGGGGCCTTCCTCCAGGCACAGCGGTCCCCGGATCGTTACCGTGGCCCTCACTCTGGCACAGCCTATCTTCCTTGCTGGTCACCACCGTCACTGCCGCAGGTAGCACCCGCTCCTGCACTAAGGCCCACACTCCTGCTGGTTGTACTCTCTGTGGTGCTCACTCGGGGTCTGTTCTGGACTCCATCCTCATTCTCTAGGGCGGCTCGATCCCTGCAACTATTCTATACCTCCCCGCTGCCACGGCTCCTGCCGCCTCTGTCAGGATTGTTTACATCGGCGGGCCGGACCACCATCATTGGCCTTGAACCTCTCCTGCATCCCCTCACTCGAGTCTTCACTCTGTCCACTCAGGGCCCCTGCAACACTATCCACGATGTCTAACAGATCAAGGAATAACAATAAAACCGGGGCCATGGACAAATTCGCTAAAGCCGCCCCGAGGCCTGACTCGGCCCACGCACCAAGCGACCCAGCCGACGACCCGCCATGCGCCGAGGCACCCACCACTGACCTCACAGCGATAATGGAATCCATGGCTAGAAACTTTGCAGCTTTCCACGAAAAGCTTGATGACATTAATGCCAACGTGGCCTCACTCAGAGCTAAACTGGATCAGCAGGGGGTTCGAATCACGGAGACTGAAAACAGGATTGGCACCAACGAGGATAATATTTCTACACTCCAGGGCACTGTGTCCACTCTGGTCTCGGATATGAAGGCGGTCAAGGCCAAGTGTGATGACCTCGAATCTAGGTCACGTAGAAACAACATACGCATCGTTGGTGTCCCTGAAAACGCGCTGAAGGGTCGACTGGAATCGGCGGTCGAGGACCTCTTGAAGGAACTACTGGGCAACCCTGACATGTCTCCCTTCTTCACCATCGAGAGGGCCCATAGGGCACTGTCACCCCGGCCTAAACCCGGTGACTTTCCGAGGCCCATCATTGCCAAGGTTCTGAGCTTCAAAGACCGCGACTTAATCCTCCGCCTCGCACGGGAAAAAGGCGAGTTACGAATGGACTCGCAGGTGATCAGGATTTTCCCCGACTTTTCCACCGGAGTTCAGCAGGAACGTCGCCAGTTCCTCGGAGTGAAGAAACTCCTCAGGGAAAGGCACATCCCCTACGCCATACTTTTCCCTGCACGCTTGAAGTTCACGTTCAACGGCAAACTATACTTTTTTACAGTGCCGTCTGAGGCGGTTAAATTCATCGAGGCACATGTTCCTCTCCACCCTCCGGCTGATGACACTGTGAATAATGAGTGAATTTTATGTTAGCTTTGCGATGCCTTGATACTATGCTTATTGGTAGATCAATTCATGCCACTCTTTGTTCACACCCATGAGTGACCACACCTCTGCATTCACTTGTATACAATGTGTACCTACGCAGGTTTAATTTACGCTCTCTGGGGAGCAACTGTCATCCCGTCCAAGTTATTCTCCCACACTTACTTCTGTTGCTCTCTGACATGCAAAGCTCCCTTGTTCTGGCAGCAACCATTGCCCTCCCTTCACGAGCACAGGGGTATGTTTCATCTCATGGTCTCGCCTGGGCTGGGCTGCTGGATCCCTGTGATGTGTGTGTCGCTCCCTGAGCCCCATTGGGTGGGACTGGGGTACTCACGATATGTCCGCTAACAATGTTCGTTTTGTAAGGGAACCAGCTGGTTCCTAGCGTGCTCCTGCACGGCAACGGCGCACCCCATTGCGATTGCACTGTTCTTGGATATGCCCTTGTTGTGGGTCAGCCCCTGTTGGGCTTTTGGGCAGTACGGGCCACGTTGGGGCCGGCCCGGCTCTGCACAGTTGAGGGTGGGTGTTGTTTACACTGCTGAAGTTGGGTTGGTGGTGAGGGTGGCGGGTGGGAATGGGATGTTTTGAAAAAACGGCATGCTAGGGCTCACGGCATGCACACTGGCGAAACATAAGCGCTCTCCCAACTTCAACCCCGGTAATGCGCATTGCTGCTGGATCTGGGAGGTTCATTAATGCGAGTATACCGGGATTAGATATTCGTCACTGACATGTCTACCGTCATAATGTCCTGGAACATTCGCGGATTAAGCAATCACACCAAGGCCCGCAAGATCATGGCCTTTGCTAACAGGCATGGCTGTAAAATACTACTACTACAGGAGACACATTCCAATGCCCACATTCCGGGCACCATGGCCCTATCGTGGGGTCCCACTAGATTCTTCACTTCCTACTCCTCCCAATCCAGGGGAGTCCTCACAATGATCCACAAATCGATCAAATTCATTCTGCACAAAAGTTACCTATGTCCTGAGGGTTGCTATGTTATACTACACTGCACGATGGTGAATAAAGAATACCTACTTGTTAACACTTACTGCCCCAATGTTGACTCCCCTAAGTTCTTCGATGCGATAACTGCCATACTGTTGGGCTATGTGGGGGTCCATATTATATGGGGGGGAGACCTAAACCTTATTCTTGACACCGTCTTGGACAGGACTGGCACATCCTCTTGAGCCCTGACCAGTGCCGCACGTAGGTTGCGTAGCCATATGCAGACGCTCAATGTCTGTGATGCCTGGAGGACAGTACACCCCATGCGCCGGGAGTATACGTATTACTCATCTGTCCACGACAGCTCGTCTCGTATAGATTTGTTTTTAGTGTCCAATGAAACCATGGGAGGGGTGGAGGGGTCCTGGATTCTCCCCCGCACTCTGTCCGATCACCCTCCAGTCACACTTTCCTTGAGGCTGGGTATACCCACCCCGACACTGAGCACTTGGCGTTTCAAATCTGAGGCCCTCAGGGACATTGCATTTAGGGCTGAGATCCTCGCAGACATTACATCCTTCTTTGACCACAACTCTCTCCAAGACACATCAGCCGCGGTTAGGTGGGAGGCCTTTAAGGTGTACATCAGGGGGATGTCCATCTCACGGGAGGCCAGGGTACTGAAAGCTATCCGAGCCAGCCTCGGTCGCTCTGAAGCCAAATTGAAACAGTTGGAGCAGCAATGCGCCACAGGTGCTGATCCCGCCTTACTTCTCAAAATTAGCGAAGAATTGCAGGCGTACAATGCGCTCGCTACCAATGAAATCCGGTACCTCAGCCGCCCACAGGCTGCCAGGAAATATGGTGAGGGTGACAGACCGGGGAAGATGCTGGCAGGCGTAGTGAGAGGGGAATTTGGCCGAACCCAGATCACCTCCATCAAGGAGGCATCTGGTAACGTACAGTGGGCTGACCAACAGATCTTGGAGGTATTTACTGAGTTCTACAGGTCCCTCTACTCCCAGCCTCCTGAACACTCCGAACGCCACATGCGCGAGCTGCTCGCTCAGATCCCCACCACCGAAATATCCCCCACTGCCCGCGACCAACTGGACTCCCCGATAACACTGGATGAGATGGTGACCGCCATCTCTAGCCTGCCCAAAGGCAAGGCGCCGGGACCTGACGGCCTCATGGCTGAGTTTTACCAAGAACACGCGGCCACACTGGCTCCCAAGTTACTCGAGGTCTGGGTCGAAGCGCTCCGCTTCTCTGTTCTCCCCCCGTCCATGCGAGAGGCGGTCATCACGGTACTGCTTAAGCCTGGCAAACCAGACGACGAGTGTGGGTCCTATAGGCCCCTTTCCCTCATGAACCTAGATACGAAAATCATTGCTAAGATTATAGCTAACCGCTTTCTCCCCATTATGCCATATCTGGTCCATGAGGACCAAGCGGGCTTCGTCCCTGGCAGGTCCACCTCCCACAATATAAGGAGATTGTTTAATGTTATGTCCCGCATTAATCAAGATGCCCAGGCCGTGGCGGTCACTCTGGACGCTCAGAAGGACTGCCTTTGACATGGTCTCTTGGAACTACATGTGGCTGGTGCTGGAGACGATGGGAGTTGGCCCAAACATGATCGGGTTCATTAAACTATTGTACGCCTCCCCTGTAGCCTGGGTCAGGGCTAACTCCCTGACATCCGACCCTTTCACACTCTTCAGGGGTACCCGTCAGGGCTGCCCCTTCTCCCTGATCCTCTTCGCCCTCGCAATTGAGCCAATGGCGGATCATGTCCGTGATCGGCATGCCCGCAAGGGGATACGGTTGAAGGATGACCCCGAAATCATATCTCTGTATGCAGACGACGTGCTATGATACATTAGAGAGCCCACGGCCCACATTGACCCCATACTGAGGGACATCACCCGCGTCGGCACCTACTCTGGCTTCACGATCAACTATTCAAAGTCAGATATCTTCCCGCTCACTAAATCCACCCAGCAACCTACCACCGAGTACCCCCTTCGTTGGTCCCCGGACGGTGTCAGATACCTGGGGGTGCAAATATCCCTGACTAAATCCACTCTGTTAGCCGACAATTACTTCACCGCGGCGCAAACGGCTGAGGCCAAGATGTTAAGATGGCAATCGCTCCCATTATCCATGACTGGTCGTCTCTCTCTAATCAAAATGATCCTGCTCCCCAAGCTCCTTTACACTTTCAGCAACGTTCCCGTGTGGCCTGGAAGGAGCTACTTCACTAAACTGCATACACTATGCGCACAGTTTCTGTGGCACTCCGGCGCGGTGCGTAAGAAGTGGTCTGACATGGCGCTCCCCTATAAACAAGGGGGGCTCACTGCCCCGAACCTGCTACTCTACTGGACTGCGGCCCAGGCTCAACATGCCACCCACTGGTACCCGGGCTCCCCAACGCGTCCACATGTCAAGTTAGAGCGACTAGCGGCCGCCGGCACCAATTTGATGTCCCTTATATTGCATCGCCATTACACACCTGACTCGCCCATTGACCCTGTCGCTGCGACCATCCACGCCTGGGAACGCCTGCTACAGCCAACGGACGGGTCCCCCCTTACTACAAATGGCTCCCGGTGTGGCGCCTGCCTGACTTGGAACCAACACACGATAATGCCTTAGCCCAACATTGGGGAACGCTGGGGTATCAAGCACTGTCCGACTTCTACCCAGATGGCAAGTTCATTGGCCCCCAAACATGGAAACAAGGCCACACCAGATCCGCCTTGGAGACCCTCCAATACTATAGGCTACGCGCAGCGTTCCGCGCCGCGTGGCCCTCATTTCCTGATGAACTCCCGGATAACCCGGCGATCGCATACATTGCCAACTCAGGCGGCGCCCGCGGTGTCGTCTCTTCACTATATAGGATCCTTCAGGAGTCCGGGACAGTCCCAGTGCTCAGGGCGCGCAGCGGTTGGGCGAATGAGTTGGGCCTGGAGTTGTCTGATGGCGATTGGGGCGCAATGTGCTTACACACCCAAAAAGTCTCCTTCAATTTCCGTTACCGCGCCATGCAGTACAAACTCCTCAATAGGCTCTACTATACTCCATACAGGACTTCGACATTCGCCCGCACCGCGGCGGCCCTGTTCCCACGCTGTGGAGCCGAAGAGGCTGATCACTTGCATATGTTTCTGTCCTGCAGGGAGCTATCTGGGTTCTGGGAATGCATCTTGAAAACACTCTTTGACATAACCGAAACTGTGGTTGACCCTGACCCCCTGTCGATTCTGTTCGGGGTCTGGAAAACCGATGAAACCAGACGCCTAGCTAAGTTCCTAAATATAAGCTGTATGATTGCCAAAAAATGTATACTCCAGAGCTGGAAAAGCCCCACTCCCCCGGTCTCTCAGAAATGGTTGCGCTTACTCACCTGGTCACGCAATTGCGAGGAAGAATACTTGTCTATGCTCCCCGCCCAGTCTCGCCCCAGGAACATTTGGGCTGAATTTAATGCTTACCTTAGCGTCCAGAGCGAGGGCACCCCCGAATATGGTCCGTCCCCCGCCCCGTCAGGCCCTGATCCCACTGCGTGAGGCCCTAATTTGCTCCTTTGTTTTTCTGTTGGTGTACTCCTTCTCAGATACCGTCCGACTGTCCATGCTGTGATTGCTGTATCCCTTAGTGATGTGCTCTTCATGATGTAACTGCTATGTATCTGTTGCCTTGTGTGTGCCTTGTGTACTTATGCCGTCCAAAAATAAAAGTTTAAAAAAAAAACAAACAACAATTCGGCTCACTATTCGGCTTCGGCTGAATACCTTGGCTAACGATTCGGTTTTCGGCTGAATAGTAATTTCACTATTCGGTACACCCTGGTCTATTTAGATGACATCTTGACTTTTTCACCATCATAAAGATGAATTAGTGCACTCCCCGGCACCAGACACACTACAAGGTTTAATAGATCATGTGATCTGCATTGACCATCGCCTAGCTGAATGGAGCGATGAGAGGAAGAGATCAGATGAGGGCGCTTTTTTGTTCGATCCAGTTTGCCCACCCTGTGACCTAACAGAACAGATACTACAGATGAACCTATGCAGCTGGGTGCCTTGAAAGGACCTTTGTCAGAGGCCGAACGGAAGAGACCTCCCCTTCACCTTCGATGTCTTTATTGTGGTGGTAACGGCCACTTCCTTGGGACCTGTCCTTTACGGCCTGCTAAATCGGCTGGAACTAAAGGGCTTGTTGCAGGAACAGGAGGTAGCAACAAGCCCAGTCATCAAACAAGAAAACCTTCTAGCTTCCACCGTCTTACCCATGTCTCCATCAACTCTATTGTCTCTTGATGGTCACATACGGAGAACCATAGACAGTATTTCCACTACTGCTTTACTCAACTGTGGGACGTCTGGGAATTACATTGATGAGACCTTCACTCGCAATTTGCATATTCCGCTAGTTCATAAAACTGCTGCTCTTTTGGTTGAAGTAATGGACAGATCCCCCTTGGCTTCTGGATCGGTCCTTCAGCACATGGCTTCTGTTTCCCTGTGCATTGTTAACCATACCAAAATCCTTGCTTTTGATGTCATACAATCACCATCCTATCCCATCATAATGGGATTACCTTGGCTCTGTTGTCACAATCCATCCATCAACTGGTCTTCCTTATCCTTATGATTTACGGACCCGGAATGTGTCGTACCTTTACAGAAATCCTCCGGCAAGCCTCCATCAGACGTATCTTCTCCGGGATGTACTCAACAGAAGATACCGAAGGAATATCTCAGTTTTGGCCATGTCTTCTGTGATATTGACCTTATTCCTTTAGCTCTTCACCAAGTGCATTATTGTGGGATCGATCTCCTTCCGCACAAACATGTTCCTCGTGAACGAGTGTATTCCCTGACTACCCAGGAAAAACAAGAATTCGTTAGCTGGATGACTGCCTTCAAAAGGGATATATCTCACCATCTAAGTTGTCAGCAGAAACCCCCTTGTTTTTGTGCCTAAAAAGGAGGGCACGCTTCGCCAGTGCCTGGTCTACCACTCACTAAACTACATCACAGTGAAAAACTGTTATCCGCTTCCCCATATGTGTGACATTCTAGAATCTCTTCAAGCATCAGTGCTTTTCTCCAATTGAGACCCACGTGGTGCCTATCACCTGGTGCGGATCAGAAACAGTGATGAGTGAAAGACAGCATTTAAAACACTACTGAGACATTTTGAGTACTACGTAGTGCCATTCGCCCTTTGCAGTGCCCCTGCCGTTTTTCAACGCTTCATGGACTCTGTTTTCTGATCTAATCAGGATCTCAGTGTGGGTCTATTTTAGGGGTGTACCGAACTTCGGTAAGTATTCGGCTGAATTCCTTTCTATGATTAGCAATCTTCTCTCAGTGTGAGAGACGATAGCCAATCCTAGAAAGTAGAACAGTGGGAAAGCAGCAGTAGCCAGTAAGCAGTTAGCCAACTGGCCGCTGCAGGCAGAAGAAGGAAAAATACCCTGAAGCCTGGGGACAGTGCACCGAGGCACCGAGACCAGAAGAAGACGTCCAGAAGATAAAGCCCGAGGAAAGACGGTCATAGTGGCAGCATCAGCTAAGTGTCCACCTTCAAATCATCGATTTGTGGGAGGGCCACGAAACAAAAGCAAAATGCTTGCGCTGTTCAGCCTTGGCGTTTTATTTTCTGCCCCTGGTGCAAATAAATATAGCGTTCACGTGCCAGGGTGGTCAGATAATGGCCATTTCTCCCACTCAGTCTTTACTGTCTTATCTGAAGGCTGGGGTATTGCGTCATGGCCGTGGGTGCAATGTGGTACACAGAAAAAGTCATGGCTGATGTTTCACTGTCTCGAAAATGGGTAACTTTCCCCACTTACTGGGAGGCACATTTTCAACTGCCGAGTCTTCCATTGTAGTGCAGAGATGTAGGCTATATGAGTAATTAATTAGAATGGAAGGAAATCAAATTGCGTTCATTCATGTTAAAATCACTCGTTGGTTCTGTTTTGAAGTGCAGTACATGATGGGGGAGCGAGAAAGAAAAGGTGGACACTTGGAATTCCAGTGCGGGGGATTGGAGGGAGTGGTCCTGTGGCAGCACTAAAGTGACGACCTATGGGAAACAAGTCTGGAGAAAAACAGATTGCATGCTGTCCTCGTTTGTCTTATAGCACCTCATGCACTATGTATCCTTCTTTGCTTCTCTTGCTTTCGTCACTACCCTTGCTTCCTTCCCTTGGTTTCTACTCTCGCTTCATTCCCTAACCATGCTTGCTTTGCTCTCTACCCTTACTTGCTTTCTTCGATACCCTTGCTTGCTTTCCTCACTACCCTCGCTTGCTTTCCTTGCTACCCTCGCTTTTTTTCACCCAACACCCAGGCTGCTTTCCTCACCGCCCTTGCCAAGCTTTCCTTGCCACCATTGCTTGCTTGCTTTCCTTGCTGCTACATCTGCTTGCTTCCCTTGCTGCTACACCTGCTTGCTTTTCTACCTACACCTGCTTGCTTTTCTACCTACACCTGCTTGCATTTCACAGTGACGACTCCTTAGCTGCACTTCTAGCCCTGTTTGAGAGATGGGATAGAAATGCCAGTGTGACAGCAGCATTTAAAACCTCTGCTCTCACACTTAAAAACTAATACACAACAGCGTAAAAAATTGTCCATACAGACGAAGGGGAATGTGTTTCCGTTTTAAAGCATTTACATGTGCATCAATGCGTTAGGATGCAAATTGAAATGTGTAGAAATGCCTGCTTATTTGTGCAAATTCTCAAATGGGGTTGAAAAGGGAATCTGAATGTGTGTACTATGATGCGTGCATTCACATGCTCTTTACTGTCTTGCGAAGCAGTATTTCTCATGTGCTGAAAAATGTATTTTAAAAACCACCAATTCCGCTCACTATTTGGCTTAGGGTGAATACTTTGTCTAACTATTCGGTTTTCGGCTGAATAGTAATTTCAGTATTCGGTACATCTCTGGTCTATTTAGATGACATCTTGACTTTTTCACCATCACGTACTGAACACATGTCATGTTTTCTGAGGTTCTGTCACGCTTGGCTGCCAACCACCTGTGTGCCAAAGCAGAGAAATGTTTTTTTCACCAAGAACAAATTGAATTCCTGGGATACATAATCAGCCCCTCTGGTGTCCACATGGATCTGCGTAAGAGCAACACAGTTTTGGATTGGCCTGTTCTGGGAGACATAAAAGCCGCTCGATAGTTTTTGGGTTTCGCTAACTTTTATCTGTGTTTGATGCCCAGGTATTCACATCTTATGGCTGATATCACCCGTCTCCTCAGCTCCAAGACGAGCTTCCAATGGGATGATACTGCCAACAGGGACTTCTTGGCTCTAAAAACCGCCTTTACCAAAGCACCCATTCTTCAAAATCTGGATGACACATGTACCTTTATCGCTGAAGCAGATGCTTCAGACAACGCTATCAGGGCAGTTCGGTTGCAACTGGATCCTGAAACCTTAGTGGAACATCCCATTGCATATATCTCCAGGAAACTAACACCCTGTGAAACAAACTATTCAGTAATCGAAACGGAAATGTTGTCCATGCAATAGGCATTCCAAGAGTGGAGACGTCATCTGTTGGGAGGTATGCATCAAGATGTAGTACATACAGATCATCGTAACCTGAAATTCGTACAGACTCAGATATACCAACAGTCCTCAGGCACATGGACCTTCTTTTTTTCGCAATTTGATTTTGTCATCACCTACATTCCTGATGCCCAGAACCAGAAAGCCGATGCACTCTTGCGGCCGTATGATTTTGAAACCATTGTCTCTGATCAAAAAGAACCCATTATACCTGAGAAACACTTTGTGAATATGATCATTTTTTACATGGAACAGATTAGGAACGCCACTTCACTTTCTCCAGAAGCTGTTAGTCTCCAGCAGAACCCCTTGATTTGTTCTTCTGGTGGCTAACTTTCGAAATGGCTGTCTGTACATACCCTCTAAGGCCCTGCATTCTGGGCCTTAGAGGGTATGTACAGAAGCATGAAGACAAAACAAGACAAGAGACTGCATTCTGGTCTCTTGTCTTGTTTTGTCTTCATGCTTCCTGGACTGCTGGTCATGGGGGCATCAAGCCTACCTTAGAGGTGGTCTCTCGACTGTTCTGGTGTCCTGGAATACATCAGCAGATACAAGAGTATGTGCTACAGAGTAAATTCAGTAGAAGACACCCAATCGGCCACCTTCAACTGCTGGAGAGGCCACCTTACCCCTGGCACACCATGGCTACCGATTTCATTGTTCAACTCATGGTGTATAAAGGAAATACTTGTGTTATGGTCATCGTGGACTGCTTCTCTAAATTGCCGCACTTCGTCCCTCTTCCAGCAATCCCTACAGCTGCTCAAATGGACCAGGTTTTGCTTCATGAAGTGTACTGATTGCATGGGCTTCTAGAGAAAATAATATCGGACAGGGGACCCCAATTCATCTCCCATTTTTGGAAAGCTCTCTGCAGTCTACTGGGTATCCATCGTGCTCTGAGTTCTCGATTCCATCTGCAAAGTAACGGCCAGACAGAGAGAACCAATCAGACCTTGGAACAATACTTACGTTGCTATGCAAATGCCTTGCAGTCTAATTGGGCTGAGTTTTTGGACACTGCTGAGGTGGCTTAAAACAACGCCTGTCACTCTTCCATCAAGACGAGCCCGTTCTATTGTAACTATGATCCAGATCCTAAGATTCTGCCTGTGCCTCTTCCCATACAGAGCGCTGTTCCATCAGCTGACGCCTTGGTTCTACACCTGTCTCAAGTCCAAAAATGGGTCACACTTGAGCTCCAGAGTTTGGAACTACAGAAGTCCATCGTTGACTGCCACCGGTCTATCGCGCCCTCCCATCAGGTCAGGGACCTGGTCTGGCTTTCCTGCAGAGATCTGCTGGTTCGGAATATGCCTGTCAAGTTGGCTCCCTGGTTTGTGGGGCCTTTTCGCATTCTCACTCAAATCTCTCCTGTGGCGTTCCAATCATCCTTGCCTTCTGCCTGGTGAGTGCACCCTGTTTTCCACGTCTCTTTGTTTGAACCGTACCTGAAGGACTCCTATGGAGGTTCTCTTAAGTGATCTTTCCCTCTGGATGTGAACGGTTTGCCTGAATATGAAGTACAGGAGATCTGCAACTCAAGTTCTGTTGGGTCGTCTATTTTACCTGACTGACTGTCTGGGCTATTCTGCATGTGACCGCTCCTGGGAGCATGCATTGGCTGTCCATGCTCCCTGTTTTGTCTGGCGTTTTCACCTGCAATTTCCTTGGAAGCCAGGGAGGGGGCAAGGTGTCAAGTCTCGGACCTGTCACTGCTGCAGCCCACAGCAGGTTACCTGGAGAATATGATATGATATGATATGGCATTTATAACGTGCCTATACACAAGTGTTTCAAGGCACGACGAGGCAAGGGGGGGAACAAAGGGAGGACAGACAGCGATCCTACTAGGCTAGGTGTCATTCAGATCGGGCAAGTGCATGGGAAGGGGGGAAAGGAAAAGTGCGCAGGGGGAAGGGAGAGGGGAAAGTGCAGTACATGGGAAAGTGGAATAAATAAGATAAATAAGACAAATAAAACAGCCAGCTAGTGGCAAGTGCAAGGAAGTGCAGACATAAGTGCTGGTAGGGGAGCTGAAGGGATACAGAAAAAACGGTTCCCAAGTGCAGGGGTTGCCAGGGAGGCAGTGCAGGTGGGCAATTGACGGGGCCTGGGCCAGAGATCAGAAAGGGTGGCCAGGTAACCAGTTCAATTTCAGTCAGGAATTCAGCAAGGGAGGGGGGGGAGAAAGCAGAAGCAAAGAGGAAGGGTTTGAGGTGTTTCCGGAACCGGCGATGGTTCTCCTCGAATTTCAGGGAGGCAGGAAGGCTGTTCCAGAGAGAGGCCCCTGCCGAAGAGAGTGATCTGCCACCAACTCGTTGCTTGGAGAAGCGACTGACCCTGAGGGAGTTGGAGGCAGAGGAGCGAAGAGCTTGAGAAGGAAGATATTTAGGAAGAGAGAGTTGAAGGTATTGCGGCCCCAGACCCCAGAAGGCCTTGTGTACAATGCAGAGGGTTTTGCACTTAATCCTTGCAGCCACTGGGAGCCAATGCAGATATTTCAGTCCTGGAGAGATACGATCCTAGGGCTTGAGGCCAAGGACAAGTCTCACAGTCCTGTTCTGGATAAGTTGCAGAGGGCGGAGAGTGGAGGCAGGCAGATTTAGATAGAGGCTGTTACAGTAGTCCAGCTTGGAGAGGACCAGGGCTCTGGAGACAGTGAGCTTCTGGGGGAAGGACAGGAAAGGAAGAATACCTCTAAGGAGGTGCAGCTGGTAGTGTGACGTCTTAGAGACGTCAGAGATGTGAGGGAAGAAGGAGAGTGCAGAGTCGAAGATGACCCCGAGGTTTTTAGTCTTGCAGGTGGGAGTGGGAGGAGGGCCAAGAGAGGCCGGCCAGAGAGCTACAGGGAAGGAGGGAGTGGGTGTGCCGATGAGTAGAATCTCAGGCTTACTGGCATTAAGGCAGAGGTCGTTGGTGGCACACCATTCCTGGATGGCAGACAGACAGTCAGAGATGAGGGAAGGAGAGGAGGAGGATGCCGAGGGCAGCCTGAAAATGAGCTGGGTATCATCCGCATAGCACTGAAAGTTGGGACAGAGAGCGGCGATGCGGTGGGCAAGGAGTGCCACGTATTGGTTGAACAGCCAGGGAGAGAGGTTAGATCCCTGGGGGACACCACAGGTAGAGAAAAAGATGTCAGAGAGGAAGGACCAAAGTTGGGCCTGTGAGGGTCGGCGGGTACCTTTGTTGGTGGTTGTGGCGCGGGGGAACCTACTGGTGGCACGGTGGGGCAGGTGACATGGGACAGCATCCAGAAGGCAGCCATGGCTCCGGTGCATCCGTGATGGGCGCGGCCATGTTGGCTTGTATGCGTGCATGAGCAGTAGCCCGTTTGTGTTCCCAAAGTTAGCTGCACTTACGCAGCATTCCCCATTGCCATGGGGATGACTCCCGCTGCAATGAACGCAATGCGGGAGCAGCAGGTTATTTAAAGCCTGCCTAGGCCACTCCAGACGCGTCTCAATATGCTCTGTATGGTGTGCATCCTCTTTCCTTCTGCTGGACCCTGGAAGATTCTGCTCTCTACCTTGTTCTGCCTTGCCTTACCTTGCCCAGTTCTGCCAGTCCTTCCTTCCTGGGCTACTTCTCATCCTGTTACTATCTCCCTGCCTATATTGGTCTGCATTACCTGTGGTGCTGCCTCCTCCCAGCCACTGTTGCTCCGCCTTACCTGACAACATCTCATTTACGAACTGTGTGCCTTGGTTTTGCTGAACATTCAAGGCCCAGCTTTCCCGGCCAGCACTTGCGCTGTGTCCAAGTCATGTTAGTCCGGGAAATCTATATCGTTGCATGTGGAGCTGGCCTCTGTGTTCTCTCCCTGTCAGTCTCTGTAAGAGAAGGGCACAGGGGTGCTCCCTGCATCATCCTAGCAGCCCAAAGTAGCCTGGATTGTTGAGTAAGTGTGGAAAGTCAAGTCACAAGACCACAAAGCCGGCAGCGACGGGTCCAGGTACTTGACAGATAGTGGCTGGCACCAGAGGGTTTGAGCAAAGTCTATGGTGCCTGGCACACATTTTTCCACTTACTAGGCTCCCGAAATAAGGCAATTCCCAAGGTCCATGGCATGGGGGCAGCTTAAAGCAATGTCTGAATGCCCCCGTTTTGTGGTCAGAGGCAGAAAGCCAAGAGAATCAATGTGTGGCATGCATGGCCATCAAGGATTGGAGCTTTGGCAGGGAGGGAGGGTACATTACAACACATTAAGAGCTGAGGGGAAGAGGAAGAGGGACGTGCCTTGTGAGTATTCAGAACGTGCACATGCAGGAAGGAAGAGGGGATAAGTGCTGCGTAGTACGGGCTCTTGTGAGAGCCATTGAGGAAGTGCTAAGAATGCTGGGTGCTACACGGCCAGAGCTGCAGGAGGTGTAAGTGTGAGTCTCCAGAGCGCAGGGTGTGCAGATGCAAAGTGCTGTGGACAGACAGGAGCTGGGAGTAATCGGTGAGGGAGATCAAAGCCCAAAAAATGCATAAGGGCCAAGGACACCGATTTAAAAAAACTGTGGGACTACCAGAGGAGAGAAGGTGGGAAGGAGAAGGAAAAGAGGAAAGTCTTTAGGAGCTTCCGGAATTTGAGAAGGTCCTGCTCAAGGCGCAGGGGGAGGCTATTCCAAAGGAAGGAGCCCGCAAAGGAAATTGAGCAACCCCTTGCCCTCTTTTTAGCAAAACACTTTACACACAAAGAGTAGGTGCCATTGGAGCGAAGGTCTAGTGGGAGAGTATTTAGTGAGATAGAGTTGAAGATAGTGGGCTGGGACTACAAGATGGAATAAGCATGTGCTGCATTCTCACCAATGCTGTAATTAAGCAATAATGCACTAGAATAGTGCTAAGGTGTTGCCGGTGGGGGGCGTGGAGAGATTACACTGTACAGTACCATACGATAGAGTGCTGGAAAGCGATTACCACTTTGTAGTTGAGTGAATTGCTACTTTGCAGCTGAGTACATTGTGATGTAAGGTGATGGGATGAACTTTGTTTATGGTTCTCCAGGCTTCATGGAGACAGTTCTAGTTGTGAAGTGGAGAGTGTTCACCATTGCTGGCAAGGGGATAGGTTGACTTCCCACCTTTAATGCCTTTGTAATTCACCTTTTTTAAGATTTATTTTGGTGTTTTTGTTTTGATGTTCCCAAGCAATTAAAGTGCAAAAAGCAAGACACGTAATTATCATTATTTAGTCTCCTATTTTCACAATGTATTTAATCATATTGGCACCCTTCAACTCTTAAATATTAGTACTCACAATAAATCTGCTCCATGAGGAAAGTAAACATTCTCTGCTCAAAGCAGAATGACTCTGAAAGAAATGTTTCTTGACGGATCTTCTGAATTTGATTAAATGCATATGCAAGAAATATGAATTAGGCATTGTACAAAGCCAAAAAAGTAGGATAATCAAGCCAAGAATGTACCCAGGAAATGATTCAAGACAATCAAGTCTTCTTTAAATCCAATGATTGCTCACAACTCAATTCCCATCTCTGAAGGACATTGTCTTGTTTTAAATGACTACTTTTAGTTTCCAAATGCATCAAGGAATGCAATCAAGAGCCGTCAAAAGATAGCTCAGCTTTCTTATACTGAACTACCTGAGCAACAGTCTGTTTCTGTAAACTAAATTACTTGCATACTCCAAAAATGTTCACCTACAGCCAACGCCATATAATATCTTATTTGTCAATAAATCTCTACCTGCAGGGTTTTCTCCAGTTCAACTAAAGGCTGCTATTATATCTCCCATCTTGAAAATAAACATCCAGATCCTTTCATTTTTAATTATTATGATTTGATTTGAGGTATTTGTAAATGCGCACGAAGACGAACTGAATTGTATAATGGCACAGATTATTTTAGCACAGCATATCAAAAAAGGAAACCTCGATCAAAAAGGTCAGAATATCAGAGAGAGCCACACATCAAGGAAACAGAAGAAGACTAATATCCTTAATATTTGAAAAAGGAGTTTTCAGGGCTCTTCTAAACTGGTACAATGATTCAACAGTCATGATTTCTTGGGGAATACTATTCCATAGCTTAGGGCTGTATACAGCAAATCTTCTGTCTCCCCTTGTAAGATAACGGGATCGGGGAAAGTTCTGCAGCAGTTGATTCCCTGAGCATAACAGCCTGGTCGCTTGATATCGACTAAGTTTGTCTGCTAAGTATACTGGTGCAGACCCCTTCAAACTCTTAAAAATCAAGCAGGCGATCTTAAACTTAATTCTGTCTTCCACTGCTAGCCAATGAAGAGGTCTGCGGACAGTCGAGACATGGTTAGATCTACTCAGACTGCAAACCAGTCTGACGGCTGCATTCTGGGATTCCACAGCCTCTGCTGCTGTTTAGACAGAATTCCAGCAAGAAGGCTGTTGCAGTAGTCTAAATGTGAATTTACCAAGGACCCTATTGCAACTGCATGATCACTGCTTGGGATAAATGTCAAAACTTGTCAAAGAAGATGGAAGGAATAAAACACGGCCTGAATCTTGGCACTGACCCGACTTTCGCTGCCAAGATTGTCTTGCCATATGTATCCAAGATTTTTATTTTGGAGGCAAATTTAAGTTCAGCCCCAAAAAAATTGGAATCTTGGGGATGTTTCCCAGCAGCGAGAAGATGTTTCAGCCCAGAAAGGGCAGCCTCAGTCTTGGCTGCATTTAATTGCAGCTGATTTGTCGACATCCAGTAGCTAACTTCCTCAAGACATTGGGAGACCCTAAGAAATGTTTCATCAACATTCTCTATTTCGATGAAAACTTGGGTACCATTGGCATGAGAATAGAAATGAATCCTATGACTCCTCAGGATATTAATCAATGGCCACAAATAGAGATTAAAAAGCAGAGGGGACAGAGAGGATCCCTGTGGGACTCCACAACCTATATAGACGGGGTCTGAAAAAAAACCACCCATTTTTACCTGCTGGCACCGATCTGATAGGAAAGAATCAAAGCATTCCATAGCATGGTCCGAGGCATTGCCAATTTCTTTCGAGTGACTGAGCAGTATCGAATGATCAACCGTGTCAAAGGCCCCAGAGAGATCCAGCATTTCCAATAATGAGAGATCTCCCTAGTCCACGGCCTTTAACAAATTATCCTGCACTGCGAGTAGCGCTGTCTCAGTCCGTAACGTCAGTCTGAAACCCGATTGCAAGGGGTCCAGCTAGGACTCCTTTTCAGCAAATCCCTGTAGTTGTCTAGCAACAACTTTCTCCAACAGTTTGCCTGGCCATGGATACCTGCAATAGGTCGATGATTCTGCAGCGTGAAGAGGGAAAATGGGAGGGTCCCTTCCCCCCATTCTCATCCAAACCATGGCCTAGAACGTCACGGCCCAAGCACCCCCTGCGAGAGGAATTCGACCCGCTCACTTCCGCACCAGACGTCAAGATCCACTGCGGCCGCGCCCTTCACGGCCAGGGAGCCTGCCCACTAATGAAACCACGTGCAGGAACCTCTGGTGGAGCTGACATTGACCTTATGGACCAACTCGATTAGCCAGTGACCACAAATGCCATCATCATTAGAGATGCCATGACTACATAGCCAACAAAAAAGAACACACGTGCCACCATGCACTTCGGACACTCACACACCAACCTACACAAAGAATATACTCAGTGCTATGACACAAAGGACCGTATACACCCACAGACATGCATCGTTGTTATTTTTCACATAGGCCACCTCCAGCACCGCAGAAACGCAAGATGCCTGAAGAGCTCGTGTATATGCTTGCAGACGCTTTCTCGCCACTAACGCCATGAAGACACCACCCTACATATCTACTAATGCATATGACCCTCTGTCGCCCCTCGCGACCCCCATATTATGGCTCATGTACCGCCACCCATAAGCTAGGCCACGGTAGGCCGCAAAGCAAAAGTCCCCAGGCAGAAGCCTCTCAGACAAAACTGCAAAGCGCTGTTCACGCAGAATGAGCCCAATGAGAGCCTGCAGCCAAGGCCGCGATGTTGCAATCTACATGCCGCGCTCCCCGCGGCAAGGTTTCACCTGCCACAGCTAAACGCTCCTCAGAGCCGAAATACAAATCAAATGCTCATAATTCTGCTCCAGCCACGGTCTCTCCACACGTGACCAAGCCAACCTGATACGATGCCAAGCTTACGGGACAGAAAAGCACTGGGGTCCCACGTCTGAGATACAGTCTGCAACAAGGAAGTCACAAATTGGCACACCTACAGCGATGGGAAAGACATGCACATTAGCCAATAGTCAGACCTGTCCATTGTCTGCCCCTGAAACATAGTCGCACATTGTTGCCAGCACCAGGTAAACCGGGAGCTGGGAACAACGATGGTCCCAGGCTTGGGGGCTCGCGGATGAACCAATCAGAATACGAGGGGCACATCATGATGCCAATATATTCTAGCCAATCACCAACTTTCGTGTAGCAACTGTTAGGGACGGCCCAAATGTACCACCTGACCCTTCCTCACCCAATAACACTTTTCCATATAGGTAACTATACTGACCCTACCACTCGGGGAGCCAACCCGAAGTGGTGATAGGTTTTGGGATATTTTTCCCAGGTGACGCAAGTAGCGCGTCATACAGTGGCAAAAGGGGCCTGCGAGCCCCACTGATGATGAGAGCCTCCTGGATGCCCATGTTCTGAGAGTTCGTCCCTGCTGTTTCTGTAATAAACAGCAGTATCTACCTTGCTCTTGTGTGTGCCTCATACTTCTTTTGGAACGCGGGAGGAGTTGGGGCCTCCCCAGCCCCGGAGGTCCGCGGACGGCCCTGCCGGCCCCTGGGAAATCACCCCGTCAAGCGTATATGGAACCAGATTTGATTTTGTCAATAGAGACATGATAATAGTTTTCTTAAGGTCCTGGGCACACTACTTTGCTCCAATGATTTATTTATAAAATCTGTTATAAAGAGAGCAATCTCCCAGGCTAGAGGCTTTGCAGAACAGGCTGGCAGAGGGAATAACAAATCATTGGTGGGTTTAAGTTGAGAAATTAATGAGAATACGTCCTCTGATACTGGGCTGAAATCAAAAGGCACTATGCACTCGGGAACCACCAATTGTCCTGGGAGACTATGTCCAATCTGATTTGGGCCTTTATCAGGAGAAGATTGAAGACTCAAAAGATTATTACCTTGAATTGATTATATTTTCTCCTTAAAAGTATATATTAAATAATACTGGTGAGTTGGGGTTCCTAGACTGTTGTGCGCTGAGATCTTAAATAATATTGAAACAGTATTGTGAAATATAAAAACATTGAATATTGTTAGAAATGGAGTGTGGCAGCAGTGTATGAGGGAAAGATGGATACCCCTATCCACCTGACATTATTGGTTGCAATATTCCCTTAAATCGCACTATGCTCCTCTGCAAATATAGTACAGAATGCAGACTACCGATTGAGTGATGATGACCAACGTCATAATTTATTTCAAAAACCACAAGTCCTATACTTGAAAGAGACTCAAGAGTGATATATAGGGCCTCATTCCGAGGTGGGCGCAAAGTGATTACAGGTACCGGTAAGAAGACCGGTGCCGGTAATCCCTTTGCGCCCTATTCTGAGGTCCCTTTGCGGCTCCGTCCTTAACGCCTGCTTTTACCAGGCGTTATGGATTGAACCTGCAAAGGGACTTCAGAGCTAATAACCATACCGAAATTTACGGTACCGTTATTAGCACCTTCCCCATTCCCATTGAGCCCTATAGGGGCTCAAATGGGAATGGGGATTGACATTTCCAATGGGGACTTACCGGTCCCGCAAAGATACGACTAGACTGGTAAGTCCCCATCGAACCAGGGCGGACATGGTACCGGTATTGGTGCTAATGGCGCCATGACTAGCACTAACCTTGGAATGAGGCCCATAGTGTTCATATGTGCCAAAACATCAAAGAGAGCTTATCTCTTATCGTGAAAGTAACATTTGCCAGAAATTGCATAAGCATGAATGCCTGCTACAATGGTGCCATGTGCCAAAAGTAACATGTGCTAGGATTTCATAAACATAGGTACCTGCTACTATAGTGCCATGTGCCGACACGTGTTTCAACCCATATGGGTCCTCTTCAGGGCGTGCACTACTTAATTGCACCGATTTTGATATGGATTATCCACTTTGATTTTGGTCTTTAATACATATGAAACATACGTGGCACATACAGTGCATTTGAAAATACTTATAATGTCTACCAGAACAAAAATTGTACTCAAACATTGCTAAGTGACTTCAATTCAGCACTCCAACTAAGTCAATGCCTAGTCTGGGATGCCCAAGGGAAGTCCTTATTTATAGATTTTTATGACAAGTTCATAGATCTGGAAGATAAACCCTTGTATAACGCCCCTCTCTTTGAATCCCCCTGACCTCACTAAGCCAAGAAGTAGGTTTGTTTTGTAAATTAAAAGATTTATTTGAAAAATTAAACAATATATATATATATCATACCTTTATGAATAAATTAATATTTGATAGCACACTTATGAATATAATGTTGATCAACAATGGGTAATGTTACAATTGCACACTCTTTTCAATCAGTGAGGAGTTAGTATAGAAAGGATAAGATAGCAGAGAATACTTTTATGGTTTCAAGGAAAAGCAATGATGGAAAGAATGCAGCACAGAAATAAACTGATATGGTTTCAACAAGAGATAATATGATCACTTTTCCTTGTGACAATTTACTCCCCCCCCTATGCAATATAAGGAGATGGAAGGAGAGCACACAGTTTTCAGGAATACCGTCAAATGCAATACCAATTCTAGTTCCCCCTAGCAAGCTTGGAGCAACCGGTATGCTTTGAATAGGCAGAAATACTTTTAAATGGGATTTGAAATGAAGTGCAAAATATGCTAAAAATGATTTTAATTCCCTATAGGAGATTCAGGGTAGGTGATAGCTACTTTGAATTAGTTCAGGTCAACCCTAGCAATGATTCATGAGTGATTATCAGGTTGAAAATGAATTTCAGCAGTTGCAAGCAAAAGGACAGCTTTTTTTACAGGTGGAGAAATTTGAGTCAAATTGCAATTCACAGCACTTTTTCCGAGTGCGCCGATCGCGATTACGGAAAAACTATAATGAGTAGTTAAATCTCATTCCTAGCACGTATGGTTCAAACGATACGGACGATTTAGTGGAGGTAGATTCTCTGAAATAAAGTAAGATTCAAATGACAAATTACACTTTCACAGGTTTGAAAGCACAGAATGGACACACGATTTATATGCAGTTCTAAATAGGTGGAAATGGTTTGAATTAGAATATTTTAAACTAAGAGATTGGTCTTGCACAGCTCTGACTGGATACTCACTTCTAACTTTGGAAGGAATGGGCCTCGTCACAGATCTGGTCAACAGGTTTAGATGCGGTTCTCTCTGCTCTGCTGGTCTGGATCTCTGCTTCTGGCAAAAGTTCTTGGCACTGTACAGCGGTCTGGTCTTCTATCGGCACTGCACAGCGGTCTGGTTCTCTGGTTCTGGCAAAAGTACTTGACACTGCACAGCGGTCTGGTTCTGGCACAGAGTTCTTGGCTAGAATCAAACAGCACAGCCCAGCTGTTTTATTCTGATGTGCCCCTTGAAAGTCTGGGGTAAATCGGTTTGCAAAATTGTAAGGCCAGCTGAGAATACTTTTAGCTTGCAGTAGGCCTTCTGCTTCAAAGTTCTAGAATCTATCTGGAGTCTAAATTCTGGATATGGTCCTTCTGGATATTGTCTGGTGCGGCAAAGTGCTTTGCAAGAAAGTGGAAAGAGCAGTCCCTATCTGGCTTTCAGTGGTTCTTTTTATGTCTTTTGAAAGTGGGTGGAAAGGCTGACTTTCTATGCCCAACCCTCTGAGGATCCTGATAGGCTATAGGATTCTCTGTCACCTGACTGGGAAACTGAATTCTCATGTCATCAGGCATCATTTTTATGGCATACAGAAAGAACACTGCTCTTGTCACTTTGCACACATATATATTTTTGACTTAAATGCAAAATTATCTATGTACAATTTTTCTAATATTATATGTCCAGTTAACATATTTTCTGTAGCGCCAAACCATCCGATCCCTGTCTTTGTAATATGTTGTGTTCACTTCTGACAGAATTCTGCCCTTTTCATCCAGAACACAATCTCTAATCCTTTCCAGAATTTACACAAATGTGCACAAGGAATATGGGCATCAGATGATGAAGTGTCAGATTTTTAACATACAGACATTTGGTGTAATACCATATTTTCTGCTACTACCCCCAGACATACCACAGAGTCCTAACACCTCTTAAAATGTGCACAGAAAAATCACAGGAATAATGATATTATTGATATAATTTTGACAATTATGTATTATGAATTATCCATCTTTCTCAAATTATGCTCTGGCCCAGAGGGGTGTGGTTTCCCCAAAGCACATGGGGGAATTTCTGGTTTGTCCACTTCCTCCAAGCTCAGCTGGCTCACAGAAGCAGTGCCCCTCCCATTTCCTTCCAAGAGGAAACCATTTACGACCCCCTGATTTAGCAATTGCTTGGAGCAAAGGGAAGTTCATTGTTCTGTTTCCCTGCTTCCAGGTACCCCTCCCCTGATTCAATCAGAGAGGTGTAATCTCCTTTTCGTGCGGGCAGCAGGAGGCAGGCCAGGCCTGTGAATACAGTTGCTGGGCAAGTTTCAACTCCTGTCCATGGTAGTTGCCGGGCAGAATTCAGTCCCTTTAAGCCCGGCTTCAGCCAAAGGTCACTTATGTTCCCATTTTTCTTCATTCAAATCAAACTTACAATTTTGACACATGCAGCTAGAACGCTGATTCTAAGTTCAAAACCATGACATTTAAACAGTTGCAACCTATGTGACAATCAAAAGTAGGTCCCTTATTTATTTTAAACATTTCGATTTTAGTGGCTTTAAATCCCATTTCACTTAAGCTGCTGACATCCACAGCCCAGCCAGTTTTGTTATGAACATTATTTTAGGCTCTTCGTCTTTCCAAATTTTGTATGCACACAAGACTTCATTCTACCAGACGTCTGCTGGTGTTCAGTAAGATTTTTGAATATCTTGCCATGTTTGAAATAGGCATTTTGAGCTTGCATTCAGAGAAACAAAGGTGATTTCAAACCGCCTTTTGAGCTAACAGGCACTGCTGTTTTTCCTTTGCCACCACATTTCACTCATGGCGCTTCTGGCCCATCACGCTCGCACTAGTGGGTGGCAGGTCAGGCGACCATTTTGGTGTGCGCAAAAACTGCGCGGTTTTCCTGGATTCTGGCGCAAATGTGGGCTTTTCTGCCATCTTGAATTTTCTAAGCCCACAGCACCAAATGTTGCAGCATAATAACTTGAACGTGGGTCGATACACCTGACAACATCTATTAGCAAATACTCTCTAAATTAGATGATGCATCCGTTCATAAACCAAATTCGGTGATCCAAAACACAAACCGCATTAGTCTTTTCATCTTGCTTGAACGCCTATCACTCTGAAAAGAAACAAAAAGGAGAAAGAAAAGTGGACAAAGCAATTTAGCGATTTTGCCAGGACACACATATTCGTTTTGGCTCATAATTATTTGTTCAATTTGACATTCTCTAAGGACATTTGAGTGCTATAATTAGGTATCAGAAAGTTTGAAACTCAAAATGAATTAGCCTGAGAAAGCATTGTACACACTGCGTTTGCATCTCGCATTTTGATATTGTGAACGGTGATGTTTAATTAAATAATAATAATAATTGACTTGAAATAATAGTTCAGATTGAATAATACCAAATTATTATAATGGTGATGGAATAAGTGGAACGAATGTTTGACATGCGTCGGCGTATTTCTACTAGAGCTGTTTTGCAAAGTAGCTGTTCTTCACTTGATTAGTGAAAGCTGTGATGAATGGAATAAAAGCAACGAAAATGCCATCAACGTCGGCCTCCGAATAAAAAGGCGAATGTACCTGAAATTGTTGCTGCACAAGAAACATGCAAGTGGTCGCTTACCCGCCGTACCTGGTCGCTCCGACTCACACTGTCTGGGCTTCTATCGAGTTTAGGGTAAAAGACGCCTGAGGAAGTGCTCCAGAACTGGTTCCACATACAGTATTATTTGCTGTGAAAGACATATATAAATGCTCAGTGCTAGATCGTCTTCAACCTTGCAACGGTGCTTTAGTTAGCTAAGAAAAAAGCCCTCGCTTGTAATGCTCACCTGATACGGTCGTGCAAAAAGGTCCTTGCATAAAGGCGCGCTGGTGACATTAGTCCATCAAAGGGTGGGTCTGTTATTTGGCCACACCTTATATACGTGACTAGCTGTCACGTATTTTAGCACGTGATGTTGTTGGTTTCCAATAAAGGTGTTAGTTGTCACATATGATTGTTGCATGCTACCAATAATACAATAATTAATATTAATTGGAAGCGCTGCTCTGGTGCTGCTCATTAAAAGGTCCTGTTCATTTAAACATGAAAATCAAAGTCGCCAATACTGCCAAAGCGGCATTGATTGTATCTCACTTAGATGCGCCTTGCTTACAATTAAAGCATGGCTGCACCAAAAACCTTGTCCCTGGGTGATATTACACCAACAGATAGTTGGATGATCCTAAAAAGCTGCTGCTTATAAAATTAATAACAAAAAATAAATAAATAAATAAATAAAAAGCTGCTGCTGATTGGGAAACCTAGTGTGACATTATAAACTCGGGCGGACCCAGAACGGAGTGCTAATTGCACCCCCCTCCATTATGGGCTCTGGAATTCTATTCAGCACCTCCAGTGTTGGCTTCCATAGTGGTACATTTAAAAATGCATTATTGCACCCATTAATGCACTTTCTGCTACAAATTCGTAGCTTAGGTTCATAATGTTATATTTAGATAATATGATATTGATGAATGTGGGGTACTCTAAAGCTTGGCATAATTACTAGAGAGGCGTTGCAAATAAGGCTAGAGTTCCATAAAGGTGGAAGCGATCATATCGATACAGTCAATATACAGGTTCTGCTGCTGCTGAAATATGTGTTACCATAGTGATTCAGAATCAGATATAGTATTCATGATTAATGGCATATTCCAATACTGGCCATGGACACGCGATGGACATAACAAGAAAACATTCAGTTCATGTTCAATGTTTAAACCCAATGTCAGACATCGTAATTTGTAGATGGTCCGTGCTTCTAGTTGTCGTAGGAGTAGTTGTCGATCTCCCCCTCTGGGATGTTGTTTGACATGCTGTAGGCCAACAAAGCAGATTTCTTACCTATCGTCCTGTTGATGGTATCTTTGCCAGTTGGAAGCCAAAGAAAGGTTCATGTCCTGGTTATTCAAGTTGGACAGGTGTTCCCTTATCCTCACTCTAAGGTCTCTGATGGTACTTCCTACATATACTTTTTTGCAGACACATATTATGCCACATACAACGAATTTTGTTTTACAATTTATAAAATCTGAGATTTCTAACTACAAACCTTCCTGACATTTGAAAAATTTTAGTGGGAGATAATGCAAATTTACAAAAGTTGCAAGTACGACATTGAAAAAAGCCCCTAGTGGGTGTACTCAGCCAATTAGCTTGCTTATTCGGTCCAGATTTGAGCAAAGAGGGGCTCAATTTGTTGCGTAAAGTGGGTAGTTCGGTGTAAATGATCCTCAGTTTGTCCGATAAATATTGCGAAATATCAGAATCCAATTTTAAGATGTGCCAGTGACGTTTTAGCATGAGATAGATTTGTCCACTGTCGCTCGAATAGGTGGCGATGAAGTTGGCCAAATCTGGGTGGACTTTCACGATAAGAGGTAAGCTCTCGTTGATGTTTTGGCACATATGAACACTATATATCACTCTTCTAGGGTGATTTCCTTTCAAGTACAGGACTTGTGGTTTTTTAAATAAATGTTGACATTGGTCATCATCAAACTCAATCGGTAGTCTGCATTCTGTACTATATCTGCAGAGGAGCATAGCGCCGCTTAAGGGAATATTTCAACCAATATTTTAAATAAGTTAGCCTGCCTCAATGATAGTTCCATGGAAGAAGATGTGCACCTTGAATGGCAAAGACCGGAGATGACTGAAAAGAGCTCTCAGGGATGATTCTTTGCACCATCAATGTTTGCATGCTAATAGGCAGATTTGGCTCGAAATATCACCTGTTTATACAACATCAATGCATTTTTTCCCCTCATGTGACTATCTAGAATGTTGGCCACTCTCAATTTTCACTCTGCAGCCTTACACTGTTTCCGCAGGGGCAATACATTCTGAGTAATCCATGGTTTGGATTTTTTGACTTTATTGCTTTAAGTGGTGCCTTCAAAGAACAAATGTTATCCAGGTTGGTAGTACCACAGGAAAAAAAGTCATCACATTTCAAGACTATCAAAAAATAGCCATAGGCGCCTTTGCGAGAATGAACGCGGCTAAATGACCTGTTCATTGGGAAGATACCCACTCGATAGTCTGCAGCCACACTTCAGCTCACTGTACCTTTCACAGAAGGGAAACACTATTTGCATATCAGCCTTTGTCCCGTCCACATGGGCAGTCCAGCACCGAAATGCTATGGCATTTCTCTTCTGAACAAGAGTACCAACAGTAATCCCAGACACGTGTCTCAGCCTTGTTGGGCCTCATCAGTGATGTGGAGCTGTGCCTCTCTGAGCACAGTGAGCAAGGGGTCCACGCCTGGATGACCCTAGGAAACTTAGGGTGACTAAGCCTAGGGGCCTCATTACACGGTAGGCGGTAACCATGGCGCTATTAGCGCCATGGTTGCCGCCGGTACCGTACCGAGTCCGCCTTGGTGGATGGCGGAATTACCGCCCTACTCCAAGGTGAGCGGGGGCGGTAATTCCCCAATCCCCATTTACCCTTCCCCATTCCCATTTTTGCCCCATAGGGCATAATGGGAATGGGGAAGGTGCTAATTACGGTACCGCAAATTGCGGTACCGTAATTAGCTCTGAGGTCCCTTTGCGGGTCCCGTCCTTAACGCCTGGAAAAACCAGGCGTTAAGGGAGGACCCGCAAAGGGACCTCGTAGTAAGGCGGTAAGGGTTTAAATCCCTTAAACAATCACAAAATAATCATAGGTGCCCCTCTGCGAGAACGAGCAAAGACTGGGACAAAGACTGATTTGCAAATGGACATTTCCCTTCTGTGAAAGGTACAGTGAGCTAAAGTGTGGCTGCAGACTCTCAAGTGGGTACCTTCCCAAAGAACTGGTCATTTAGCCATGTTCCTTCTCGCACAGGGGTGCCTCTGGACTATTTTTTGACATGTCAAGACTGTTTCAATCGTTGCTACGGCTTGATGTGAACATCCTCTCCAGAGATATTTGTTAGGTCCTTTACTCTATGCACTAACACTGTAGATCTATCATTAGTCAAAAATTGCCTTTCCACATTGTGCTTCAGCAAAAAAAGTAGAGCATAATGATCTGACCAGTGAACTGGCAGCGTGTCCGCCAAGGTCACCCTATTCCCTCTCAGTAGTAAAATATATAGACAATGGCCTTTGCTATGGGAGGAAAAAGTATTCAATGAGAAAAAGCCATTGTTATCAAAAATCTCCCTGAGTTCCTTGGCATCCAAATTAGTCTGATCTTCCAACCATATGTTAAAATCCCCTAAAAACAAAAAGTTTTTATATTTACTTCCTGATAGGGTCAGGAACAGGTCCCGCTGTTCTAAGAAGGCCTTAGCTGCACCAGGAGGTCTATAACCAAAAACAACTTTCCAAGAAGAAAAAGAGGGGGTGGTTCAAATGGTTCCATGTCTTAACATTGTGGCAAAAATGGCTGTTTATACAAAATATCATGGCAAAAATGCTGTGCTTTTGCCGCCACAATCAAGTAAAGGATGCAGGGAACACCCCCGCAACCTGCAGACCCATTATACCATTTAAGGGGGCCTGTGGGACTCCTCCACAACCCTCAATTCTCTTAATTGGCATAATGGGGTACACCTTTACCGGGTCAAGCCACAGCATTTTTGCAGTGATTTATTTTACCAGCAACATTTTTGCTGCAATTTATTACCTGATACCGTTCAAATGAACAGCTGTTCCACCTGTGACAGCCCATCCCACTCCAATAGATCTAGATGGCAGATCTGTCATGATGATATATAAGTCACTGCTATAACTCCCCCTCTCATACTCTCAAGATTTATAGATTGTATTAAAAATCCATCAGGAATTGTATTTTGAAAAGATGCTTGTGAACTATTTGTAAACCAAGTCTCTGTTATAAATAATACCTCAATTTCGTGCTCCTCTCTAATATCATATAATCCAGTGCCATGAGCAACTGCAGGCCTAACATTAATTCGAGCAGCCTTTATAATCCCAGTCCCAGCAGGCACCAAGGTCTGCCAGGACACACGCTTCATCGAGAGCTCGAAGAGTAAAATAGCCCCCATCATTATTCATAGCTCGTAGGGTTAGACTGCCACACTGATGGAGCATCATGGTAATGGCTGCGCATTTAAAAAAAAAACAGGAAATATGAATAAATACCTAAAAAACAATCCAGTGAGGACTCTGCCTCCAAACCAGCAGCGTCTCTGGCTGATGGCCGCCACAGGCCTCAAATAGGCCTAAACAGGCTTTGCGTCAGCGCTTTGTGATGACCCTGGCTTGTTATGCCTGCGGCGCAATGTAGTGACGCTTCAGGCGGTGCGCCCACCAATTCATGGCTGGAAAATGAAGTCCCAAACCAAGTCGTCGAACACAGTGCCAGATTCAATATTGAGCGTCTCAGAGTCGGACGCTGAGGATTTAGTAATAACAAGTGCAGTGTTATTACTTTGTTATTGAGGTTATTGAAGTAATAACAAATGCAGTGATAATGCTCGCACTAGCAAGAAAAAAATAACCCCAGTAAAAAATATTAAATACACACAATTTTTAAAAACTGTAGCTAGTTAAAAATCTGAGATCACATTAATAAAATGCCCCCTTAAACAAAGTTACAGTGTTGCAATGCACAACTAAAATGATTTGTGGCAGGCCTTACTTGCCTCTCACAACGTTTGTAACAGGAAGTCTCATCCCAACTCCAACATTTTTCTAGGGTCTAACCTTCTACTCATTCGGGTGCAACCTTGTTTTCACCCCAGACAAGGCACTGTAACTAGCCTACTTGCTGTCTTGGCTGATATTCTAGAACGGTCAGACAAAGGTGTCCTGACCCTATTGGTAATGTTTGACCTATTGGCGTTGTTTGACACATTCGATCACAACATCTTAATTGAGAAATGTGCTTGCATCGCAACCCACCAAATGGCTCTGATCTTTCTGAAAAGACCGAATACAACAAGTGAAACTTGGGTCTTCCTCGTCCCCCAAACGATATTTAACATGTGGGGCACCTCTAAATCCCAGTTACTGTTTAGCCTATGTGTCAAACCACTATTGGATATTTATAATAAATTCAAGCGTGGCTATCATTCATTTGCCAAACACACTCACATTTAAATAAAGCCACTGGCCCATACTCGAAGATTGGTCATTTGATATGGGTGAAGTGGAATCTTGGATGCTTGGATATGGCTTATAACTGATTTCATTTGATTTTAACATTTGTAACGCGCATACCCATTGAATAGGGTCCAAGCAGACCTGCATCTAGGCGCAGATGTTAATAAAATCAGTAGTTTGCATCATTATGCTAACCTAAGCTTATCAAGGCTTGGGCAAATTAAATTACAGTTTTTAGTGTCCTCCTGAACACGGATAGGGATTCGATCTGTCGAAAGTCCTTGGGTAAAGAATTCCAAGAACGAGGACCAAAGGAAGAGAAACACCTATGAACCCAGGATGTCGTTTTGGCAAAAGGGACAACCAGCACATTTTGCCCGACTGATCAAAGTAATCCGGTAGGCTGGTGATGTTGGATTTCAGACACTGAGTAAGTCGGGGCCAGGCCATGAATGCATCTAAATACCAGGCACAGAGTCTTGAACAGAATTCGCTGTTGGATCGGGCGCCAATGAAGACTTCTTTGATACTGAGAAACAGATGACCTCCTTGACAATGTAAAAATCAGTCTAACCGCTGACTTCTGTGCCACTTGCAATGTTTGTATAACCACTATTGAACAATCTTTCTCTGCTATAAGGGACGGAAGAGGCTTAATCAATTTCAGTTGGTAATATACATATTTGAATGTCTGATTAACATACAAATTGCAGTCTAGATTGGATTGCCAAATTCAATCAAAATTCTTTACTTTGTCAGAAAACTTTGTAGGAGCACCAAACTGAAGTGGACAGGGAATGGTTTGGAGCATATTTGCTACTTTCCGTTTTGGGCCAAAAACAACATCTTCTTATTTAGATGGATTCAGCTGGAGTTTATTATCCAGCATTCAGGTTTTAATTGTTTCCATACACAGTAAAACTCAGTCCATGACCTCGCAGGGTTGTTCAAGCCGTACATACATGTTGGTGTCATCAGTGTAGGAGTGATAACACAGCCCAAACTCCCCTAAAAAATTCAAAGTGTTTGAATTTAAATGTTGAACCACAGTGGGGACAAAGCAAAGCCCTGAGGTACCCAATAATCCACTGGTAGAGAGTCAGATAAACATGCGCCAATTTTTACTTGATATGTGTGGCTAGGTATAAATGATCGAAACCACTCCAGGACCTCATCTGAGACCTTTGCTACCAATGTCAGCCTGGAAAGAAGAATCTTAAAATACACTGGGCATCATTACAAGTTTGGAGGTAGCCATGCTTGTAATACAGGCAGGCTACCTCCATACTTGCGAAAAAAAATGGTCACCCGCGAATTCTCGAGTTTGGCGGACCCGGTAATTGCCCATTCGCAGGTGCCGGTAATAACGGACTCCCCATCCCCATTCGGCCCCATAGGGCTCAATGGGGAGGTGGAGGGTGGTAGCACCGGTACCGTTATTAATGGTACCGGTGCTACCATCATGTTCTGCTCATGGGTGCCGGTACAGCCACCAGGTCAGACCTGGTGGCTGCAAGGGCACCCACGAGCAGAACTCCTAGTATGACGGTTCGGTAGCAACGGCACCGGTAGCGATACCGGCACTGTTGTTGCCGTACCACCATACTTGTAATGAGGCCCACTGTCTTGAAAGCTGCTGACAGGTCAAGCATGACTAGCATGCTAATGACCCAATCATCGGCAGCCCTCAACGGATCATCCCAGACTGCCACAAGAGCCATCTCGGCTCTGTGGCCTGGTCTGAATCCCGACTGGTACACATCCAACAAATTACATTCCTCCAAGAAACATTGCAGCTGTGTAGTTACAATTTTCTCCAATATTTTGGCGGCCCAAAAAGGGCCCTCAATTGGGTAATAATTGGAAAACAAGTTTGTGATCCAGTGTTGACTTCATTAGCAGTGGTGTAAGGTAGACATTTTTTTAATCCGATGGAACACAATGCTGTGATAGTGAAGCATTCAACAGCATCTGTATAATCTCACCAAGGGCACATGCATGTTGCGTGGCCAAACAGGCAAGGATGGGATCATACACAAAGGTGGTGGGCTTCAATTTAGCTAACAAATCAACAATTTCCACAATACTAACTGCTTTGAATGTAGAATTGGGGAATACGTTTTGCAAATCCAACTGAGTATTGTTACACACCGGGCCAGATTCGGAAACATTAGGCAGAGCTTTGATGCTATTATCCAGAAAAAACATATTAAGCTCGTTGGCCATTTGAGTAGAGGCTGGCAATCCAGCATTAATGCACTGAGGGTTAGTAATAAATGTTATTGCAGAGAAAAGTGTCTTGGGTCGATTATCTGCAATATTAATCTGTTTTTGCAGGGAAAGAGACTTTGCTGACAAAATCTCTTGTTTATATGCTCCCAATGCTGATTTCACTATCTGACGGTCTGAACTATGTCTGGTCTTAAGCCATATTATTTTAATTTTTCCGGTATATGCTTTACTGTTTTTGTAGCTTTTCACTGTACCATTGATTTTGATTTTTTTTGCCATTTTTATGCACTTTTTATAGGGGCCATGCTGTCACAATTGGTTTGAAGATGTGTCATGATATATGAGTACCTTTCTGAACAGACAGTGACAGATTGGGTCTGCACCATGTCCGCCAAAAGTTTTTTATTTAAGATTAAATTCAATTATTTTCTCCTGCAAAGCCGTTGCACCCTGATGGGTGTGCTATGGGGTCTGTGGTTACTAGGTAATAGGAAACATACTACTGTATGATCAGACCAACTCACTGGGGTGATTTCATGCTTGTATATTTTTAGACCCCTAAAAAATGGGGTGCAAACTATGTCCGCCAGTGTGAGTAGGTAAATCAGATAGCCGCTGTAGGTCGTGAGTTTGTAATATACCAAAAAGATATTTAGTGTCTGTTTCTTCCGGGACATTGTACCATATATTGAGGTTGCCTAGGATGATTAAATTGGAATAATGAAGTCTTTCAGATCCTAAATAGGCATCAAGCATGTCCAAAAAGGGAGTAGCAGGACCATGAGGTCTATAACAGAGTAGAAAACGGCAGGCCTCAGTGGGGGATAGATGATATGTACATGCTAAAACCTATGAGGATGTGTCCCAATCCAGAGATTGAAAATGTGTTATTTCAAGAAATGATATGGCTACGATGGCTACGCCTCCTCATTTCATATTCTCCCTTTTATGCCATTTAATGTGAAGAGTCAGGCACTAGAAGGTGAAAATGTGAAATGCTACTCTCAGTAAGCCATGACTCAGTTATAAATAAAATATCAAGCTTGAGAACTGGGGTTATCGACCCAGCCCTTTATGATGAGGTAGCAATAGTTTTAGATGGATGGGGGTGCAGAAGATACTCAAACATCAATAATCAAACTAACTCAGGGGGGGTCATTCCAACCCTGGCGCAAAGGGATACCGGGCACCGGTAATGACACTGTGCCGGTAATCCCTTTGCGCCCTACTACGAGGTCCCTTTGCAGGTCCTGTAAAGGCTGCCTGGTTTTAACAGGCGGCCTTAGCGGGAGCCGCAAAGGGACCAGGGAGCAAATAACGGTACCGCAAATTGCCGACTAGACTCGTAATTACTCCATTCACCAGACCGGAATCAGACCGACTAATAGCGCCATGGCTACCTCCAAACTATGAATGAGGGCCAGGAAGTTGGCAAATCACATCTGTTTTATTTGCAATTGTCTAAAACAGGGAGCAACAACGAACATTGTCAATTATCTCGATCTTCTCGCTCAGCAAGTTTCATAAAAAAAGCAGGTTATATGGTAAAACTCATCATTACTAACGTCATCCTACGTAGTGAACTACAAAAACCTATTTGAGAAAGTGATAGGGTTAGAGGGAACATCTAGGTATACGTTCCATACTTTTTGGGAAAGTGATTTGGTCTCTAACATCAGGTGGGACAACTAAGCCCTCCTCTAGTGCAGGTCACTACGAACGTCATCAAATACACAATGTCCCATTGGTTACACAAACAATAGGGCTCTTTACTATGTGACCCTCTATAATTGGTTGACACCCTTGTATCCGTCAGTAGTTTTCCACATACGCCAGTAACACGCAGCTGGCATCCAGGTGCTGGTGGGTTGGTCTTGACCATAGCTTCCCACCAATTAGCCCACTATCCAGCAACACTCTGCTGTCTGCTAGTCAATTAGCCCGTTGAAGATTGGCCTTGAGTTTGTTCTTCGTGCCTGTGAATAAAAGGGAGTATAGAATACTCTGTCTCCTGGAGTTGGTGTAGCACGTCATGATTATCTATTTTCACTCATCCACGTGACTGAAGACCATGTTTTAGAGGTCTGCTGCATTTAAAATACTCTTATTTAATGAACCTCTGACGTCTTCATTGCTCTCGTGCCCATCTTCTGAACAGGAGTTTGTTCTTTTCACACACTTGTAACCACTGTCTGATCCTTCAGGCCCAGAGCGGCCTTGGCTTCTTGGTGCTGGTCCAGCCTCACCTTTCTTTGATTCACCTCTGTAATTCAATTGCTTTTCAACTGCGACACACAGGAAAAGCCTTTTTTCCTCTGGGTCTAGCTCTGCTAACATGCATAGTGGAAACGTCTGTAGTTCATCCACTCCTATACATATATATACTTGGTGCATGCCACGATCTATTCACTACATAGCTAGACTTAAGAATACTTTGCTTGCATTTCTTGCATCTGTACACGTATACACGTGGACTTAATATCTTTATCGTTTCTGTAGCATGAACATCTTCATCTCGATCTCAAAATGTTGCTTATCTTGAACACTTTCTTAACACCTATAGAATGTTTATGTTCTCTTGCCTCTTCATCTCTTCTGGGTGCATCAGCCCTGCTTCATGTGATGTCACCAATCTTCCCTTTTGCTCACTTTTCCAACTTCTTCTGAGATTTCATTGAAATGGCCATCATATTATCGTGTATGCAGGTATGGGTTTCTCAATGGGAACCTTGTTTCCAGGATTCGCCTTGGTATTGGTATCTTCACTGGCAATGCACGTATTTCACACTCTGGTTCCCAAAATATAGGCAACATGGGAGTGGTGCTTGAGGTGGGGGCACTTGACTCCTTCTCTATACTCCCCCTTCTGGCCGATTCATCGACCACTCTCCCATCAGTCTTCACATCTAGACATCCTTGTCTGAAGAAATGCTTCTTTGGGACCCATATTTTTATCACGCCTTTTAGGCATCCAGCTGATTTCCCATGCTCATCCTTGTTTCAAGTCATAGGCATGCACTGTGCACTTGGACTGCAGTAGATTCACTTCCCCACATATTTCTTGTGATTCTTTGGGTACAGGAACTTTGTTCCCTCAAGAGCATGAATGCTGGCTTTCACACAGTCTCTGGTTTCTACATATGTTAGCTCTTTGGTTTTCCATACTGATTCAACATCAATCATGATCTTCATTCCTATTGCTTTCTTTGCAGTCTTCTTACATTGTGAGATAGCCAATCAGATTACACAGAATCCAAGCAAAAGCAACACTATTAGGGCTCCAAGGAACTTGAACATATCTGCCATCCATTGTGGAACCCATGAAAAGAGTGATCCAAACCAACTATCGTTTTCTCACCATCTTTCTCACCAACACGACGCAGTGCGTGGGCCCACAGCCTTCCTTCCTGAATCTGCCTTTCACCATCGGAGCCTGTAACTTTGAACAGAGAGGTTTCTGGCACCCCAGGTCAAGGTAGGAGCAATTGTCCTTCACCCCTACACCATCACAAGAATTGTGGCACATGGGCGGCAAATTTTTCAAAATTGACAATATTTGTATTTTTTTGTGTGTTTTGCTGCCGTAAATATAGCGCAGAATCAACGCACTTTGGGGCAACTCTGCTCACTGCTCCTGCTGTCCTGCACATGATTGTGGTGCTTTTTGGGTTTCTCCTGCCTGTACTTCTTTGCACCAGGTGGTGACTTCAACATGGACGCCCGGGCCTTCTCTACTTGGGAGGCATTGTTGCTTGAGCCTCCTGCCTCCATCCTGCTCACTGATTGGTGGGTCAGTTGGCTTTCAGGACCAACGAGGGACCGGCAGACTTTAGCCGGCCCACTGCCTCAAAGGCCCACTTCTAAGGCCCTGTCAGCTTCCCTGTCCACTTTCAGGCCGCTTGATGAGACTTTCTCCTACAGCCCAATCCTCCCTGAGGCTGCTACCTCTGGACTATTGGACTTCCATGACTCTCTTACCATATTCTGCATGGGTTAGTTCCCTCCTTCTTGATCTCCCTGTACATCCTTTTTTGGCTGGTTCTCTCTGCTCTCCCTTTTATGTACTCAATTGAAGCTGTTTCTGTACTCACCTTTACCATCCAACTCTCTCTTTAAATTCCTTAACTACTGGGCCCTCATTTAACTTGGAAAGTCACACTTGGTGTATTTTGCATTTAACCTGAAAGTCAAACTTGGTGCATTTTGCATTTAACTTGTAAGTCAAATTTGGGTGTATTTTGCATTTAACTTGTAAGTCAAATTTGGGTGTATTTTTCATTTAACTTTGGATATTGTTTGTAACCTGCTAGCCCAGTGACTGTTCTATACCGCTGTACTTGCTTCCTCCTCCCTCTGCCTCCTTTCTTCCCACTCATGGCGCTTTCTGTTTCTCCTATCTTTTCCAACTGCTTTTCTATCACCTATCCTTCGCTTCTCACTAAGTCTGGAAAGAATAAGTTTAAAAAGGATATCTTGGTCTCCAACCCTGGTCTCCCTATCCCTCCCATACCTATATCAGCGCCTCTTCCAGACGGACTCTCAATGACATCTTCTTTGTTGTTCCTTTGCCTGATCTATGGACCCCCCATATGATCTCTGTGCTCTGTCCTGTCTCCTCCTCCCCCATTAATGGTGGCTGGGAAGTCCTCATGGATTCCTTCAACTCCTCCAGAGTCATCCTTAATTTCTACCTAAATGGCACTGTCATGGTTCAAGGTCCTCAGGCCAATCTCCTCCTCTTCGATAGGCGGTTCCCTCACCTCATCAACTTCCCTTCATCTCCGGCTGTCCCCTCCTCTCATTCCTTGGCTACCCTGCCCACTCTTCCCTCGTCCTCCGCCCCTCTTCAGGCTACCTTCACAACTCCGCAGGGTGTACCTCTGATTTGTACCCCTCCCTGGAACGTCTTTCAGGCGACAACCTTCTTCATCTTGCCACTCTCAACTCTCGCTCTGCTGTCAAACACTCCTCTGACATCTGCCACCTCCTTGAAGAACTGGACCTTGATCTCCTTGGCTTTGTGGAGACATGGTTCACGGCCAGCTCTGCCACAAACTTTGACACTCTCCTCCCCGACGGTTACAAGATCATCTCCGCACCCAGATCCACAGGGCATGGAGGGAGCGTAGCCCTGATCTTTCCTGAGTTGATTCCTGCCACTATCATTCCCACTCAGACTTACTCCTCTTTGGAATGCCTTGTCTGCAGGCTCTTGATCTATCCTAGCCACTCTCTTACTGTTGCTACTCTCTACCGCCCCCCCAGACAAATCATCTCTTTTCTCTCTGTGTGAGCTGACCTCTCCTCCTCCCCCTTCCTGGCCTCAACCACTCAACTCCTCCTCCTTAGTGACCTCAACATCTACCTCGATTCTCTGTGTCCCTCATCTCTGCTCTTTCGCGACCTCTGCGATTCTCTCTTCCTCTCTCTCCTCCCCTCTGGCCCAACACACTCTGCAGAACACACACTTGATGTCTTGATCTCCTCTGACCTCTCCCTCTCTATCCCTCTGACCACTCCTCTCTCCTGGACTCTTCCCCCAAAGCCAAGCCCACCCCAATACTGCCACCTACCTTCTCAAACATGCGACCTATGAAGCGTGCGTCAGTTCAGGCTTTCGCTACCACCTTCTCTCCCTGACTCCTCCTCTGGCTGACTCACATCCTGACAAGTCCAAAGCCAAATGCAATTCCTGGTATGACTCCGACCTAGACTCACTTAAACGTAAGTGTAAGGCTGCTGAGAGGAAATGGAGGGGTTCTTGTTCATCCTCTGACAAACTGGCCTGTCGCCTGCTCCAAAGGCAATACCGACTCTCTGTCCATACCAAGAGGAGAGTCCACATTAAAGCCTTTGTCTCTGCGGCATCCAACAACTCAGCCAAACTCTTTAAAATCTGCAAGGAGCTTGCCAACCTTGATGAAGTCTCTACCCCTCCTATTGCCTCCCAGGCTCTCTGCAATTACCTTGCTTCTCACTTCGTCTCAAAAACCTAGGACAGGTTCATCCCTGTTCTTCTAAAACCATCAAGGACCACATTGATACCCTTGCTCCAGCCCTTGCCGACTGTTGCAACCACTCCTTTTCCTCAGGATCCTTCTCCTCTGAAGCACTCTCTTGTGCATCCTCTTGTCAAGAAACTCACAGCTGATCCTTCCTGTCCAGCTAACTATCCCCCAATTGCCATTACGCCCCTGGGCAAACTCCTGGAAAAGCTGGCCATCTCTCAGCTTAACCTTCATTCCAATTCTGTTGGCTGTCTCCATGACCACCAGTCTGACTTCAGAGCGGCCAGAAGCGCGGAAACTGCTCCCCTGAACATCCGTGAAGATCTGCTCTCCTACCTGACTCTAACATTCCCTCTGTCTTCATCCTATTCGATCTCTCTTCTGCCTTCAACACGGTCAACCATACCATCCTGCTCAACCGTCTCTGTAATAATCTGGGTATCACTGATCAGGCTCTGGCCTGGCTGACCTCTTTCCTCTCTGATCGTCCCTCCCAGGTCCAACTTGGGTCCTTCCTATCATCTATCTTGCTCTCTACCTGTAGTGTTCCCCAGGGGTCTAACCTCTCGCCCTGGCTTTTCAACCAATACCTGGCAACTCTCGCCCACTGCATTACCATTTTCTGCTCAAATTTCCAGTGCTACGCTGATGACACTCAACTCATTTTCAGTCTGCTCTCGGCCACCACATCTCCCACTTTCACCTCTGATTGCCTAACTGCCATTCAAGATTGGCGTGCCACTAATGATCTTTGTCTGAATGCTAGCAAGATGGAGATCCTCCTCATCAGCACACCTTCACCATCCTTTCCCCTCACTCTCTTGCCGGCCTCCCTTGGCCCTCCTCCTACCCCCACCTGCAAGGCTAAAAACCTCAGGGTCATCTTTGATTCCACACTTTCCTTCTCCGCCCACATCTCTGAAGTCTCAAAAAAGTCTAACTTCCTACTGCACCTCCTTAGAGGTATTCTGCCTTTCCTCTCCTTCCCCCAGAAGCTCACTGTCTCCCAAGCTCTGGTTCTCTCCAGGTTGGACTATTGTAACAGCCTCTTTCTAAATCTTCCTGCCTCTACTCTCTGCCCTCTGCAACTAATCCAGAACCGGACTGCGAGACTTGTCCTTGGCCTCAAGCCCTGGGATCGTATCTCTCCAGCTCTGGATTCCCTTCAATGGCTCCCAGTGGATGCAAGGATTATATTCAAAACCCTCTGCCTTGTCCACAAGCCTTTCTAGGGCCTGGGTCCAAAATACCTTCAGCTATGTCTCACCAAATACCTCCCTTCTCGAGCTATTCGCTCCTCTACCTCTAACTCCCTCAGGGTCAGTCGCTTTTCAAAGAAATGAGCTGGGGGAGGATCTCTGTCTTTGGCTGGGACTCCCTCTGGAACAGCCTCCCTGCCACTCTAAAGCTTGAGGAGAACCATCTCTGGTTCTGGAAGCACCTCAGGACCTTCCTCTTTGCTTCTGCCTTTGCTCCCAATCTCCCCAGCTGATCTGCTCTCTCTTGGCACTGTGCACCTGGCCACCCTCTATCACCTGGGCCCAGGTACTTGCTCACCCTGCCACCCTCCTGCACTGCCTCCTGACCACCCCTTGCACTGGGGACTGTATCTGTACCCATACAGTCCAACACCCCCCCCCCATTTTCTTCTTTTTCTGCACTTATCAGACTTACTCAATCTGCTGCCATAAACATAGCGCTTGCCACTTGCTGGCTGCACTTACCACTGTTTATTGCCTCTATTATTTATCTATTTATATTTATTATTATTTATCTGTTCTCCACTGCTCCGCACTTTCCACTCTCCCCCTTCCATGCACTTTTCCCCTTTCCCTTTCACATGCACTTGCGCGTTCTCAATGTCACTGGGCCTAGTAAGATCCTTGTTGTGTTCTCCACTGTTCCCCTCTATTGCCTTGCTGCGCTCTGAAACACTTGTGTATGAGCAAGATACAAATAAAATATCATATGATATCATCAGCAATGTCTTCCACTTCATCTACCATTTGGACGTGTAGCTTCGTCAGCATCTCTATGGCCTCTGTCAAGGTGCATTGTCATCATCATGAGATGGTATGAATGTGCGACATAATTCTCCAATTTTGGCACAAACACCTCCATCCATGGCTGTGATCATGTCCAAGACATATCGGTTCTGAAGAGTCATCAGTCGTATGGCTCTCAGCTCTTCCTTGATAGCATTGAATTCATTTATGGTAGTGTTGATTGTCTGCAACAACTCCATCTGGTTATTTGTAACCACTTAGTATTCGCATATGTCTAGATCCTGGGCATGAAGATTATTGTGAGTATCGCTGAGGTCTGACTGAATAATCTGTGTTCATATGGAATGGAGTCAAAATCTTCTAATGACTTAGCTAAGAAATAGTCCTCTCTTTTCATTCGATTTATCAGCTCCACAGATCTCTTCTTCCTCAGATGAGCATCTGCTTTTGGAAAGTTACCAATGTTTAAATCGCTTTTAGGAATCACCAATGCTGGAACATCAACGTTCACTATAGAACACTGTCCTCCCCAATCTTTGGGCAGCTTCATGTAAGCTATGGATCCACAAGCCCAGTAGTGATACATTATTACTGATGTTCCAATGCTCATTCCTGGCACGTCAAAGATTTTACCACAATCCTGGTTCTCTCCAACTTTTCTTGTGCCATTGTTTCTGAAACACAGCTTTGGACTTTCCAGAGGCATTATCTGTAAAGGCCTTCCTTTGTCTTTGACCCAATTCAATTGTTTAGCAATTCTCGGCTATAAAGGTTTGCATCCATTCTGTACAATGTCAATGGTTGGTTTGTAGAATCCAATGACTACCCACTCTCTGCAGATGACCACACCTTCCTCCCATCCATCGGGTGAAAGTACTGATCCCCAAATCTGCATCTGGTCTCTATTCAGTTTTTCCTGGACTCTAAAGTCTTCTGTTTACTTCTCATCTGATTCCAGCTCCTTTCCCTCCAGGCTTTTCGTATCTTATCAAGTGATTTTTAGTGTGAGCTCCTAATCTTGTCTTTGTGTCTTCAACATAGTCGTCCTCTTCTGGATCCGTCCATTCAGTTGCTCATTTTAGGTAGGCTGTTCGGCCCATAAACTAACCTCTTGTTTGACAGAGTGCAATGTGAGATAGACAACGTGCTGTCTGGACATCTATTTCCATAGCTATGAAAATCTTAGACTTCCCCATACTATAAGGCAGATACATAGCATTCCTCCTCCGAGGTCCTCCTTCCCACTTCTTTCATGTGCTGATGGCACATGCTGTTTCCAAAATGTGCTGTACTATCCAGGTAATCATTCAGTTCATGATCATCCTCCCCAATACTTTTCTTAGGTCTCACTCTTGGCTCATGAGCTTTTTTAATCATCTCATGATGTATATCAGCATAATTCCTTCTCACTTGGGGTATCATAGGAACATTTTTCAGTGAACTTGGTGTCTTTACATGTGCTACTGGTGTAGGAATAATTTAAATAAGGTCTTTGTTGTCTCATATTTGTCACATCTGTACCCTCCTGCTGCATAGGAAGATACACATGGATCCTTGGTTTATTTGGATCTACATGATAAACAGTTCATACTGTTAGTGAGAGAAGAATCACAATGAATAGGATTATATACCAGTAGGCCACTTCACGCAGCAATAGCTTCTTGCTCTGTGTGGTGGTCTCTCGTTGTTGCCCACGTTGTTATTACTGTCTTTAATGCCCATTCTCAATATTTTTTAAGGAAGAAAAAAACTTTAATCAAGCAACATCATAGAATACTCTTGGATTAGCTGGATCTGCTCCACAAGCAGTTGGCTGATTGCAGGACGATTGACAGGATTCCTTATTAACACACAGGAGTCGTCCTTTTGCCAAACAAAATGAAGATGTGTTTCCAGTAAATAATAGAAGATCAAGGACAGTAAGTTCTGAATGTCTTCTCTTGAAAGCCTCATTCGGGATGTTCTCTGTGTTCTCTTAGAAAATGAAAGTACTTGCTCTATGATGTCAAGTAGCAATTGTTTGATTGCCACTATGTTCCTAGGATCTCTCAGAAAAGTACAAACATCAGTTTGTCTTTCAACAAGATGAGGGCATTCTTCAATCAGGAAATAAAAGACCATTCCAACTATTCTATTAGTGTTTTCCACAGATAGGGGCATTTGTGTTTTCCAAATAGTACTCACGAAGCTGGAAAACCTGCTCCATTATGGCTGCAAGCAATTTCCTCATGATTGGAGCATTTTTAGGATCTTGCAGGAACAGATGAACGCTAACAGTCCTCCCCACAAGTGCAGGGTATGCACGAAGAATGAAGAGAAAAACAGTAAGAATGATCGGGTGAACGGGGTCATCAGGCACTACCATGGGTCCCTCCAAAAAGAAACTCTGTGAGAAAGGATATGGGAACTGCTCCCTCTTCCAATCATCGAAGATGAACTCTAGGTCTGGTGTTGCCTTTTCTTTTCAAGACTTCAGTATGTCTCAGTTCAACGTTAGCAAGCTCATGTGATTCAAGAACAATAGTTTTTTCTTTCACTCCATATTTAGCAGCTACAAAGAGTGTCCTGGACGAACCACAGTCCAATGTACTCTTTATCTGTCTATTGGAGAGTCTCTGCATCCTTCTTCCTCGTCATCGATCTAGTCTGCACGTGCTAAACTGGTTCTCCGATCCTTGCTTCCGACTGGGGTGGTGGAGAGGGGGACTCTCCGGTGTAGACTTTTACGTTGCTGAGGAATATCCAAGCTCATCTTCCCAAGACTTTTACTTCTGATGGCGTAACGTCTTGCACAGCGAAAGGACCGTTAAACCGTGGCTCATGCCACTTGCGGCCGAAGTTCCTGATCAATACTTGATCACCTGGGAAAATCTGTGGTAAAAAAAGTTCCTTTGGTCTGGCTGCTGTATGGTCTTCATCTGTGTTCTGAGCCCGACACCCAGTCCGTTTGAGCTGTTCTGAAATGACAGAGACACTTGTAGTCATACATGTTAAGCAGGCATGTAACTCATTTTCTAACAATTCTGCTGTTGTCTGGGCATCACTTCTAGTTCTCGATGGAGGAGTGAGGGGAGTCCTCATTTCCCTCCCTGTCACTATCTCATGGGGTGTAAGATGGTGGCCAGAGCCTGGCTGATTCCTCAATACCTATAATGCAAGAGGCAGGCAATGTAACCATCCTTTCTTCAATGTTTACTTCAATTTAGCTATCCTTTCCTTAAGCAGGCAGTTGATTCTCTCACATATCCCATTGACTTGTAGGTGATAAGCCAAAGAAAACTTATGCTTTATACTAAACAACAAGCTGATTTGCTCGAATACTTCATTTACAAAATGTGGCACATTATCTGATCTTAATACTTCACATATTCCCCATCTGGGAAATACTTCCCGTCCTAAAGATTTTGCAGTGCAAGTGGTGTCAGGGTGTGTGCAAGGGCCTGCTTCAATCCACCTTGAAAATGGACATACTGCCACTATCATATATCTATATCCATTACAAGTCTGCAGCAAATCGAGATAGTCGATGTGTAAATGCTGAAAGGGACCATTAGGTCACAGGATAACTCCTCTGGCTGCTCGCAGCATGTGCCCAGCAGAACACTTTTGAGATATGTTGCAATTTACTAGATAAAATGCAATGTGTTCTAGCAGGTTCGGTATGAACCAGTCCTCTGGAATAGTAGCTGTGAGGCTTTCTCTAGTGACAGGTGCAGGGTAGTGCAGCTGTACCAACGCCACCCTTAATAAGGCTACAGGCATCACCAGTTTACCAGTGTTTTCCTGTCGCCACAATGCTTCGGAATGGGTTAAAAAACACCCCCTCCGTGTCCACAGATATTTCCCATCCTGTGGTGCTTCCCCTTGAACTTCCATTAATTGGGTTTTAGACAAGTTATTAAAACTTTTGTTCACACACATCATCACCACCATTCTTTCATTCACATTAGGCGTGTCTAAGCTCATTATTTCCACTGAATATGCAACTCATTTTACTTCTTCATCTGCGGCTTGGTTTCCATGCGAAATAAAGTCTGCTCCTTTAGCATGCGCTGCACATTTGATGACCGCAATGCATACTGGGAGCTGTAGTGCTCTAATAAGTCTGTCCAATAATGCAGCGTGTTGCACTGCAGTGCGGTCCGCTCTGAGGTAGCCGCTCCTTTTACAACGTGCTAGTTGTGTGTGTACTGTCGACGTCACATAGGTGGAGTCACTGTACACCATTACTTCCTAGTCTGCATGTTTCTCGAGTGCGACAATCAGCGCCATTAATTATGCAGCCTGTGCTGAAAAGTGAGACACTAGTCGTGCACTTATCAATACTTTGAATTCCCCATTAGCCCTGTGTTTTACCACAGCAGCACCTGTATTTCTCTGCCCATCATTTTGATTGATTTTTGAAGAACGGTCAATAAAGAGAATTTCCACAGCTGTTAAAGCATTTTCCTTCACCCTCGGGATCTCATAAAATTCCTCATTATGTGAGCAATCATGTGCATGCTCGTCTTCTGCCAGTGGTTCCGCTATAAACATGGCAGGGTTGACTACTTTGCATCTGACTATTTTTATCGCTGAATTCGATATGACCACCTCATAGGTAGAAGCCCTTTGAGATGTCAAAGTACCTTTGGGTTTCTCCAAAATAGCAAATAAAGCATGCTTGACAAGTAACGTCATGGAACACCCCATCACTATGCTGGCAGATTTCTCTATGGTAAACGTGGTGGCTGCCAAAGATTGTTAACAAGGGAAGTGACCCCTTCTAGTAAGCTTCTAGCATATTACAGTGGGGTCCGGAATCCCACTGTAATATGCTAGAAGCTTACATCCCAATGTGGTTCTCTGCGTGAGGACTGCTATCATGACTGTGCTATTTGTGTGCGAAAACAACAAAAAGAATTCCTCAGCATAATTGGGAATCCCTAAGACTCGAGCTGTGCAAATTGACTTTTTCAAGTCATCAAACCCTTCCTCCATTTCCTCAGTCCAGGCAATCTTTTCCTGTGTCACCTGCGCCTTTTTCAGAGCCTGTAACAAGGGTCTTATATATGAACTATAATCGAATACCCATGCTCTAACATAATTGCATAGTCCAAAAACCTTTGCATGTGCTTTATTGTGTGTGGCTTTGCTGTTTTCAAAATAGCCTCAGCCATTTCAGGTGTAACTTTCTTTCCTTCATGCAAAATGTACTGCCCTATATGTAACAGCTCTTCTTGACAATACTGCAATTTCTCCTTATCTATTATATATCACTTCTCTGCTAAAATACTCATTAGCTGAACTGAGTCCCATCTGCACTCTTCTTCTGATGTGCTGCAGACTAAAATGCCATCCACGTATTGCAACACAACACTTTCCAAATCAAATTGCTCAAGTCCATCTTCAGGACTCTATTGAAAATCAATGGGGACTCACACTACCCCTGGGGTAATCTTGTGCTTTTTAACTTAGTAAGTCTGAACTTAAATTATGTCTTATCTTGAGAATCTTCAGGCAATGGGATTGAGAAAAATGCATTTTCAAGTCAATCACATTGAAATATCGCGCCTCAACAGGGATACTACATAAGATCGTCTCTGGATTACGAACTAGAGGGAACTCAGCCTCTACAATCTGATTAATTGGGCACATGTCTTGCACTAAACGCCACAACACCCACTTCTATTTTTTCACAGGGTAGACTGTGGTATTGCATGGTGACTCTGATGTCACTAAAATACCTTGATCCATCATGGCGGATATTGTCTTAAAAATATCCTTGTCTGCCTCTGGAGACATGGGATACTGACGTGCTTGAGGCAAAATTGCTCCTGGTTTCAATTTAATCTTAACTTTTCCAACCCCCTTTGATAGGCCTACGTCATAAGGGCCTGTAGTCCATAATGAAATGGGCACTTTCGCCATGTCGTCATCATAAAATGCGGACGGTGCCGTGCTATCATCATTTTCTGGGGAACTTCACATCTTATTATCTTAATCCTATAAGTGATACTCACTTCAAATAATAATTCGTCATCTGACGGGTGGCCTCTAAACATATCCTCATCAGTGACATCAGTCAACCTGTAACCCCAATCACTGTGCTCCATGTCCTGCCATCAATATCAACTCCTTCAAACATAGCTAACTCTCCTCGGACTGTAGCTGATTGTAATTCTAAAGGAAAGACTTGCCCCCCCTCTTCATCCCTAGGTATCCTCGGTCTGAACAAGAATTCATCAGGTATTCTCACAGTCTTGCCCACTAAACCAGGTAGCCACGTTAACAAAATGCATGCCCCATAGTGAAAGACGTCTGGTTCTAACATTACCCCTCGTATGGCCATTCGCCCTGTAAATGTCATGATAAATTCACTCATGTTTAAGGAATAAATTCCTGGCGTTGAACACACTATACATTCATCAGTAAAAGAAATCGTCATATTCAACTTTGTCATTAAATCTTGGCCCAGTATATTAACTGGTGGCTGCCTTGAATACAATAATGGCATAGACATAGCACATTCTCCTATAGAGACTTGCAATCTTTCAGTAAAAGGAACTCTACTTGTAGCTCCTGTGAAACCTTGAGCATTCATGGTATTTCCCGATAACGTAATTTTTTTTCCTCCCGTATACATGAAAGTGTTGCACCCATGTCTACCAAAAAAGAAACAGTTTTGCCTCCTATAGTGACGTCAACCCTGTGTTTGTCTTGAGGTTTGGGAGTTACAGATAGCACTGAACACATTAAGTCACCCAGTGAGCTGTCCTATTGTGGGTACATGCTTATTCCTGTGCCCATGAAAGGATTCCATCCCTCAATGCTAACAGTCCCTATCCTAGGAGTCAATAACTGCCCGTGTTTGTGCCCTGTTGTATCTGCATGAGTGTGTGCTGTGACTGCCCTTGCGGCGGATTCAATGGTGCTTGCTGTGGTTGCAAAGCCTGTTGCATTCTCTGCACTTGTCCTTGCTGCACTGTCTGATTTTGAACAAACCCGTTGCTACTTTGTCGGCTATATGCAGGTGGATAAGCAGTCCCACCTCTTGAGAACTTCCCATTCTGTACAAACCCTTGGTTCCTACATGTTTGCGCTAGGTGCACTGTAATTCCACATGTCCAACATGCTCTGATTGTCATTCTGCATATCTTGAAACCCATTTTGGTTATTCTGGAAATGTCCCTGATTATTCTGGAAGCCTCTACCTCGGAGACCTCCCCTACCCTTGGTACGAATCCATTATTACCTTGGTCAAACTGACTTTGGTTCTTCACTTGTGGCATGCTTGCTGCTTGCTGTCATCCTGGCCCTTCTCCACTAGTTAACATTGCCCGTCTATGGCGTATTTTGACCATTTATTTTGCACTAACTTTGCTTCTACAACTTTCCTAAAATCATCTTTCCTTCTATTTTTCTCTTGTAACAATCAGAAATAATGTGCAAAGGTCAGCTGTATTTCTGACCACGGTTTTGCCTCCATACCCACCAATTTCTTAAGCTGTCTTTGCACTTGATCTGGCAGCCCTTGACATAATATATGGTAAAATAAATGTATTGATTTACCCCACGGTTCCTGTGTTTACAAACTCAATTCCTCCTGAAAATTCTGATATATGACTGCCCATCCATTCATTCTGTATGAGTGCTACCTCATAGGCCTCATACGTCATAAGCCTTATCTTTCTCTCCTTTCCATCTCTTTATCTCCCTTTATCTCCCTCTCTATGTCTAAGGATGTACTTGGTCGATCACTTCTCTCCTTGTCCCGTGGAAATTTAGAAATCACATCTCTTTCTGGAGTCTTTTCTGGACTTTCGTCGCTGCCATGGGCAAGCGGCTCATATGCTGGGTTGCTGTACCCTCTTGCCGCCTTAAACTCTCTCAATGGGTACACTCCATCATCCTTCGTACTATCGCCATTTACTTCAGGCACGGCGGGGAGAGCAGAAGGCTCCTCACCCCCCTCTTTGCACTCGTTAAGCATCCAGTCTTCAGGAGGTGGGTCTTCCCTTTCCTCCTAGTACATTTTCCAGAGCTCTAAGCTCGCTAGCCTCTTTTCTAACTTGTTTCCCGTGTATGCTGCGTTCAAGTATGTCGTCATGTGTTGCAACACTGCTTTTGCTAGTGATCCCCCTTGTGGCCATGGCATGAACATCTTATCTGCTGTGCCCTTAACCCATTCCGCATTATACTGCTTACGCTTTGGTGTGTGTTTTGGTAATTGTTTGCAGAGGAGTAATATCCTCCATTTTGACTAGTCACACTTGACTGTCAACACTACCGTTGTTTTTATACTTTTCTGAAAAATAATACAATATGAGCATGCACCAATCGTCGCATCTCCAAGCCTTTTATATCACGTTCTGTTTCAATCTATTTTATTCACTAAACACAGTCAGTCAATGAAATAAATAAATAATTAAATAACAAATCGCTGTGCTTCCTTTCCCGTTCCTTCAATGTTCAGTATTTCATCACCACATACATATAATACAACATACAAACAGACAGACAATACTGACAGACTTGGCCGGCCCACATATATCTCTCAGTCCACCCTCCTTGTGACTGTTCTTGCCCCTAAAATTACTCCCACAGAGTGGGAGCTGTTCCAATCTGTTTGTAGTCTACGTCGTCCACCTTGGGACTCTGAAACAGCTCCTTCTAAACATCCATTGATGTAGGTCTCAGGCTTATCATATAGATCTTTCTTTATCTATGTACCTTAATTGCTTGACGCTCCTTGTCTCAAGTCAATTACTTAATAACTCGATGCTCATCGTCTTGAGTTTTTTTTTATCCCAATCAACCCTCCATTACCTATTTCCGCTTATCACTTTCCCCTATTTGAACAACCATTCGTATTTTGCCACCTCACACCAGCCGCTTCAGCCTTCGGTCCGCTCAGCTTCCTGTAGATATAGGGAAGGGAATCTGTTTGAAACCGAGGGGACGGTCCCACAAGCACTTGCAAGATTTGTAAATGAACTGCCGCTATCTACAGGGAGCTTCACGTTCTTCCAGCTAAATGGCAGAGGATGTTCGATATTTCCGGGACCCCAAAGCTTACTAGGTTGATGGATTTTTAACCATACTCTGCTACCACGTGAAATGGGGTAATCAACCCAGCCTTTTGAGACGAGGTAGCAATACTTTGAGATGGATGGGGATGCAGAAGATACTCAAACCTCAACAATCAAACTAACTCAGGAAGTTGGAAAATCACATCTGTTTTATTTGCAATTGTATAAAACAGGGAGTTACAACGAACATTGACAATTCCCTCGATCTTCTCGCTCAGCAAGTTTCATTAAAAAGCAGGTTACACAGTAAAAACATGTCATTACGAATCTCATCCTACGTAGTAAACTACAAAAACCTATTTGAGAGAGTAATAAGGTTAGAGGGAACATATGGGTACACGTTCCATACTTGTTGGGAAAGTGATTCTTTATGCCCAGAGCGGCCTTGGCTTCTTGGTGCTGGTCTAGACTCGCCTTTCTTTGATTCAACCCTGTAATTCAATAGCTTTTCAACTGCGACACACTGGAAAAGCTTTTCTTTCTCTGGGTCTAGCTCTGCTAAAATGGGTAGTGTAATCGTCCATAGTTCATTCACTCCTATACATATATATATTTGGTGCATGCCGCAATCTATTCACTACATAGCTAGCCTTAAGAATTCTTTGCTTGCGTTTCCTGCATTTGTACACGTGTAAAAGGACTTGATATCTTCATCGTTTCTGTAGCATAAACATCTTCATCTCGATCTCGAAATGTTGCTTATCTTCAAAACTTTCTTAACACCTATAGAATGTTTATGTTCTCTCGCCTCATCATCTCTTCTGGGTGCATCAGCCCTGCTTTGTGTGACTTCACCAATCTTCCTTTTTGCTCCCTTTTCCCACTTCTTCTGGGATTTCATTCAAATGGCCATCATATTGTCATGTCTGCAGGTATGGTTTTCTCAATGGGAACCTGGCTTCCAGGATTCTCCTTGGTATTGGTATGTTCACTGGCACTGCACGCATGTCATACTCTTGTTCACAACATATAGGCAACATGGGAGTGGTGCTTGAATTGGGGGCACTTGGCTCCTTCTCTACACTCCATAGTAAGTATAAACTCATTTAGAGCAGTGGAGTTCTTAACCGCTGAGCGGGCATTGATCAATGCTAACTTCAACGAGGGGACTACAAATGGTTGTTGAGTTAAGCTTTTTCCAGCTTCAATATTACACCTCCTAATTTTATAAGCGAGCGTAATTAAATAGTGCCGTGTATATATTTCTGAGAGCATGCAAGCAATCACCAGAGTACATTTGTACCATAATGTAGGACTGAACAGTGCACAGTGAGCATGACAAATAATACAATCAGAGCACTCACTGAGGCAGCCACAAAGGGAGAGCACACCGAACCTCACGTCCACCACGGACCGACACGGACCAGCTGGTCTCTGTCGCGCCATACGCTGACGCGCCTCATGGCCAATTAAAATGGGAGAAGTGGACTGCAGCTCTCTTGGGAATTGGAGTTCTGCTCTCCTGAAAACTGAATCCAACTGAAAAAGTTGACATTTTTTGGACCAAAATATACATTTCTAGCCGCTGACAATCTTTGGCTTACCCCTATTCTTTTCGATATCAGCAGGAGTTTAGCCCCTAAGTAAAAAATGTAAGCTTTTATTGACAACACCAGATGGCAAAATTACACACCGTTTGAAATCCCCTTTCTGCAAACTTCGCCAACTTTGAAGCGCCTCTAGCTATCCTAAAAGAGACTATTTTCTTTCAGTTTTTGGCTAACTTAACCATTCAACGATCAATCATTGCAATTCATTCAGATATAATAATAGTAATCATTAGCATTCATATAGCGCTAGAAACCTCAGGCATCTGAGCACTGCCTAATATTACCCACGGTGTGTGGTGCTCATTTATTGACCTTGGAAGGAGGAGAGACTGAGTTTGGCCCTGCTAGGATTGGAACCTGCATCACGGGTGTCAAAGCAAGCACACTACTCGTTGTGCTATTCACCAGCTTTTGCAGATCCATAAATTTGCTGGCAGTCACACGCCGGATCACTTTAGAGTTCTTTGCCTTTACCTTTCAGGGCCTTCATGGACTCACTCCCCCCATCTTCAATATAAAATCCAACTCAATAGCGCCGCTAGACCACTATGAGAGCAGACCTGTCTCATGACCCCTAAATCTCAGTTCATACATAGAGGTGATGGCGGTTCTCTGTAGCCGCACCTTTAGAGATTCGATCGATATGTAACTTGCTTTCATTTCTCTAAGGCGTCAATCCTGCTGCATTCCTAGGGCCTCATCACGAGTTGGGCTGTAATACAGCCCGAATGTAATAGCCCTAGCACCGAACGGTCCGGCGGTATTACTGCCAGATCACGGGTTGGATGTTAACGGTAAATCAACATTTCCCATTGGGTCCATTGGATTCAATGGAGCATTTTCAGCACTAATTATGCAGGCTAATACAGCCGGCAGTACTACAGCCGAAAATAGGGGATTTTCACCTCAAGACAAAGGCTGGAGGTAAAACAGCCCATTTAGCGCCCAACTCGTGATAGGGCCAGCCCTTAAATGCGGCGGTAATACCGTTACCACCGCATTTAAGGGCTACAGCCCAACTCGCGATGAGGCCCTAGTCTGAGGACTGACCATGCATTGCGCCTTGATTCAGGTAATTCTGTCTGTGGCACTCTATAAATACAAAATATCAAACTTGTGAGGATTCCCTGTTGAACAGCAAAACGCCCTCTAGTGGTGAAATAATAAAGAGCATCTCGAAAGCTGTGCACAAACAACATCGAGGCTAACTTGGGGGCCTAACTAGTGTTGAGATTTGTGAACAGGTTTGCTAATTGAACTGATAAATAATAGTGATAAGCAGAAAAGTCATTCACAGGTTCTGTGCAGATCAGTAACACACAGACAGGAAGAGATAAGGAGCATTTATAATGCATAATGTGGGCACGCACAGTTTACAACAATGATTATGTTAGCACGTCAGTGGCCTGCCTCGACCAGTTCTGAAGGAAAAAAGGAGGGAGAAAATAACAGATATATATGTTAAAACTGCGCCGCTAATGATTGAGACACAGAAATAAAGCATGGCTCTCGCAGCAGTGTTGCATGTCTGTATGGTCAAACTAGGCACAGGGGGGAACTGGAGGAGTGATACAGGTTCTTCCGAATAATGCTTCCACTAAAGGTGAAAGGCAGACAGGGCCCGCACCTCACACTGCAGAGTGTAACATGTCTCATGATCTGCTAGAGGACACTGCATCTCACAATGGACAGCGCATCATGTCTCATGGTCTGCTAGAGGACCCTGCATCTCACAATGGAGAGCGCAGCATGTCTCATGATCTGCTAGAGGACTGTGCATCTCACAATGGAGAGCGCAACATGTATCATAATCTGCTACAGGGCCCTGCATCTCACAATGGAGAGAGCAATATGCCTCATGATCTGCTGCAGGGTCCTGCATCTCTCACTGGAGCTTGTAACATGGTGCATGATCTGCTACAGGGCCCTGCATCTCACACTGGAGAGTGTAACACGTCTCATGATCTGCTACAGGGCCCTGCATCTCACACTGGAGCTTGTAACATGGTGCATGATCTGCTACCGGGCCCTGCATCTCACACTGGAGAGTGTAACACGTCTCATGATCTGCTACAGGGCCCTGCATCTCACACTGGAGCTTGTAACATGGCGCATGATCTGTTACAGGGCCCTGCATCTCACACTGGAGAGTGTAACATGGCACATGATCTGCTACAGGGCCATGCATCTCACACTGGAGAGTATAACATGTCTGATGATCTGCTACAGGACCCCTACATCTCACACTGGAGAGTGTAACATGGTGCATGATCTGCTACAGAGCCCTGCATCTCACACTAAAGCTTGTAACATGGTGCATGATCTGCTACAGGGCCCTGCATCTCACACTGGAGAGTGTAACACATCTCATTATCTGCTACAGGGCCCTGCATCTCACACTGGAGCTTGTAACATGGTGCATGATCTGCTACAGGGCCCTGCATCTCACACTGGAGAGTGTAACACGTCTCATGATCTGCTACAGGGCCCTGCATCTCACACTGGAGAGTGTAACATGGCACATGATCTGCTACAGGGCCATGCATCTCACACTGGAGAGTATAGGATGATCTGCTACAGGACTCCTGCATCTCACACTGGAGAGTGTAACATGGCACATGATCTGCTACAGGGCCCTGCATCTCACACTGGAGAGTGTAACATGGTGCATGATCTGCTACAGGGCCCTGCATCTCACACTGGAGAGTGTAACATGGCGCATGATCTGCTACAGGGCCCTGCATCTCACACTGGAGAGTGTAACATGGTGCATGATCTGCTACAGGTCCCTGCATCTCACACTGGAGAGTGTAACACGGTGCATGATCTGCTACAGAGCCCTGCATCTCACACTGGAGAGTGTAACATGGCGCATGATCTGCTACAGGGCCCTGCATCTCACACTGGAGAGTGTAACATGTCTCATGATCTGCTACAGGACCCTGCATCTCACAATGAAGAGCGCAATATGTCTCATGATTTGCTGCAGGGTCCTGCATCTCGCACTGGAGAGTGTAACACGTCTCATGATCTGCTACAGGGCCCTGCATCTCACACTGGAGAGTGTAACATGGCACACGATCTGCTAAAGGTCCCTGCATCTCACACTGGAGAGTGTAACATGGCGCATGATCTGCTACAGGTCCCTGCATCTCACACTGGAGAGTGTAACATGGCACATGATCTGCTACAGAGCCCTGCATCTCACACTGGAGAGTGTAACATGGCGCATGATCTGCTACAGGGCCCTGCATCTCACACTGGAGAGTGTAACATGTCTCATGATCTGCTACAGGACCCTGCATCTCACAATGGAGAGCGCAATATGTCTCATGATTTGCTACAGAGTCCTGCATCTCGCACTGGAGAGTGTAACACGTCTCATGATCTGCTACAGGGCCCTGCATCTCACACTGGAGAGTGTAACATGGCGCATGATCTGTTACAGGGCCCTGCATCTCACACTGTAGACTGTAATATGTCTCATAATCTGCTACACGGCCCTGCATCTCACACTGGAGAGTGTAACATGTCTCATGATCTGCTACAGGGCCCTGCATCTCACACTGGAGAGTGTAACATGTCTGATGATCTGCTACAGGACCCTGCATCTCACACTGGAGAGTGTAACATGTCTCATGATCTGCTACAGGGCCCTGCATCTCACACTGGAGAGTGTAATATGTCTCATGATCTGCTACACGGCCATGCATCTCACACTGTAGACTGTAATATGTCTCATAATCTGCTACACGGCACTGCATCTCACACTGGAGAGTGTATCATGTCTCATGATCTGCTACAGGGCCCTGCATCTCACACTGGAGAGTGTAACATGTCTGATGATCTGCTACAGGACCCTGCATCTCACACTGGAGAGTGTAACATGTCTCATGATCTGCTACAGGGCCCTGCATCTCACACTGGAGAGTGTAATATGTCTCATGATCTGCTACACGGCCATGCATCTCACACTGTAGACTGTAATATGTCTCATAATCTGCTACACGGCACTGCATCTCACACTGGAGAGTGTATCATGTCTCATGATCTGCTACATGGCCCTGCATCTCACACTGGAGAGTGTAACATGTCTGATGATCTGCTACAGGACCCTGCATCTCACACTGGAGAGTGTAACATGTCTCATGATCTGCTACAGGGCCCTGCATCTCACACTGGAGAGTGTAATATGTCTCATGATCTGCTACACGGCCATGCATCTCACACTGTAGACTGTAATATGTCTCATAATCTGCTACACGGCCCTGCATCTCACACTGGAGAGTGTAACATGTATCATGATCTGCTACAGGGCCCTGCATCTCACACTGGAGAGTGTAACATGTCTGATGATCTGCTACAGGACCCTGCATCTCACACTGGAGAGTGTAACATGTCTCATGATCTGCTACAGGGCCCTGCATCTCACACTGGAGAGTGTAATATGTCTCATGATCTGCTACACGGCCATGCATCTCACACTGTAGACTGTAATATGTCTCATAATCTGCTACACGGCACTGCATCTCACACTGGAGAGTGTATCATGTCTCATGATCTGCTACAGGGCCCTGCATCTCACACTGGAGAGTGTAACATGTCTGATGATCTGCTACAGGACCCTGCATCTCATACTGGAGACTGTAACATGTCTCATGATCTGCTACAGGGCCCTGCATCTCACACTGGAGACGGCAATATGTCTCATGATCTGCTACAGGGCCGTGCATCTCACACTGGAGAGTGTAACATGTCTGATGATCTGCTACAGGGCCCTGCATCTCACATTGGAGAGTGTAATATGTCTCATGATCTGCTACACGGCCATGCACCTCACACTGTAGACTGTAATATGTCTCATAATCTGCTACACGGCACTGCATCTCACACTGGAGAGTGTAACATGTCTCATGATCTGCTACAGAGCCCTGCATCTCACACTGGAGAGTGTAACATGTCTGATGATCTGCTACAGGACCCTGCATTTCACACTGGAGAGTGTAACATGTCTCATGATCTGCTACAGGGCCCTGCATCTCACACTGGAGATGGCAATATGTCTCATGATCTGCTACAGGGCCCTGCATCTCACACTGGAGACTGTAATACGTCTCATGATCGACTACAGGTCCCTGTATCTCGGAGACTGTAATATGTCTCATGATTTGCTACAGCCATATATCTCCCCATGTCGCTCACAAGACTGGTTAACTGCTGATGTAGGTTTGTATGATAGCCCAACTTGTGTATGACTACATATATGTTGAAAGATGTACTAATGAAGAGGGGACTATGTATAAAAGTGCTGATTTCAATGACCTACAAACTTCACTATGCACGGTGCCGTCTTCTGCCCACATGGGGGGCCCATCCCCCATGATCAGCACATGGATCCGTACAGGAGATAGCATTGGGCACAGCTGTACCATGTATAATGCATGTGCTGGGCATGCAGTTTACAGAAACGGCTAAGTTAACGCAAGTCGGTGGATTGTGAGCAGCAGCGCCCCGACACAGCCCTACCCCGTGCTGCCGATAGAAACGGGGACGCCAATAACACATGTTTATTTTAAACCATCCAATGACTGAGGCGCAGAAACAAAACATACCCCTTGCAACAGTGTCCAAAGTTTGCCGGATTCATCCGGATACAGAGAGGAAGGAAAAAGGGATTCCAGGGGTGACCACTTACATGGTCTGGTTCATAAGAACATTTCAATCCATTTGTGTTTGTCAAAGTGATTGGAAGATCACGTAAGCCTACAAAAAAGGACGTCTTAAGCCTAATTAAGGTATCAACTTGCTGGCTTTTTTGGGCCACCACTCTTTATAGCCCCCTTCACTAACAGAGCACAATCCTACTGAGCTAAGTGTGTATCAGTTAATCAGAACCCATCTGCATTTCATTTTAGGAAAGAAGGATAGGACCCACAGACCTAGGGTTGTATCTCTATTGGTGTATACCTCTGTGATGTCGTCATTCACTCCCTTGTCACGTGGGAATGGACACGGGGCAACGGGAAGGGGAGGGACGGGAAGTACGGGTATTCAGACAGTTCCTGAATAGCTGTGTAGAAATAAAGACGTGTTGATTCGCACCGCATGCGTGTCTGTCCATTTTATATTGGAAGCTCGTAGATGTGAATGTCTAAGTTTGCGGGAGACCGATCCACCTCTTTACATTGGCGACGAGGCGGAAGAACCACCGCCAGCACAGCCACGCAAGTCCCAGCACCTTGCGCTCGGAGACATCGAGTGCAGACGGAGCAGCAGGCTGCGGCCCTACCAAGACGTGACGGTGAAGGTAAGGCGGGTGGGAGTGAGAAAGCTCCCCGCCAGCCATCATACTTGGTAGGATTCCGGGCGGGGTACTTGCACGTACCCGTCAATGGCAACTAACAACCGGCAGGTGGAGCGCGTCGGCTCCCTGCGACGGCAACAAACACCCGGCAGGTGGAGCGCGTCGGCTCCCTGCGATGTCAACGAACACCCGGCAGGTGGAGCGCGTCGGCTCCCTGCGACGGCAACAAACGCCCAGCAGGTGGAGCACGTCGGCTCCCTGCGACGACAATAACCGCCCAGCAGGTGGAGCGCGTCGGCTCCCTGCAGTAGGGGCGGGTCATCCCACCAGCGGCGTGGGCCCGGGGTAGAAGGAAGCTGCCCACGACTGGGAAAAGGAGACAGCAGTGGGTGGAGCACGTCGGCTCCCCACGTGAAGGTAGGCTGCCATTTTCTCCCAGATCACTCGCCAGAGGCGGATGCACGGGAGGGGAGTGCATTTGGCTCCTCACCACATTTTCCCGCCAAGTAAGCCGTGATCTAAGTGGGTGGAGCGTATCGGCTCCCCACATATCAAACGGAATCCCGCTACAGGCGGCAACGCATGTGGGTGGAGCATATCGGCTCCCCACGGGATTGAAAACTTTCCTTTTCTTCGTTTTTCTCCTTCTTTTCTCCCATTTCGTCTCTCATCACAAATAAATCTTCACGTGGGAAGAGAGCGCCGGCTCCCCGCATCTCCTTTGACCAGCCGCCCTGCAGCAAACAATAACTGTGTCATGCTGGATGACTCCTCAGAGGAGTCACTTACCGTACAAATAACACCTGCCCGGACAACTCGCTCAAAAATGACGGACAGCCTGATCTCACAACTGCCCCCCAATTTTGACCTCAGTGACTCCAGCACGCTAGGGCCCAGGTGGAAGAAATGGTTTAGGGACTTTGAAGTTTGCCTTAAGGCAGTGGGCCCTCTTGAAGATGAAAGGAAACATAGTCTGCTCACTCATGCCATAGGATCTAACGTAAGAGACATTCTAGATGAAATGCCTGAAGATACCATAGACACCTATATCAGCTTAAAAACTGCTCTCACTGATTACTTCACGCCCCACACCACTGTGGATTATGAACGGCAAATTTCCACACCACGAAACAAGTAAAAGGTGAAACAATGGACGCGTTCGTGATGAGACTGAGAGTAAAAATGAAGCACTGTGATTTCAACAAATATTCCAATGAGGAAGCACTTCGCTCACAAATAATAGTAGGATGTGAAAGTGGTGACTTCAGGAAAAGACTATTGCAAAAACCACGTAGTCTGGAAGAGATTCTACGCCTAGCACGATCAGAGGCAGCCCTAACAGCACAGGTAGAAGGGCTGGATGGCATCACCATCACCCATGGAAAACATGAGAGCCTACATAAACTGGAAAACAACCCTAAAGGGAACACAGACCCATTTTGCTATCGATGCGGGCATGAGTACCCACATGAGGGCACGTGCCCCGCCATGGGTCAAATCTGCTCTGCATGTGGGGGGGAAAACCATTACAAGGCTGTTTGTTTCATATATCGCAGTACAATGCGAGGAAGCAGAAGGAACAGAAGATCCACGCCAGAAAGAGAGCCGAGGCGTCCAAGTCCCAGTCGTGACTCACACAACAAAACTGAGTCGCCACGTCACAGATTTCGTGAGGAACCCACAGACCGAAGACAAGCAAGGTCATCACGAGAGTGGAGAGACAACAAAGCGGCGTCCTCCGGAAGAAGAAGGCGCCCTAGAAGATACGACAGGTGTTTGGTGGAACAATCACAGTCGGACAGCGTCTCCAACACCTCTTCAGAAGACAATCCCAAAAATGAACTGAAACCACGAAAAGGAGAACCACGGGTGAAAGGCTACTTATACGCACTTGGGAACCCCACGGCAAAAGAAAACAGCCCCACTCTCATAATACAAGTCAACCAGGTGGCTGCTGAATTTCTAGTGGACACGGGAGCCACGGTCAACATAGTAAGTGAAGAGGTCTACAACAGCATGCCAAACGCACCACGCCTGCAACCAGCCCGAGCGCTTATTTTTCCATATGGCTCCACGACACCGCTTGCGTGCAAAGGTTTCTTCATGACCTCATGCAAATACAAAGATCACGAGAAAGAAATACCCATGCATGTCCTAGAAGCCGCCACACATAGTGGGTGCATTCTCAGCTATAAATCGGCTGTCGACATGGGGCTAATACATATTCTATACAGACTCATGATGCACAAGCATTTGGATCCCACTTCAAGCATTGATCAAGTCTTCCCTGCACTATTTAAAGGTCTAGGAAAATTGAAGGACAGGCAAATTGAACTACACATAGACCATGGCGTCACGCCTGTAGCCCAACACTACAGAGGAATTCCCATTAACATACAAAAACAGGTAGAAAACGAACTGATCAAACTCCTAGAAGCCGACATAATTGAACCGGCTGAAGGTCTGACCCCCTGGGTGTCCCCCATAGTACCCGTACCAAAAAAAGACTCCCCGGACATTCGCATTTAGTGGACATGCGAAGACCAAATGAAGCAATATTAAGAGAACGTCATCAATCTCCCAGAATAACAGATATGGTACACCTACTCAATGGTGCCACCGTCTTTTCAAAACTGGACCTCAACAAAGGGTACCATCAGCTAGAACTCCATAAAAGATCCAAGTACATCACCACTTTTGCTACTCACCTGGGTCTCTATAGATACAAGAGACTCAGTTTTGGAGTCTCCTCAGCAGCAGAAATCTTTCAGTCAGAAATTCACAACGTAATCAAACATGTGCCAAACTGCCTAAATTATAGCAACGACATCTTGGTTTTCGGACAGACTCAAGAACAGCACGATGACACACTCATGCGGGTGTGCATGGCACTGGAAAAAGCGCACTTCACACTAAACAAAGAGAAGTGTGAGTTCAGGAAAACAACACTACGATTCTTCGGGCACATCTTCTCTGAAAGTGGAATGACACCGGATCCTGAGAAGGTCAGCGCCCTCACAAACACCACACCACCAACCTCTGTCACCGATTTGCGATCATTTCTGGGTTTGGCAAGCTACTGCACAAGATACATCAAGGATTTTGCATCGGTCAGCGCACCCCTACGAGCCCTCGCCAAACTCAGTGCAGAATTCAAGTGGTCAGACGAGTGCCAACAAGCCTTCCAAATCATCAAAAAACGCATTGCGGATGCCAAAAACATGGCCTACTTCGACCCCAAAAGACACAGAGAACTAATCGTGGATGCAAGCCCAGTTGGCCTAGGGGCCATATTGACTCAACTTGATCGCAAAGATGGTCAAGCCGCACATGTGGTATCCTATGCAAGTCGCAGCCTCTCAAAAACTGAACAAGCCTATTCACAGGCTGAAAAGGAAGGTTTGGCTGTAGTTTGGGCCTGTGAGTACTTCCATCTATTTCTCTATGGAAAACCATTCACAATAGTCACCGACCATCAGGCATTACTGTTCATCTACGGCAGTGCTCAGGCCAAGATGCCCCCTAGGATAGCTCGATGGGCCTTAAGGTTACAAGATTATCACTTTGACATCATTCACCGGCCGGGGAAAGAACAAAATCCAGCAGATTTTCTCTCGCGTCACCCCAGCCAGGATAGCAGCCCAGACCCCTCTATAGCGGATCAATACATCATGTATGTAGTCCAGGGAAATGCCCCACAAGGTGTGGACATGGAGCAAATAGCCAGAGAAACCAACACAGACCAAGCAATACAAATCATCATGAGATGCCTCGAGAAGGGCCGCTGGAAACATGCAAAACAACTCAAAGAGAATGGAGGAGATGAGACTAAACAAGACATCACGTGTCTACTGGCCGTAAAGGAGGAGCTTGCCAAAACAGAGGAAGGACTTTTACTAAAAGGAACCAAGTTAGTTATTCCCCAGACCCTGAGAAAAAAAATCCTGGAGCTGGCGCATGAAGGACATCGAGGAATAATGTCCACCAAAAGAATGTTGCCACAAAGAGTATGGTTCCCTCAATTGGACACTCAAGTAGAAGAACTGCTTAAAAACTGTCCCACCTGCGTGGTCCTCAATCCACAAACCAGACCAGAACCACTCAGGATGACTGAATTGCCTGAAGGGACCTGGGAAGAAATTGCAGTAGACCATTATGGCCCATTAGAAGGAGGTGAATATATCCTTGTGGCCATTGATGAATATTCCAGATTTCCGGACGTACAAATCATACCTTCCACAGCAGCATACCATACCATTCCTGCGTTGGATCGGATGTTTGCCATTTATGGCATTCCAAAAATACTGAAATCCGATAACGAACCCCCATTTACTGGACATGATTTTAGAAACTTTGCAGAATACATGGGTTTCCATCACAGGAAAGTAACACCGTTGTGGCCTCAAGCCAATGGTACAGTTGAACGATTCATGAAGAACATCAAGCGTACCACGCAGATCGCTCGCCTGACAGGAGAATCGGTGGAAAAATTGCTGTGCCAATTAATGAGACACTATCGCAACACACCCCACAGCACCACAGGCAAATCGCCGTCCGAAGTCATGTTTGGAAGAAATGTAAGAACCAGACTACCTCACATAGGGCTGGAAGAAGAACGATACAAAGGTGATGCGGAAATGAGAGAGCAAGATGCATCACGGAAATCGGACATGAAAGAAACAGCTGATAAGAAAAGGAGGGCTGAAGAGAATCTTCTAACAACTGGAGACATCGTCATTGCAAGGCAGCCGCAAAATCGCAAGAACATGGCAGCTTTCAGAGAAGAGCCCCTCACCGTAACGCATAGGAAAGGGTCTCTCATCACGGCTGAAGGCAGCACCCATGTCTTGACAAGAAATAGCTCCCACTTCAAAAGGATGCCAGAAATTGTACCGCTAGTTGAACCTCGCACACCCCGAGGTACATGGGAAAAGGACGCACCCTACGAAGGAGACAGGGAGGATTCCGGCGCAGAGGAGCCATGTTGGCTCTCCCAGGAATCGAGCGAGAGAAACGACTGGAGGCCACAAAGGACTCGCAGAAAACCACATCGCCTCATTGAAGAAATGTCATGATCCTGAACTTCATGTTTAGTATCTGGGGGGTGTGATGTCGTCATTCACTCCCTTGTCACGTGGGAATGGAAATGGGGCAACGGGAAGGGGAGGGACGGGAAGTACGGGTATTCAGACAGTTCCTGAATAGCTGTGTAGAAATAAAGACGTGTTGATTCGCACCGCATGCGTGTCTGTCCATTTTATATTGGAAGCTCGTAGATGTGAATGTCTAAGTTTGCGGGAGACCGATCCACCTCTTTACAACCTCTTTAAAGCGCTCTGCTATGCATCTGTATTGGTGTATTCCTCTGTAAAGCGCTCTGCTATGCATCTGTATTGGTGTATTCCTCTGTAAAGCGCTCTGTTATGCATCTGTATTGGTGTATTCCTCTGTAAAGCGCTCTGATATGCATCTGTATTGGTGTGTACTTCTGTAAAGCGCTCTGCTATGCATCTGTATTGGTGTATTCCTCTGTAAAGCGCTCTGCTATGCATCTGTATTGGTGTATTCCTCTGTAAAGCGCTCTGCTATGCATCTGTATTGGTGTATACCTCTGTAAAGCGCTCTGATATGCATCTGTATTGGTGTGTACTTCTGTAAAGCGCTCTGCTATGCATCTGTATTGGTGTATTCCTCTGTAAAGCGCTCTGCTATGCATCTGTATTGGTGTATACCTCTGTAAAGCGCTCTGTTATGCATCTGTATTGGTGTATACCTCTGTAAAGCGCTCTGATATGCATCTGTATTGGTGTGTACTTCTGTAAAGCGCTCTGCTATGCATCTGTATTGGTGTATTCCTCTGTAAAGCGCTCTGCTATGCATCTGTATTGGTGTATACCTCTGTAAAGCGCTCTGTTATGCATCTGTATTGGTGTATACCTCTGTAAAGCGCTCTGCTATGAATCTGTATTGGTGTATACCTCTGTAAAGCGCTCCGTGGTGTATCCATAGTGTTGTACTCCTCTGTAAAGCACTCCGTTGCTTCTCGAAGCTAGATCCACGCTCAGTAAATACCATAGTAATAATAATAATCAAATATAACAACAGAGATCGCCATAGAGACACACACAAAACGTGGACATGTGATGATTGGCATGGTGCAGAAATCGGAAACATAATGTACAGAGACAGTACAAAGTAGTCAGTGAAGAATGAGTAAAAAAAGGAAAGAAAAGGGCTGAGCAGCGGCAGTGGATTACATATTCTGAAAAGGTGCAATCACTTTGAGAGCAGTTGCGTAGATGATGACAAATTGGTTTCCATAGAAATCTCCCAGAAATAATATGCTAAGCGTAAAAGCAATCTCACTCCAGAGAAACAATATGATAATAAAAAAAGCGAAGGGCAAAAAGAAAAATCGGTAATGAAAAAAGGCAACAGGCTCCTCGGACAGCGAAATCCAGAATGGCCAGAAATAGGCAAATAAGTCCATTGTAATGAGCTGTATGTAAATATTTGCCACACAAGTTCATTGAGGATACCTGGAAAGACTGACTGGATTTCACGGTTCGCTCTTTGAAAGTGCATTGAGCAACACTGACCAGGGGTCAGTATATTGAGCATTTTCACTGGTGCTAAGCATTGAGCAACACCGACCAGGGGTCAGTATATTGAGCACTTGCACTGGTGCTAAGCATTGAGCCACACCGACCAGGGGTCAGTATATTGAGCACTTGCACTGGTGCTAAGCATTGAGCAACACAGATCAGGGGTCAGTATATCGAACACTTGCACTGGTGCTAAGCATTGAGCAACACCGACCAGCGGTCGGTATATCAAACACTTGCACTGGTGCTAGGCATTGAGCAACACTGACCAGACGTCAGTATATCCAACACTTGCACTCGTGCTAAGCATTGACCAACACCGACCAGGGGTCAGTATCTAACACTTGCACTGGTGCTAAGCATTGAGCAACACTAACCAGGGGTCATTATATCGAGCACTTGCATTGGTGCTAAGCATTGAGCAACACCAACGAGGGGTCAGCATATCGAACACTTGCACTGGTGCTAAGCATTGAGCAACACCGACCAGGGATCAGTATGTCCCTCGCTTGCACTAGTGCTAAGCACTGAGCAACACCGACCAGCGGTCAGTTTATCGAACACTTGCACTGGTGCTAGGCATTGAGCAACACCGACCAGAGGTCAGTATATCCAACACATGCACTGGTGCTAAGCATTGAGCAAAACGGACCAACCAGCTGTCAGTATCGAACACTTGCACTGGTGCTAAGCGTTGAGCAACAGTGAGCAGGGCTCAGTATATCGAACACTTGCACTGGTGCTAAGCATTGAGCAACACTGACTAGGGGTCAGTATATCCAACACTTGCACTGGTGCTAAGCATTGACCAACATCGAGCAGGGTTCAGTATATCCAACACTTGCACTGGTGCTCTTCATTGAGCAACACCGACCAGGGATCAGTATATTGAACACTTGCACTGGTGCTAAGCATTGACCAACATCGGCCAGGGGTCAGTATATCCAACACTTGCACTGGTGCTCTTCATTGAGCAACACCGACCAGGGATCAGTATATCCAACACTTGCACTGGTGCTAAGCATTGAGCAAACGCACTTAGCAGCAATTTTGCTGCATTTATCATTTGAAATAGAGCAAACATTCTTTGTCCCAATCCCCATTATATAAAAACATTTTTCACTCGGGCAAACACGTATCCTGCTTATTTGTATTGTGTAACATAAAAGGATATGTGTTTACTACGTCCCTTTTTTGGTTACGCAGAAAACCAAGGAACAAATAGTTTGCTGGATTTTTGACCCAGTGAAATATCTTGAGATTATACGGATATACAAGCAGCTGAGTTGGTGCTAAATGTATTTGATGCATGTTTTTGCACCGGGAAGAGCGAGCTTAGATAATCTGGCCCCAGCTGTATGATGCATTCTGTATTTTAGGTGGCCCACATTGGCTAAAAGAACTGCCCCATGGTGACATGCCGCGCAAGCCCTTGGGGGGCGGTCCCATTTCCCTAGGGGCTGGTAGAAGCTTGGGCAGGCTCATGGTTAAAGTACTTTTTCAGTGGCCATATAAAGTAGAGAGAGAAGAAATTTTCATACATATGTGTGTGTTGTACAGCACACATTGTAAAATCAGTCACCTGTTCGTAACAGTGCACCCTCTAGTTCCCTTCCAGAAAGTAATCTTATAACTTCGTTACTGTCCAAACCAAATCATAGAGGAAAGTTGCTGAGCTCCATAAGCCAATTGAGGAAATGTGGCCATTTTGTCTCAGTTTATTTTGCCTGCAACAGGTCCCACTGGCCCGCCTGCTCTTGTAATGCACTGGGATACCTGGCTTTGTGGGTGTCAGAGTTTGGATGTGAACGCTTCTGAGAAAGCGACAGCGTGGGAAAGGGCCACAAGGACCGTGGATGTGAGCACCAGTTGAGTTGGAAGGAAGAAGATAAGTCACGACAAAGAAGTGTGCTCTAGCACCTTGAAGTATCTCAAGTGCTAGATGGAATTACCAATAATGAGCTCGGACCCACATAACCGGACACACCCAAAGAATATGTCAAAGTACTACATTATTATTAGCATAAAAATAAAGTAGGGCAATCTGGCGAATAACAGGCAGTAATTTATGTACTGAAACCAAAGTGTGATTAGACAAAGGTTTTACACCTTGATAGGCGCCCTGTATGATGCCATCCTACATGACAAACTAAAACCTATTGAAGGGAGGGATTGGTATTGTTGTGTTGTGTCAGCACTTTCATGTGTACTTCTTTATTTACATCATGGCTGCTTTCAGTTCCCATACTTTCTGGGGCCTCTAGCGTGTGGCTCTGAACTCTGTGACGAGGTCCCCTATCTGATTCTAGGGACCACCAAGGTGGGGACACCGGGAGCTGGGTGCCACCCTGTGCCAGCGGATGCTGGGTCCATAGTCACCCTCACTTGGTCCCAATCAAAGGGAAGAGGACAATCCCTACAACCCACTATGGGACAGCCTGTGTAGCACTGACAATTCCTCACCCCTCATGGGGACAGTGCAGGCCAATTTGGGAAGCTTTGACCTTTAATAGAGCAGCCCCATTAACCAGAATCCTCGTCTACTGTGAGAGTCTGAAGTTCTTAAGACCCAGGAATGGGGAACAAATGCTTCCCTTCAAGTGACGTCAATTTAATTAACTGGACACTGCACGCGTGCGTGGGTTCTGATACTCTTTACTAGACACTAGAGGAAACAATCCTAAACCCCATTGAAAAGCACTGTGAAATCTGATGGCCCTCACATTATACAATTTTGCAAGTTTGTGGGTTTCCGCCCATGGGTTTCTCTGTCTGTGGGATCCAGATACTACGTAGTAAAACTGGCATAGATGTAACCGCATGTGAATAAGAAGTAAGCCGTTATCGTCTCCTGGCAGAGCATTCCCTCCCCGAGGATACATTACAAATGTCACTACCAACCAAAACTTTCCATGAAAATTCTGTCATAGTCAGGAGGTGGTGGTAAAGCCACGGATTGCATTATCTGGATAAGAGGGTGGCAGTCAATCCATTGGGATACCGGCAAATGCTATTACCATCTCCGACACTCGGTCCGGCGGTATTACCGCCGGATTATGGGTGCTGGAGTGACGGTGTAAATCCCCATTCATGGAGTCCCATAGGACTTCATGTGGGGATTCATCTTTATTACCGTCACCGGCAATACCGGTGCCGGTGATAACAGCGATTTGCGCCCATAGGACATCTGCCTTAGCTCCAGTCTTTAGCTGGAGGTACAACTGGTGCCCTACCATCAAACCTCTAGTCAGCCTGTCGAGTAAAATGCTGGTGCACGTTAAAACCAGTACTTTAATACCGGTCCGGCCGCCTTATAATGAGGCCCAATGTGTGCAGGGGGAGGTGACTATAGAAGGAGATGAGGATGATCATCAGGAAGATATGTTCAAACAGTGGAGCCAGGAGGAGGTGATCAAATCAGGGGCTGAAAGTGATACAGAAGATGTGGTAACAGGTGGCAAGAGGGATACAGAGAATGTGGAAGTAATAACATCAAAGTGGGTAGGTTGCAGGCAGGAAGTAATAACACCAAGAGAAGAGGAGGGTAAATTGGAGGTGTGACATCAGATGTTGGAGACAACACAAGCCAGGTGGTGAGGTCACAAGAGAAGTATTGCACAACATCAGCAAGTGAAGACAGGACAGATGAGGTGGAAAAGGAAGTAGGAACATTGGGTTGCAGAGGCTTGATAGAGGAGATGGATCACAACAGTCCCCAAATCAACCAGGCCAGTAGGGTCCAGTGGGCGAGGTCGGCCCACGTCAAAACCAGACAGTGGAAAGAGAAACTAAACAAAGCATGAAACTCTATGATGGGCTCAGCGAGGTCAGGGAAGAAGAACCACGAGGGACCTTGTTGTAATGAGTGTCTCCTCTCCTGTGTCTTCCCTGCAGTGGTGATGTCAGTGGAATGTGGTGAGGTCACTATGCTCAGAGTGTTCAGGGTGTTGTCATCTGAATAGTGTTCCATGGGGGACAGTTGGAGATAGAGAGCTGGCTGGCTAGGATGTGCCGGTGCTTTCCTGCTGTACTTATGAACTAATAAACCCATATAACTTACCTGCTGGCTCAGGTGTGTTGATGACGAGTCCACATTGTTGCACTGGCGACGAGGATGGGATCCTGTCGAGGAGGGGACAGCAGCTGATCAGGACACCGCCCTCCAAGTGTCCACATCTTGGTAGCAGCCAGCTATGCAGCCCTTGAAGTCCGGACAGAGGCTGTAGCCTAGCAGGCCGGGTGGTGCTGGAGGAAGTAGGCTCCCATTCAGTAGGAGCAGGGTCCGGAAGAGCTCTGGTGGTCTGCAGCAGGGGAGTGTACCCCTGGGTCCAGAGCAGAGTGTACCAGAGTTGCAGCCCAGCAGGCCGGGTGGTGCTGGAGTGAGTAGGAGGCTCCTCTACATTTGGAGCGGGGTCCTGGTATTGTAGGTAGTACCGGGAGGAGTCGAGGACCTGGATCTGTAGGGTCCTCAACTTTCAAGAGGGAGAGGAATTGGAGTTCGCCGTGACTGGAGACCGGTGGTCCAGTCATATGCGCAAGGAGCATTGCCATCTGAGAGGAGGCCTGTTGTGACTGGAGGCCGGGTGGTCTAGTCGCATGTGCAAGGAGGATTGCCATCTGGGAGGGAGCCTGTTGACCCCCAGTTATCCGTACCGCTGCGCTCCCCAGTGCGGGAGGGGGGTTGAGCGCGGCGGCGGCGGCTCTCTCCATTCAGAAGACCGTTGCGCTCCCCTGGCGGAAGGTGGATTGAGAGCGGCGGCGGAGATGTCTGTGCAGAAGAGGGTTGTTTTGCTGTCTGCCTCATGCCGGGTGGCCCAGTGTTGTGGCAGATGTAACGGGTTGCCATCTGGGAGCCAGTGTTGTGTATGCAGGAGATGTGGATGCTCCGATGCAGAAACTGAAATGATGACGTTTCTTTGTGCCTTCGGAACGTTCCTGTACGGTGTACTGGAGCGCAGAAGGATTCCGGAATGCTCTGCGTGCCGCTTACGCAGACAACGCAATGACAGCCTCGTTCCAGTTTCAGGAAGTAAATTGGAACGTCCAGCGTTCGTGGACAGTTGGGATTGTGTTGTAGCCCATGGGCAGCGGATTTGTGAAGAGCACTTTCTCACTATGGATTGTGATGTGCCCGCTGATGGCTGCAATTTGGATTTACCTCGGGAGTCAGTACCGCGGGTCATTACAGGAAGAGGCTCGCAAATTAATGTGGACACCGTTTTGTTCATCGTGGATGAAGATGGACTGTTTCCGGGTTCCGTGAGTAAGGGTGAAATGTTGACTGAGCCCAGGAGGAGAGGTGCATGGCAGACCGTAGCGAGTAGCACTTGATTTATATTGCGTGGGTCTGTGCCATGGTTTTGAAGCCTGTGTGAGCGGTGTCTCATGAATGTGTTGTGGCCTCTTTGTGTTCGGTCTACTTTCGGGTGTCGGGCCAGTGTGGAAGTGTGTGTGTGTTTATGTTGTGGCCCGTTTTGTTATAGGATGTGAACATTTAAATGCAAGGGACACAGTTAAACGCTAGGAATGATGTTTTGCATTGTTATTGTTAACATGTTTTTTTTTTCAGGTAGGTTTGGACTGCGGCATTGGCGGAGTGCCCTCCACCACGTTGTTTACTAATATGTGTATGCGTGGGGGGGGGGGGGCGTTCCTGCTACGGCACTCGTGGAATATCCTGGCTGACGTTTATTGGGAACTTGGTTTATTTGAACTAGGCCGGCGTTTTGCCTGTTCGCTTTGTGGAAAATGTTCAAACTTCGTTCTCAAGTGAAGAACAGTTCTACTGGATTCAGTGAATACTACGGAATTTTGTGACTTTTAAGATGCGCCTTTGATTTGAGTTGATGTTTCATGTGTCGTATGTTGTGTTGAGGTGAGTGTGAGTGTTTGTGCGCATCTTTATGGTGCATGTGTGGCGTAGCTTGGTGGTAGCCTAGTGGGTTCTAGGGGTCCCATTTTAAGGTTGTGTGTGCCACTTTAGTGTGCCATTTTGGACGTTTTTGGTGAGTGTGACACTGTGGTAGCCTGGTCAGTTCTGGGGGTCCCACGTTAGGAGGTGCCAACTCTATTTGTCTTTGGCAGGGACTAGGGGTCCCAGGGTATATAGTGGTGTTGTATTTGGCAGGGACTTGGGGTCCCATTGGTGTAGAGGTGTTTTGGCAGGGACTAGGGGTCCCGTAGGTGTAGCGGTGTTGTGACAGGGACTAGGGGTCCCAGGGTATAGAGGTGTTTGTTGGCAGGGACTAGGGGTCCCATGGGTGTAGCAGTGTTTTGGTAGGAACTAAGCTCCCTGTGTGCTAGGTGTGTGCTCACAGGGACTTGATGTGCATATTATCTTGAGGTTGGATTGTGTGTGGAGGTAAAGCTGTTCTCTATATTTTAGAGTGTTGGAGCTGATGTGGTCAGTTGTGCTTGTTGTTGCTCATTAGAGTTGGGTTAGTGCCCGGTGGTTTCTCTTTTGAGTTGGGTTAGTGCCCGGGCAGCCCAGGTACCCTGGGGTGGCGGACCAGGGTGGAAGGCTGTAGGTGCTCTGAGGGGTTCCGGTTGTCAGTGGTATATCCGTTTTAAGGGACGCTGGGGTGTGGCAGGCCCTAGGCTTCAAGGGGCAGCTTGAGGCAGGTGGAGTTCTTGTTTTTGTTTTGTTCCTCGATATGTATTCCAGTTCAGTTGAGGGGAGGCGCAGCCCTTTATCCATGTCGGTGGGTTCCTCTTTTGTGAGTTTTTTGGTGGACAGTGGGTAGTTAGCTTTTGAAGCGACCGCAACCATAAATACAACGTTATTGTGTTTGAAAGCACTGCAGTAGAAAATGAGCTACAGATGCATCCAATTTCATGCCAAAGAGTATTTAAGGCCCACACTGTCCACCAAAATCACTTAGAAGCAACATACAGCCCCTGGATGACAAGGAGTTTTGGCTCCACAACTTGATATATATTGAGCTGCAGAGGCATGCATTGCTGTAGCTGCCAAGGAGACTGCCTTCGCAAAGGCAGAGGATAATGTCATGAGGAGACCACGCATACCACGGCTCAGACCCTCGCCCTCGACAATGATGGATGACCAGATGACCACACACTACTGGCTGAATAGGGACACTGTAGCAGAGCTGCTTATTCTCATACAGCAAGACGTCCAGAGTGGGATCCGAATCAGGACAGCAATCATCCCACACCTGCTGAATCTGGTAGAGCCCTGCACTTTCCAGCTATGGGCACATTTCAGAACACTGTTGGGATGCTATATGGCATGTTGCAGTCAATTCTTTCTAAATTATTGGCATAGGTGCTTGACACACTAATGTGACATGGATCAAATCACATTGCTATGCCCGCAACCCCACACCAGGTGCATGCCACCAAGGCAAGTTTCTATGCTACAGCACACCTCCCCAATGTGAATGGTGCACTGGACTGCACGCATGTGGCATTGCTACCACCCCAGGCCCATGAGAAAATGTACAGTAACAGATGGCAGTAGCTCTCCATCAATGTCCAAATGACATGCAATGCTGATCTGACAGGGAGCTACTGCAGAGCCCATTTCCTGGGTGGTACCCATGATGCCATGATCCTGAGGAACAGCACCCTTCCAGCGTACATGGACTCCCACAGGGACCAACATATGTGGATATTGGGTAAGTAATGCACATGTGGCCCAACACATGTGAAGGGTTGAAAATGAAAGGGGTGGGGGGGCACAGGAGTACTGCCATACACATACACATATGAGACATGTAAAAACAAACAATGTGCAGGTGCATGATGTGAAAGTTCTATACTCCAGATTGAACTGCCCTTTGACCACATCATCCCCACCCATAGGAAGAGTGACATGCGTAGCCCTGATAGTGGGGTACAAAGGATGCATTGATGTGCGCCCCACAATCCCTGTTAATAATCACTTGACAGTAAAAAACAGAAAGGCATACAAATGACAAAACCGCATAACTATGCTCAGCAAAATACAAAAACCAAAGTAGCAACAGGACAGTGAAAAAGAACAGAATAAAGATGACATTGCACTTGTTAAAAGGAGACAACAAAGGTGGCAAACCCATTCAACATGCTGCTGGATCAACAGTACTGCTCCGCTATCAGCCACTGTAAGGTCCAGCCACCCCCAATGTCATGCAGAGAGATGCTTCCTGTATTTGTGATGATGTACCTGATGTAATTATTACACATGCTGCAATGCACAAAGAGGCGTGTGTTCTTTGAAGACATCATGAAGAAGGACACAGACAATAGAGTTAGGGCCTGATCACGAGTTAGGCGGTATCCTGGCTGGGATACCACCCACCTTTATTTGTGTTAGCGCTCACCCGTCGGCGGTATTACCACTGGATCACTGGTTGGGTGCTAACTGTTAGTCCCCATTTCCCATTGGGTCCATTGAACCCAATGGGGAATTTTCAGCACCATTACTGTGTGATAATACTGCCAGCGGTAATTGAGCCAAAAATTGGCATTTATCCGGCATGTTTACTCCCAGCTCTGAGCTGGGGGTAAACACGCCAGAATCGAGATTGGGCAGACCCTTAAATGCAGCGGTAACACAGTTATCGCTGCCTTTAAGGGCTACCGCCCAACTCGTGATCAGGCCCTTAGAATTTAAAATAAATAATTTATTAAAGTAAATGTCAGGATGGAGAAAGGCCTAACGTGCCCTATACCTTACCCTACCTAAATACAACTAGGGAAAGTCTCAGTCAAAGAGTTCAACTATAAGAATCTGTCTGCCTCCAAACCCTGTACTTGCCATCAGAACTAATCTATACAATGGGCCTCATTCCGGGATTGGAGGTAGCTATGGCGCTAATAGCGCCATGGCTGCCTTCAATAACGGTACCGAGTCCGCCCTCATTCAATGGGGACTTACCGGTCTATTCGGACCTTTGCGGGACCGGTAAGTCCCCATTGAAAATACCATTCCCCATTCCCATTTGAGCCCCCATAGGGCTCAATGGGAATGGGGAAGGTGCAAAAAACGGTACCGCAATTTGCGGTACCGTTATTTGCTCCCTGGACACTTTGCGACTCCCGCTAAGGCCGCCTGGTAAAACCAGGTAAAACCAGGTAAAACCTGGTAAAACCAGGCGGCCTTAGCGGGACCCGCAAAGGGACCTCGGAATAGGGCGCAAAGGATTACCGGCACCGGTGTCCTAACCGGTGCCCGGTATCCCTTTGCGCCAGCCTCAGAATGAGGCAAAATGTGTAGGAATCTCAGCAACCAAAGGAAATAGTGTCCAACCATATGTTCTGAGCCTCTTCCAGCTGGCAGCTTCCCTTCCGCTCCCTTCCCCAAGGATGAAACAGTTTTAGAAAAAGTCTCAAAGTTACCTCTCTTGCACATAGATTATTGTAGTTTTCACCAATGTTCGGCGTTCCCTTCCCAACACTTATCCAAATACCAATGAATCTTTAGACTTCTTCCTCAAGTCAATAAAGAATTCAAGTCCTAGGGATCCCTTCCCCAAGACTTAAGTTCAGCAACACCAAAATTGTCTTTTGTCTCTGTGAAGGTCTTTGCCACTCAAGAGTCTTCTCTTTATATTTGATGGATCAGGTAGAAATGGTAATTATACTCAAAAGCAACTTCAAAAGTTTAATGTTCTGCTTTTAAAGGTGTTTCTCAGTGATATGCAGTTTGTGGCTTCAGTTGGAATTTCGAATTCAATATAAAGTTCCCACTTTAGATTTCACTCAGTTCGGTATTCACCAACTGTTAAGTTGTACTCGTTAAGTTTTGTTCAGTTTAGGATTCATTGGACATGGGTTGCATTTAGAACACACCTTCCTTTTTTACCCGAGTTGTAAGTTCGGTGTTCAACAGGCACGGGTTGCACTCAAAACACATTTGCTCTTTAGCCTGCTGTGTAATACTTCATTAATAATGTTCAATGTGCGTAAATTTCACTCACAGCACATGGTATAAAACGTCTTTATTCACTTAAAAATGAAATTTCCAATGCTCGGAAACTTTTGAGAACGTATTTTCTCTTACATGCGACCACTCCGATGCAAAACTATCCTCTAAGAAATCTCTATTTACTTCAAAATTCAATGTCCAGCGCTCACACCCGACCACTCTGATACAATGTATTCCGCTATGAAATTTCACACACTTGTATACCTGGTTTCTCCTTTGCTGGAAACTCACTCGTTGTGTTTAAGGACCTCCCAGCAGCAGGGATCACACTGTCCAATGCTTTCCGCAGCTGGGTTCCAATTACTGCCCCTCAGACACTCCTGTGTCTCACCGTCTGAACACAGGGTAACAAGCACTTCGAATTCCATGAAAAGGGACCGCCTCTCCACACAGCTACATTTTCTATGCTGGATCTGCTCCACGGGATATGAGCTCTCATTCCGCGCTTCCATAGGTTGTTTCCCTGGGCAGACCGCAGCATGCCTCTTCGCCACGGTTCCCTACTGCTTCTCTTGATCTCTCTGCTGCTTCGACTACGCCTCTGCTTCCACCTTCTTCCTCACACCTTGAATTGGGCTCCTTAAACCTGCGGCCCATTGACAGGTTGCAGGTGTGAATGTTCAATTAGCCCTGCCGGACCACAATTAAAGGGACATGCCTGGGCATGGTAGGCATCTTCCTTGTCCCAGTACCAGAGTGGTGAATGAGCATAGTCTTCATTGCTCTTAGTTGCGTCTTCTTTGTGTAAATCTGCATACTGCTGGGGGTCAATAAAGTGCCCTTCTATGGTACGGCATGTCAGAGATTGTTGGTAGAGAATGCTTATAAGGTGTATTCATGTATAGGTATTTACTAACAATTACAAGGAAAAAAAAGAATGGGTTGTTTGTTATGTGTTCTGTTCTATGTTGAACACCTTCAGTGAAAACTGTCTCCTTTCTATGTCTCTCATGCCCTTCTGCTATGCCACCATTGGGGTGCTGTGGCCTTTGCATGTTGGCGAATGGTTTGACTCATGGAGGGGGAGAACAGGTGTGTCAGTGAGGTGATTTTGCCTCAGTCGGTCGTCCTACATTTTTGTAATTAGGCCCTATATAGGCCTGGTAGTTTCAGGCTTACCAACTATTGAACTGAACTGAGCAAGTCAGAGTGCATTCATAAAGCAAGTGCATATGGATTTCCTCTGTTTATATAGTATGTTAACTGAATTGATGCTACTTATTTATATATTTATTAATTCATGGCTGGGATAAAATTGCTACCAAATGTCTACGTATGAATTCCTGGTATTGATATATCTTGTATTCATTGATGTGTAGGACATATACGCCACCTACTCATTTATTTCTGGAGTCAAGCTATGTATTTATGCATTTATTTATTTATTTATGCATTTATTTATTTATTTATTTATTTATTTGAGCCCAATATATAAAAGTAATTTCATGTTTACAAATTCATGAGTGGTGCCGTTATTTCTGGCCTATTGGTTTCTGCCATAGAAACCCGCTCGGGGTGGTAACTGTCCACTGCATGCACTAGAACCCAGGCTAATGGTTCTCGTCACAACGTGTGCCCCCTGACTCTTGTATTCGCATATGGGTGCGGGAAGGGGGATGCCTATAACATTCCTCCTGATGCACAAAGGTTGCTTCTCGTGGCTGTGCACATTCTGTTTAGGGTTCCTCAGCTGCATGGGCACTCACTCCTTACATTTGTCCCAGTACTGTCAATTGTCCTTGCGAAGGAATAAGAGGACCTGGCTTATAACAGTACAGAAAGACTGGGGAAGGATTGGGTTGATTATCAATAGAGAAAGGGAAATACCATGTCTCACCAAAGGGCACCCCACTCCCAATATATAAAGACCCCCTACCCAGGTGATCCTCCCTCGCTTTCCCGCCCCCAGGGTCGGAATTCAATAGTGATGGCCTTTCCCTGGCCACCAGCATCGAGGATCCAAGGGGTGGTTTAGGAGTGAGAATACCCTCAGGTTTCTCACAGTACACAACAAAAACTTCCATCATTAATCATGACACCTATCTCTTGTAGGTGATTCAGGGTATCCACTGCGGCATACATCGAGGCACAGACACGTACATGGACTTCTCAACTGAAGATTCCGGTGCCTCCACCGGACAGGGAGGCCACTTATGTACAGTCCTGACAAGGTGGGGAAGATGGTCATGGTCTGTGCAATGCTATACAACATGTACATTCGGAGGACTAGCCCTATTCCTCCTGAGGAAGACATTAGCCACCCAGAAGCTGACTCTGAACTTTTTTTGATTACACCTATACATGCACTGTAACATAACACCACTACAAATAATAATATTCAGTACACTCAATGACTACTGTACTCATTTGCTGGAGTGATGTTTTTTATTCTACGTGAACAGTCCCTTGCCCACCCACCACCCACATTCCCAAAACAAGGCCTGTGGCATGGCCCCTCCTATTTCTTTTGGCTCTTGCCATGTCCATGTGTTGCAGTTGGTGAGGAGGGCTGTCTCCTCAAGGAGCACCTCAATGGGGTGCTGGACAGGAATACCTCAGTGGGCATGGCCAAAATGGAGCCGGTCGTGTCAACCCCATGAATGTGCTAGAGAATCAGAGTCATTGACCTGAGCATGGTCTCAGTACCTGAGGAAATGGACACACCCAACTCCCGCACCCTTTGGCCACTAATGTCACTGTCGCTGTGGCATCTGCAACCCTCCTGCTTTGCCTCTCCACAGCAGTGGCCGCCCTTCTCGAGGACCCCTGAATGGCATCCCACATGGCCTGAGCGTGCCCCAGATGCTCCTGTGCTGTGGCCTCCATTAACACCTGCCTCTGCTCCATTTGGCTCCGTTTTTGCCAGATGACATCCAGTGTGGTTGTGGAGACTGGTGATGGTGGGTCATGGGGCATCACCCCCCAGATGCACTTGGCCTGCCGTCCGCAGTGTCTATCATCATCAGGAGTGGAATTATTCTCCTGATCATGATTCCACTGCAGAGGCTGGCCAGTGTATATGGGCGATGACGTGGTGGTACTAGGGGAGAGGGTAGGAAGTGGTGGAGAGCCAAGCTGATGGGGCAGACATCTTCCGATGGCACAAGTGTGGGGAATGCTTTCTTCGGTGGCCATTACCACCCTTGTCCCAGAGGATTGGCTTGGCACACAGGTGGTCTGAGGCACAGAGACAGATGCAGCTCTGCTGGTGGCTGCCACTGTGGCTTACGTGGAGGCACATATGGCTGTGGTCATGGCGATGGTGGTGGTACCACAGTGACACAGGTGCCAGAGGTGGAGATGGCACTGCTGTCACCAGTACTGGAAGTCGCAACTGCTTCAGCTGTTGGGGCATCAGGTACTGTGGTGACTGATGCAGACAGTCTGCCTTTTTTACCTCTGCCAGCACTCTGACCTACATCCCTGGGGGTGTGGTTGGGGGGTGGTGCTGGTGTTGAGGTTGTGGTGCCTGAGGTGCCTGATGTGCTACCGCCTTCCTGGTCCTTGGTGCTACCATGGCTACCTGTGATAAGTTACATGCCATCAGATCCCATGTGCAAAAGGGGTTGATTGTGCATTACATTACAACATTGTTCATAGCACACCCACCCAATGCAGTTCTTCTTGGGAAGGGCGTGGGTGTTTCACATGGGACCCCAGGGACTTGATAGCTTTGTACCATGCAAATGGTGAATGCGTCTTGACTGCCTGAATGCAGTAGGTGGCCCGACTGTGAAGGGATTGTGTAGTGGCAGCAGTGAGGCTGAGTGCAGCGTTTCATTGAGTTGGCCTTCACTGATGTGTCCAGCATCTCTACAGCCCTTCATGAGACTTGTTGATGTGCGGATAAGTGGCATAAGCCACACATAAGTCTTTCTGATCCATTGCATGACATGTTTGCTTATGCCTCTGTGTGTCAGGTTGATGCTATATGCCCATGCACTGGAGAGTTGTTGGTCCATTCAGGGTACACATAGCTACTTATGTTACACTTATGGTACTTTTTTACAGTGCCTGCTCACCGCACATCAGGTGTTTTTGGGTATGTGCTGCCAGGTGGCCTGCTGATTGATTTGAACCTTTGGCATTTTATTGCCAGCTCCATAGTCAACAGGTTGACGAGCAGTGGGCTTGTATTGTTTCTGATGTTTTACATTGCACATACCAGGCTCAGGTTGGCTACCAGCTGCGTACTCGGCTGCTCCTACACCCTCCTGCCCAGAGAGGTGGAGGATGGTGCTGACGGTCTCCTCCAAGGGGGTCAGGAAAAGGGGCGCCACGGTTTTTCCTACTGTGGCAGCTGTCTCCCTGTGATGTTGTTCAAGGAGACTGTACACCCTTGTCTTCAGGTCATTCCATCTTTTTTTGATGGCATTGATATCCCTGGGTACGGTATACATTGCCACCAATTGGTCATGAACCTCTATCCAGATGGCAGAATTGCGCTACAGTGTGGTCTTTCTTCTACTGGCCCCATGCAACGAGTCAGCATTTGTCACCACCTCATCAGCCAGTACCGTCAGCTCTGCCTCTGTGAATTTTGGCTTCCACAGCCTCATTTTCCAGTACACAAGATTTGGCTTTGCCCCCTGACATGGGTGGGCACTTTTTTTTGGCTTGCATGGCTGCGCAAATGCTGATACTCAATGGATTGTGCTTTTCAAAATGGCTTCTGATTAGCGTCCCCTTTTCAAGGAAAGGCTATTTCTGCCTGGCGCAAATTCCACCCATTTTTGGTAGAATTGCCAGTCAGTAACTCATCCAATTTTGACCGCGGTAGCAGTAATTCTGCCAAAAATTGTCGGAATCACCACTCAGTGTTGGATTATGGCGGTAATTCCACCAGGCGGAATTATCATTACCACAAGGTGGGTTTTTCCATGTCCATGACCTTATAATATGGTAGTAATTCTGCCAACCACATTGGCGATATCAGTAGTTCTGTATGGTGGAATTACCACAATTATTACCGCCAAACTCGCAATGAGCCCCTTTCTATGTAAAGTAAGTGATGTCACACAATGCTAAATTGTCACACAGTTAAGCAATGCATTCCTCTCGTTGAGACTACTGTGTGGAATCCTGCGGATCCCTCACTGAAACCCTGCCTAAAGTCTCCTACCATTTGGCCAGGGGAAGGCAGACACTTCCTGATCCCAACCCTGGGAGGGGAGACGGGTGTACTGCGGGAGGATTACCTGGGAAGAGATAGGGCCCAGGGTGGTGAGGAGATTCCGTGGCATGTGACATTTTTACTCTGACAGGATCATTCTTACCACTGTACCTAAAGAGGTTATGGTTTATTGTCATTTTAATGACTCTCTACCGCATATGAGATCTAAGGTGGTGAACCCTAAGGTTAGAAAATCGGAACAAACTGTACCAAAAGAAAGGTATTATTTTATTTTGTATCCCTGAATAAACACTTTCCTCAAACCCAAAGGTACAATGAAAAGGATTATGGAAATGTTGTCTTCACTAAACCATCGTCCTCTGTGATAGCACATTCTCATAGATCCTTTGTTAAAAACCTTAAGGGAATTAAATATGCCCTCATAAATAATGCAGAATATGAAAAACCTAACTTTGTTGGAAGAAACTACAAGTCCCAGAATCCTAGAGGTACTGAGATGAAGAAGAGGGCTGAAGAGTAATGTAGATGGCAATTAAGCCCGGTAGCCTTTACAATTGTCAGGCAAGAAAGGCTAATAGCCCACACCTGAACACAATCATTGAACATGTGAGGCATAAAAGGTCGAAGCAGGAAAGGAAGAGTAGAAGGAGCTGGAACAGGTGCTGGCAGTTTGGCTGTAGCAGCAGTAGTAGAGGAGAAGCAGAAGGCTGGCAAATCACAAGAAAGTGTAAACATAGAAGGGACACCGGAGCGTGAAGACAGCAGATTTCAGATTTCAGAGAGTCCTTTTCTCCCAAACTATCCAGTGCAGGGGCTGCAAAACGGGAGACATGCTGGAGGATGAGGTTTCCCCATGTTAGCCTTGTTGCCGTGATTGCAGAGCCGTAGAAGTGCAGGAGACTAAGGCTAGAAGCAGAAGGCAAGCCAAGGTTCTTGGGAGGAAAAGGAACTCCCAAATTAAGTGGTCAGACCGGAAGACACCTGTGCTGGAGAAGGGTGTGAGTCCACCACAAGCTAGAAGGTAAGCAGCAGAAATAGTACAGGAAGTCAGGAAAGCAGTGCAACCTGCAAAACCAGTGTCACAGAAGCCAGTGAGTGAAGCACAGCATTCAAATACACTGCGCAAGCCTTGTCGGTAACTGTAGCTAGCTCCAAAGTGACTCGCGTAATGTTAAATGCAAGTGAAAGTTGTTAATTATACCCAAAGTCTGATTAACAATTAGTCACACGTGACCTCCTTTTGATGTAGTTTTCACCCTCTGCAACTTGTCACTCCGATATAGTCAATGTTAGATATTCGGTAATGTTTAGGAATTCCCTTTTGTTAATTAGGGACACATGACCAATCCGTTGTAGAGCAAAAGTCTTTAGATACTTCAATAATGCTTTTCAAGTCCATGCACCAGTTTTATATAACTTACATTTTTTGGACCTAACCCTTGTGTATTTGTAAGCCTCACGTTTCCCCCCTAGATTGGGCACTATGGGAGTTGGCTGGTTAGCCTATGCAGACGGTCTCCTTCCTATGGATGTTACACCGATTGGTCTGCAGAGAAGGCTAAAGTTAACATTGCATTACTTAACAGAAAATAGGCTCCTTATTAACCTAGTGAATCCAGTAGTTTGTGTTTTAATGCTCCCAGAAGAGTTTTTCATGGACAATTAATGGGAAATGTATCCCATAGGCCTCTTCAATTATTGTCTTGGGTTATTTGTTTGGCCCCTAAAAACCATTTACGGTTGGTAAAAAGTAGGCCTGACATTAAAGTGGAGGCCTGATTTTCATATGGTTTTTCCCCTTCTGTAATGGCTTGGCAGGCTGAAAAACGATGGTCTGGAGGGTTGCCCAGAGCCGTGCCCGCGGTTATGATTAATTCAAAACCTTCGAGCCATCACCTTTTTTGTTTTGCTAAAGTCACCCCGAGTGGGACGATTATGCCCAGACGTGGGTTCCGAGTCTGCCAGGCCGAGAGACCCAAGCTACTTCTCACTGATGACGCCCAACAAGGTTGAAACATGTGTGGGGATGCTTGTGGTCTCATGCAGAAGGGATGTGACCTAGCAGTTCGGGCTGGACTACCTCTTTGGGGGTAGGACCAAGTCTGATTTGCATATGGTCTTTCCCCTTTGTAATGGCTTGACAGGCGAAGAACTATGGTCTGGAGTGTTGCCCAGAGCAATGCCAGAGGTTAAGATTAATTCTAAACCTCCCAGCCATCACCTCTTTCGTTTTGCTATTGTCACCCCGAGTGGGACGGGTATGCCCAGATGTGGGTCCCGTGCCTGCTGGGCCTAGAGACCCAAGCTACTCCTCACTGATGATGCCCAACAAGGCTGAAAACATGTCTGGGGATGTGTGTGGTCTTGTGCAGAAGGGATGTGACCTAGCAGTTCGGGCTGGACTAACCCTATGGGGGTGGGACCAAGCCTGATTTGCATATGGTCTTTCCCCTTTGTAATGGCTTGACAGGCGAAGAACTATGGTCTGGAGTGTTGCCCAGAGCAATGCCAGAGGTTAGGATTAATTCTAAACCTTCCTACCTTCCAGCCATCACTGCTTTGGTTTTGCTTTTAAAAGGTATGTCAGAGCTCCAGAACTCAGTAGCGAGCATATCAATGTCTCCCTCACCTGAGAGGGAGAGAGATAGAGAGAGAGAGGGAGAGAGACAGAGAGAGAGAGAGAGAGAGAGATAGAGAGAGAGAAAGAGAGAGAGAGAGAGAGGGAGAGAGAGAGAGAGAGAGAGAGAGAGAGAGAGAGATTTAGACAGTTGCCGCGTACAGCTAGTTTGTCTTATTTTACAACACACAAATCACTACACATTGATGTAGGCTTAGATCTCAGGATCTGTAGAATACACCAAACTTAAGCTGGAAGACTGGAAGATAAGCAGCATCCCGAAAACTACCAGGTACACAGGAAGAACACATGTTGTGCGGTTGGCCCACAAACTGATGCATGGAGACATCAGTGCAAAACACAATGCACATACACATAGAAGGTCAATTCTACCAGTGGTGCTGCCATGCCAAGGATGTAGGGGTATACAATGCTTCATGATCATGTGGGGTGCAGAGGCAGGGTTGTTGATTGTTCATTGATCAGGAGATGGTTTAGTCCTCTCAGGGAACTGGGCACATTACCATTGCTTTGGTCAAGGTAGAAAACGAATGACAAGTGTGACTTTCAGTGGGTGAGGGTGGTGGAGACCATCTGTTCCTCTGTAGTGAAAACGTGTAGGTGGCTATCCCACCATGGTAACAAACTCTGCCCTCTCCTGGCAGTCATCTCCCAGTCATCTCCCACTGGTAAAACGGGGCAGGTCTCCTTTGGCAGGTGCAACCTGTCTCTTGGCTTGAAGGATCTTCAGGTTTCTTGCCTGGCAAGGTTTTGTTTTTCCCAAATGCAGCACTGATCAGTGCATCACAGACTGTGTGTGCACATGTGTGAACTGCTTGCATGTGTGACAAAAGGATGGGTCCTGTGCTTAACATATATGTGAGGGTGGCAGACACCCTCTGCCTAGAAGGCCATCTAGTACATCCCAAGCTGTGGATTCATATACATACACTACTTCCATATGTGGCACACACACAGAAACAAACCTCTATTGCTTGTATCTCACTGTATTCTAAAGGGAAGGTTCCAATGCATCAGAGTGTGACAGGCACAACTCTTCCTGGTGAACCGGGACAGTCGAACCAGCCCTTTAAAACGAGGTAGCAATACTTTGAGATGAATGGGGATGCAGAAGATACTCAAACATCAATAATCAAAACCACTCAGGAAGTTGGCAACATTGACTGTTTTAATATCAATTATCTAAAACAGGGAGTACAAGGGACATCAACGGACGTCTCATAGCACGGTCTCGCAATGCATTTCATAAAAACATTATTTTTATGACAAAAACAAGTCATTGATATCGTTAACCTACGTATTTGCTAAAGTCATCCTACGTGGCAAACTACAAAACCTAGTGGCAAATGGGATAGGCTTAAAGGGAACATCTAAGTATAGGTTCCATACTAGTCTAAGAAATGATAGCCTCTTCAACATCAGGTGGGACTACTAGGCCCGTCCATCAAATAGGTCACCATGAACGTCATTAAATACACAACGTCCTATTGGCTACACAAACTATAGGGCCCTTAATTATGCGGCCCCCTACAATTGGTTGGCACTCTTACATCCGTCAGTACTTTTCCACCAACGTTAACAGCATGCAGGCTGGACTTCCAGGTGCTGGTGAGCTAGTCATAACCATAGCTTCTCACCAAATAGCATATCATCTCTCATCACCTCAGTGGTCTGCACATGAATTAAGGTTTTGAACTTGGCCTTGGAAATGTTCTTTGCTCTGGAGAATTCAGGGGAGTAGAGGCATGCTCTGCCCCTCTGCGTAGGTGTGGTTCATCATGTTTGTCCAGTGTCATCCCTCCACGTGAATGAAGACCACCAATTTGAGCTCTGGTGCATTTAAAATACTACTATTTGATGAACCTCTGATGTCTTCCTTGTTTTCATCCATGTTTTTTTAACAGGAGTTTCATTCTTTCACACAATTGTAATTAAGGTCTGCTCATCAATGTCCGATAAGACTTTGGTTTCTTGGGGCTGAGCCTTTCTGAGATTCACTTCTGTAATTCAGTTGTTTTTCAACTGCAACACACTGGAAGAGGCCTTCCTTCTCTGGTACAGCTCTGCTATAATACGTAGTAGAAACATCCATTCTTTACTTGCTCCTATATATGTATATGTTGGCGCTTGCCACAACCTATTCACTACATAGTTAGCCTCAAGAATACTTTGTCTGCTTGCATTACTTTGGATCTGTACATGTGTAAAATGACTTGATATCTTCATCGTTTCTGTAACATAAGCTTTTTCATCTCGATCCCGAGATGTCACTTATCTTTGATACTTTCTTGATGACTTATAGACTATCTTCAGTTTTGTGTCTCTGCATTCTTCTAGGTGCGCCATTTTTACTTTGTGTGACGTCACCAATCTACTCCCTTACTCTTTTTTTCATGCTTCCTCTGGGATTTCATTCAAATGGCCATCATGCTGTCATGTATGCAGGTATGGCTTTCTTAATGGGAACCTTGCTTCCAGGATTCTCCTAGGTATCAGTATTTTCACTGGTACTGCACGTGTTTCACACTCTGGTTCCCAACATATAGGCAAAATGGGCGAAAAGCTTGAGGTGGGGGTACTTGGCTCCCTCGTTACTCTGGGTGATTCATTGACCGCTCTCACATCATCCTTCACATCCAGACATCCTTTTCTGAAGAAATGCTTCTTTGGGACCCATATCTTTATTACTCCTTTCAGGCATCCAGCTGATTTCACATGCTCATCCTTGTTCCAAGTCATGAGCATGCACTGGCCACTTGCACTGCAATAGATCCATTTTTCCACATACTTCTTATGGTTCTTTGGATACAGGAATTGCATTCCCTCGGGTGCATGGATGTTGGCCTTCATGAAATCTCTGATTTCTCCCTCTGTCAGCTCCTTGGTTTTCCATCCTGATTCAACATCAATTATGATCTTCATCCCTTTGGCTTTCTTTGCAGTCTTTTTACTATTTGAGATAGTTATCCTAATCACCCAGAATCCAAGCAATATCATCACTATCAGGTCTCCAAGGAATTTGAACATATCTGCCATCCATTGGCCATCCATTGTAGAACCCAAGAAAAGAGCGATCCAAACCAGCTATCATCAGCAATGTCTTCCACTTCGTCCACCGTTTGGACGTGCACTTCGTCAGCATCTCTATGGCCTCTGTCAAGGTGCCATTCTCATCATCATGAGAAGGTATAAATGTGCAACATGATTCTCCAATTTTTGCACAAACACCTAAATCCATAGCTGTGATCATGTCCAGAACGTACCTGTTCTGAAGAGTCATCAATCGAATGGCTATCAGCTCTTACCTGATAGCATTGAATCCCTTTATGGTAGTGTTGATTGTCTGCAACAACCCCCATCTGGTGATCTGCACCATTTAGTATTTGCTGCAGTCTAAATCCTTGGCATGAAGATCAATGTGAATATCGACAAAGTCTGGCTGAACAATCTGTGCTCATATGGGATCGAATCAAAGGCTTCTATTGACTTGGCTGAGAAATAGTTCTCTCACTTCAATCTACTTATCATCTCCACAGATCTCTTCTTCCTCAGGTGAGCGTCAGCTTTAGGAAAGCTTCCAATGTTCAAGTCACCTTTAGGAATCACCAATGCTGGAACATGAACATTTACTATGGAACATCGTCCTCCCCAGTCCATATCCATTATCACTGCTGTTCCAATGCTCATTCCTCCTCATTCTTGGTACATCGAAGATTAAACCACAGTTCTGGTTATCTCTGACTTTTCTTGTGCCATTGTTTCTGAAGCACAGCTTTGCACTTTCTTATCTGCAAAGGTTCTCCTTTATCTTCGACCCTTGTCAGTAGTTTGGCAAGTCTCGGCCATAGGGGCTTGCATCCATTCTGCAATCAGTACACGCTAGGCTATATGATGCATGCACTGCCCCATTCACTCCCTATTCACCTATATACACAACTCCATGCCTTAGCAAAGCTTCAGTAAATGCCAGGCTACAGGCTGCATGTGCTTCCACCCAAAGACCTATAGACACACCTCCCTGCCTGAGCTATACTTCAGTACATGCCAGGCTATAGGATGTATGTGCTGCACATACACCTATAGCCACACCTCCCTGCCTGAACTATACTTCAGTACACGCCAGACTATAGATGCATGTGCTGCCAAACACCCTTAGACACACCTCCCTGCCTGAGCTTTGCTTCAGTACACGCCAGGCTATAGGATGCATTCACTGCCTCAGGCACAGCCCATTCACCTATAGACACACCTCCCTGCCATAGCAATTCTTCAGTACATGCCAGGCTACAGGGTGCATGCATTGCCCATATACCTATAGACATTACCCCCTTCTGTCCCTGCCTGAGCTAAGATTCAGTACACGCCAGGCTACAGGATGCATTTCCTGCCCACACACCTATAGACGCACCTCTCAGCCTGCCTGAGCTATGCTTCAGTACACGTCAGGCTACAGGCTGCATGTGCTTCCACCCATAGACCTATAGACACACCTCCCTGCCTGAGCTATACTTCGGTACACGCCAGGCTATAGGATGTATGTGTTGCACATACACCTATAGCCACACCTCCCTGCCTGAACTATACTTCAGTACACGCCAGACTATAGATGCATGTGCTGCCAAACACCCTTAGACACACCTCCCTGTCTGAGCTATGCTTCAGTACACACCAGACTTTAGGATCTGTGCTCTGCTCCGGTCACTGCCCATTCACCTATAGACACACCTCTCTGCCTTAGCAATGCTTCAGTACATGCCAGGCTACAGGCTGCATGGATTGCCCATACACCTATAGACATTCCCCCTTTCCGTCCCTGCCTGAGCTATGATTCAGTATACACCAGACTATAGGATACATGTGCTGCGCTTACACCTATAGACACACCTCCCTGCGTGAGCTATCCTTCAGTACACGCCAGGCTACATGCTGCATGTGCTGCCCATACACCTATAAACACACCTCCCTGCCTTAGCAATGCTTCAGTACACGCCAGGCTATAGGATGCATTCACTGCCTCAGGCACAGCCCATTCACCTATAGACACACCTCCCTGCCTTAGCAATTCTTCAGTACATGCCAGGCTACAGGGTGCATGCATTGCCCATACACCTATAGAAATTACCCCTTTCTGTCCCTGCCTGAGCTATGATTCAGTACATGCCAGGCTACAGGATGCATTTCCTGTCCATACACCTATAGACACGCCTCTTAGCCTGCCTGAGCTATGCTTCAGTACACATCAGGCTATAGGATGCATGTACTGCACATACACCTTTAGACACACCTCTCAGTCCCTCCCTGTATGAGCAATGCTTCAGTACACGCCAGGCTATAGGATACATGCTCTGCCCATACACATATAGGCACACCTCCCTGCCTGAGCTATGCTCCAGTATACTTCAGGCTATAGGATGCATGTACTGCACATACACCTTTAGAAACGTCTCTCTGTCCCTCCCTGCCTGAGCTATGCTTCAGGACATGCCAGGCTAGAGGATGCATTTACTGCCCATACACCTATAGACACACCTCTCTGACTCTCTGTCTGAGCTATGCTTCACTACACACCAGGCTACAGGATGCACGCACTGCACATACAACTTAACACACACTTCTCTGTCCCTCCCTGCAGGAGCTATGCTTCAGAACATGTAAGGCTATAGAATGCATGTGCTACTCATACAGCTAGAAACGCACCTCCCTGCCTGAGCTGTGCTTCACTACATGCCAGGCTACAGGATGCATTTACTGCCCACACACCTATAGACACATCTCTCAGCTTGCCTGACCTATGCTTCAGTACACGTCAGGCTATAGGATGCATGTACTGTGCATACACCTTTAGACACACCTCTCTGTCCCTCGCTGTCTGAGCTATGCTTCAGTACATGCCAGGCTATAGGATAAATGCTCTGCCCACACACATATAGGCACACCTTCCTTCCTGAGGTATGCTTCAATACACGCCAGGCTACAGGATGCATTTACTGCCCATACACCTATAAACACACCTCTCAGCCTCCCTGAACTATGCTTCAGTACACATCAGTCTATAGGATGCATGTACTGTGCATACACTTATAAACACACACCCCTGCCTGAGCTATGCTTCAGTACACACCAGGATATAGGATGCATGCGCTGCACATACACCTATAAACACACCTCCCTGACTGAGCCTTGCTTCAGTACGTTTTGTCGCGATTTATTACACCCAACTCAGGTAGTTCCTTTACCCAGAATGAATGTGGCACACAATAAAGCACTTTTAGTTTTTGTTTGGTTCACTGTGGTAAGGCTTCCAAACCATCTCGTACCCAACCCCAACAAGTACCCGGTGCTGCAATGGACTAGGAACCAGGCTGGTGTGTATTCAAAATGGATATATTTATTAATTTATTTCAAGCAAATATCACAAATAGATTAACATCAGCCAGCACTGCTGTGGCAAAACAAGAACAAAATGACTTCCGTAAAGCACCAACACAGAGATATGCAGTCACAATTATTTCCTTTTAAATCACCCACCAATACAAGAAAAGAACAATTCAAGACACACAGTGATTGCAAATGGGGTTATACTTCTCTCCCAGCTACCCTCATCCTCCAAACATCAATTAGACTTGACTCCTTCGAATGGAAGGCAGTGGCAGAGAGTGGGCATACAGAAGAAAAATCGGATTTGGGGTTTGAATCACAGAGACAATATGAAAGAAGGAAAAGCAATGGGAAATTCGTTTTGCCACACCTAAAAAGAACAGGTAGGGCTTTGGGGTTTTGGTCAGAGCACAATGAGAAAATCTGTTTTTGGATTAGAGCCACAGATGCAATGTGAAAGCAAGAAAAGCAATGGGAAATCTGTTTCGTCACACCTAAAAATAACAGGCAGGGCTTTGGGATTTTGGTCAGAGCACAATGGGAAAATTGTTTTTTAGATTAGAATCACAGATGCAATGTGAAGAAGAAAGGCAATAGGACATTTGTTTTGCTACACCTAACAATCACAGGCAGGGCTTTGGGGTTCTGGTCAGAGCACAATGGATACAAAGGGACAATTTTGTTTGGCACCTTGCATATTCAAAGGCACTACCAGGCTCCCCTTTCTGATTTAAAATGAAGGGGATCAATGGGGAATTTCGTTTTGTACCCTGCACACTCACGTGGAAACAGGGTTTTGGGATTTATTCTTTTGGCAGATCTTTATGTCTACAACGGTTCAAAACATACTGGGAAAAGGTTGTTGGTTTCGAATGCCAACAATCAGAACCCATGATATCAATAGGAAAATTCATTGATTTACTATGATTAAATATGCTAGGGATCTACACAGACAAACAGGATATGTTTCAATGGGGAAATAACTAAAACAATGCTGGAAGAATATAGGGCCTTTTCAATCTATGGCTTTGTGGTAGTTCTACTTACAGGAGAGGCCTTAAACTGGGCATCAGGAACATCAAGGCACCGCTAGGACAGCAAAGGGTCAGGTAAGGAGCTCCTCTGAGTCCTCCAAGGTGAACCAATCAGCTTCTATGTCTCCTGGTTCCTGTCTCCAATGCAAGGTTTAGGCCTATGAGCTGGAATATTTCTCGCCAGATTTCATCAGCAGGAATAAGTGGAAAAGTGGAAGATCTCCAGTTCTGATGCAAACTGGTTTATTTATAAAGCAAATTACATCACTTACTTGTCATGATTCTCGTGAATGGGATTGGTTGATTATCACTACCCACCTCCCACTTGTGTGCTGATAGGACAAGGGGATGGGGAGTGCTTTGGGATAGCTGTGGGAGGAGAAAGCTTCATCATCCCACTTTGACAGGTGGGCTCGGCATGCTTTAGGACACAGAAATCTCCTAACATGGCAAGTACCCTCAATTTCCAAATCTTTACATGTATGAATATATTTTTAAGAGCTACATTTTAAGGCGAATCACATAAGTCTAGTCTGAAGTCAGCACACCCTTCATATGCAGAGGTACTGTTTTTCTTGATTTACTCAGGAGCCATATCCGTGAAAAATATGCCACTTTACAGTTTTTCATATTACTTATCTCCCTCACGCTCATACCAACTTTCAAATCTCTCAGAATCAAGGGAAGGCCCAAATCACATTTTCATGAATAACTTTAGTTATGTTTATCCCACCAAAATCATTTTAGCATGGTTAGAAGGGGGTGACTGTCACCTTGTACAGAAGTCTAGAATTGCCACTGTGACATGGATGCTGCCCTTTGTATGTGATTATATGTATTTCTTCCATTTAATAAAATGCAGTTTCATAGACCACCTTCACTCCTGCCCCACTTTTTTTAAAGTTTCAATTCTCTTTAGACATGTGGCTTAGGAAGAGCCTGGCTCAGGTTTATGTTAGCGTGCCCCTTCAAGGCATGTGATGCCCTGATAACAGCTCCTAATGGACACTTTATTGGATTTGTGACCTCAAGGTCAATCCTGCTGCAAGAACAGAGATGGACTTATCTGGTCTTCACCGTGTTTTCAATCTAAGTCATGTTATTCTTTCTTGTATTTTTAAGAAATGGCTCTGATTGATTATTGCAACCAGGCCTGTCTTTAGAACAACAGAGGGGAGGTCTTGAAGCTCAGTTTCATGTTGGGAGAAATAACCGTCCATGTACCTTGTCACAAATAGCCTTTAAACTCGCACATAATTGTAATTTCACACAGCATATTATAAAGCTTTCACAGCTTCAACATACATGAGTGTCACTACTAACTTGTCCATGTGTATAAGGCTGTTATAGAAGAACATCATATTCATACTTTGAAAGTCTGGTGAGCATTTCTCTAAGCATATTGTCAATTTGGATGAGGAAAAAACAAAAACAAAATTCTTTTACTTATTTTGCATGCAATGTTCCATTTCACTTTAGCTGCTTGGAGCACAATTCTTGTATCCCATTGAAGATACTGTGCACATGTCTTCGCTTTCCTTCCTGAAATGCATTGCGTACATCTTCACACTTTTAATTGAGGCCCATTTGCTTTCCTTGGTGATGCAGGTTCAATAGGCCTTATGTCTGACATCATAATTTCTGTGCTGGCCTTATTATTTCGGTGAGCATTTTCACATGACTCTGACCTCTTTATTTCTGGCTTTCAGGGGCTAGATTTTACCCCACAATGCCAGACTTAAGGATACATGCACTGCCCGAATGCCTACATACACACCTCCCTGCCTGAGCAATGTGTCAGTACACACCAGGCTACAGGATGCATGCACTGCCTCAGGCACAGCACATTCACCTACATACACACCTCCCTGCCTTAGCAATGCTTTAGTACACACTATGCTACAGGCTGCATGCACTTCCCATACATCTATAGACATTCCCCCTTTCCGTCCCTGCCTGAGCTATGATTCAGTACACACCAGGGTATAGGATACATGCACTGCCCAAAGACATATTTTATTATTTATTTATTCCATTTGGTAATACGCCCAAACCCAGGGGTGTCACGTCGTAGTACAAGAAAACATATCACTTACATGTTACAAGAATACATGTTATAGGTTACAACAATACTTTATGTACTTTATGGTAAGCATTAAATCAGTTGAAACAAGACAGGGGAACATGGTGAGGACGGTAACGTGGGTGAACCGGGATAGTACCATAAGACGGGAAGTGTGTGTAGAACCACGTCCCTGCATGGTACAGCTAAGAGGTTAGAATTTGTTAAAGAGCAAGGTTTTTAGTAATTTCCTAAAATGAATGCGTGAAGGCTCATTGCTTATGTTAGGGGGTAGTGAGTTCCAGATTCTAGGTGCTGCTATTGGGAAGCTGAAATTGCCTGTTCTAGCGTTCTTGAAACGGGGACGTGTAAGAGTGTGTTGGCATTGGATCTGAGGGTTCTGATTACTGCTTTGCGTGTGAGACATTGGCTGAGGTATGTGGGGGCATTGTGTGTGACACACTTGTGTGTGATGGTGAGTGTTTTGTGGAATATTCTGGCTTGGATCGGAAGCCAGTGTGTTTCTTTACTATGATGAGATATGTGTTCCCTTTTGGTTATTCCCAAAGCCGCTCTAAGGGCTTTGTTCTGTAGAACTTGCATTTTAGTTAGGTTTTTCTTTGTGGTGCCTAGTAGTAAGATGTTGCAGTAATCTAATTTGAACATAAAAAGGGCTCTTGCTAGGGTAATACAATTTTGAGGAGTGAGGAACGGCCGACTGAGGGCAATACGTTTTGCTGTGCATGCTGTGGATGAGGCCAGTGTGTTAATGTGTTTACACATAGTGAGGTTGGAATCTAGATACATGCCTAGGGTCTTGACTTGATTTAAAATGGTGATGGGGTGCCATCTATGACGATGGAAGTGTACTCTTGGGGTAGATTCCTCAGGTGTGCAGGAGTACCTACAATGAGGATCTCTGTTTTTTCTACGTTAAAGCTGAGGCTGTTTGACGCCATCCACTTCTGGATGATGGAGTACATGTTATTTACTAGGATGTTGTCCTGTTCTAGGTTGCCTGAAATTGGGATAAGTATTTGCGTATCATCCGGAAAGTTGGTGTAAATTACACCCATGGCATTTAGTGCCGCGAAGAGAAGTTTAGTATAAACATTGTACAGTGTCGGGGAGAGGCAGGATCCTTGTGGGACACCTAAAGGGACTGATTCGGCATCTTCTGCTTCCTCTCCAATGGCTACTCCGGAGGTGCAGTCTGACAAAAATTATTTGATCCAGGAGCCAGCATCCTTGGAGAAATTGAAGTTTTGCGAGAGTGTTAGTGCTAATTTATCATGGTCCACCAGGTCAAATGTGGCGGATAGGTCAAGTAATAATAAGATGCACAGGTTTCCTGAGTCACTGATGGCATTCATCTGATTTTTTAGATTCAGTAAGGCTGTCTCAGTGCTGTGTCTTGGGCGGAGGCCAGATTGTCTATCTCCTAGTAGGTGGATGCTCTCTAGGTGAGTTTGTACTTGGGTATATGCAATTTTGTCTATGATTTTGAGGTGGAAGGGAACAGTGGTGATGGGTCTATAGTTGGTCGGGATGACTGGGTCTAATGTGGGTTTTTGGAGGAGGGGTATAACCCATGCTTCTTTTAGTGTAGTGGGATGGAGTCGGGGGTGAAGGGGGCATTTACGAATTTGGTAATAATGGGGGCCAAGGTAGGGGCACAATCCTCAACTAGCTTAGCTGGAAAGCTGTCGCCTTTACAGTTAGAGGGCTTGAGCGAGGCTATGGTAGAGAGTACTTGGGTTGGGGTGACTGCGGTGAAATGAAATTGGGGGACTGTGTCGGAATTGTCTGGTTTTACCAAAGGGGTCAGTTCAGCAGTATCTTTCTCTGCCTTTCTCTGCATGATGATTTTGTCTTGCAGTGAGGTAATTTTGGATGCCAGGGCGTTTTGAATAGTGGTGCACCAGGCTTTGCTCACTATAGTTGGGCTTGATGGTGGGACAGGTGTTTGAAGTTTTCCGATTGATTGTGAAAAGTTCTTTGCTGTTTGAAGCAGCATTGGCGATACGAGCGTTGAGGGAGTTGGCCTTGTGAGAGATTACTGCGAGTTTGTAAGTTTTGGCTAGGGATTGGAGTTCTTTTTTGGATTCACTAGTACAGTTTTTTTTTGCAAAGGTGCTCTAGTGGTCTTTTCTTTTTTCTGGGTTCAATAAGTTCCTCATTGATCCATGGGTTACTGTGTTTAGCTCTTGGTAGTTTCAACTTGTGTGGGGCTACTTCATCTATGGCAGTTCTCAGGCCTGTGTGATAAAGTAGTGATAAACTGTCTGGGTTGGGGTCTACTAGCGGCTGTGAGCTGAGTAGCTTGTTAAGAATGGGGGTCAGATTTTTTGGAGGTAAGTTTACGGGTGTTTCTGGATTAATGCATGGTCTGTCCAAGAGACCTCTAGGATGTCTTCTAGAGTGACTGAAGTATTCAGTGTTAGGATCCAGTCTAGGATTCTACCTTTTGTATGCATTGGGGCATTTACAAAGTGGGTGAATTGCATTTCAAGAAGTGCATTCTAAAAAGCTGTGGCTTTATGGTCATTTATGTCATTGAAACCTAAGTTGATGTCTCCTAGGAGAATGAATTTTGTATTAGGTTTGATGAGAGGGGTGATGAGTAGTGGGATATCTATGTCTGGGTTACTGGAAGAGCTTGGTGCTCTATACACTATTAAGACATTGATGCTGGTTTTAGGATCAGTGGATAGTTTGAGGGCTAGGAGTTCATAGCCTGCTAGAGTTTCTATTTTACATTCTCTGAACTCCAGGGAGGTTTTGGCAATGATGGCGACACCTCCTCCATTGGTTTCAGTGTGGTCAGATCTGAGGATGGTGTAGTCATTTGGGATTGCTAGGGTGAGTAGTGGACCTGAAAATGGGTGGAGCCAGGTTTCCGTCATTATAAAGAAGTCAAGTTGGGTCTCTAGTATTAAATTATGCACGTCGATGGCATGTGCGTCTAGGGATCTAACACTCAGTAGGGCGCCTTTGAGGGGCGGTTTGGTTGCAGGTATGCTTGGTGCAATAGATGTGAGCTGGGGGTGGGTTGTATTGACTTGAGGTGGAGTGTGGTGAGCCTTCTGAGTGTTGGGTTGTATGGTGGTGGCAGGGTTATTAGTGGGGGAAGTGGTGCATATTTGGGCATGGCAGTTTGTTTGCGCTCCTGTGCTTGCATTTGAGTGTGGGGAGTGTACTCTAGGTGTCATGATGCCTACCCCTGGGGCACCAGACCAGGTCCAGCAACCCCGGAAGCAGGCATCACGTTATTTTGAGCAAGCCCAAAAACCCCTGCTAGGGGCTGTTTGGGTGCAGTCCTGGCGCCTATGGCGCCAGGCTCATTGGGAGAGTCTGTCCTGCCGCCATAGGCGCCAGGCTCATAGAGTAGAACTTACCTGATGCAGACCATGCTGCAAGCCTACCAGATGCAGACCATGCTGCAGAGCTCCAAGCCAAATGAGGCTTGGAAGGGACTATTTTACCTAGGGACTATTTTTTACTTGGGTGGGGCTGTGGAGGAATACTTAGCTGGGACTACTTTGGAGGCTATTTAAACCACGCCCGAAGAGCAGCACACGCTTCGCGTTATTCTGCATCCAGCAGTGTAACGCTCACTGTGTCTGCAACCCTGCATCCACTCTTCTGCCACGCCCGCCTCGAGTCTGCAGCTCCTAGAAAAACGGAGGAACAGAAGGAGAAGAGGTTAGAATAAGAGCAAAACCTTAGATCCTTACCTAAATTCCGGATCCACCGCGTCTTCGAGCTGGAAGAAAGAAGCATTTTACGCGTGCCGCCTCGCCTGCTGCAGCGCCGCGCTGAACTCACCGGCCTTCGCAGCATCCTTACGATCCACCGCATCCTTCTGCATGTTCCCGCCGCACTCTGGCACCTAAGGGGAGCACAACAACAGCAAAGGTGAGCCAAGGGAATAAACAGAGGCAATAGTAACTACCCCCATAGATTTACCTGATTACCGCCGGGGGTACTATTCCTCTTCACGGGTCGGCGCAGTCTCCATTGCATCCTCTCCGTACCCCGGCCCCTAAGGGGAACGAAAGGACAACAAGGTGAGACAAAGGGACAAACAAGGGGAACTCTTCTCACCACAATAGACTTACCTAATTTTACCGCCGGAGGCATTATTCCCCGAACTTCATATTTTCTCTCCACACCTGAATAAGGGAGCAAGCAACAGGTTACATTCTGGCCTTATTTTATTGAACTGTGTAGGATAAGCCAAATCCTTACCTGAACTTTGTCAGCTACCACGAGGAACTCTTCGCTGGGGTCAAGCTGCAAACTGCAAGGAATCGGACAAGAGTGAAAGTCAGACATGTGAACTCTTACGAACTACATACTTTTCGGAGTCAATATTGTTCTGGAACTCACTAATTCCTTCGAGCCAGTGAAGCAACTGGTTATCAACGCGCCCCTGCGCTCAATGCAGGATGGAGAGCTCATCTTTTCAAACCATCAGGTGAGACTATAAGAGGGGACATCAAAGGTGATCTGTGGGGAGAACAGCGGGGGTGGGGGGATTTACGCTCAACTCCACGGGTGGTTAATCCCCTTTCTCCATTTGCAGAAGAATATTCCTACGGGCCAAGCAAACGAAGCTAGGTGGGCCAGTCCAGTCCGTCATCTCGGCCCTACGCGTCACATTGGTGGAGACCGCAGCTGTCCAGTTCAGATCGACGCCTCTGTGTGAGCCAGGTGAGCGTAACAGAACCCGAAGCCTACCCACAAATTCCCACCCGGGCGTTATGGATACCTCAGAGACTAACCAATTGACCCAATTACTAGGGGAACTGAGGGCTGAAGTGCATTCCGCCCGTCAAGAAACCAATGCTCTTAGGAGAGAACTGATTTTGTCAAAGGAGCGAACTGATGACCTTGCTGGACAAGCACCCCTACCTGGTTCCGGGGGAAATCCAGCTCCTCTGTTATCGAGTAACCCTGTGCAAATAAACCTACCAGGAAATATTTCATTAGCTCCACCTGAACGCTTTGCCGGAGATCCCAAAAGGTTTACTGTGTTTATGAACCAATGCCGCTTGCACTTTTTATGCAGACCTGGAGCCTTCCCAAACGATCAAGCCAAGGTAGCCTTTGTATTGTCATATCACAGCGGCAGTGCAGCTGATGGTCAATTCCACTAGTTACTCAGGATGACCCAATTCTTCAGGATTTTCAGGGCTTTCAAACTAGCATGGAAAGAATATTTGCCCGGCACTCCCAAGGACAGGCCCTGGATAACGAACTTTTGTCCCTACGACAGGGTAACCAGGACCTTTTATCCTACATCGCGACCTTTAATAGGTTGATAGTGGAAACTGGATGGCTTGAGGTAAAACGAATCACGTTATTTGATCGAGGGCTTCGAGGAGAGCTCAAGGATGTCTTGGCTCAAGTCGTGAACCCACCTCAAGACTGCACTGAATGTATAGACTTAGTGGTCCAGTTAGATCACAAACTTCAGAACAGAAAGGCTGATCGAGCCAAGTTTGTGTATCGGGTGTTGGTCAAAACCCACGCTAACCCCAAAGGAGCAGATGCTTCAGAACCCATGCAAATCGGAGGGGTTAAAGGACCCTTAACCCAGAAGGAAAGAGAAAGGAGACGGCAAATGCAATTGTGTCTATATTGTGGAACTTCTGGGCATTTTCTACGGGATTGCCCTGTAAAACCACCCAGGAAGGTGGTAGGAGCTGCTGATAAAAGCCTTATGGAGTCAGACTCGGGAAACGACCACGCCCGACAAGCATAGAGGTCCGCTTGCCGAGCTTGAAGAAGGATACTCAGACCTCGCATTTCATCATACCAATGTTCCTCGTAGATCCAGGGCAGCCATCGCGTATGCACGCATTAAGGGCATACATTGATAGCGGGGCCATAGGAAACTATGTGGACTATGAATTTCCTTCCAGGATGAATCTACCTCTCTGCCGAAAAACCACCTCAGATGTCATCACCACAGTCGATGGAACTGAAATTGCCTCTGGGCCTGTAACTCCTTCCACCCCAGAGATGACACTATTGGGTCAGGGTGGGCATCGAGAGACTATTGTGTTTGATCTAATCAAAGCCCCACAGTTCCAAATAATACTGGGGATACCTTGGTTGGAAACACATAATCCTTGTATTGATTGGAGAGAGAAGAGAATAACCTTCCCGGATTGTGCACAAACCTGTTACCCAAAGAAAAATCAGAACGCAGGCCTGGCCACAGTAACCACAGCAGTCATGCAACTACCTCCAGAATACCAAGAATTCCAGAAGGAACAGGCAAACACCTTACCTCCTCACAGATCGTACGATTGTCAAATCGATCTCATACCCGGTGCACAACCCCTTGTAGCAGGATCTATGCCCATACGGAACCTAAGAACCTTCACCTACGACAATACTTAGACCAGTACCTTGCCAATGGCTTTATTCGCCCATCCAAGTCCCCTGGATCTTCAGCTTTGTTCTTCGTACCCAAAAAGGAAGGTGACCTCAGAACGTGCATAGACTACCGCGCATTGAACCAGATAACTGTAAAGAACCGATACCCATTGCCTCTGATCCCTGAACTACTAGACCAAGTGAAGGACGCTTGTATATGCACTAAATTAGATCTCCTGGGGGCATACCATCTGGTACGTGTAAAAGAGGGCGACGAATGGAAGACTGATTTCCGCACTAAGTATGGGTTATTCGAATACCAGGTGATGCCTTTCGGGTTGTGCAATGCACCAGCAGCCTTCCAATACTTCATGAACGATGCCCTTCGTGAACTCATTGACGTTTGTTTTGTCATGTATATCGATGATATTCTAGTATACTCCTCTTCAGAATCTGACCATGTGAAGCACGTTCGAGCAGTCCTTGAGAAATTGCGCCAGCACAAACTATATGCAAAACTAGAAAAATGCGTTTTTCATGCCACAGAAGTTGAATTCCTTGGGTTTATCCTGTCCCCAAAGGGAGTCCGAATGGACTCACGAAAGGTGGACGCAATCCTTAAGTGGCCATCACCAAGTTCAGTTAAAGGAGTACAAAGCATGCTCGGCTTTGCCAATTTCTACCGCAGATTCATCCCAGATTTTTCACATGTCGTACATCCCATCACAGCACTCTTACGAAAAAATAAACGCTTTATGTGGACTGAAGAAGCTGAAAAAGCCTTCCAAGAGGTGAAAGCGAAATTCACGTCTGCACCTGTGTTAAAGCACCCGCGCCCTGAACTTCCATGCATAGTGGAAACTGATGCATCCAGTCTAGCCATGGGAGCTGTCCTGTCTCAAAAGGACCCTGAAACTGGCCAGCTTCACCCAGTAGCATTTTGGTCCAGAAAGTTCTCGGCACCCGAGTTAAACTATGCAGTTACCGACAAGGAGTTATTAGCCATTAAATCCGCCTTCAAGGCTTGGCGGCATTATCTTCTCGTTGCCAGGCATACCATTACTGTGATCACCGATCACCGGAACTTACAGTATTTAAAAACAGCAAAGGCCCAATCGTCATGTCAACTCCGATGGGCATTGTTCTTTTCCGAGTTCGATTTCATGATAACCTATCGACCAGGTTGTAAGAATGGTAAAGACGCCTTATCCCGAATAGGGATGGGAGAGGCCGAAGTGAACCCAGAACCAGTACCTATAATTTCCGAACAAAGGATTCTTGGCATGACTACTCTACAGACACTAGAGGACATTCAGGTAAAGATCCAGCAACTTTTTGATCCTACAGCCCTGCAGGACTGGGTAAAGAAAGGCCCAGACTAATCTGTCAACAATGATCTGCCTTATTACCAAGGGCGGCTATTTCTGCCACACAAGGAACTACAAGAGCTAGTCATTTCCCGTTATCATGATACCCTAATGGAGGGGCACCCAGGTATTGCAAAAACTGAAGCTAAAATTAAAAGACAATTCTGGTGGCCCACCTGGCGAAAGGATATTAAATCATTTGTGATGTCTTGTGGCATTTGTGCCCAAAACAAAAGTCAAAAGAAAAAACCAGCTGGACTCTTACAACCTTTAAACATTCCGCCTACACCATGGCACACCTTATCGTTAGACTTTATTACCGATTTACCTCCTTGTAATGGGTTTAACACCATTCTAGTTATTGTGGATCTTTTTTCCAAGATGGCCCACTTTATTCCTTTAAAAGGACTACCATCAGCCTCAATCCTGGCCAAAGAATTTCCCTAAAACATTGTTCGCATACATGGATTTCCGTCTGTGTTGGTCTCTGACCGGGGCAGTCAATTCATTTCACATTTTTGGAAGAAATGTTGTCAATTGGCACAAATCGACGTGAGATTATCGACCAGTCACCCCCCAGACCGATGGTCAAACGGAGAGGACCAACCAGACTCTTGAATAATACCTGTGTTGTATGTTACATCAGACTGAGAGTAATTGGAAGGACATTCTTTGGATCGCCGAATATGCATACAATAATTCAGTACATTCTGGAACTGGACAACGCCCCTTTTAAACCCTATATGGGCAACACCCTCGAACCTCAGACCTTGACTCACCCCAACACTTAGAAATGCCTGCAGTGGACCATCTACACGCTACGATTACACAAGCCTTTAAGGAGGCAACTGCACATTTAAAACAAGGGAAGGAGAAATATAAGAAAGATGCTGATCGGCATAGAAGTGATACTCCACAGTACCAGATAGGGGACCAAGTATGGTTGGCCACAAAACACATCCCTCTCAAGGGAACGTGGACCTTTAACTCTAGATATTTGGGACCTTACTCTATTAAGGCCACTATCAACCCGGTGGCCGTCAAGTTGGAATTACCTGCTAATATGTGAATTCACCCCGTCTTTCATGTGTCACTTTTGAAGCCAGTGCAACCAGGGACAAGACTAACCAAGCCACCAGACGCCATCCTCATAGACGGGAACCCAAATTTGAAGTTAAGAAAATCCTGGACTCCAAGATGGTGAAGTCAAAACTTTTTTATTTAATTGACTGGAAAGGCTACGGACCACAGGAAAGGTCTTGGGAACCTAGTGACCACGTGCATGCACCTCGATTTGTGAAAAGATTCCACCGAAATTTCCCAGACAAACCAAAACCACGGAGAAGAACGACTTTAGGAGGGGCCTTGGGGGTGAGTGCTGTAATTCTGCCTACCCCCGGGGAACCAGACCAGGTCCAGCAACCCCGGAAGCAGGCATCACGTTATTTTGAGCAAGCCCAAAAACCCCTGCTAGGGGCTGTTTCGGTGTGGTCCTGGCGCATATGGCGCCAGGCTCATATGGAGAGTCAGTCCTACCCCATAGGCGCCAGGCTCATAGAGTAGAACTTACCTGATGCAGACCATGCTGCAAGTCTACCAGATGCAGACCATGCTGCAGAGCTCCAAGCCAAATGAGGCTTGGAAGGGACTATATTACCTAGGGACTATTTTTTACTCGGGTGGGGCTGGGGAGGAATACTTACCTGAGACTACTATGGAGGCTATTTAAACAACGCCCGAAGAGCAGCACACGCTTCGCGTTATTCTGCATCCAGCAGCGTAACGCTCACCGTGTCTGCAAGCCTGCATCCAGTCTTCTGCCACGCCCGCCCGCCGCAGCTCCTAGAAAAAGGGAGGAACAGAAGGAGAAGAGGTTAGAATAAGAGCAAAACCTTCGATCCTTACCTGAATTCCGGATCCACCGCACCTTCGAGCTGGAAGAAAGAAGCATTTTACGTGCGCAGCCTCGCCTGCTGCAGCGCCGCGCAGAACTCACCGGCCTACGCAGCATCCTCACGATCCACCGCATCCTTCTGCATGTTCCCGCCGCACTCTGGCACCTAAGGGGAACACAAGAACAGCAAAGGTGAGCCAAGGGAATAAACAGAGGCAATAGTAACTACCCCCATAGACTTACCTGATTACCGCCGGGGGTACTATTCCTCTTCATGGGTCGGCGCAGTCTCCATTGCATCCTCGCCATACCCCGGCCCCTAAGGGGAACAAAAAGACAACAAGGTGAGACAAAGGGACAAAAGAAGAGGAACTCTTCTCACCACAATAGACTTATCTAATTTTACCGCTGGAGGCATTATTCCCCGAACTTCATATTTTCTCTCCACACCTGAATAAGGGAGCAAGCAACAGGTTACATTCTGGCCTTATTTTATTGAACTGTGTAGGATAAGCCAAATCCTTACCTGAACTTCGTCAGCTACCACGAGGAACTCTTCGCTGGGGTCAAGCTGCAAACTGCAAGGAATCATACAAGAGTGAAAGTCAGACATGTGAACTCTTACGAACTACATACTTTTCGGAGTCGATATTGTTCTGGAACTCACCAAATCCTTCGAGCCAGTGAAGCAACTGGTTATCAACGCGCCCCTGCGCTTATTGCAGGATGGAGAGCTCATCTTTTCAAACCATCAGGTGAGACTATAAGAGGGGACATCAAAGGTGATCTGTGGGAGAACTGCAGTGGTGGGGGGATTTACGCTCAACTCCACGGGTGGTTAATCCCCTTTCTCCATTTGCAGAAGAATATTCCTACAGGCCAAGCAAACGAAGCTAGGTGGGCCAGTCCAGTCCGTCATCTCGGCCCTACGCGTCAGATTGGTGGAGACCGCAGCTGTCCAGTTCCGATCGACGCCTCTGTGGGAGCCAGGTGAGCGTAACACTAGGCTTGCTCTTGTTTATACACGGGCGGCGGGAGGATAATCTAGCTAGCCTTCATGAGCCTAGTATGGGTTTGGTGGGAGTGAACCGAGTGTTTTGTGTCCTTCCGCAGAGGTGTGAGCAGCGCAAGGCACCTATAGTAGTTGTGGGTGTGGTTTTGTGCATGCTATTGAGGAAGATGGGGGAAATGCTAATATGGTGGGCAATAAGGGTGTAGGGTGGGGGGGTGGTGTCTGGGGCAATAAATACGTGCTAGGCCTGTGCCTAGGTGGAAGAAGGTACCCTTGGTGCATGGTTTGGTACTCATGGTGCTGCTATCCTGGTGAGTTGAGGTGGTGAGGAGAGGGGGCTGTGCAGGTAAGGTACCACTACTAATGCAATGGAATGAGTGGTTGGCTGAGTATGCTAATATGAGGAGTGCTAGCATGGCGTTCCGCAGTGATATGGCGGTTTTGGCATGAGCGGTTGTCATACGCTGTAGGCTGCCAATGGGGTCCAGGAAGGCAAGAATGCTTACCGGCATTAGGAATAGGGTGCAATTGACTATAGTCGTTATCTGCGGGGGGCGTCTCAAACTATGGAAAGGTGGCTGTAGTAGTATGCTGATGGCCAGCCTAGAATATAAACGCATGCATCACCATTGATTCCAATAGTGAATATGGAAGTGTATCTAGAGTGCTAGCATTCCATGCAATCGTGGCAGATGAGAAGGAATGAAGCATTTTTTCATGAGTACAAAGTCAAAAGATTTTTCTGATCTGTTAGATCCGTTGTAGGCTAGATACAGAAGATATAACAAAAGCAAATTGTTTGCAACATTCAATCCAGTTAATGCAGTATAATGTTGTTAGCGACTCGTCACTCTAGTAGTGCATTATAAACTATTTGCAGATATGAGAACAGTGAGCGGCTAGCTCATTACATGTTAAGTCAAACCGCGCGATCCGGCAGTGATTCCAAAAGGCTCGAGTGTTAGGTCGGGCGGTGCCGATGCTGTATGAGTACTGGCGGTAAGTGTAAAAGGAATCGAGGCAGTGTTAAGGATAATTATTGCGGGAGTGAACACATGCGCGGGATGGTCAGACAGGCATAGACCGCTGCTTACTGGTATGCAGCAGGGTTGGCTGCTGGCGTGTAGGTCGGATGATTCCTGCGGTGCAAGGAGTTGTTTCAGTCAGGGTGGATCATGCTGATGGTTGGGTGCTGGCAGGAGGGATTACTTTAGGCAGAAAGGCCTGGTGAAGGCGTTTGGCAGTTCTGGACAGGCGCGGGACAGGAAGGAGCCTTTGTGTATAAGCACACCTTCTTCCCTGAGCTGTGCGTCAGTACACGCCAGGCTACAGCATTCATTTACTGCCCATGCACTTATAGACACACCTTTCAGCCTGCCTGAGATATGCTTCAGTACACGTCAGGCTATAGGTTGCATGTGCTGCGCATACACCTATAGACACACCCCACTGCCAGAGCTATGCCTTAGTACACACCAGGCTATAAAATGCATGCGCTGCACATGCACCTATAGACACCCCCCTGCCAGAGCTATGCCTTAGTACACGCCAGGTTATAAGATGCATGCACTGCAAATACACCTATAGACACACCTCCCTGCTCGAGCTGTGCGTCAGTACACGCCAGGCTACAGGATTCATTTACTGCCCATCCACTTATAGACACACCTTTTAGCTTGCCTGAGCTATACTTCAGTACACGTCAGGCTATAGGATGCATGTGCTGCACATGCACCTATAGACACATCTCCCTGCCTGAGCTATGCTTCAGTACACGCCAGGTTATAAGATGCATGCACTGCAAATACACCTATAGACACACCTCCCTGCCGGAGCTATCTATTAATACACACCAGGCTATAGGATGCATGAGCTGCCCATACACCTATAGACACATCTCTCTGCCTGAGCTATGCTTCAGTAACCGTCAGACTATATACTGCTAACTTGCTAACTTCATATAGGTTTTCTCCTAGAGACTCCGGGTTTTCGCTGCAATTTCCGGGTCCCATCCAATCCTCCATCCTGTCAAACTGGATATTAAATTATGCCTCCTATCGTTCTCGGGTTCCAAACATTCCACTGTCAGGGCAAACCAATGTCTCTGTAGGGTTCTCTGGCACACCAGTCATTTGTCTGGTTTCTTTGCCGGTACCTATTTCTTTGGGTCCCTTTACGGACCATTGTCCATTTCTTTTGACTTCGAATTGTGGAGAGAATTTGTTGGGGTTGAATCTGTTGAAGGAATTAAATGCGGTAATTCATTATTCATCTGATGGAGTGCGTTTGACGATTTCACCACAGCAGTTTTCTGTTTCACAATTTTTGACTAGACCTTTGCCACTAGAATTCAGTAATGTCCCGGAGTGTTTGTGGGCGGCTGACGACAATGATGTCGGTGTTCTACAGATTGAGCCTGTTAGAATAGTCTTGAAACATGGTATTAAGCTGCCACGTATCCCGCAGTATAAGATCTCGGTTGAAGGTGAGCGAGCTTTGAAGAGCATTGTTTCGATTTTGTGCACCGTGGGGTGATTGAGGAGATTACAGGAAGTTTGTGCAATAGTCAGATCTTACCCGTGTACAAAAAAGGCGATAATGCTATTCCATTTCGTTTTATAATTGATTTGCGTGCCATCAATAGAGTTGTTGCTCCACAATTTCCAATTGTGCCTGATGTGACGACGATATTAACTATGATTCCAGCTACGGCTACTTACTTTATTGTTGTGGACCTGAAGAATGCTTTCTTCAGTATTCCTATACACAAGGACAGTAGATATTTGTTCACGTTCACCTTAGGGGGACGCTCGTTCACATTTACTCGTGCACCTCAAGGTTACACCGAGAGTCCTAGCATTTATAGTAGGGCCTTGAAAGAACATCTTGATACTCTTGAATTACCCCCTACTTGTACGCTGCTTCAGTACGTTGACGACTTGCTTTTAGCAGCAGATTCTGAGAGCTCTTGCAAAGAGTGCACTGTATTGTTGCTCATCCATCTAGCTAAGCATGTTCACAAAGCTTTGCTTAAAAAGTTTCAATATTGTTGCCAGGAGGTCGCCTATTTAGGATACCTCCTGTCAAAGGAGGAAAGAAGATTGACACCTGAAAGAATAAAACACATTTCTGGCATGTCTGTCCCAAGTACACAGAAGAATGCAGACTGGAGCAAAATAAACATAAAACACTGCTTTCAATCCGGTGTCATTAATGCTTTCATTCTTTTTGGCCATTTTGCCTTGGTGTAGTTGCCCTTCCATGCGAACGCTAAATACTGGGTGGCTATGAATAGCCAATTTAATGAAATGTTTTGCATTCCACTGTAAAGTGCAAACTGCAAATTTGACATGTGGTCGGGGTTTGTGGGTGGAGCCATGTGCAAAGGGGTGGAGTCTTGTATGGCTGTGGGCGGGGTATATATCTCAGGGTTTTTGATTTTCAAATGTAGACCGGTATGCACACACCTTAAGTGGGCCGGGCCCAGCCAGGGCCGAGCCCCGGCAGTCTCCAAAAATTAGGGCTGAGCTGGGGCTCTGCCGGGGACCCCCGGTCCCAGCGCGCCATGGTGGGACACATTATCCTGCCACGGCCATAGCCACGACAGGCAATGCGCCCACCATTTTAATTTCAGGCAAGCTGACAGAAGTGCCAGCCAGCCACAGCAACGCTCTGGCTGGCTGGCACTTTTGTCAGTCACTGTAACTTCCTCTTGTGACCCCTCGCATGAGGGGTCACAAGAGTAAGTTATGGTCGCTTTGTTTGCCCTCCCCCGGTCACTGACCCTCAGCAAACCCCGGGGCTCCGTGATCTAATCAGATCACAGAGCTCCTGGGTTTGCAGAGGATCAAAGACGCCTCAGGCTCTAAAGAGCAGAGCACAGATCACTGAGCCCAAGACGTCTTTGTCCGTTGGCAAAGCTTTATAAAAGATGCCTTGAATTGTCTACTTTTCAAGCCATCTTTTATAAACATAGAAATATGTAACACGTTTTTATGTTTATAAAAGGTGGCTTGAAAAGTGGCAGTGCACCAACCATAGTAAGGTAAGTACACAAGTGTGCCTACCTTACTATGGTTTGTGCACTTTCAAGCGACCTTTTATAAACATAGAAATATGTAACATTTCTATGTTTATAAAAGATGGCTTGAAAAGTACCCAAACCATAGTAAGGTACGCATACAAATATATAAATGCTTAAACACATTTATATATTTGTTTGCACACCTTATTATGGTGTGTGCACTTTTTAGGCCACTCCCACCATGGTAGACACGCCCCAAATGAGCCCCCCCTCACTCTTTTACGCCACTTAAAGCACTGCCTATAGACACACCTCCCTGCCTGACCTATACTTCAGTACACACCAGGCTATAGGATGCATGCGCTGTGCATACACCTATAGACACACCTCCCTGCCTGAGCTTTACTAAAGTACACGCCAGGCTATAGGATGCATTCGCTGCGAATACACCTATAGACACACCTCCCTGCCTGAGCTTTACTAAAGTACACGCCAGGCTATAGGATGCATTCGCTGCGAATACACCTATAGACACACCTCCCTGCCTGAGCTATACTAAAGTACACGCCAGGCTATAGGATGCATGCGCTGCGCATACACCTATAGACACACCTCCCTGCCTGAGCTTTACTAAAGTACACGCCAGGCTATAGGATGCATTCGCTGCGAATACACCTATAGACACACCTCCCTGCCTGAGCTTTACTAAAGTACACGCCAGGCTATAGGATGCATTCGCTGCGAATACACCTATAGACACACCTCCCTGCCTGAGCTATACTAAAGTACACGCCAGGCTATAGGATGCATGCGCTGTGCATACACCTATAGACACACCTCCCTGCCTGAGCTTTACTAAAGTACACGCCAGGCTATAGGATGCATTCGCTGCGAATACACCTATAGACACACCTCCCTGCCTGAGCTATACTTCAGTACACGCCAGACTATGGATGCATGTGCTGCCAAACACCCTTAGACACACCTCCCTGTCTGAGCTATACTTCAGTACACGCCAGGCTATAGGAGGCATACACCTTTAGACACGCCCCCCCTGCCTGAGCTTTCTTTCAGCACACGCCAGTCAGTAGGTTGGCATGTTTGAACTCCCGCCATAGCCACAGGCTGCCCCTCTCCCTCTGCTGTCTCTCGCCTTCCGTCTGCCTCCTTTGAAGCCCGCAGGCCTTTGGCAACAGCAGCTCTTGCGTCCTTAGCAACCGCTAGCAACAAGACTGACGCCGCCTTCCACTCTGCAGCCACGGAGGAGGGGGATCGGGACAACAGGGCAGCCTGTCCCTCGCTTTTTAAGGCCAGTCCACCCCGGCCGGTGACAAGAACAGACGCGGGTCGGCTATCCCCCGAGACAGGGAGGCCCACCTGTGCCCCAGACCTGGTGGCAAGTGCTGGGTCCACACACTGATTGCTTCCAGACTACAGCTCCCAGGTAAGGCAGCCAAGCACAGGCACTAACGCAGAGCAGGGATATTCAGCGCATCCTGGCCAAAACATGGAACACACATAGGCCGCTTTTCATCGCGCTGGAACACCGTGTATAAACACTTCGGGTATCAACCATGTGTGTTCTATTCCCCCATTCACACACTGCACCGAGTGCTTGTTGTGGCTTAGCAGGGGTTAGATTTTCAGAGCAGTTTCCCTATAGGCACTAGCTTACAGGGTTGCACCGATGCGACTGTTTATATGTAGAAAGATAGAGCGTAATGCTGAGGTAGAAAACCCAGTTCTGTTCCAGGACACAATGGAAGTACATGGAGCTACAGGTGTTCGCCCAGGATCACGCACTCACTACGTCAGGCTGGGATCGGAACCCAAAGACTTCGATTCCAGAGCGAGGAATGCTTCAATGAGACTATAGTTTGTCGTTCTTAATCCAGGGAAAAAGAGGGATGTACTCTGGGGTCTGAATGTTGCTTCTGATCTGTGATGGAACAAAGCTTGGAGGGTTGTTCCTTTCTGCTGGTTAAGTAAGAGAAATTCACAGAAAATCAAGGCGCATTCTGTTTTCAAATGCGATTTTCCCTACATTTCTGGACTAGGACTTCATTATGAGTTTGTTGGTGCATTACCGCTGCATTACTGCACTGCTGAACTATGGCTTTGGAGGTGGTAAACTGGAGGAAAAATGCTGGCGGTAATTCTGCTACCTTACTGCCAAAAACCGTCCATTTCTGCGGAGTTACCACTGGTGGTAATTACGTCGACATCTCCATGACGTCCCTGTGGCACACGGTGTATCAGGCATCAGAAACAGTGTTACGAGTTTGGCGGAAACCCGCCAGTAGCACCCCTGCAGGCTACCGCTGAACTCGTAATGAGGCCAATCTTGCTGAAAAGTGCTGTTAGCTTCTCACAATGCTCACTTTAAAAAATCCATAATAATTGTCACATCTGTTTGTTAGGAAACCTTTCACAAAGCCTTTCCTTTCACCTTCTTGTGCGTTCTAGCGAGAACGCACTAGATTCAGGCCACAAAATACCCTCAGTTTTAGCCAGAAAAATGTAACGCAGTGTTAAAGGAAAAAGATATTTGTTTCCTGAACTTTTCTAACTCTACAAATACTGATGTTATGAACAGACTAATGCTCTCTGCAGGGGTACAGGGATTAGTAGTGGTTAAACCACCTATTTAACCCCCCACTACCATTAAACCAGCAGTGATCCAAATCAGGGAGGCGAAACAGACATCGCCAGACAGATATACCTCCTCCGCCTTGTGACTTAGCGCAGGCCGAGGGAGGGCTATACTCTATGGGAGGGCTGTGAGCTGATAACAGTAGCAACCCAAACATTTTAAGTATTAGTCCAAAATGAAAGTATGCCCAATAAAGGTTCTACACAAACATAGACTTTTAATCAAATAATTAAATGCAAAAAACGAATCAGAAACCACTCAGACGACCCAGCCCTTTAAATGAACGCAGAGAATTCAGATGTTTGTGAAAGGGTAGTCTAACTAGACGTGCAGAGTTATTTAGGCTCAAGATTGGCACAATGTCATTGTTCAAAGGATATCTCTCTAAGAACAAGGTAGAGAGAAGGGGGGCTTAAAAGTCACAATATTCCCAAAAGTAGTCCAGGTGGGCAGGAGACTCTTTGTAATACCTTTTAAGGTCTTTTTTGTGGGCTCAGAAGCATTGAGCCAGGCTACACTGAGTCGTGCTTTGGGCACTGGGCAGTGAGTCTGAGAGCAGTGCTGTCATGTCCGATGATGCGAGTACAACAGTTTGTTGGTCGAAGACACTCAGGACAGCAGGAGATATCTCCCCAGCCCTGGATGCTTTCTGTCTTAACCTCCATGGCAAGGACGTAGGAATGCATCACACGCCCAACAGAAGTCCAAAAGTGTATCCTTCTTCTTCTCTTGTTGGCACAAAGAGGAATCAAAGAATGACACGTTGCCACTGTCCTCCTTTTAAAGGAGAAATGTCATAGGGGATTGGTCCAAAGCAAGGCTGCTGCAAGCGCCCAGTCCAGGTTGTTGTAACATATTCTTCCCTTCGTTCTTCTTCTCTTCTTCTCTGTAATCTTTTTTCCTTCACTTGTAGTCCCTCTTCTTCCTCTCTTTTTATTTTTCTCCTGTCCCTTTGTTCTATTACTTTCTTTCTTCTGTTGTACTTCCTTTGTTCCTCGGGCCGCTTTTTATCTTTTTCTTGTTCTTCTCTCTATATTTTATGACCTCACTCCCAGCTTACTGTGCATACTGGAAATGGAGGGGACAGGAAAAGGAATAGAGTCCTAACAGAAATCAAGATGGTATAACCATTCTCCTAGCCTACCTCTCCCTTCTGGATACTCTAACTCCACCGCCTTCCCATTCATGCCGACTGCAAAAGGATTCCAGTAGTCAACACCCTGGTGTGAGAGTCAGTTTGTTACGCCAGTGCTGTCTCTGAATCACCAGTTCCCAGGAGACCTTCTGGAGGAAGTTTCTATGCCCTGGGGGAAAGTGTTCTCCTTCCTGCAGGAGAATGAAAGGGGCAGTTGTGTCTATTGTTTGATATGGCTGTAGGGGAGACAGTCAGACAAAACACTAATAAACATCAGTCCTATCATAGCTGGCACTGCTCACAGAGCTGATACTCTGTGATTTCAAGTTGTTGAGGCTGTAAAATGATATACTCTCATCAGCCGTCATACCACAACTACGCATGGTTTATATTTAAAGATGTACATGCCACCAGCCTAACTATGGCATACATTTATTACAATTTAGATCAGAGGTACAGGAGAATAATAGCCCACCTCTGCCTGCAAGAACTTTGAGTCCCACCAGCTGTCAGGGATACACATGTGACACTACAGAGCTTGGTGTCTGTAGGCTGTTTCAACAAAGGCACATGTGACTATAATTCTGTCATGGAGCATTTATTAAAGGGGGGGTATGATCACCATATATTGAAACCTAACTACCTGAATAATTTTATGTTAATAAAAAGAAATAAATCTAGAGCACCCCCTTGGCGATGGCAAAAAGTCTTAATTGAAGAATGAAAATCGATCAAAAACAGCATTATTGTCCATTCTGCAGCTTGCTCAGGTTGTGCAGCACCGCGATATCCCTACTTCCTGCGCCGCCGCCCCCTGTATGCTGCAAAGAATGATAGCACAATACATTTCTGAAATTGCGTGCAGGGGCCATGTCAGTGTCTAAACCATCTGTGATCTAATTAGATTTCAGTATCTATTGAAAGAAGCCTTGTGATGCATGCTGCGTGAGAGGGAGAGCACTGAGCGTAAAGTCCTTATATATAGTGGCACGTGCTAGTTGGGGTCAGAAGAGAGATGAAAAGTTCTGAATAAGGTGGAAGTGCGTGGCAGAGGGCACATTTACCAGAAACTCCACTGAACTCCCTCGCACTGCCCCCAGTCCTGCCTTACCCCCAGCTACCGCTTCACACTGAACATACACTTGAGACTTTATCAAGCTAAGAAGCGTGGAACTTGGCAGGATCTTCGGTTCACAGCAGCATTACAGGTAGATTTGCAGAGCGCATATGCACCCAAGGCCTTGCCCCTTGGCGCTATAGAAGCATAAGGCATGTTTATTGTTACCATTGTTGTGCACAGACTGGGGTTCGAGGGTCTTGGGAAGCTAGGAAGTGGCCAGTAGGAGGGAGGTCAGTGGGATCAGAGGAGGGCTGGGTAGAGCTATTATTAGGATGGGGGAATCCCAGTGCTTTGGAACTTTGTTCAGCAAGTCATGGCTCTGGCTGTCTTTTGAATCCTCTGAAGCTGGCTTCCGTTCTCAAGATGGTGGGGAGATGTTTCCAGTTTTTAGGTGGTAGAGACCACCCAACAGGTCCTGTTCTTTTGAAGTGTGTTATAGAAATGCTGTTCTTAAGGCTGGTTCTCAGGGATCCATTACAGGCTTATTTGTTAATGTGAGAGTGGAGACAGTTAGGGATGCTTGGGTACTTCTATCATGGAGCCAGAAAATGAGGCAAAGTGCCCTGTGTAGGACCCGAATGTCAAATTGAAATAATTTGTAGGATTTTAGGTATTCGAGACATGATCCTACAGTTTGAAGCCGAGGGTGAATCTGGCAGCTTAATTTTTATCATCTGGAGATGCAACTGATATTTCTCCCTCGGATGCGTTGGCAGACCCAATCTCAGCTTTTCAATACTTTTAGCCTGGGACTTTATTTTCAATTAATAAGACTATTCATTGGAAACACATTTTTTTTCCCTTTTGCACATTTGATGTTTACAGTCTACGGCAATAATGCAGTTAGAAATATTGCATTGACTTTCAGAGTAACTTCACTGAGTTTTTCTCTGTTCTTATTTGTATAGAAAAAATTGTACGTCTAAATGACAAGGAACTCTTGTTTATATCCGGATTTGGTCCGGGTTCTTCCTTTCTCCTTTTGGTTTAATTTTTGATTTTGTTCTCTTCATTTCTCATAGGTTCAACTCGTTAATATATGGTTTGAAAGATTTTATCCACTGTTAAAAATTTGAATTACATGTTTGATTTAATTCTATGTATGTATTTTCCACATTAAATGTGTTTTCAATTGTTATGAATGGTTATGACTCTGTTATATACAATTGGGTCTAGTGTTCTTTACATAACCAACGATGTTATACAGGTATTGGACCGATATGGTACTAATTCATTTATACCGTTCATAGGCCAACCCTTGACGTACCAGTACTCTTTTTTGTGAATACAAGTCTTACTAGCCCCTTACTGGTACGCCACCCCTAGGGCAGACCACTGCCACCACAAAGTGGCCACCTCTTTTGTAATATATTTTTTGAGACTGAGCAGAGGCTCTTGCAGTAGTCCAGGTGCGAGATTAGCATGGATCCTGTGACATCTATTGTGTGTGGCACTGTCAGGAACGTGTTCTTTTCCTAAGTATGTGGAGGTGGAAAGGAGATTTTTGAGAAATAGTCATAATTTTGATATTGGGGATACATTTGTTGTTGAGGGTAACTCCAAGGGCCTCGACCCGTTTGTATGGAGTAGGGGCAAGACCCATTGGGGAGGGCTACACAAAAGGTGGCTAGTTGAGTGTAGGTATTCCAAAAAACATGAGTTTTCTTTTTGAGGCATTTAAGCACAGATGATTAATGATGGCCCAGTTCTGGATTTTTTAGAGGATGTCAGTGATGTTTTGACTGTTTCCAGTGTGAGTCTCCTTCTTCAGGAGAATCTGCAAATCATTGAATAGCTAATGTGAAATACAAAACCCACTGTGTACCCCACACAGATTGGGGAGCAAAAGGAGATAAAAGAAGGCCCCAAGAATTACCCCAAAGGAGTGGCAATAATAGTTAAATATTCTTCAGCCAGCAAATACTGGGCTGTGGCCTTGTAAAGTCTCATTAACACATTTTGTAGGTTTGATTTTCTGTATGCAAATACAAGTGGATCAAGACACATTTTATGCAGTAGCTTATCATGATCGAATAATATCCAGAGCCAATATAAAATCCCTTAATTTTGAGAATCTTGTTAAGAATAAGTTGTTGCATATACAAGATCAAATTATTGTTTATGTGTTTACAAGTGAAGAAACCTGTATCTATTTCTTTGCTTGCTTTTTGAAAACCAATTTTCAAACCTATCTTTTGTGTAGCATCCAGTTGTGAATTTGTTCATTAATGTGATGTTTTATTACCCCAATTCACATGCTTCAGAGACTATCATTTTGATGCAAAATATTTGGCTCAAGGGTAAGCTTCTTTATCTTTTTGACGTGTTTCAATGTGAGTTTTTCAGATCTATTGTCTAAATATGATATTTTCTTAAGCTCTTTTTTTCTGAGCTGTCAAAGCAAATGGGACAGAAATTGGATTAAGGTTTACATTCATTATATTCTCCTAATGCAGATATCAATACAGCGAATAGTTCTTAAGTGTCATGCAAAATGGTTCATTTAATTTTGTGTATTAATCAATACAAATCAATTCAGTTGTAGCTAGGAAAACATGATAAGACTTTCTCTGTTTCCACTAATAACTCTAGTAAATGGTAGGTCAGAATTAATGTCTGCTATGCCTTTTAGTTTGTGTCATTTTTCCTAATGGAGTGCATATTTTTACCTCTCCTAATTAGATAATGTTGTGTACAAAAAAAGCTTCTTGTTTAGCTAGAAAAAGGGGAGCTAAGCTCACTGGTTGTCCAACTATTATGTCAATGTCAGGGGCGCCATGAATATTGGTAGATTGAGAGGGATTGATAGAAATTGACTATTGCCTATTGTAGTTCCTCTAATTCTGAACTATATATACTATATATGACATAATGTACTTGTAATTCTTGTTTGTGCAGACACCTTTCATTCATTAAATTACTACCAGGCATACACTACATCAAATCTGTAATCCAGTGTATGATAATAGAATTATTTTATTCCAGTTATTTTTTGTAGTTCTCTATTTTATGATTAATGCATTCCAACATTTCTTTCTGTTTGTCCACACTGATCAAAATAGTTAGGTTGTTTTTTAATGTTGCTAGCTCCATCTCTTATTAATTTACATTTTTGCGTAGCTCTTCAACCGTTGAGACATTTTAAATCTAATCTTCAAACATTCGCAACACATTTGGGGATACCTTTTCATAATGTAGGTTTCATAGAATTCCTCAACACACTAGGCATCTGTTGAACTTTAAAATATTGGGCTACAGCACAAGGTCAAACGTGAGGTGGCGTCTTCCATATTGAAGCCCGGAATTTCTGCATCCTCATCTCATCATCATGAAGTTTATTTCAGAAATATTTTCCATGAAAAAGCTGCATAAGAATGACAAAAACAAAATATGATGGCAGAATTTTCAATATCTAGACAAAATCATATTAAGTGCACTGTGCTCAATCCAAAGTAAACACTTATTTAGAAAATACAATTTAGGACTTACTAAAACAATCAAACATTCACTATATTAAAACCATTAATGAAAACATTAAAACATAATTTGTTAAGAAATGTAGATCTTTCGATCCAAGCCCTTGTTAAAAAAAAACCTAACACAGCAAATACTTTAAATTCTTCCCTGATCATTTAAACAATTGAAGAGTTCCCTGCTAACGATGCTATATTGTGTTGTTTAAGCAACGGAACAAGCCAGGAACAACTGCAATCTTTGTTAAAAGGACATAGACATAACACATGGTATTTGTCTTCTTTATAATAATTACACTGCGGACATCTCTGTGTATTTGCTGTATTACAGGAATTAATAAAATTAATCAGGGTAATCATTCCAAGATACAAGTATATTAATCCCATCCTGTTTAGGTATTGACATATTTATCTGTAAAGGGCATCATTGCCCAATCCCAAAATGCACTCTTAAATTCATTGGATGCAGAGCTAGCTTCTAATTCTGGGCAAGCCCACAGATTACCCATATTCATTTTTGGCAAAACATTATTCATAGGAAAAGCAGTGCCAAGGCTCCATACTGCTCCTTTGAAGCACATTTTTCATGACAGTCTGGTACTCGTCTAATCAAGTACTACAGTTTTAGCCATAACAATACTGGTTTCGGACATACCACGAAGTCTATCCCCATTTGACCTATACCAGTAATGTGTTTGCCCGTAGAGATCAGAAGCTTTAGTTGCATCCCATGCATGTCTATCATCGAGGCCACTGCTCGTACCCTGAAGCTCTTGCCAAAAATCTAAAGTCGAAACTTTGGGTCTGATTCACAGAAGCATTTTTTAATGACGCAATCCAATTGAACAAAAAACCTTCTGTGAATCAGGCCCCATGTGTCTTTTCATAATCACTTTTTTGGAGTTGGTATTGCCAATTGCCTGTGTTATTGAAATGTATAATCAAATAGTCAAAGTAATCAACGATTTCAATCCTCACTCGTTCACGTCCAAGTAAATGTGAGGTGATTTCTTTGAATCATTGATAATAAGATCCTCGATGTTACCCAATCTTACAACTTCTATGAATGTTTTCTTAATACTCATAAGTAATAGTTATGTCAACCGGAATTAAAAATAGGCTTACATTCAAGCTGTTTAAAATAGGGTCATCGGCTAGTAGAGCTAATAGAAAGGTGGCAAGTCATTTATAAACACTTTAAATAGCGGGGGGGGGGGCATACACATTCCTGGTGCACACCTTTGCTTGCTGGGAAAAGGTTTAGTTATTTCCCACATGTTTATATGTTATTGCCTCAATCTTAGAAAACAACATGTTGAGTGTGCGCGCTCCACCCACATTATTGCTAGAAAAACTGCAGTCATTCAGTTTAGGATAAGTAGCCAGCTAGGATTAGAAAATGCTCAACTTGGGTACATACGTTTTCAGCAATGCAATTTTACCTGTGAAATGAATTATAACTCCTGCCTCCTCTGTCTGTCAAAAGCCCCCTACTCTAACACTTTTGTATTACCATGAATGGAAATATATACATTTTACAGTTCACCATCCCCCGCTTCAGGTTAGTGAAGTATCTGGGTCTCTAAATGAACATGGGGCAGGTACCAGACCAGAGCCAGGTAAGTGTGAAGGAACAGGATGCTTAATTCTTCTTCGGCATGAGAAGTTAGCAGTGGGAGAGTCGGGCTCATGCATCCCCCCTGGTTCCTTTCTCTACTCCAAGTCCTTTATCTGACATTCATGGACCCTCACGGTCCCTGTCACTCCAGCATACATCATTACATTCCAATAGGACTACCTCAGCATTCATCCATGCACATATTCTCAGACACAACACATCTCCCTCTGCAAAAACACAAAACATTCACAAAGGACAACCCTGTACAAGCCGGGACCAACCATCACAAATCAACCAAAACTTCTTGCATCGTAGCCTGCCACACCAGGGTAATGTGACTGCCACTCGCAAGCACAACCCTTGCCCCACAATGGCAAAATAAGCCTACCTTCAATCGCAACCCGAAAGAAAACTGAACCTCCTTGCACCAGGGACTTCCACTCCCTGGCAACAGGTCTGGCACATCTGCGCACTATACCAATGCCCACAAGAGGACACAACTACCAAACAAACAAACAACAGCGCTCCTGGCACCCATTTTAGCCAAATCAGCACTAGAACAACAACCAACCAACAAACCTGCACAACACCAACCTTTCTCCCAAAAGAAGAAACATAAATAAATGAGATGGTTGATAGAAAAAGCAACTAACATCACAAAGAGCACAGGCAAACGAGTATGCAGCCACACAGGCATGGCGCATGATAGTACACATGCCCTGTCAGAATGACCCACAGGCGTGCAGTGCACATCTGCATGCTAGCACAAACAGAATAGTAAAATCTTGTACTAGCAAGAAAAGTTTTGAATGGAAAATATTGAATTTATTATTTCAAAACATATATGACATATCCTTATCGCCAGTGTCTAACACAACCACGAGGTTCTAACAAGAACACATACCACCACAAAACCACTACCTGTACACCTTAAAACACATATCACCATGATAGCACTTGCTGTACACCTAAAAACACTGGTAACTGTGTGCCAAATAAACCTATTTATTCAAGGATAGGAACTCCAATCCTAACTCATCATTATAAACTCTGGCAACACAACATTAAACACATGCACTCCAACTGCATGAACACATTTCTCCTCAGGACAATACAGTGAAAAAAACTCTACTCGCTATAGGCTTGCTTTCTAGGGCACCCAACGTCTCCAAACCCCCTGCAATTCCTTTTACCAAATCTGAACCAACATCACTGGTTCTATATTATACTTTCGCCGCTCTAATTTAACACGCGACAACTTTAACCCCCGGAACATAACTCAAACTTTGGTCGCTCAGATTAAACTCGTGACTCATACAACATAGGGAGCTAACAATGACATCATGTATCAGCAAACCTGTGTCAATATCCGCTCTAAGATTCCGTTTCACTCTAACAACCTTTTCACTAGTGATCTAGCAATGATTGCACAAAGGGCACCGCACCTGGCCAGCATGTGGGCCGCAATCTCTAAACTACATGCACGCAGTCCTAAACATGCACACAATATACTCAACAACTCAAGCAAGTTCCACCCCAAACATGCACAATCCGTCAGGTGCTTACATTTTACCTAAAACAAGCACAGCATTACTAGACATGCACTTACACCACTTTATCAATATGGTGGTTTAGGGATGACAATTGCACCTGGCAGAACAGTGTTCATCAGACGCTGCTCTGTCATCGAATACCAAAATAATGTTGACATCCCAGAATGGATTATGGTTAATCCGTATTAATTCAGTGCATTAAAAAACTTTTTTTAAAAACGTTGCATATATATGTTGTGCATGTAAATAATCATTATAAAGCAATCAACGTCAATAGTTGCATCACGTGTCTTCTCTATAATCACATTAATTGGCAACTACATCATGGCATTCTAGTTTAGCTCTACCGAAATGACAACTTCATGAAGGCATTCGAATTTCCCTCTGCTTTGCAACTATCGAGCACTAACTAGCATTAATAATGTGCCTCACTCTTGCCCACAGCACAGCACAGCACAGCACACACCACACGCAATAAGCACACCAGGCGCATTCATCCAAATGCTAATAGTAGGTAGTGCAATGCATTGAATCTTAAACACTAGATCATGGAAGCACCTACAAACACTTTAAATAGCTTCATTTCAAATAATTCAATAAAAGGGGACCATTGTCGCATGGTGTCGGAGGCACACTACGTGTGCCGCCAAAAGGTAAGTAAGGGGGGAAGAGAGGAGTGTATATGTAGGGTATGTTTGGGGAGGCATTTACTTTGGGTTGTTTGACCATAACGGTTAAGTTAGCTATGGTCTTTCGGCCGCAAACTTTTCTGTTACGGGCAAACAACCCATATCCTTTGCCCCTAATAGAAAAAGAGAAGAGTTGACTGCCATTGACCTGTTGCATGATTTCTTCCTCAGAATAAATGCAGTGGTTTTGCATTTCCCTGGAGTGCATGGCATATAATATATAAAGCATCGGGCAAGTGAAACAAATAAAAAAACAAGCATTGGCAAAGCCAAAAGGTTTGGCTTTTTAGGACTGGGCCAGGCATTTGCTGGGGAATGCCTTAATCGCACTGCCTGCCCAAAAAATTGTAATAGCTGGAAAATGGTGTGACTACGCAGGAATGTGATGTCAGTGCCTGGCAAATGCCCAGTAGCTATGCACAAGCCACAACTATTGGCTTTGCAAAGGCTTATTTTAACTAGACTTCAGTTCAAAAAACATATACAAGAACACACATTATTTATTAATCAAGTGGCCAAAGGCACACTCGGTTAAAACATTTTTTTTACGACAGGGCCTCAGTTACAGCTGCAATTAAGCTATCATCTCCCAGAAGAAGACTTAGAAATACCACTGGCAAGCCGATACAGCGCCAAGCATGATGTGCCTGCATAACAGAGCTAGCTCAAAAAGATCCCGCGATGTTGAACTTAGGGTGTGCATGGGCTAGTAGCTGATAGGAAAGAGCACAGTATTTTTCATGGCTTTTGGTGGTAAATTAGTGGGTAAATACCCAAACAACATCCACAAGATATGTGGCCCTCCTGACATCCCATCTCCCCCGCTTCTTCCTGTACTCTAGTCCAATGGCTTCAGCGTAGAGTCAGTGCTAGGACAGCCACCTTTTGGCCAAAGGGAATGAGCTCCCAAACAAGTCCAACGCGAGAGACATTTCTACTGTTTTTACGTTTATCATTTGGATACACATATGTAATAAGTAATATTGATGTTAATTTGTTACATGAATTGCAGTTCATCACGACATGATTCTATGGAATACAACACATTCGGAAATACATTCGATGGCAATGATAAAGGCAGGTCATTGTGTGCGTTTCACTGCCATCTTTCACGTGTGATTTGTGTCATAATTCTGGCTATGTTATTTGTGAGCTGTAAATGAATGCACCTATGTCTAGTGCCCAACTGACTGCTGCAATGGCTTGCATTGGCACGGTCTATCTCTAGAGACTTCTGGGCAGGCTGGCACTGCATGAGGCCCTGCAAACCCATGGATACATATTCCCTACCCTCTTGCCACTCAATCCTGGCACTCTGATCGTCATCTTCTTTGTCAGCGTTTGACATGGTCATCGTCATGAGTGGTGCATTCTTCTTGTCTTACTTGTCTTTTCATTTGGCGGTTTTGTGCCCATTGCACTTCGCTCCGCTCAAACATCCGGCAGAGCAAGCCCCAGGTGCCTGCGCGGCACTAGCCTACAAGAAGACCTCTGGCAATGGTAGTGTAGTCTCGCTGCGTGGTTTGGAGACTTTCCTCTATATCGCTTTCCCTGCGCCAGGCCACCGTAAAGAGCTGTGTTCTGCACTTGTAGGTGCATCGAGGCTATCTTGGAAGAATCTGATCACAGGTCTGCATGCCACTTATGAACTGGAGACACACCGGAAACCAAGGAACAAGCCCAGTAGCACCACTCATCATTGGGACTTACTGGCACATGTGTCACTACCAGGCTAGATGCTACCATTCTTTCAAAGACTTCCAATGGCATAACAGCCTGTGACAAATGCATTGGGGAAGCATTGGACTCCGTTGCGATGTAAAAATGATGAGGGCTGCCCACAGCCAGTTCCTTTTAAAAAGAAATATTGTTTTACACAAGGGTAGCAGGGGAGACAGCAGGGGTAGCAAGGGAGACAGCAGGGGTACCAATGGAGACAGCAGGGTCCAGGGGAGTTGCTAAGTCTGGAAAAGACTCGGGGCTAAGCTGATGTCGGAACTGTTGGGACTGGGGGCTAGCTAGTCTGTTGGCTGTAGCTCCTGAGATTCTATCCTGGGTTACAGCCAAAAGATCAAGGGCTATAGCCCCCTTAGCCCCCCCTAGCAACGCCCCTGGCAGGGTCACTGTTGCGAAAACAAGGGGTGTTGTCCTACCCTCTATGGATCTTGGGGGTGCGTAGGGTAAATTCTGTGCACGCTGGTTTTAGACCCTGATGGGTGCCCGTGCAGTTTGGGCAGCTGTTGAAGGAAACGGCATCGTTGCTGCTGTCAAACAGATATCTCTAATGTAGTATTGATGTACAAAATTCCAATTCTTTTGTACACAATTGCAGCTTTTTATTGATAAGCTGATGCTTATTTTCTTTGTGCAAAGCATTTTGGTACGTTTTTTACATATGACAATCTGTAATGTGCGTTGTGGAACGCAGAAGCATAGTTAAACATTCACTATGACATCAATGCGAAAATAAAAGTTAAAGTAAAAGGCATGGCAAGTAAAGCATTCATTTGTGCATTTTAACTAACAGTTTGTGAGCAAAAATATTTCATGCCAATGAGTGTAGAAAACACAGGATAAAAGTTCAGATGGAGGAGATGTTGGAAATCAGTGTCCTATGCCCGGCTAAAATCTGACCTCATATTTGGTCACTGTTGCGACCATAGCGACACCTAAAATGGCGTCCCTGTTTATAACAGCCTCAGTGAATGAAGGTAAATTCTCTAGCCATAGTGACCTTCTTACAACGTTCAAACAATCGCAATCTCTTTTTAAGGAGCTAGTGTTGATAGTGTATATTGCACCTTACTGTAGTTATCTGTGAACGAAGGATATGCCCGAGTCGGAAAATGCCTCGCCTATTTCTGTTTATGTTAACCAGTTGAGTGCATTGTTTGTGTATGTTTCAGAGGGGTCCATTTCTGCTTTAGGTCCATGAATTCATAGGTGCCTGTCGATCCACCAGTCTACGGTATTTTGCGTTGATTTCCTGGCTTATTCATTCAAATTGAAAAGCTTGATATGTGTCATGTGGACACACCACTTAATTAGATGTGAACATTGTTTATGCATCCCGGAATTCTGCAAACCTCCTTGAGTCACCTATTGTTTTATTTTCCAACCACAGCACACTAAACCTCAGGGTTCCATATCTATAGTGACTTCACTGTGAAGTACCTTTGGAGGATTGGTCTGTGCCAAATGGAACCACATACGCAAATAACTACGACTGTACATCATGAGACTTCGAGAAAGCTGCATGAGATTTAGGAAAACTCTGGGACATTATCTGACTTTCCCAAACTAGCTACTAGCTTCTCCTGCGCCTCATATTTAAGCAGTGTCTTAGAACTAGGCCATCTGCAATGCATATCTGATCTAACTGCGAAATTGCTGTGTGGATAGCTCAAGGGCAATGCGCTTGTCTTGGAGGCAAGACATTGCCAAGCAGCAGAGGTCTGAAACTCTGTCCTGCGCTTAGAGGCAGGACTGCGTCATGAAGCGCGATATAAGAACCCAATTAGAAAAATGTTTTGTCCCCCATTCATTGATGGAATGTCCTTGTATATGTGTCTCAGCGCCCCGATGCCCGGAGGGCTTTCAGCGATTTATAAATAAGGAAATAAAATAAATAAAACATAAAATATGTATCCTGCCTCTAGCCTTGCTGAGTCACCACCTTCTCTTCTCCTCTGGACTGGTAGTCCTCCTATTGGGTCATGGGCCCCTGAGTGGGGTCTCTATCCCTGATAACCTGCACAGACAGGCATTAACATTGGTGCACTGGTAGCTAATGCACTTATCAGAAGCATAAGAGTTTTTGATCCCAGAGCACATTTGGCTGTAAATTGGGACACGCCCAAGACACGCCCCTCCTCGTTATGATCTTGGTGCTAACATTAAAACATGGTGTTTTCATAAACAACTTGTGTTTAATCCCCCTTAAGATATTTAGAAAAAAGGCTGCATACTACTGTATGGGGTAAATAGGGATTATTTGTCCTGTTTTTATTATGCACATGTTTCAGGATCTCTTTTTACTCATGCTCCCACACTTCACACCCATATATCAGAATAGCGTGGATCTGGTTCCATGAGGTTTAACTGACTGGAATTACTTCGAAGTAATTCCATCGAAAAAGCTCATTGAATTGTTTTTAAAAAAAACATTTTGGAAGGGGTTCCCCCAAACACCCCTATTTCCCTATACTAGTGCTGTTAGCGGTCTCCGATGGGCCGCCTCCGTGAGCCCCCCACCCCCTGTGGTAATGAGACACAACGACGGAGATGTTGTCGGTGTGGGCTCCCCGGTGAACTGACGTCACCAGGAGCCGCCCCGTTTATTTAAACTGGCACGCGACGGAGTTGACGTCACTCCGTCGCGTGCGTACCCTTAAAGGGGCAACGCCACACTCCTCCTTTTCCATAACAACAAATTGGAAATAGGAGTACTTAACTAGCACACATCTATGACACATATCACTCTATAAGTTTCAACAAAAACCCCCATTTATTGACAGCCACCCCGGATCCCCCGTGTGTACCTGTCATGGCCTGACCATTAGTCCCCGGTCAGCCTCCCAGCTCAGTCCGTAACATAGTCACTGAGACGGGCAGGTTTCCCACGCCCTGATCTCAGGGGGTACCTCCTGCCACCGTCCCTGGCTGGTGTTCCTGGACTGGGTCCGCCTCGAGCCGGCGATTCCACTACGGCGCGTTCTCCCCCACCTTCATCCAGAGCGCCTTCACTTTCTCGGTTGACCGGGTTGTCCACTCTGGGGTCACCAATCTTCCTGAAGAACGACGCATTCCTGGTTACCGATGAAGTTCCATCCGATGCAGTCACCATTGACCCCTTGACAGCTACCACGTCCAGGGGGGCGGGTTCATACGTGAGAGACAGTTTTCCATGAGGGTGACGATTTCTTACCAGCACCTCATCCCCCAGCGCGATGTGTGGGGGTCTGAGCCCCCTCCGGATGTTCTCCATCTGTGTCCTGACCTGTCTGTCCTCTTCCACCTGCTCATTGTCGATGACGGCGGGGTCTCTGTCCCCCACCTCCGGTATGACATCTCTCGGGCACCGCTGGAATAGTGCTTCTGCCGGAGCCACCCCCGTAGACGAATGAGGGGTGGTGCGGTACCCTCGTAGGAATACGTACAGAGCCCTCTGCAAACACTCCCCTTTTCCATGGGCAATGCGGAACACCTTGTTGAGGGTGCGCATCATTCGCTCGGCCTCCCCGTTGGCGCGGGGCCACAGCGGGGTGACCCGCCGGTGTTGAATTCCATACTCTTTCATGAGCTCTGCGAAACTCTCCCCCTGGAATGGGGCTCCGTTGTCCGAGCACAGCACAGAGGGGAGGCCATGAGTGGCAAAGATCTTCTCCAGCGCCACCACCACGTTCTCAAACGCCACTGAGTCTATAAACTCAACTTCCGGGTACCTCGACCACTCGTCTACCACCACTAGAAAATGCGTGCCTCTGGATGTAGACCCAGAGTCGGCGTGCACCACTTCCCATGGTCGAGTCCTGCGGGGCATTGCTTCAATGGACGGTTCCTTCTGGGCCGGGGCCGCCGCCTGACACCACACACAAGAGGCCACGAACGCCTCCACCTTCCGCTCCAACTCAGGAAACCACACCTTCTGACGGAGGCGAGCTTTGGTTTTGGGGGCCCCTTGATGACCTTGGTGCGCCAGCGCGATGACCTGTGCCACTTTGGCCTGGGGCACTACGATCCTTTCCCCTCTTAGCAGTAGCCCCGACTCGGAGAATGTTAGTTCCTCTCTCACTCTCCACAACTGCTCGAGAGTGACCCTGGCCTCACATGTTCTTCGCTCCACCGCCTCCAGCACTGTCTTCCAGGCACCCTTCTGCATGGCCTCCTTCAGGATGGAGAAACACTCGTCGCCTTTCGAAGCCGCCTCAAGTTCCTCCACCTGCATGGAGTTGGGTGTCGCAGTCTCTATGACCAGGCAGACGTGTTCGTCGGCTTCCTCCGCCGACGCCGACACCTGCGAGTCGTTCCTGGGGTGTCGAGATAGGTAGTCCGCCGCATTGTTGGCACCGGGACGATAGGTCAATGACACCCCATACTCCAGCAGGGCGAGCATCCAACGCTCAATCCTCACTGGCGGGCGAGATGACGAGCCCGCCATGATCGGCAACAGCGGCTTGTGGTCAGTGACCACGGTCACGGGACGCCCCAGAAAGTAGAGGCGGAAGTGCCGACAGCCCCACAGCACCGCCAGGGCCTCCCTCTCGATTTGAGAGTAACGTTGCTCAGTGTCAGACAGGGCCTTGCTGGCGTATGCTATTGGCCGGACCTCCTGGTCTTTTCCCACTTGCGTGAGCACTGCCCCTAGCCCATATGGGCTGGCATCCACCACGATCTCCGTCTGCAGGCTCGGGTCAAAGAATGCCATGGTGTCATGCGCCGCTAACGCCCCTTGAATATCGTCAAATGCCGCCTGTTCCAGAGGGCCCCACTGCCAGGTGGTGTCCTTCTTGGTGAGCGACCTCAGGGGCTCAGAGCGGGATGCGAGATTTCTGATGAAACGGCCGCAGTAAGTAACCATCCCCAGAAAACTCCTCACCTCCGCGACATTTTCGGGCGGGCGCGCCTCCTTGATGTCTCTCACTTTGCGGGGATCTGGTGACACCCCATCCGCCTTGAATACGAACCCAAAGAATTTGATCTCTGTCTTCAGAAATTCGCACTTGTCCTTGTGTAAAGTGAGGCCCAGCAGACGTAGCCGTTCAAAAGTCTTGGACAGGCGTGACAGATGCTCCGTTTCCGATTTGGCGTACACTAGGATATCATCGCTGATATTAAGGACGCCCTCCAGATCCGCCAGTGCACCTCTTATTATGTTTTGAAAGACCTCCGCTGCCGAGGACACCCCAAAGCTTAGTCTTTTATATCGATAGAGACCCCGATGTGTGGTAAAGGTAGTAATGTACCTGGACTCGGGGTGCAAGACCACCTGATGATAGCCCGATCTCAGGTCGAGCTTAGAGAAAAACCTTGCACCCTGCAGCTCCGCAATAATGTCATCGATGGTGGGGGTGAGGTGTCGCTCCCTCTTTATGGCCTTATTAGGCAGCCGCATGTCCACACAAATTCTCACAGCATCGGGTTGCTTGGGCTTGCGGGCGATGACAATGGGGGACACCCAGGGGGTGGGTCCTTCAACCTTTTGGATTATGTCCAACCCCACGAGGTTGTCAAGTTCACGATCCACCAGATCCCTGAGATGGAAAGGGACCCGTCGGTGCTTCAGCGCCACTGGTTGTATGGATTCATCGATATGGAGCCGGACCGGCTCACCCACCAGCTGTCCAATGCCCTCAAACAGGGATCCATGTTTGGCCAGGAGGACCTGGATGTCCTCTAAGTATACTGCGTATGCGAACGTGACAATACCCAGTGCCTCCGCCGCGGCACAGCAGAGCAGGGTGTTGTCGCTCACCGGTGTAACGTAGAATCAAGCCCGTATGTGTGAGTCCCCATACTGCACACGGGCCACGAATACACCGTCTAGAGGCAAAGGCCGGTCCCCGCCGAAGGTGAATATGCGTGCCCTCGGCGCAGCCAGCGCAGGCGGGGCCAGCATGGTCTTGTAATGCTGTCGGGCCATTACATTTACAGATGCGCCAGTGTCCACTAGCATCGGCACAGAGTCTCCATTAACCAACACGTTACACCTGGGTTGTCTTTTGGAGCGGGACTTGAGTACGCTCACACTGGACACGAAAAACACGTTCTCCTCGTCCTCGTCCTCCTCCTCCTCCTCCTGAGGGGCTCCTTCGTCACCTTGGTCCACCTGGGCAACGTTGGAGGCCCTCTGGGGCCGGAAGAAGCCGGCTCGAACTGGTCCCCTCGGCACAATTTTGGGGGCGGCAGACTTACACATTCTGGCGAAATGGTCAGGGCCTCCGCATCTGCCACATTTGACTCCCGTTGCCGGGCACTCCGCGGGGTGCGGGAGATCGTAGCCACACTTCGGGCAGGAGACATTCGACCCCTGCGCGCGCTGGCTCTGATTGTTCATGGGGCGCCTTAACCCGCGGCCTCTTCCGACCGCACAGATCTCTTCCACCTTGGCTGGGCGAATACCCGCTTCCATCCTGGTTGCCCGCAGTTCAGAGACCTCGTGGCACCTCCCCAGTTCTAGGATGCGAGGGAGGGTGATGCCCGGCTCTCGCAGGATCTGGCGTCTCAGTTTCCCAGAGCTGCACCCCTGAATGAGTTGGTTCCTAATCATGACCTCGGGGTCATTCCAGGCACACGGTGCTGCCAGACGCCGCAGCCGCCCAAAGAATACATCCAGAGTCTCATCATCTTTTTGGCGAGCCGTTCCCATAAGAAAACGTTCATAGTCCGCATTGGCCATTGGCAGAAAATGATTATGGAGTGCCTCCTTTGCCGCAGCAAACGATCCGTCCACCGGCTGCAGGGACATAAATACCTCATGCACCGCCGGACCAGCAGAGTACAGGAGGGTGGCCAGCTTGCCGTCGTCCGTTGTTTCCATTGTGGCCCTGAAGTACATCTCCAGCCTATCCATCCACATCTTCCACCTCTGTCCCAGGCCCGATGGAGCACCCGAGATATCAAACTCACGCATTGGCTGTAGGGACCCCGGTGGTTTCGGCGGAGGGGCAGGTGGAAGCACAGGCGGTGCCGGACCCACAACAGCAGGAGCAGCAGCAGCAGCAGCATCCTGGTTCATGGTGGAAAGCGCACAGGCACCCCACAAGATTGGCAAGAAAGGGGCCGCAACTCACCACCAGCCGTGATCTTCGTGAAGGTGTCACTCCAGCCAGCATGCAGACAATGATGTGTCCAAAAATTGAGTAGAGGAAGAGACAGACTCCTATTGCAACAGCAGGCTCCCCATGGAGTCTCCCTGCCTTTGCTCGACAATAATCGTGAAAATTGTCAAAATTTCCTCACGAAATTGACATGTGCTGTGTTCAGCGACCATCCGCCGCTGAAATTTCCAAAAATTAAGCCCGGATGGCTCACCGACGCTTCGTTATGAAGCCGTGAGTCTCCGAAGCCTGTTCATCAAAATGGCCGCCGGCCGCGTGCGTCGCTTCCTTCTCTGCGGTCGGAGTTCGTCGCGCGCTCACATACGATCATCTGCGCTGCGGCGGAACTCCCCCGCGTGTCCCAGGAAGCGATCCCGGTCTCGTCGCCACTGTTAGCGGTCTCCGATGGGCCGCCTCCGTGAGCCCCCCACCCCCTGTGGTAATGAGACACAGAGACGGAGATGTTGTCGGTGTGGGCTCCCCGGTGAACTGACATCACCAGGAGCCGCCCCGTTTATTTAAACTGGCACGCGACGGAGTTGACGTCACTCCGTCGCGTGCGTACCCTTAAAGGGGCAACGCCACAAGTGCCGTACCCCAAAACCCTCCCCACTCTTTTTAACCTCTTGTTCCACCACCTATATATTTGGATGAGTTTTTCGATGGAATTCCTTCGAAGTAAATTACTTAAAGGAATTCCTGTCGGAAAAACGACAGGGTACCATACGCCATATCCATAGTAGAGACTGAGCATGGAGCCTTAGTCAGGTGTTCCCTGCAACTCCCCGAGCAGGCGCATTTCACCCCTAGATACAGATAGGTGTTAGCAACCTTCATTATTTCCACTTTCCTCTGCATGGGGCCTTTGATTGGGGCCAGCCAAAATGCATGAGTGAGGTTTCTGAAAAGGTAATGACCAAATGTCTTTCTGCAAAGGCCTTATGAATGGCTGTATACCTTGTCTGTGAGTGCTATGATGCTTAGAGCAGGGTATTATATCAATATGGTTTGGTGAAATTTCAGAGGGGTCTCAAGAGACATGTAAATGAAGATTAGCATTGGTCGCAGGAATCCTTGTGAGGGACTTCTTTGATGATGCAGATCTCGTGTGTTGCCCTCCCACACGGCACACGTTTTATGACGGACTGAAACCCATGTCAACCAGCTCCATAAAAGCGAGTAGACTGCCTTAGATATGCAGAAGTTTATCTAATGTGTTATTGTACATCTACCACCTACCATAAACTCTGCCTGCAGCATAGAGCACCTTGATTGTGCGGCAGCCTCGGGCCTACCCAATTTACTACTTTAGACTTGGATCTATGAGACCGCTACAGCAGGATAACATTAATACAGGAGACCAGTCGCTAAGTGTGGGACCGGCATTCAAACCTGTGCTGCTCTGTGTTGTCTTGCTTCCAAGACAAACGCGTTGCCCCAGAGCTATCCTACTCGAACAGTCCTTCCACCCAACCGGTGTAATCACATACAGTCGCCACAGAAAGGTCATCTGGCTTCTGTGCTGTCCATGGTTTTGGGCATGACAGAGACTCGAAAGAGCTGTGGTTGCTATTTTGGACAAAACTAATTTGAGTTGGTTGAATAGCCATATCCCCCTCTTGGCCTGCCCATCCACAGTGTTTAATGCCTACTTATCAGCAACACATTCTGCATCCTTGGGCTCCTCTGTTGGCCTGCGTTTGCCGCGTGCACCAATGCACCAGCCATGCTGATTCCCTACACACAAATGAGCATCATTTCAAATGGGTCCTGCTTGTTTGCATTACACAATCTCACATGTTCGCTCTGGCGATTGCTTCCAGGTGCCTGGCCTCACACTTTCGCTGGGATGTTTATGTTTTGCGCTACACTGCTAACTCCTAGGAGGATATACAGGCAGCAATTATTTCTTCTGCGATTTCAAAACAATCCTTATTGACCATGGTTGCCTTCTGGTCTTGTGTAGATCTCAATTGCTACAGAAGCTTTCCTGGAGAATATATCAAATGATATGCAGTCAATTATTGCCCGTTAATCTTACTCTAGCCGAATGGTGCATGCAGATCTTCCATTGCAATTCCTCAAATCACGGCCAGACATGTATCAATTTCGATCGGTGTGTGGGTTTACGAATAATAAGGATAGCATCATTGTGAGAATCACAATACTAAATTGCATTAGTACCTGGCGAGGGACAATGAGATTTCTCTTAGTACCCCGTTCTTATGGGCCGGGGTACTAATAGCAATAGGCCTCGAGCAGGGGTGGCATTACCAGTAATGCCCCGGGGCCTTAGTTAAGGCCCTCGCTTTGCTCGGGTCTGTAACTATGGGCCACGGGGCATTACCCGAAGTGGGTAATGCCCCGTTATTAACTTCAGGGTAGATCTGATTTTTTCTAGATCCTGATCTAATAGATCTTCACTATCAAAAGCACCTGGCCACCTTGGACTGTGTCCCTGCATTTAACAATAATAATTCCCCAGCAACCAGGGATGGGCTCTAATTGACATGAATCCCTAATGATCACCATTGCTTTGGAAAACAATTTACCTGTTGTGTAAGCACCTTACAAATGCACAATAAATTAATAAATAAAGCCCGCCATCGAAACTTCACGAGGCTTCTCTTATGAACAAACCCACATTCCCTCCTGGCCCGGGATTGTTGCAGCGTATTATATCATGGTACAGCTCCAACTTTTGCAAAGCCGTGTCCCACAACTTTTCGGCGGAACTGTGCGATGTTCCAAGACAGCGCCATCAGTGTGTTCCAGTACAATGGGGTTGCCTTGTTGCTTATCCCTACCTCTAGAGTTGTAACGGCAGCTGGCACAGAACATGCAATATAAATGTTCGACTTTTCAGTTCTGGACAGTGAAGAGGGCGATAGGATTCGCTCTGATGGTCTGGAGCCGGGTCGCCGATATCTTCTTCGGACATCCAGCGGCGTGCTCTGTAGCTCTTTGCAAGCTATCACTTGCTAATCCTGACCCATTGTTCACGGCCTGCTGAAAGTTTTGCATTATTGAGGGCCAACCCATGGCAGTGGATGGCAACATTTGCCATCGTCCTCCCTTGCTTGCGGACCGCATCATAACCAATATTAATTGCCACAATCTACTGACTTGATTACACCAGAGACGTCATGTAGTTCCACAATGTTACTGGAAATTAGATGGACCAGGTGGGCACTAGGAACTCTAAACTCTCAGTGAGCCACAGTTCCTTCCTTCGGTTTCTTGACGCCACTTGGGATCCTTGCATTAGCGTGGCAGTGTGCATGGTTAGAATTTCAGTCAATTTATTTAATTGGTTCTAGGAACTTTGCCTTCAGGTTCCAGCTTGCATCATTTCATCAGGCAACCACTTTGGCTACTGGCCCTAGAATGTTCTCTCTGGGTTTCAGTTTTTACTCTTTCTCCTTTCAACCTGCCTCATATCAGGCTCGTAAAAACGTGCTTTCCTGTCCCAACCGACAGCCTTGCTACTTGTAAACACTTTCTCGATGTTGTTTCCTTGGAAGTGCTCCTGGGACCTACTCCTCGCGTCCCGCGGCCTCCTCGGTTCTCCTTCTCTGCTTCTCTGCACTGATGGCTGTTCATGAGCATCGCTCTTCTGTGGGTTCCCCTCACCATCTCCTGTTCACCTCGTAGCCTAGTCTCATGTGCACACTTCCCGGGAAACACTCTGATGCTCTGTGTGGTCCTAGAATCCGGTGTTCCTCCACCACACGTCAAGTTCTATCAGTGATATCTTGCTGTCTTGGCCCCCCTCAGCTGTGTCCTCTCTGCTGCTTATGGGCGCCGTGTCTGACATTCACCTTCAGTACACGTGCCCCTTTTTTCCCTGTCTCTCTGTGGCTTCTTTGCACGCACTAACACTGCAGCTCTGTCAGAACTCTTGGCTGCTCTTTTCTCTCTCCGAGAGTACTTTGGGTAAGTCATTTGATCATAGTCATGGAAGACAGACTCATTTCTTCATGTTATGTTCACTGACTCGGTGATCACTTCTCCAAGGCATCAATGGGGCAATGTAATTATTCTTTCTCACCACTTCCTTGGATAATAACATTTTATGCAAGTTTAATTTGAAGGAGGGAAATTTGTGTTAGCCAAGTGGGTGTCCTGAGGAATCTCTTGTGTAAAGTGCATACAGGTTAAATGCAGTTGCCATCTTGAAATAATGTTGCGTGCCTTTTAATACAATTGGTGCTAAAAACGAAACTTTGATCAAGCAACATTTCACCCAAATAGACTCTGAGCAAACGTGTATCATGTTATCCAGGTCATTTGCTAGCAAAATGTTAACTCTCAGCAATAATCAGTGGATGTTTTTAAGACTGTTTCTGGCTGAGCTCTTTCAGAGGGCACTTAAGCTCACCTGAAGCATGCAGGTACAAACCTCATGACAGGCATGCTCAAGCGCCTATCAGCTGTGCTACTGACACCCTTGCTTGCTCTATAAGAAAAGGGAGTATACCGTCATTTCATCAACAGGCATTTTTACGACTGCCTTTTTACGTGGACACTATTACGAAAACGTCATCTGGGGAAAGGGCAGATAAGGGCTTGGGGGGCTCTGGAATAGTTAAAAATCGGTGGAGAAGGGCAGTTTGGGGGGAAATCCCCCCAAAAAATGCAACTACTTTTTTTGTAATACTGTCCACGTAAAAAAGGCAGTCGTAAAAAAAGCCTGTCGGCGAAATGACATGGAACCATTGCAATATAGGCAGAAGAATCTGAGACATATCTTTACATCGTTGCCGCGGCGCCACTATGGCTCTCAGCATCAGCTTCAACGCATTGGTTATGGAGCGTCACATTTTAATTTTAAAAAGAGGACGGGGTATGGCAAGGTTGGAAATTGAGGGGAGCTGGGAGCTATTTAGCCCCTGCTTGTAGTCTAGCAGAACCTGGATAGTTTGAAACCAACAGCTACCAGGAACTACTTTTGGCCCCCCATATGAACTGATGTGAATATAACCAAGTGCATTTGGTATAATCTATAAACATTAGGACACATCTATACAACATTGAAAGCGTAAGAGGTCATAAATAATCAACGTAATGATATGTTTGCATCTCATGTGGCGGCTTGATTTTCGTAATGCAATGTTGTAGCTGCTCATTCCCCATTGGTAGCTCCTGGTCACTGGATAATGCTGATATCCAGGAGCTGCCTTTAGCTCCTGCGTATCCAATGTTAATTTTGGTACCAATATGGTGAAAAAGTAATGGGGAGACCTATGGGTGAGTTCCCCATTTTGTACAATAACAAAGAAGATACTCCAGCAATGATGCATTTAGAACTGATCCTATGACACACTGATGGTTTTAGCCCACGTAAAACATGTAATGACATGGGCCTGCCCTATTAGACATATATGTATTATCATCAAAATAGTGCTAGATCTCTCTTAAAACTTTTATCTTTGTGAAACAGTTCACATATCGTATTTCCGGAGTAACTGGGCAGCATGCATGCTGTTTGCCTACAATAAGGGAGTGTGGAAAGAGCTTGGGCTGGAATCCTTGACCTCTGCTTTGCTACTGTTGAACATCTCGATGGAATCTTTTTGTAATCCATACTTATTGCCACCTAGCAATTCGTTTTCACCATTAAGTTCAGCATTAATGATATTAGTGCCCTATCCTGTGGCCTTGATCTGCTTCTCCCACTGGTCCAATTATATCCATGGAGCTGTGTGGGTAGGGGCATAGGTCTCTGTTGTCATCTATTTTAGGATGTAGATTTGATCTCCATTTCGTTTGCTGCTGGGAGTTTTTGTCAGATTGGCCCGCCACTCATCTCCAAGGCCACTGATCATGATTTAAATCAGTTACAATCAGCCAAACCTCTGTAGAAGTGACTCATGATCAGATTTCAACCACTCCTTAAAATGCTCAATCTGCCTTGAGGTTTGGGTTCAACACATCTGTTCATTCTAAACAATCAATTTGTTGAATCAATTTCTGTTGGAGTAAATGCATCATATAAGTCTAACCTAGTAGTAAATGAATTCAGTGAACAGAGAAAAGCTGCCTAAATGTTAAAACTAGTTGACCCAGCACGTACTCTTGTCTATTCGAGCTGCTTGAATCAGAGTCTGAATCTTTAGAGCCACGTTGAGTTTAACTCTTAAGGTTTGAATTCGGACCACCATTGTTTAAATAGGTTTCAATGTGATTGAAGCCAGTTTACCAATGCCTAATGCAGAGGCAGTGTGTCACAATAAAAGCGACGTTCCTCAAATCTTCTGACACACACAAAAGGCAGTGAGAGTTGTGGGGTGTCCGGCGCAACAGGGTTGACGAATGGGGGTGTGTAGGGGCTCCGCTATGCAGGAGAATGGACTGACTCACGGATCTGGTAGCCTTTTTCTGAAGTCACTTTCTTTATATCTGCAGTGGCATTCGCAGACACCGGCAGTGAGTATAATATATGCTGGCAGTGACGAAAGTCACAACTGTGCCACGGATACGCTTGGTTCAGCAGTCATTCCAGACCAAAAACTCTTCTCAGATAACCTTCTCTACAATCCAGAAGAAAACTCAGTGCCCTTTTGCATGAATCTGTGTATTGTGTAATTCTATCCGTTTTTTCAATATTGCATATATTTTGCAGTCGAATTTGATCCATTTTGTACGGTTGTGTAAACTTTACTACTGGGCAACTTGATCCTAACGTAGCAGCATCCATTTGGACACAAAGGGCGATCCCCTTTCCCTGTTAGCTTCCTTGCTTTCGCAGCTGCATGAGTTTTTGATAAGTAACTCTTTCTTTTTCAGAAGACAAGGCAAGGCTGAAACCAGTTACCTCCACTGACGGTGTTCGCGATTACTCTGCCCTACACATATGAACGCCGGGACCCCTGAGAATGCCAACCCAGATTCAGTATTACAACTCCTCTCCTTCAGTGACTGGCATCCTGCAGTCTCAGTCATCACCTGGGGATGGAACGGCTGCCCGGCCCAGAGATGCCTACCCAAGCGCAACAGTGCCTCGGATCCGCCCCTCAACCGGTAAGCGCTGTTGCAGAAGAAGCGGTTGAATTGGGGGAAGTTTCCTGTGCTTCGCAAAGTGTGTGCCTGCACTGCCTGTGCATTCTCACATTGGGCTGTTACCTGTGCAGTGTCAGGTCGGGTCGAGGGCTTTGTCTTCTTGGTTTCGTAATAGTGTGAGGGAATAAGTAAAAGGACATAAACGAGCTTTGTAGGAACTCAGCCGACAACATCAAGGCAGTGATTGGAAAAGGCCATTCCTGATGAAGTCATTATTAAAAGATTTAGGTTTCAGCCTTTTGTTTAATGAAGATAACGTGCAATTAAAAGGGTCTATTGAATATTTATGTCAGAAAACCACTTGGGGTTGTGAACACAATTTGGAGTGGATACTGTGTCTACGGACTCATGCATTATATGCAAACTTCCGGCTGGATCTCTTACCCTTAGCTAACTTGGTGGCTGAGTGGGATCATTTCAAGTCTGAATTGTGTCCATTTTGTACATCAATTACTGAATCCCTATATCAATGTGTCCTTTTACCCTCTATACATTGACTATGAAATGTATGATAACTTGTTTCTAATAGAATTGTAAGTTGTAGGGCTGATTTTATGTTTTTTAGTGTTTTGACTGTAGCGGAGGTTGTTTTGAGGTTTTCTAAACTTTTAGATGCTGTGTGACGTAAACCTGAGCATTATATGGAATTGGTGTATTGAATTGCTGATTTTTTAATGATTTATTTATTTATTGAATGTTATATTTGTTGCTACGATGTTCGTCATTTTATAGATATAGGAATTTTGGATCCACATTTTTATTATTACTACTACATAAGGAGTTATTATAATGCTGTTACCTTTAAGTACTGATGCTGCATGCATTCAAACACACACACACACACACACACCTGTTGAGGTGTCCATCACGGCTGGGCTGGCCTGTAGGGAACTCTGGAGATTTCCCAGGAGGCCTCTGCACCCTGGGCTTCTTTTTTGTGGTATTTCAAATGTTCGCATGGGGAACATTTTCAGCTTGCTGAAAATATGTAATATGAGGTCACTTTGAAAATTATTTCCAGGGCCTCTTTTGGTTCCCAGTCCACCCATGGTGCTCATGTTCCCCATCTGCAAAGGAGCGCACCACCCCTCTATTTTGGAGATACCCTAGTAAATGTCTGCCAACCCTTTTTATAGGGATTTGCTAAGCACATGCTCTATGATGAAGTCTGGAAAGCTATGCAGACCCCTATACTCACTCTGGAACCAGACCCCTCCCCTGGCACACCTCAGACAGCCAATGAAGACGCTTACTCATTGCATGAAAGAAGAAAGGAGACTGCTCAGGTCTGGAAGGTATTATGGCAGGTGGCCCCTGAGAAGGTCTTGGGTAATGTCCAGACCACAGTTGTCTCTCGGAGTGATCTCAAGTGGGTTACCATTCCTTCACTGATTGTGCCCCTTTATTCAATTTCTACTTGGTTCCAGTGGCTGCAATGTAGTGTGAAGTACTGGCAAGTATGGAAGCCCATTTGTGTTGTTAAAAGTCTTCTTAATGCGGATTGTTTTTCACAACTTTATGAAAATCTATAAAACTATCCTCAAATGCTCTGGTTTTTCTTAGTGACCTTTCGATGCTAAATCTCTCTTGTGGTTTAGAAGTGAAAGGCGGGATTACGTAACTCGAGCATATCCTACACTTACTTGTCCCGGTCCTCAGAGAAGCAGTGGCCCACACCCTGTCTCGGGAGGATAGCTCAGGGCAACGTGCTCGCCTTGGAAGCAGGACGACATGGAGCAACACAGGTTCGATCCCCGGGTCCACGCTTGGAAACCTCTTGGTATTAAGCGTGTTATAAATAACCTATTATATCATACCACCCAGGCCTTCTTCTGTTAAATGTGCTTCCTGTAGTGGATACTCCCTCCCCCCAAAGGCATAAAGGGTAGCATTCCCCCCAAATCCACCAGTGCATGACCAGGCGAGGGGACCAACCACAAATACCCCACGGTGTTAGAGTCAGGACGTCGAAATGAGGCGAGGAACAGAAGGTATGATATCGACTACTGGTAAGTAATCAGAGCGTTGCACCTCCATATATCGTCCTTGTCTGAGTTCTCCAAGTAGATGCTATATCAAGCATGGTTGCGGACACAGAACATGTAACAGAGGCAACACCAGGTCAGGACTAATCTACACCAGTGACATTATTTCTAGCAAAAACTAGCCACGAACACCCTAGTCTTTAATATGATGAACGGCTAAGCCAAAGGCAGAAGCACAGATCATATTGGTAATAAGAGTGTTCAGATCCCCAAGCAAGTATTAGTAATTGCCACCCCTTAGATGGCTGACCAAGAGAAGGCAACGTCTTTGGGACCTCTTCACTAAGCGCCATTTGTGAGGGGGCCTTAGCCAAGCCAGAGGCTGTGTAAGAGGATTCAATTCAGCACTACAGTCAAGTCAACGCCTAGTCTAGAATACTGAATGAAAACCCTTATTGATATATCTTTATGTCCAGTTCATGCGTTCTGGATGACTACCCCTATATTACACCCCTCTCTTGGAATCCTCCTGACCCCACTGAGCCAAGAAGTAGTTCTGTTTTGCAAGTTAAAAGGTTTAATTGATAGTTTCAACAATAGGTATATATATCACACTTTAGAATAAATTAATAATTGAATAGCACACTTAATCTGATATGATAAAGATTAACAACGGAGAATCTGGCACTAGCACACTTCTTGATAATCACTAAGGAGTTGACATGAAATGGATAAGATAGCAACAATACTTTTATGGTTTCAAATGGATGCAATGTGGAATGAAATGCAGTACAGAAAATAACTTGATAGGATTTCAGCAAAAGACAATGTAATCACTTTCTTGGACAATTCACCCCCCCCTTTTATGCTATGCAAGGAAATGGAAGGGAGGCACACAGTTCTCAGAAATGCAATCAAATGTGATTCAGTTAACCCCAGCAAGCTTAGACTACAGAAGTTGGAAACACAGGCAAAATGCTTTGATATGTGCTGGCAATGGAGTGAAAATATGTTAAAATGCTTTTAATTCCCTCTAGAGGTTCAGGGTGAGTGGTATCTAGTTAATATTATTCCAGGCTCACACTAGCAATGATTCAGGGATAATTAGCAGGTTAAACGAATTTCTGGCAAATGGAAGGCAAGCAGCAGCAGATTTTTACACGTGAAGAAATTTGCAAATCGCTGCAAAATTCGCGAATGCCTGTTCCCGCGATTGCGGTAAAAGTATAAGGGGTAGGAATGTGGTTCTTGGTGCGATTAAAAGCTAAGATTCTAAGCTTTCAGATGAAAGTTACTGCAAGTCTCTAAGACAAACGGTCGCGGAGATATGAGCGATTTAGTGAAGGTCGTTTTTGGTTTTGCAAATTTTAAACGCAACACTTTTTCAGCTTTAAAAATGATGGCAGAATAACACAATTGCTAAGCTGCAGTTCTACTTAGATTAAAAATGGATTGAATTATATGATTTTAACTAAGAGATGTGTTCTGAGTTTTGCTGAGTACTCATAAGAGATTTTGAATCGGAAAGCGACTTGGTCACGGACTTCAGCCTGGTCAGGTCTTCCCGAGTTCCGCTCACAGCGCCTGGCCTCTGGAACTGCTCACAGCATCGGGGTCAGCACTCTGGATACAATGGCCTGGTCTCTGCTAGGCACCGGTTCTCTGGGTCGGGTCCTGCCTTCTCTTTGGATATTTCTGTCACCGGGTTCTTGCAAAAGTTCTTGGCAAAATTCAGACGGCGTCAGCCGGCTGTCTGAAGAGTTCAGTTGCAAAAAGATTTTCAGGCCTGTTGACAAATACTCTTGCTGGCAGTGGCCTTTTTGGTTAAGGTTCTGTAGTCTCTGTTTATCTTGGAGTCTAAGTGTTGGCTCCTTGAAGGTTGATGGAGGTAAGTATGGATTTTTCCGGCAGAGCGTCCCGCTGCAGATGGAAATGAATGTCTCTACCTAAGTTTCAGTGGTCCATTTATATGTTCTGCAAGTGGGTGTGTGTGTTGGTCATAACTAAACTTGCCCCTCTCACTTGTCATGGGTCCAGCTTTCATTTCTCCCCTGATTGGGGGAGCTAAGTTGTGTCAGAGTGATGTCAGCCATTTATGATCTCTTGAAAAAACTCCCCTGTCATCTGTGCACCCAAATCTATATATGATCAAAATACATATTTCACAGTTACACAGTTGTTTGAAATTACATACCCATGTCACATATCACATGAGGTATACTCTGTCCCAAATCTGCTGTTTCTAAGAGCTTGCATTCAAAAATGGCAACTTTTAGCACTTTTTAATGTGCTAAACAACATTGGATCTTCATTAAATTTTATACAACTGTTCCTCACATATCTACCCAAATACCAATGCATTTTCGTTTGTCTAGCTGAAACAGGGAGTCTGTAATATTAATAAACAGCAGGGTTTTGTCCCAGAATATCCCACAATTTGGAGTTTGGGCTTGAATTAAAGGTACATTTTTTAAATTAAGTCTCTCAAAGTTATACATTTCTGTCATTTGATTACAAAGAGTTATCAGTGTTTTTGTAAAATATATATTTTACTTTCAATTCAGTCCTCAGAGTGTTGGAGTCCGCCTCCAAGACTTGGGTGGGTCAGTCACATGTCTTCTGGCAGGCAGGCCTTTGTTGACAGTAAAACAGTAAAAATCAACATATTCCTTTCAGAGGAGAGGGGCCATTGTGTGGTCTCTGGGAAGCTGACATCAGGAGGCCAGGGAGCCACTTTGCATTTAATTAACAGAACCCTGTGATTTCCTGGCTTCTTGTGTTGAGTTCTGAAGTGTCAAGAGTTCTCAGGACAGGCAACCCCTTTGAACTTTTGATGAAATGAGACCCCTTTCTTTGCACTAGACAGTTTTGCAAGACAGCTCTCCTGTCAGAGTTTAGACCGCCAGCGCCACCCTCAGGATTTTGCGGTTACTGCATCCATCCTTGGGATTTTTTTTAGATTGATTCATTTCAGCAAGTGATATTACATGGAGTATATTGTCCATGTTCAGGACATGGCATTGGTGTGTTTCTGAAGTAAAGTAATTCTGTGCCCATGATTTTGCCATATTTGACATTCAAGAAAAATGAATTCCCCACAATTCTAGGTGGCTTTTGGCAATCAGCATTGCCATTCCCAATGGTTTCAGACTACTGTGCGGGTAGTCCAATGGTGGTTTTAGGCAGTGCCCTTCTGTGCCCATAACATCAGCAAAATGGGTGGCAGCCTATTCTTCATGCCCTTCCCTGGGCATCTTCTGGGAAGTTCTGGCCATCATGATGTTTTCAACGCCAGTACTGCCCAGTTTTTGAGGTAGGGCTCGGATGCATGGGTAAAAACATCCCACAAGCCCCCCTCTTGCGATGGCCATTCTGTTTCCTGATGGGACTCGCAAGACCTGGGATGTTTCCTCATCTTCTTCCAATAGATGGCACAGTTCAGCATCTTTTCCTCCATCCGGTGGATCGATCGGTTCTCCTCGCCGGTCCTGATGGGAATATTGGGCGGTACCCCGGCCCATTGCGTCTCTGCTCCCGGTCTCCGGATCATCCTCCTTGGCCCGTCTCCAGGTTTTCTTTCTCCTAGGACGACAAAGGAAGAGCGGCAATACCTACTCATAGACGTTTTTCCACCACTGTTGAGATAGTGGGGCAGCATATGCATTTCATCATAACGAAACATTACATTCTTATTTTGATAAAAAAACAGTATAACTAAGAGACAGTTTCATGCAAATCACAATATTTTAGAGACTAGATGTGGTATGTTTTATGATTGGAACTGAATTAGTCTGAGTCAGTACCCGCTTGGATTCCAGAGGATTCCTCCAGTTGTTGCAGAGTGTGCCTGGGATGGCAACACTTCAACTGGTTTATGTGGACCCACTTGTCTTCCCCCGCTGCCAAAGGACCTTTGGGGATGTGGATTTTGTAGGCCACAGGGGAGATCTTGTCGATGATCTCAAAGGGTCCCTTCCACGTAGGCAAAAATTTCCGCTGTTTTGCCTGGTTTCTTTGGAAGTTGTATAGATAGACCTGGTCCCCCACCTGATATTCCTTCCTGGAAGTCTTCAGGTCATAGTGGGTCTTCATGCTATCAGCCGATCTTTCTAGATTCCGCTGAGCATAAGCAAAAGCATGTTGGAGGTGTTTCCTTAAATTCTCCACATACTCATGAGTTGTGGAGGCATTTATCAGTGTCTGCTCTTGGGTCCTGTAGAGCAAATGCTGCGGAAGCACCATCTTGCGCCCAGTCATCAACTCAAATGGTGACATTTTGGTTGCAGATGAAGGGGTAGATCTGATGGCCATTAGGACCAGAGGTAATCGGATATCCCAACTTGGCCCAGAATCTGCCACAAACTTCTTTAATATGCTCACAATGGTTCGGTTATATCTCTCTACTGCCCCAGAAGAAGCTGGCCTGTAAGCAATATGCAACTTCCTTTTGACCCCCAGTATCTCCCACATCTTTGTCATTACTTCACTGGTGAAGTGGCTACCCCTGTCTGACTCAATCCTTTGAGGTAGACCAAAACGGTAAAAGATGTGGTTAATCATCAGGGCAGCTGCGGTTTCTGCCTTGCAATTTGGGGCTGGGAGACATTCCACCCACTTGGTAAACAAGCATGTCACAGTCAACATGTACTTATTCCCCCTAGCAGAGCGAATCACAGGGCCTACAAAGTTGATTTGTAAATCTGACCATGGCAGTGTCATCCCCCGCTTTTGGAGAGGCGCACGGTGTGTGAGGGATGATGGCTGAAATTGTGCACACACAAGACACCCCTTCAAGTATTGGTCGAGGTCCTGCCCCATGTGTGGCCAGTATGCAACCTCTCTTAAGATTTCCAGTGTTGTCTGAAACCCCTTATGACCGGCGGTGGCCGCATCGTGGGCGTGACTTAACATCAGGCTTCGGAATGAGGTAGGAACCACCCACTGATCGTGGCCAGCTTTGGATTTCCTTACCAGCAAACCGTCTTGGATTCGGAACATTTTTGGACATTTCATCAACACTCTTAGGTCCTCTTTCCCAATGTAATCGGTATCCGTCAGGGGAAAGTTCTCAGGGTCCTCAAGATGTTGGTAAAACTTACCAATAACTGGATCCCCCTTCTGAGCGGTAATCAAATCAGCATCAGGGGTCTCCTTGCTCCATTGGGCAATTGAAAGGTTGTTGTGAGCATTTGTCTGGGACCTAGTGATAGCAGTGACCTGGATTTCCCCCAACAGGGACTCAATCTCAATTAGATCCCCTTGGATGGCCCCGGTTTTGGCCAGCTGATCAGCTAAGTCATTTCCAGTTTTGTCTGGTCCCTCTACTTTGGAATGACCCTTGATCTTTTTCCAATAGATGGTCATCTCATTCGAGGTGACCAGATCATCAATGTTTTGGATCAACTTCCCATGTTTCAAGGGTTTGTTATTAGCACATAACATGCCTCTGGTTTTCCAATTAACCAGGTGCTCCACGAACCCGTTCCGTACATAATCCGAATCTGTGATTATGACCAGTTCGCGGAGTTGATGCTGGACAGCAGTGAGGATGGCCTGATGCACAGCCATCAATTCTGCCACCTGACTACTTCGGGGACCAATTTTGTATCCAGCGGAGGGTTCTGGGGACTCATTCACCCATGCATTCCCTACGCCGGCCACCAGTTCTTTCTCCCCGTTGTTGTCAACATGGTAAGAGCATCCATCCACATACACAGTAGGCATTCCCTCACACTTGTCTTCTTCAAAGACTTTGTGTGGGGAATTAAGGTATGCCTCCGTGTTGTCCTTGACTTTTAGACTTTCGTCCTCGAGACAGTTTTCTCTGGCACAATCATGCAAGTCAGCCAGACCTTGCGCGAGGTGACTCTTCTTGTTTTGGCCATATCTGACCTCCACAGGAAAGCCTTGCATTGACAGAATCCAGGAAGTAATTCGGGAATTACTCACATTTCCGGCCCGGATTCTGTCACTTTGGAGATATTGCAGAGGCTGGTGTGGAGTCTCCACTATGATGTGTTCCCCCTGGATAAACGGGCGGTAATTCTTCAATGCCCACACCGTTGCCAGGAGTGCCTTCTCACAATCGTTGAATTTTTTCTCCACAGAGGATAAAGTTTTGCTCGCATAGGAGATTACTTTATTGACCTTGTCATGCTTTTGGTATAATACTGCCGTCAAGCACGTATTAGAGAACCCCGTCTCCAGGAAGAACTCCTTGTTTCTGACAGGGTAAGCTAGGCAAGGCGCTTGTGAGAGGCTTCTTTTGAGTTGTCTTACTGCCTCGGATTGTTCTGGACCCCATTCCCACTTGACCCCCCCCTTCAGGAGATGAATCAGGGGTCTGGTAATCTCTGCGTAGCCCTCAATGAACTTTCTGCTGTAATTAGTCAGTCCAAGGAGGCTGCTTAGTTCTCGCAGAGTTGTGGGGTCTTTCAGTTTCTGAAGTGCTTCCACTTTCTTTTCCTGGGGACAGAGACCCTGAGGAGTAATCTCATGCCCCAAGAAATTAACACAGGTTCTACACCACTGTGCTTTCTGAAAGGAAAGTTTTGCTCCGGCGGCCCTCAACTGCGTCAGAACATAACGGATCTCCGCTATGTGTTCCTCCACAGATGAACTTTTGATGAGGACATCATCTACATAAGCCAGGTTACCCCTCGCACCCAGGTCGGGCATGGCCTTATGTAGGAAAATGTTGAATTCATTGCCGGAGTTGAGGTATCCGAAGGGAGTCCGGGTCCATGTGTACTGCTGGCCCCCAAAGGTGAAAGCCAGTTTGTATTGGTCCTCCCTACTGACAGGCACGGTCCAGTACCCATTGGTCAGGTCTATTGCAGTGAATACCTGTGACCCCTGGATCTGGGCCAGCCCTTGGTCAATGTAGGGCAGTGGCCATCGGGAAGTATGGACCCGTTTGTTGAGCTCCCTGAGGTCGGCGCAGAGTCTCCACTGGCCATTTGGCTTTAATATTCCCAGCACCGGGTTATTGAAGGTGCTGTGGACTGGACGGATTATTCCCCTGGACTCAAGGTTCTTAATTATTTCAGTAAGGGACTCCATTGATGCGAGAGGCAAGCGATATTGCTTCACAAACACAGGAGTCATGCCAGGGTCCGTGGGGATTGTGGTTGTGTGGATGTTGGTGCGACCACAGTCATATGAGTCTACCGCAAAGAGATCTTGGAAATCCAAGAAAACTTGTTTCAACTTTTGCTTTTGTTCCAGAGTCAAACAGGCATCAGCTAGGTTGACTCTCTCTTCCACCATCTGCCTGAAGCCTGGAAAGACTTCTGGTTTGGCTATTTCAGCGGCCTCCTCCAGCTGGGTGGAGAAGTCCCTGGTCAGAGTGCTGATTTGGACTGGAGGCTTCAGGTGGGAAAGGCAGCCCTCATGGATCTGGAAAATCACCTCATCCCTCCTGAAGTCACAAGTCACATCTTCCTTACCATAGGGCAGGAAGTGTACACCAGGAAGTTCCCCCATGCCGGGTAAAAATCCTGTCTGGTGTTGTTTTGTCCTCACTGTCACTGTCAAAACAGTCCTTGGGGATTGGTCCTAACAGTTCATTTACTAGGTCGATGGAAAAATGTCGGTCATCAACCGCCATTCCAATAATGGTGCCTGCGGCTAGAGTAATACTCTTTAAGTCGCTGTTATCCACCTCTATTAGAATGGTGTCATGTTCTATGTTGACTAATGGAGTTGGGTTTACCCCCAACCCTTGCTGTTGGAGAGAAGCGTTTAGATGTATGTAAGCATCAGGGTTTTGCAAATATTGTCCTCTTTTAACTTTCACTTCCAGGGAGAATTGTCGGGTCCTTTCTGGGATGGTGACTTCCTCTTTAACCTGAATTTCAACTGCATAAGGTAGCAATTGAGCTGACCTAAATGCTTTTTCTGGATCATCAAAGCCCATGGGATTATCCGCTAATCGGGACCAAGCTTTGAAGTTTATTAGGTCCAAACTAATGGTAAAGCGATTGAGAATGTCACTGCCTAAGTAAAAGGCGGCAGGGACGTCTCGCACGAACCAACAATTGTGGACTATGCTCTTGTTGCTAATGGAGATTTTGAGCATACACCTGCTTGGCAGGAGATGTTTGGAATTAGGTGCTTCCAGGTCCATTTCCCATTTGTCTATCAGTTTGAATGTGGGAATGGCTGGATCTTTTAGGAGTTGGCGGAACATGGCTTCGCTGATGAAGCTCTTACCGTTGTTCACACACACTCGAGCGAGAACAGAGTCCTTCCCATCATTTAACTGAACAGGGATGAACAACTGCTCTCCAATTTGCTGAATATCAGCCAGGCTCTGAGCTGATTTCACATCTTTCTGGACTATAGGAGTGGGAGTTTCTGGTTGTGGATTAGTATAGAATCTCAGAGTGTTTCCTTCCAGCGTGGAGTACCACTTTAGACTGGAAGGAAGGTTGATTTTCAGAAATAGTGAGGACCCTCCATCACCAGTCTGTTGTCCTACTGCTATTACTGTCACGTCTGGAATCTGGTTGTTCTGGAAGTGGAATTCTACTTGGTCAGATTTTTGTTCAACCATGTGGCATGTGCCGTTTAAACTAACATGGTTGACACTCTGTTTTAATTTTATTGGTCGGCTAGTCTGGGTCCAGAGGACCTTGTTTACGCAATCTATTAGGGGTGACAACCTTCTCAGGAGGTCATTCCCTAGTAAACAAGGGGTGCCCTCTGGAGTCACAACTATGACCGGGTGTTTCAACTTGTGTCGCCCAATTTTAATGTCCAAATCTGCCATCCCCTCGACGGGAATTTCCTTCCCGTCAAAGTTCTGGAGTTGCCCAGGAAGAGAGGTGAGAGGAATTCGGTAATTCTCTCCCCTTCCTGCATTCAGTTCATCAAAGGCCCTTCTGGACAGAAGGGTAGCTTGAGATCCCGTGTCCACCAGCGCTGAAATCGTGCCCTGCCCCTGTACTTGTACCGGGGCATAGTATCTTCCCTCCTTCTCCTCAAGGGGGCACAGATAATGCACATTTTTGGACAACCGGTGGGCTAACTTTCTGGTTTTGGACATCGCTAGCGAAGAGATTTGGGCAGAATTCTGTGGAGAGCCTTGGGAATCTGAAAGAAAAATTTGGCAACTGGAGATCAGAGCCATTGTGGGTTCCCCTGGCTCCGGTTCTGGGCCGCCCCCCCCTTTTTGGAGGCAGTCACCAGGATGGGTTTGAACCAGGGGATTTTCTTGCGGTTGGTTCTGGGACGAGATGGTGGGTGGCGGCAGCTCAGTCTCCACATCTCCCCAGTCTGGATTTGCATCCCTAGGGACCTATTTTTCTTTGGGAGGAGTTCCCCCCTCTCTGAAGGAGAAGATCCTTTTCCCAGGATCCTCTGAGGATCCCTCTCCCTCAAATTGGAAGATCTGTACCTCCTCCTCAAACTGGGTCTGTTTGGGTCTTTTGTTTCTCCTACACCCCCTCTGCTCCTTAGGAGGCAGACTTTCAGGGGCAAGAGATTTTGTTTCCGGTTCCTGGGTTTCCAGGGGCTGTTTACAAGTGAGGAAGGAAGCTTCCTCCAAGGCTTTACACCCCCCTTCCCCTTGTGCCTCCTCCCTGGGAACCGGTGAGTTATCGGGGTGCTGCCCCCGTCATTGTTCTGGAGCACCAGGTCCAGAGTTGGGTGCGTTCTGCGCCGGCATGCCGATCTGAGGGTTCTGCTGAGCCCTCAGTATGTGACCCAGATCCCGCGCCATGTTTTGAACCTGGCGCTCTAACTGGGAAACCCGCTCAGGCTGATACGGGGCCCTGTTTTCTCCCCTGGGCTGATCCCGGGAAGGGTAGCTGTCCCTCCTCTGATAATACCCCGGGTTGGGAAGATTTGGGTACCCCTCCCCCCTTGGCCTCCCCTCTCCCGGATTAGGTTGTCTGGGCTCAGGGAATTGGGGAAAGAAGGGTGGAGGATTTTGGGGCTGGAAATTGGGTGGATACCTGGGGAAAAAGTTCTGCCCAGGATTCGGAGAATTTCTGCCCTCCGGTGGGAAGTTAGGAGGAAAGTTCCCTGGGTTAGGTTCTTGGCTGGATCTCCCCCCTTGGGCTGGAGGAGTCCACACATAACCCAGGATGGGTCTGTTTCCCTTGTAACGGGGGCTTACATAATCAGGAGAGCGAGGGACCCCATTTGTGGGGCTGCCTCCCTGGCTCCCTGTCTGTGACTGGCCCGAGGACCTTCTGGGCCTAGCATTATTAGGTGCAGGTAGGTTTTTAGGCCCCCTCCATCTCCAAATCCAAAACGGGGGTGACCTTTACCTCTGCCACCTTGGCAGCAGCAGGGGTGCTGTTGGCTTTGGGGTTTTTCTGGGCATTACTTTTGCTATCTACCGGTTTCTGCAGCTCATAGATCCGGGTAGCCTGTTCAATGACCCAGTCTAAAGATCTTTTCTCGTGAAAATCCCTCACGAGCTGGGTCATTATGTATTTGGGCAAGGCATGAAAAAATGTATTAATGAATTCTCTACTGTCTGTGCGCATCCTTCTGGTGGTCTGCGCAAAAGCACGTTTCAGTTCTTGCACAAATTCTTGTGGGGCCTGATCCTCCCCACATTGCAAATTGTAGGCTGCCTTGCGAGCCTCTTGAGGATTTCTATGAATGGAAAAATGTTTCAAGATGGCCGCCTTATAGGTGGACCATCTTAAATGATTTTGGTCCTCCAGCCCCGCAAAGAAACTGGAGTATTCTGGGGAGAAGGTCCACTTTACATATTGAATACAGCTTTGGCTGTCCTTCAAATGGAAAGTCTCCATCATTTGCTCAAACAACTCTAAGTGCTCCCAAACAGAATACTTAGCGTTCTTATGGTAAGGCGTGATGACGCTCCTGATCGCCTTAATCTGCTTTAAGGGGTCCTTAAGCAAGGCCCTTTTTGCCTTATTGGCCCTTTTGGTTCGGGTAACCCTGGTCCATTCATCCTCTGACTCAGAGGCACTGCTCCCAGAGGTTCCCGTCAGATCTTCCAGGTTTTCCCGGATTCTGCGAGCCTGGGAATGGCTGGCAGAATGTGGGGACCTGGTCTCCTGTTTCCTGTGGTGCTCAGAGGAGTCCTCAGATCCCTCCTTGCTGCCAGGATTTGCTGGGTACCCCCCCCCCCACTGACCTAACTGGGCAGAGGTTTTCAGGATGCCCTTAAGGGGCCTACTCTCCTGGGGTTCCCCACTGAACTGTACTGTACTTGGGTGCCCATACCCGGATGCCCACCCCTCCATTCCTGAGTGGTACTGGCCTATGAGCCCCATACTTTTAGCTGGATAGTAATCTGCCATCCCTGTGGCCCTGTGCTCATGTGCGCCAGGGGACATGGGGGTGGCAGAGTCCAGGGACTGAGAGAGATACAGGCCTCTGGTACTAGGGCTCCTGAGGTTATGCTCAGGAGTTTCCCTTTCCCAGCGAACCTCATCTCTATCCGCCCCTGCTCCCTGTTGCAATGCAAGAGCCTGCATTTGTGCTTTCAGTTCCTCAGTCAAGGCCTTACTAGACTCTATCAGTCTCTCCTGCATCGCTACCTGTTGTTGGAGCCTATCATTGTGTTGACAGAGGGCCTCATTTTCCCTCTGTGCTTCCTGGTTGGTCCTGGAGAACTGGGCCAGTCTTTACTGCAGGAGGTTTACCTCCTGAGTCCCATCCCTACTGGCCTGCTCCTTTCTTGCCAGAGCAACTTCCACCCTTCTGGTGTGCTCTACCAAGTTCTGGTTTTCTTTTTGGAGGTCACCCAGCCCCTGGAGGGCCAGGTGATTTTCTTCAATTTCCTTTTTTAAGTGGCAGACTTCCTGGCCTAAAGTGTCTCTTTCCTGACTGAGAGCCTGCATCTGTGCTGCCAGGTCGTCCCTCTGTCGTTGAAAGGCACCAGCTTTTTGGCGCTCCTCATCAAACTCTGCCTGGGTATCCAGGTCTTTCAGAATCAGTTTAGTGCTCTCCTCTTTCTCTCTATCTAGCTGGCTTTGCAGGGTGACTACCTGCTCTGCGCATGCCCTGTTGAAATTGATCTGTTGCTCCAACTTTTTCTGGTTCTGCAGTAAGGAGTCCAAACTGTCTTGGTGCTCCTTCTGCAGGGCCAGAAATCTGGTATCCTGGTCTGTCTTTTCCTGTTGTAGGATGCCCATATCCTCTTTTATTTTAATGATATATTGCCTACTATCATTTTCTGACTCCTGGCTCCTCTGCAGCCTCTGCTCAGAAGAGGCCAGATCAGATCGGGCCTTCTCTACTGCCATCTGTTGCCTATTTGCCAGATCTTGGCTTTCAGTGCATTTATCCTGCATGTCTCCCATATATAGGCACAGGTATGCTGCTATCCTGGCAATCTTATTGTGTTCATCTTTGGCTTTAGGAGCCATATATAGTTCACTCAGGGCCACATGTAATGGACCCTGATCTCTCCATAGGTCTGACCCTGTTTCAGTGACCTGTCGCGTGATGGCCTGCAACCAGGCATCCTGGCCCTGTTTAGTCCATTCACCTCTCACAAATAGTTTATGTAAGAGGTGCTCTCTGGCTATTTTCATGTCTACTAAGGTCGTCATTCTAGAGATTGGTCTCTGTCCTGACTTACAGAAGTTTGTATTTTATTTTTGCAAAACAGACCTTTTCCTAAGAGCGTTCCTTTGAGGAGTGCTTTACAGCGTAACACAGCGTGGTGATCCGACCGGATATGTGTATCTGGTCAGCTGGCACGCTGTATTAATCTGCACAAATGGTAGATCTAACCCAAACGTCCGGCACGAGCCCCCAATTTGTAAGAGGATTCAATTCAGCACTACAGCCAAGTCTACGCCTAGTCTAGAATACTGAATGAAAACCCTTATTGATATATCTTTATGTCCAGTTCATGCGTTCTGGATGACTACCCCTATATTACACCCCTCTCTTGGAATCCTCCTGACCCCACTGAGCCAAGAAGTAGTTATGTTTTGCAAGATAAAAGGTTTAATTGATAGTTTCAACAATAGGTATATATATCACACTTTAGAATAAATTAATAATTGAATAGCACACTTAATCTGATATGATAAAGATTAACAACGGAGAATCTGGCACTAGCACACTTCTTGATAATCACTAAGGAGTTGACATGAAATGGATAAGATAGCAACAATACTTTTATGGTTTCAAATGGATGCAATGTGGAATGAAATGCAGTACAGAAAATAACTTGATAGGATTTCAGCAAAAGACAATGTAATCACTTTCTTGGACAATTCACCCCCCTCCTTTTATGCTATGCAAGGAAATGGAAGGGAGGCACACAGTTCTCAGAAATGGAATCAAATGTGATTCAGTTAACCCTAGCAAGCTTAGACTACAGAAGTTGGAAACACAGGCAAAATGCTTTGATATGTGCTGGCAATGGAGTGAAAATATGTTAAAATGTTTTTAATTCCCTCTAGAGGTTCAGGGTGAGTGGTATCTAGTTAATATTAGTCCAGGCTCACACTAGCAATGATTCAGGGATAATTAGCAGGTTAAACGAATTTCTGGCAAATGGAAGGCAAGCAGCAGCAGATTTTTACACGTGAAGAAATTTGCAAATCGCGGCAATATTTGCGAATGCGTGTTCCGCGATTGCGGTAACACTATAAGGGGTAGGAATGTGGTGCGATTAAAAGCTAAGATTCTAAGCTTTCAGATGAAAGTTACTGCAAGTCTCTAAGACAAACGGTCGCGGAGATATGAGCGATCTAGTGAAGGTCGTTTTTGGTTTTGCAAATTTTAAACGCAACACTTTTTCAGCTTTAAAAATGATGGCAGAAAAACACAATTGCTAAGCTGCAGTTCTACTTAGATTAAAAATGGATTGAATTATATGATTTTAACTAAGAGATGTGTTCTGAGTTTTGCTGAGTACTCACAAGAGATTTTGAATCGGAAAGCGACTTGGTCACGGACTTCAGCCTGGTCAGGTCTTCCCGAGTTCCGCTCACAGCGCCTGGCCTCTGGAACTGCTCACAGCATCGGGGTCAGCACTCTGGATACAATGGCCTGGTCTCTGCTAGGCACCGGTTCTCTGGGTCGGGTCCTGCCTTCTCTTTGGATATTTCTGTCACCGGGTTCTTGCAAAAGTTCTTGGCAAAATTCAGACGGCGTCAGCCGGCTGTCTGAAGAGTTCAGTTGCAAAAAGATTTTCAGGCCTGTTGATAAATACTCTTGCTGGCAGTGGCCTTTTTGGTTAAGGTTCTGTAGTCTCTGTTTATCTTGGAGTCTAAGTGTTGGCTCCTTGAAGGTTGATGGAGGTAAGTATGGATTTTTCCGGCAGAGCGTCCCGCTGCAGATGGAAATGAATGTCTCTACCTAAGTTTCAGTGGTCCATTTATATGTTCTGCAAGTGGGTGTGTGTGTTGGTCATAACTAAACTTGCCCCTCTCACTTGTCATGGGTCCAGCTTTCATTTCTCCCCTGATTGGGGGAGCTAAGTTGTGTCAGAGTGATGTCAGCCATTTATGATCTCTTGAAAAAACTCCCCTGTCATCTGTGCACCCAAATCTATATATGATCAAAATACATATTTCACAGTTACACAGTTGTTTGAAATTACATACCCATGTCACATATCACATGAGGTATACTCTGTCCCAAATCTGCTGTTTCTAAGAGCTTGCATTCAAAAATGGCAACTTTTAGCACTTTTTAATGTGCTAAACAACATTGGATCTTCATTAAATTTTATACAACTGTTCCTCACATATCTACCCAAATACCAATGCATTTTCGTTTGTCTAGCTGAAACAGGGAGTCTGTAATATTAATAAACAGCAGGGTTTTGTCCCAGAATATCCCACAATTTGGAGTTTGGGCTTGAATTAAAGGTACATTTTTTAAATTAAGTCTCTCAAAGTTATACATTTCTGTCATTTGATTACAAAGAGTTATCAGTGTTTTTGTAAAATATATATTTTACTTTCAATTCAGTCCTCAGAGTGTTGGAGTCCGCCTCCAAGACTTGGGTGGGTCAGTCACATGTCTTCTGGCAGGCAGGCCTTTGTTGACAGTAAAACAGTAAAAATCAACATATTCCTTTCAGAGGAGAGGGGCCATTGTGTGGTCTCTGGGAAGCTGACATCAGGAGGCCAGGGAGCCACTTTGCATTTAATTAACAGAACCCTGTGATTTCCTGGCTTCTTGTGTTGAGTTCTGAAGTGTCAAGAGTTCTCAGGACAGGCAACCCCTTTGAACTTTTGATGAAATGAGACCCCTTTCTTTGCACTAGACAGTTTTGCAAGACAGCTCTCCTGTCAGAGTTTAGACCGCCAGCGCCACCCTCAGGATTTTGCGGTTACTGCATCCATCCTTGGGATTTTTTTTAGATTGATTCATTTCAGCAAGTGATATTACATGGAGTATATTGTCCATGTTCAGGACATGGCATTGGTGTGTTTCTGAAGTAAAGTAATTCTGTGCCCATGATTTTGCCATATTTGACATTCAAGAAAAATGAATTCCCCACAATTCTAGGTGGCTTTTGGCAATCAGCATTGCCATTCCCAATGGTTTCAGACTACTGTGCGGGTAGTCCAATGGTGGTTTTAGGCAGTGCCCTTCTGTGCCCATAACATCGGCAAAATGGGTGGCAGCCTATTCTTCATGCCCTTCCCTGGGCATCTTCTGGGAAGTTCTGGCCATCATGATGTTTTCAACGCCAGTACTGCCCAGTTTTTGAGGTAGGGCTCGGATGCATGGGTAAAAACATCCCACAGCTGAAGAGATAGTTGGCCTGGTCCACCTGCTCAGGGTTTGGGAAGGGGGCTTTGACTCTCCATGGCCTTGAACAAAGGAGCCAAAAATGGAAGAGCGGCCCAGTCAGCCTCCTCCCTGCCTGTGCTACTAACAACTGGGGCTAATAGGATCAACAGCAATTATTGCACCCTAGACAACACACGGCAGGAAGCATAATGTCCTCATTCAGATGGAAAGAAGAGACAACCTTGGAATGAAAACCCCAAGCGGAGAGTAGAACAAAGTGGTCAGAGGGAATATGCAAGAATTGGGAAACACCAGGACAAGAATCCACCTCCCTACCTTGCCTAGCCGAGGCAAAGAGAAGGAACACAGAAAACAACTTTGTGGGAATCCCCCCTACGGGTTCAAAAGGGACGCAGCTCAGACAAATAAGCACCGGAAAGAAAATTCCACATGGGGCATAGGGTTCTGATAGCTGGTCTAGAACTCTGGCACTTCCTCATAAAAGGAGACGTGAATTTCTTCTCATTCCCTATGCCCATCTTAAGTTCCCTGAATGCACTGATGGAAGCCAGCTGACACCTGTGGGAAATGACAACCAGCTCCAGTCTGAAATCTTCCTTAAGGAACTCCAGAATAAGAATGGGAGGACAAGAAACAAGGGCCATGCCTTGAACCCCACACCAAGAGCAAAAGTAATGTCATGTCCTGGCATAGGCTGATTCTCCAGGCATGCCAGGGAAATCTAAGACACTATGTTCAGAGGCCATGTGGTCACAAGGAGTCTAGAGAGAGGGAGAAGCCATGTCGTTGATGGCATTCGAAGGAAGAGAGCAAAACCAGATTCTCCTCCTCTAATCTAGAGGCAACACAGTCCCTCCCCTCTAAAATCTAAAAATGGAAAACAAATCTGGAAAGAAGCGCAGATGGAGGAAAAGCATAGAGAGGACATAGAGGCCAAATGAGACACAGCGAATCCGACCTACAATCCTACTGGTCCTATGTACTGGAACAATAATAATTACAGAGCAGGGCGGTCCTCCTGGTTGCAAGGAGATCTATAATAGGGGGTCCACGTCTCCTTAGGGCCTGATGGCTTGTTCTCCACAAAGAAGGCCGAGGCCTACTCAGAATTCCACCTTGCAGTTCTCCATCCCTGGCATGTAGGTGACCTCTATGGAAAATGCATTCTGCCCAAGGCATGATTGAGTCCTGTACTTGTTTCAAATACTGTAGATTTGTCCACCCCAGTTGCTTAGTGTAATTTCATCACCATGTTGTCCATCCGGATGACGACCTGCTCCAAGTACTGGTGGGGGGCTTGTCCACCCCAGTCATTGAGTTGGAATTTTGCCACCATGTCATCTGTTCGAAGGAGAATGGGCCAACTCTTGATTCTGGGGGCTAATTCCAAAAGGGCCAGCAGGACAGCAGAGAATTGTGTGCATCCTCCAAAGACCAAACACCCTGAGGTTATTCCTGGGCCAGTGCGGCCTCCTACCCCCTGGAACTGGCATAATAGTCATAACCACGGGAGATGAAACCAGCCATCGGAGTGTATTCCTGAAGCCACCATTGGCTCCATTTCTCCTAGCGCCATGATGCCCTCGGCCGACCGTGCGCTTTATAAGAATCACTAACATAACATAACACCATTGAAGTTCTCAGATGATCAGCAGTGTGATTGGAGCAAGGCTCGTCTAGAACGAGTATCTGGGATCCCAGGGACTGAGAAGGCAATTCACTAGGGGTCCAGGTGCCCATGGCTGAAAGCATGACGAATACGGAGGCCTGCATGTACTCTTGGTTCTTTAACCACTGATGAGCTGGGGCTTTAACCACTGATGAGCTGGGGCTTTAACCACCCATGAGCTGGGGCAGAAGGGTTCATAGTTTTTTCTGAGGTTTCATGCTCAGGCAAGTAGGGAAGCGGCAGAACATGAGATCATGTTACCCAAATAGTACACTATTTGGAATGTATTTATTCATGTAGTGGGTCTACAGTAATCATCTGGGTCTCAAGATATTGTTTCAAAGCATGTTCTGTTGAAATCGGTATTTTCACATGATCGATTATGTCACTGGAATCCTGGGGTGGTTTGAGGTGGCTTTAGGGGAATGCACAACTCCTGCAAAAACCAAAACTTCACACAAGGCTTTCACATTTGCTCTGTATCTGTATCCTGGGCTGCTGCAGAGCCATAGGCCCTGTTAAGGGTGCAGATAGATGTGCCTACTAGCATGCCATCACCTTCAAAGATACACTAGGGGCAATGTTTGGCCAAAGGAAAACACCCTGAACTGGAAATTATTATTACTATGGTATTTATTGAGCATGGACCTAGCGTCTAGACGCAACGGAGCGCTTCATAGAGGTATGCAACAGTTCAGATGCATAACAGAGCCGCTTTACAGAGGTATACAACAGAACAGATACATAACGGAGCACTTTACAGAGGTATACAACAGAACAGATACATAACAGAGCGCTTTACAGAGGTATACAACAGAACAGATACATAACGGAGCGCTTTACAGAGGTATACACCAACACAGATACATAACAGAGCGCTTTACACAGGTATACACCAACACAGATACATAACAGAGCGCTTTACAGAGGTATACAACAGAACAGATACATAACGGAGCGCTTTACAGAGGTATACACCAACACAGATACATAACAGAGCGCTTTACAGAGGTACACACGATACAGATACATAACAGAGCGCTTTACAGAGGTATACAACAGAACAGATACATAACAGAGCGCTTTACAGAGGTATACAACAGAACAGATACATAACGGAGCGCTTTACAGAGGTATACACCAACACAGATACATAACAGAGCGCTTTACAGAGGTACACACCGATACAGATACATAACAGAGCACTTTACAGAGGTATACACCAATACAGATACATAACAGAGCGCTTTACAGAGGTACACACCGATACAGATACATAACAGAGCGCTTTACAGAGGTATACACCAATACAGATATATAACAGAGCGCTTTTCAGAGGTAACAACAGAACAGATATACAGTAGCGGGTAGGATACAGAGGGGAACAGAGGAGGGGTAGGGCTGTGGAGAGGGAGCGGGCATCATCTAGCGAGACAGGTGGCGCGTGGAGCAATGTGATGGCCTAGGTGTTGAGGGGGAAAGGTGGGTCTTGAGTTATTTTCTGAGTTGTAGGAGCGTGCAGGAGAGTCTAATGCTTATGTTGAAGTGGTTCCATAGCGTTGTAGGCAGGAAGGGCTTGTTTTCTGGCCCTTTCCTTTTTGCAGCAGCGGATTGCAAGTCTGCACGTGTCCTGGCTTCTGGTGGTCTGCTGTCCGCTGGAGAAGCTGAGTTTCTCCACGAGTCAGCTGGGTGGCTTGAGGTTGATTCCCTTATAGATGATGCATCTATAGAAATGGGTCTCATGCAAAATGGCGCTAAAATAGTGCGGGCAAGATTCCAGGGTCATTATGCCGTGGTAGGCGTATTCTGAGTCCACAAAGCAAAATAGATACACTAAGAATCATGATGATTTTCTTCTGTTAGGTCTCCTTCTATATGGTAAGAATGCTGAATAACCTGTTCACCCACTATAATGGGTTGGATGTCTCCTGATACTTTTGGTACCAGTAAGGTTTTGGAATAGTCTGTCAATCCCCACATGGAGTGGGAGCTTGATGATGGCCATTTCTACAGGAGGGACAAATCTCTGCTTCAGAGCAAATTTCTTGCCGGCAGCCACTGGTCGTGGAGTTGAGTGATCTAGATGTGAATGTTATTGGATGCTCATCTAGAGCAATATACTGAGTCCAGACATCTAGATCCTCCTCAAACAAGCATTTACAAAGAGGCAAAGTCTCCCCCCCTCAGGTTTTTGGAACAGTAGCAAGGAGGATGGCACAAGCTCTGATAGAAATGCTGTGGGGTTGGTGTGGCAGCAAGGTGGATCTTGGAGGGCATGCCACTGACCCTGTCATGATACCTGCCCATATCTCCTGCCCTGGTGAACTCGGACTGGTCAGGAGGGCATTAGACTGAATGGAAAGAGCCAGGTTGGATTTTCCAGCTGTCTCCTTGACTTCTTGCCTCTCTTGTGGCCAACAGTTTCTAGCCCAGATACAGCAAGGGAAGGAGAATGGCCTTCCATGCCCTCAACAAACGTGGGGCCTCCCCTTCACTACTGATTCACACCTGATGGCAATGGCCGGCAGGAAGTCCCAGGTAATGTCAGATGTGAACATGAGCTGTTTCTCGGGATGCTCGATCACACGTGCGCAATTGGTACCTTTCTACAGGCTCATGATCAATTGCCTGAGAGTCCTTTCAGATGAAATGGGAAGTATAAGGAGCAAGACTCCCTGTTCAGATGTCATAATGTTACACTACATGGTTTGTTTCAGTTAACCCTCAACTCTGTCATCCACATGGTCTGAAAGTGAAATGTCTTTGGAGGCCACTTTGGTCTTGGTCGTGAAGGAAGGTGGCAGTGAGACTACCTTAATGCAGTCTAGGAGCTCAGTGCTAAACCCTTGAAGCAGGTACATTTTCGGTGTGGGACTCGAGATCGCTTTTTTTCAGAATCCAGCCATTACTTCGGGAATATGTTGCTAACACTCTAAAGGATGGGCAGCCCAGAGTCAGGGTTAGGAACATGTCTGCTATATTCATTTTTCTTTTCAGGAAGGAAAGCAAATATGTCAGGATAACCTATAGAATGTGCCGTCACCTCATCAATTACTTTACTTCTTAGTGCATGTTCTGCAGGATCTCTTGGCTACATATGATCATGGGCCATATTAGTGAGGGGGCAAGGATCTCTCTACTGCGGAAGAGGGAAGAAGCCTCTTATCTATGCCATGATCATGGATTGTGTCCTGTATATGATATGATATGATATGATATGATATGATAAGGCATTTATAACGCGCCTATACAGAAGTGTTTCAAGGCGTGACGAGGCAAGAGAGGGGAAACAGAGGGAGGACAGAGACAGCGATCCTACTAGGACTGGTGACATTGAGATCACGCAAATGCAAGGGAGGGGGGAAGGGGAAAAGTGCAGGGGGAAAGGGGAAGGGGCAGTGCAGTACATAAGATAGCAGTAAAATAAATAAAGACAATAAATAGAAGTGCAGCCAGCTGGTGGCAAGTGCAAGGGTAAGTGCAGCCATCAGGTGTCAAGTGCTAGTAAGGGCTGTAGGGATACAGAAACAGTCCCCAAGTGCAGGGTTGCCAGGAAGGCAGTGCAGGTGTGCAACTTGCAGGGGGCGGGGGGACCTGGGCCCGAGATCAGGGGATAGCCAGGTAACCAGTGCAATTTCAGATTCAACCAGGAGATCTTCAGGGGAGAGGATGATAGAAAGCAGAAGCAAAGAGGAAGGTCTTGAGGTGCTCCTGGAACCTGAGTTGGTCTTAAATCCCTCCAATGCCATATTAGGTTGCAAAGGACCCTGTAGAGTCTGTGGGAAGACAGAAAGCCCTGATAGGGGGCAGACGGTGCCTCTACTTGTTCGTGTGTCTGTGGAAATCCTGAGATTGCGACCACTCTCTGCTGCTTTCGGATTGTATCAAAGTGCTATTGTTCTTTTCCACCACAACTAACAAATCAAAGAATGATCAAAACAGATTAGACTGACCTTTGTAATGTGGGGCACCATCCAGTCCTCTGCAAGTTCTTATGCTGTGCAATATTGATTGCACAATACTGCTCCTCTTGACTAGTCTGATTTTCTCACTGAGTGAAGTGTTTACAGAATAACTCACATGGGAGCACATGACCTTTACATGCTGCTGTATTTTCTCTGTCCTTGATCGATGGAACGCATAGCTGTACCTACATGCATTAAGGGGGTGTGTGGAACTAGTGCCAGAACTGCCAGTAGGGGTGACTGATGGCGCTTCCTGTACAAGCAGAAAACTGAGTCTATAAAGCAACTGACCACAGGCGCAGTGGAGAGAGGGGATCTGACACATAGGTAGGTACCCATCCAAATAAGGGAATAACAGGAGATCCATTAGATAACACTTATCAGAGGGATCTCTAACAAATGGGTAGGTACCCATCCAGAGAAAGGAACAGAAGGAGATCCATTAGATAACACTTATCAGAGGGATCTCTGACACATGGGTAAGTACCCATCCAGAGAAAGGAACAGAAGGAGATCCATTAGATAACACTTATCAGAGGGATCGTCAACACATGGGTAGGTACCCATCCAGACAGAAGAACAATATAAGATTGATTAGATAATACTTATCAGAGGGATTTCGGACACATAGGTAGGTACCCATCCAGAGAAAGGAACCATTAGAGGATGTAAGGTCAGTACAGCCCTTCATACCCTTATGCAAAAGCCACTATTTGAAGTAGGTCAGGAGTAAGTCATGCTTTCCCATAGTAACCACATTTGCGAATGAATTAGCCCTCTCCAGGAGTAGGTCAAGGGTAAGCCAGAGTTACTCAAAGTAACTTCCTTATAAATCTTCCCTCCAGTGCTTTATCAGGATGCATCTCTATAATAATAAAAGGCCAGATGTATGTTTGTCTGATGCAGTCATGTGCAGCAGGGACTACCTGCTTTGCCTGCTGTCACTGCTAGAGGGAGCTGTTGCACTATTTCTCTAATATAACAAACTGAATTGCTTTTTCCCCCCATAAGGAGCTTTCTGTAAATACAATTATTTTCAGCATATCACTCCTCCACAATGCCTCCTAAGAGCATTTTAACACATGAAGATACAGAAAACGTTAAACGCAGAAGAAATGAGGCTCAACGTATTCGTCTGACAAATATGACTGAGCAACAAAGGGCACGTCAAAGTGAAAGAATATTGCAAGCAAATAGAGCCAATATGACAGTTCGGGAAACAGCTCTCCAACAGGCCCCGGAACTATCACGTTCTGCATCCCGTAGAATGAATAGGACAGGCGCAGAAGGAGACCGTGAAAGGGAAAATCAATCGTGAACGCAACAAAATGTCCGCACCAACATCACCAATCAAAAAAATGCTGCTCAATGGAAATTTAACAAAAACAATGATGGAAATCCTCCATCCAACAAACCTTTGGCCCATGTAGACAGTATTTTCCACTAGTATGTCAATAAATGAACAGCAAATGACACAGGTTAGTGCTTATTGGGAGAAGCAGTGTCTTAGAAGCTAGATGATGCAATAATGGAAAAGATGATGGAAAGACAAGTCCAATTCATGATACTGAATTTGCATGATTCAAAGATAGTACAAGTGTACACAATGCTTTTATGGGGCTATGATGTGGAAAGGGACCTTTTATATGCAAATTGCATCTGGTCAATAAGTATGTCTCGATTTCTGCAGCAGTGCAAACACCAAGCAAAGCAGTGTTGCAGTGGTGCAAAGTTTCTTTAATACAGGTCATGATGCGAACTCTGCTGCGATCTTGACCACATCCTTGCGATCTAAGGCTTCTTCAATTCCTCTTAGGGTTTCAGTTCCGAGATGCTTCTCCTCCACGCGGCAAGCCAGTCTGGAATGATCAAAGAACCAAACCTGAAGCCTGGACCAACTCGCTACGACGACACAAAGGAAGCTTTCACCACAGGCCCACCCAATCCCTGCTCAGCAAAAGAGCTCCATTTGCTGGTAAGCATTTCAGGTGGAAAATGTGCCCAGTGGTAATGTAATGATGAGCATGTTGATGACATTATGCCCGGTTGACCAGCCTAGAATGTGGATGGTTATGTGTATATCTAATTGGTTATCCACTGTAAATTAATAAGGGTTTGTTTGTTTGTTTGTTTGTTTATTTATTTGTATTGCGCACCAGACCTAAAGGTATCAGGGCGCATTCAATAAGACATCTTACAACTTAGTTACATATCAAATACAAGCAAATACAAAGCAATTACTCAGCAGATACACATCATATAAGTACACATACAAATAGATCAATAATAGAGGTGTAGCATGTACAATAAATATAGAATTTTACAGAGAACAGATTAGAATCTATTTACAGTGCGATATGTTACAAGGAAACAGAGGGATATTGTTATGTTGAAGTTCTGCTATAGTTTTTCTAAGTTGCACACATAGCTAGAGGGGTCTCCTGGACAAGGCACAATGGAGGATATTGGAATCCTGAGCCGAAAGAGCTGGGTCTTCAAAGCTTTCCTGGAGACAAAGGGATTAACGATAGGCCTGAGGTTCAACAGAAGGAGGCTGCAGAGGGGTGGAACAGTGCTGGGCAATAAACTTGCTTCTAACCATGGGCGATGGTAGCGTGCACCAACAGAAGACATAGTTGGGCTCAGCAGAGATTTCTGTTGGGATGCAGGGCGTGTGAGCCTGAATATAGATGGGCCCAAGTCCCTGCCAAGCCCTGTGAGTCAGGCTCAGGGCGTTGACGTGGACTTCCCATATAGCACAGAGCCAATGAACTTACCAAAGTCAATGAGGAATGAAGTCGCCTCTTTAGACAGCGTGCAGAAATCAAACAGGTGCCTCCCGGACAAGCAGAGGTCTGCCGATCTGGAGGGTTACAGGGCCAATTTAACGATAGCTATGGCTTAGGTTATGTTAGGTGCTTTTTATGTATGCAGCAGTGGTGCTTTTTAAGTATGCAGCAGTGTTAAGCTGATAGGACGAAACCATCACATATAGAGTAGACAGGGTGCCAATAAAGGTTGTGTATAAGCAAGGGACCAGTGGCAAAGTGATCCACCTATAGGCGAAACCTGGTCTTCCCACTACGCTTAGGTTGGAGGCATCTTAGATAACTGACCTACACACCTGACATTGGTTGGCGGGACCTCCAGTTACCCATCCAAGCCAAGTAGTATGTGGGTGTCCTCCTCATAAGGTAATTCATACATGTTCCTTTTAGGAAAACCAGCAAAACACACAGCTCAGGCTACTACTCACCCTCATACAGCATTCGTCAAACACTAGCTACTGGCTACAATAGCTTAGTTTAGTATATGCTGGAAAGGGCGTGGATTCTCTCACAAACAGCTGACTGCCATCCCTGAATCCTTCTCACCTGATCTCTACTACTGAGAGAAATGCAACTATTGGTATAGTGGGCCATTGCACGTAGCTTTGGTGAGGCGATCACTCCGAAGAGTCGTTTGCTTGAGAATGCACCTGCTTTGAAATTATCGATAATAAGGCACCAAAAAGAGTTGATCATTTGCGTCCTATGAAAAAAACTAGCAAGCTGCCTTAAAAAAGGATGTGAGTAGGCAGGTAGCCATTTTGGATGTATAGGGTGGCCACCGTTACTCTTTCTTTGTCTCATGTGACATGCTAGTGTTTCTTCAATAAACGCAAGTTCCAAGGCACCCAGAAAATGGCCACCATGAAGACAAGATTTAACTCACGCCTTGCAAGACTCTGCTAACTGAATCCATGCATGTTCAATGTTCTCATTTTCTTAATATTTGATACTTTTAAGACGCAAATAGCTCATTTTATTTCTCGTGTGTTTTTATAGCACATCTGATCTCTCCACTCAAGGGGAAGTGCTATATCGGCAAAGCATATGTAAACTATATGGACGGATGTATCACACATTATTAAAATTGGGCGTATTTGAAAAGGATTTGAATGTCAGCATGTCAATGTAAATTTACATCTTGTTTCTTTCAGGTAAAGAACATTGTCACAAGCATGCTTAGTGCGTTACAAATGAAAAATAAATAAATAATCAAAAATACAAAGTCCACTACCCAGTGCCGGGGCTATAATTTGCAGTGACCGACTGGAGGCCATGTCTCCTTCTTTCTCACTCTGAGATCTATGGCCTCTCTCTTATGGTTCAGCTCTTGGGAAACCTACTACCCTCAGCAAAAAACAAAATGGAGTCACCCTTTGCTGGCTCTGGGGATTACGTGGACATGGGATGAGTTGCGGAGTGGACCTGGATACTGGATTGTTATGGGCTTGCCCCATGAGATCCTTTTATCCATCTTGGGATCCTCTGCTGTCCCCCGGAGGGATAGGGTGTTGGCAGAGTGCTTAGAAGGCCCTGTTTTCTGCAGCATCATTAGTGGAGCTGTCCAATTTGATTTCTTAGAAAAGCATGAAGGGAAACAATTGAGTAGGGCTGCATTGCTGAAATCCTAGACTAAGACCTCATTTAGGTGGTGGCTTAGCACAGGTTTTATTTCAGAGGAGGCAGAAATTTAAAATACATTGCAAGTTGCTTCTACAAGATCTGACTCTTACACCAAGGATTGGTGGGAAACCCTCTTTTGCTTCTTAGAGATAACGCACCCTGAGGGATAATTTGGTACACAGTTATTTTGAGACCCGCCCGCCACCACAAAGTAACATGTGGCTTGAAACAACAGAGGCTGGATTGTATATGCATACATTTATACATGCAAGTATGCAATAAATAAACTAAGGAATTATACAGACATTAAGATGACAAATGTGTGGGGATCAGACAGCTTTTGACTTGTAAAACCACTTCTGTAATTTGTATTTTTGTATGCCCCGGCAGTAGGCTATCAGTGGGGAGCGCCATACTGTCGCCTAGTGATGAGGGCTCAAGAACACTTTCGAGCAATCAGAAAGGGAGAGGCACAATATCTGTTGGCAACACATTATGCAGAGTGTCATCAAAGGGACACTCAGTGAGTGTGATTCTCTGCAGCACAGACTGTGGATCCAAATAGGAGAGGCGATAGAGGGAACAACTTTTGAGACAGCTGGACACAACAATGATTATTCACAAATGTACCCTTCATCCAAAAGGCCCCTGCATTAGTGATGGCTTCCATTTATTCTCAAGTAAATAATGTGTGGTTTCCGAACTATGTTTCTCTTGAAATAAGAAGCGGGTGATCTATGTTTCTCCCTTGTCAGAATATGTAGCCATGTATAGCCACTGAAACCTTTTGGTATGTGAGATTTTCACTAATATACAGTCTTTTTAACTGGTTCTAATGTACCGGTCGACTACTATTATGAATCAGGGATTGTGTGCGTAGGGGGTTAAAAGCCAAATGTGGAGCTCCAAATGGTGTTGATTAATGAGCTGAAATGTAATGGCGCTTGTCTGGTAGTCCATGATGGCGGATGTATCCATGACCAATAGGTGAATTTATGATTTAATGTTTTAATACCATTCTGTATATATATATTTTATAATAATCATATGCCATGGTATAGGTGCCCCTATGTTAAGGTTATGCCATTACAAGATGGCTGACAGTAACTGGCTTTAGTGAAACCAAAGATAAAGGGAGCCAATGAATTGCTCTTTATCACCCTTGATAAAGCGTATATGGATGAAAGAAGTCATGTATCCGGCATGACTTGTTTTAATAAGGATATTGCTTTTATAACTTAGCTTCTATGATTGGCTCCCTATGTTTTGCTATATAACATCGCCCAACCTCTTCAGCATTCATCGTGAGTCCCAAAGGCCCTCCACTTAATATAGATGCAATCCACAAACTCTTGTTATAGGACCCTCGGCAACTTAGATGGTGTGGAAGTGTTTTTACAGTGCCTATAGATTCCATTCCCAGAAATCATGTCTGTTCCTCTTAGACTTTCATGTTCTGCCTCTATGTGGGGCATCCATGTACGGGTACCACTGGGACAATCCCAGCTTCATCCAGTATGTAAAATTGATGCTGGTTGACACTTCATCGTTCCGGTTGGGAAGTTCATAATTGGCTGCAGTGGTGATTACGCCCATACAATTGAGGGCATTCATCCATTCAGCCGTGCTTCTCATAGAAACCTCCAGCTTCCCATTGGCCTTGGTTCACGCTGATGCTGAACGAAAATCACTACCGGGGTCCAGCGGTGTTCAGAGCTACTTAGCAGTGACAGTGGTTCTGTATTAGTTTAGGAGGGATCTGTAGAGCCAATATGCCATCAAGCGACTTTACCGCAGAGGTGTTGCAACAATGATAGCACTAGTCCCTTCTTCACTTACATGCCGATCATCGCGTAACTGAAGAGGCATGAGGGAGGGAGTTCCATCATTTAACTGGTGGCATTGTAGGGAGTTTGTGAAAAGCTAGCCGAGAGGCTCATTAGAACCCTAACGGGTAAATTGTGAAATTATACATTTGGGGCCAAGATAGTGGATCACTCTGTGGATTGAACTCTCTGTGCCACAGGCAAATAGTGTAGTGAGGTGAGTGCAGTGGTGATATGTATGTTCTCTTATGTCTTCACTAATGTGCAATCCTGCAGCCACACAGCAGACCGCTTGGGCCCTTTGAGCAGGATGCATCGGATGCCCAAGTGGAACCTACTGCCAAAGGTAAAAAGGGCTAGGATGGCAGGAAGGAGTTCCAGGTGGATTATGCAGGAACCGACTGTTGCGTCAATCAGGAAGCCAGGGTTGTCCCATGGAGCAACATGGCAGAATGCGAGTTCATACAATCACACCACAATTCTAGATTCATAGAATTAAGTTCTTGAGAAAGATTACCCTCTGTATTATTTGGATCCAGTTTCAATCACTAGACCCAACTATTTCCCTATTGCTAATCTCCCCACTGGGAGAATGTTAGAGATGTAGTCCTGCTGTATAAAGGCCTGAACAAAGTTGGCTTTGATATCGTTTAATGGTTCGAGACGATCATTGGATATCGTGTAATGGTTCGAATCGATCATGGAACGTAGATAATTGCATGTGCATAGTCATAGTCATTGCTTGCCTCACATGTCACTTATCTCTCACTGTCTCTGCAGCCCGTACTTTCAGTGCTGGTTCCACTGGCCATCGATACAGAAATGGCCACGTTGACGTGCTCCCGCAATATAACTCGATGAACGACTGGCACATGATGGATTTCTACGCCAGGAAGTTTGGATTACAAGTCAACCCACGGCCCCCTTCAGCTGTACGTATACTCCAACGTGTTGTATTTTTGCTCGCAGTTGTATTTGGTTGCAGTGGAGCCACCCGTAAGAAAGCTTGCCAACTGCAACTGCTTTTCCTATGGATGCAAAGATTAAGCGGTGGGCATAACAGCCTGTTTGTCGCGAACACTACCATCCCTGGTATGCCTTCTATCTAGGAAAGGACGCCACTAGTAAGGCATTTTCAACGAAGTGTCCCGCTATGCAAGTAGAACATTCTAATATGGCATCCATCACATACAATAAGACGACATTTTCACCACACCACATAAGTCATGATCACCCATTCCCAACTTCTCCTTAATGAAAAGCAGAGATTAGCATCTCTTACCTGTGTTCAGTTGTGTAAGAACAGGGGACTGCAGCCCATGGTCTGTGTCCTGAGGAGAAGTGATGGGGTCTAGCCAAAAACAGACTGTGGGAGAGGGGAGGAGGACAGGTCATTAATAGCCTATGATATCTGCAGCGCCCACTACTATATGTTCTGCCATTTCTTGGCACTGTCTAAAAACGGACCTGCCATCACTCAACTTGATCTTGCTGAATATATCGGCTTCAGAAAGAGGACATTTTGACGCCAGCCTTTCTAGATGTGGACATGTGACCTGCACCTTGCACGCAGATCTCATTAAACTCAATGACGTATCCCGCCATCTTAGAGGAAGGTGACAGGGCAGCTTGTAGAGGAGATTGGATGGAGAGCGTGTGATACTGACATGAAGCATTGAATGAGCCAACAGGTTTGGCTCATGTATGGACATTGTATGGGCTTTGGTCAGGCTCCAGTTTCATGTACCTGGGTACTCACACTATTGGCCACGCACCCACACCATATGGCCAATATTCACACCACTGTCAACAATATGGACAGTGATCCTAGTAGTCCCAGATTACATTATACGCTATCACAGTAGTGCCAGATTCCATTCCTCCTAGTTAGGAGAGCACAGCCGCATGCCTTTATGCCCATGTACAGTAGTAAGGCCACACATACTACAATGTCTGGCTAAACAGCAGCGCCTCTATAATGACACAGTCCATGGTTCCCAGTTCACGCAATCATGACAGATTCTACTATGCCCTTTTAGCACAGTGAGGCTCCATGTCAGTAGACACAGTGAACTCAGCCTTTCATCCTTCTGAGGTGGAGATAGGAGTACCAACTTGGGTTGGGTGATCATTGAATGTAAAATGTTCTGTGGGCACTGCTTTGGCGAAAGCGCCGTAAAGCTAACACATATTTATCATTTTCATTATCAACCCAATATGTCACATTGCCACAGGTAGGCCATGCATTTCATTAAGCCCAATTAGTACAGTAAGGAGAGACTCCACTAAAGACATTTAAAATAGTAAAGACAGGTTTGCACAGTAAGCTATATGACAGCACATCAATTTAACAGACTAAGGGTTCATAAATGTATCTGACATTCTCTGTAAGGCCATATTTAGGTATGACCAGTTAACACTATCAGGCCAGCTTTCAATATTCCAGGTTGCTACAAAAAGAATCACTATTTTCAGCTTCCATGGTCATTCCAGAGCCTAATATGTCTAATTAATAAAGCACGGGAATATGGGAATCCAGTCTATCCATCGAATATACTTTCCTCGAATTAAAATCCAACGAAATGTATTAATTGAAAGCCTTTTCCATCGAAATGCACTTTCATTGAATACATTTCGATTTTGAAGTAAATAGAAACGATTTTTGAAAATGTCGGCTGGGGTGGGAGGTTAGGGAAAGGGGACCCCGGGAGTTGGGGAGGTTTAGGGAGCATTCCAGTGCTGAAATGCATTATATATTTCAGCACTGGACAGCTCCCTCTGACTGGTGTAGTGTGTTGTCATATAGTTATATGGAGCTGTCCAGTGCTTATATCTGAACAGCTCTGTATAAAATGTGTAGTGTAAATTTTCATTTTGTTTTCTCTGACTGGGGACTTCTATTTTATTGGACACTCCCCCCAATAAAATAAAAGTGCACACTACACATCTTATACGGAGCTGTTCAGACTTAAGCACTGGACAGCTCCATATAACGTTAAAGCATTTTACATGTTTCACCGACTTTCCATGCAAGAAATGTAAAGTGTTTATATAACGAAACCCTTTTCAATGAAAGGGTTTCGATGTATAAACACTTTACACTTTATGTATGGTAATTCGATGGACCATTTTTCGTTGCATACGTTTCGATGCATTCCATTTTCGATGGCATGCATTCGATGAAAAAGATTACAAACTTGGAATATGCCGTATGACAATTTAGGGTCAATCAGGCATGCCCAGTTAGCACAGCATCATCCGCTTTCGATATGCCCAATCAGCAAAGTAAAGCTAGATTCCAACATGCCCACTTACCACTATACACCTCTGTTCCAGTCAGGACAGATCACACTGTGGCTCTTCAGAACATTAAGTGCAAACATGCCGGCTTGCACAATGAAGGCCAGTTTTCAGTATGCATGTTACCACTGTAATGCTTCCTTCCAGTGTTCCCGGGTAACAGAGACGGGAGAGATTCCAGTATGCCCAGCTTGCTTAGTAACAGCAGATTACATTTGAACTGTTAGCACAGTGTAGTCCAGTTTTCACAGTGAAGCCAGACACTAATATGCACAGTTAGCATAGTAGGGGCTATTTTGAATAGGCCATGTCATCGTAGTTAGGGCTGGTTGAGCAATTCCAAGTTCGCCCATCAGTGACAGATTTTTTTATGACACTTGCCACAATAAGGCCAGATTCTACAATGTCAACTTGGTGCTGTGAAGCCAAACGCCATTTTGATCTGTTAGCATAGTAAGGCCAGGATCCACCATGCTCAGGGAGACCCTAAGGGCTGATTTCAGTATTCCCATTAAGTACAGCCGGGCCAGATTCCGGTATGCCTAGTGAGCAGAGCCAATTCCAGATTTTAAAGGTCCAGCAATCATACCTAGTTGGTATGGTAATGGTGGTTTCCAGTATGTTCATATCTCGGGGGGATAGCTCAAGGGCAACGCACTCGCATGGGAAGCAAGACGACGCGGAGCATCACTGGTTTAATCCCTGGGTCTGCACTTAGAAACCTCTGCGTAAACAATCAATTATGAATTACAAATCATAGTAAACTTAGATTCCAGTGTATCCACTGTGTCCAGTCAGCAGAGAACAGGTAGTTTCCAGCAAGCTCATTTGGCAGAGTGATGTGAGATTACTGTGGCCCAATTAGCACAGTAAGGCTGCAGGCCTATGATCCCAGTTGGCATACTAGAGCTAAAGTCCATGCAGCCCAGTTAGCACAGTAAGGAAAAAACGGCAGTATACCAAGTTGTATGTTTTTATGTATATATCTGTTTTGTATAGGGTCATTATAAAAGAGAAATTGTTTCATAGTGCAGGGAAGAAAGAAGGCAGTGCATACAAACCATCTTCCTGAGTAGGGTGCATTCCTATTTGACAACAAAGCCTAGTGGACAGCGATACAAGTGCAAAACAAGTGCAATACAATTGCATCACCGAAGCTTAGTTATCGTCTCGTGGTCCCTGAAGGTGGGAATCTCAGGCCGAGTCAAGGGGCCAGGAAGAGGCGACTCGGGTCTAAGGAGCTGGATGTGGTATTTGTAGGTGCACATTTTTTAAGGTTGATGCTGGTTGATTTAAGGAGTTGCTTGAATCATTTAGAGTTGGGTTTAGTTCTAAGAGAATTGGGCCGGAGTATCCATCGATTGTTGGTGAAGGCGTTGAAGATTTCACTCCGTGACAAAGCCTTTTGTAATTGGGGTGGTACAAGAGGTAGGACCTGATGACATGAGGTTCCTGGCGGGTGAGTAGGGGTATGGCAGATGTACTTGGGCCCATGGTAGTGGAGGGGTTGGAGTGCCAGTACCTAAAGGCAGATTCTATGCGCATGGGAATCAGTGGATCACCTTGAGTGAATGGAAGGTGGACTTCCGTATGTTAACTCCCAGGATCTTTCTTACGGCTCAGTTTTAAATGAGCCTGAGTTGGTGTGTTTGATGTTCAGTCAGACCTATGTACATGGAATTATAATAACAAAGGTTAAATCGAAATAAAGTTATGGTCAGCTCTAACTTACGCCATCTGCAGGTCTGGCAACCTCTTCTGCTCCTTAAAGAGTTTGAAATGAGCTTATTTTAGGTTTTTATGCTGTGGGAACATAGCAACATGTGCATCAGAGCGCTTTACCGTAAACATATATAGTTACAGAAAACAAATAGCGCATAATAAAGCCGATACAAATAAAATCAGAAAAATAAATATGCTTTAATAAAAAATCCACAATCTAGTGTCAACAATGGGAAATACCTCTTCAGATTGCTGCCATTTTCGGAAGGTGAGACTAGGTTTATCCCTACTGGTAGATGCGATGTTCCCAGGAGTTTAACACTAAGAAATAAGTGGGATCCCAGAGTGGCAGCAAAGGAAAACCCTAATGGGGGTGAAAAACCTCTGGGCCAGGAAATCCAATAAGAAGCATTGAGGGAGGTGTCCAGCAGGAATCCAGAAGAAGTCCCGGTAGGAAAGAAGGCGAAGGATAACAGGAATCCACAAAACAATGGGGTACCGGGACGTTTGAACACAGAAATAGAGAATAAAAGCAGGATGGAAGGAGTGAGACAAGGATAGCGTGAACCACAAGCAACACAAGGCAGGAAGGAGGAGCGAGGAAGAAAAATGACTAACTTGAAGGAAACCGTAAGTCAACACAAGGGTGAACTTTGTGACTCAAGGAGCTTGAAAACTCCTTACCTTAAATACGGTCAGGAAGCCGGCTGTGGATCGAGTGCCATAATGAAGGAGGCAGAGTCCAGGTCAGGTCAAGTTCTGTTGAATGTGGCCTTGCAGAATGGCTATTTTGGAATGGGCGTACAAAGAAACGATGAAGGCAACATATGAGATGATACCACTGTTTCCATAATAGCCAGTGTGGTTCTGGCGAGAATGAGGAGTGACAGCATGTACCCCTCCAGAAGGGCGGGGACCCGACTTCCAAGGGGAGCAGTGATGGAAGCAACGAATCAAAAAGGAAGTATGGACCTGAGAAGAAGGCTTCCGGGAGCAATCCCACAGACCATACCTTTTCCAGTCGGTAAAGTACTGCAAGAGACCCCAATGGTACCTGGAGTCACAAATATGATCAATTTCATATTCCGGAGGTCCATCACAAAAAACAGGAGATGGGGGAGCCTTGCCTCAGTCACAAAAATGTTTGGAAGGATGAGGCTTCAGTTGAGGCACATGGAAAAATGGGTGGATATGGACCAGGTAAAAGGTAAGTGGTCTGGTGATCCGATAAGGTCCAAAGAATTTTGGAGCCAACTTGGAAAGAGTCAGGTGCGGAGGCAGGTATCATGATGAGAGCCCTGCCTGATCTCTCACCTGATAGTGTGGAGCAGTCTTGTGTTTCTTGACTGTGGCTCGTTTGATCAAGGTACAGGTTTCCTGAAGGATATCCAAGGCTTTTCTGTGGCTACCTTTGGGTGCTCTTGAGATTTTTGTATATGCCAGGTACCTTCACGTCAGATCCTGAGGCAGAAGGGAAGATCTGCAGATGTAACCCATGTGTACACAGAAAAGGACTACTCCTGAGGGCAAAATGCAATTGCAATGAGTTATCACAGGCAAATTCTGTTGTGGGTAGTAAATCTAGCCAGTTATCATTGGTTGCAGAGGAAAAACAGTGCAAGTACTGTTCTATAGTCTGATTCAATTTCTCAGTCTGCCCATTGGACTGGGGGTGATAACCTGATGATAGGTCTCTATGAATTTGAAGTTCTTTACTGAGGGATGTCTAGAATCTTGAGACCTATTGGGAGCCCAATGTGAGACTATGATTTCTGGTAGGTCATGTGAACGAAATATGACTTGAAGAAAAATACGAGCCTTTTCTGCATCGGTTAGTAGTTTTTTCAAGGAAGCAATAAGAGCCAGCTTGGACAAGAAATCATCAATGACATAGCCTATAACAGCTTGAACATTAAATCAATAGTGGCATAGTCTGAGGGGCGAGTGTACTGAGGTAGTGCAGAGGGGAAGGGAAATGGGGAAGGGAGAGAGGGCATGTGGCTGGGATTCCAGCGCTGTCCTCTGGATAAAGCGAACGGGGGAGGGTAGAATGGGTAGGTGTTCGGGAGTGTCCAATAGAGAAACAGAAGGGGGAAGGTGCAGTGGGTGGTGGGGACATGGAGTGAAATTACATCCTTCTCACTACTCCCATTGCACGAGAGACTTGTTGCAATGCGAGTTGTGAAAAAGATATTTTTCGAAATAATAACATAGAACCTGCCCTTTATTTGTAATATGACTTCCAGCAGCTGTCAGGGAATTCACATTACCATCACCACCTCTCCCCAGAACAATAAGTTACCACTGTGTTCAGGTATTTGAGACAGTCACAGTGATCATTCCCAGGTGCCTCAGAATGACGCTGGTGTAAGGCCTCGTCCACCGCTCAGAGTCGTGATTAGCAGGCAGAGTCTCTCTGTGTAATGAGACATCACTCTTTTGTAAATACGATGCTATCTCCTCTTAATACTGTATGATCGCAACCATATTGTGGCATTTCCTCATCTGCCTACTAAGACACAGATAGGCTGATGATGCCTTTTGTGATTACGGGCTATCTTCACATTTGTGGATACTTTACTTTCAAAAGTGTAGGGGTCAGATGCCTATTTCCGATAGAGCAGTGCATTTATTTTTTAAGGTGGCAGCAGTGTGAACCCATATGGGACCTCTAAGATGAGGTGGCGCTCTCATGGGATGGATGGGGATTCAGAGCTTACTCAAACGTCAATGAAAAGATCGACTCATTAAGTTGGCAAAAGGTACGCTGTTTTATTAACAATTATCTAAAACAGGGAGTACAACGAACATCAACGGACATCTCATAGTATAAGCGAAAAACATAAAAAACACATTTATATAGTAAAACGTCATCATGACGGATGTCACACTATATGGCAATCTGTAAAACGTAAACTGGATTGTGGTTGGTCTATGTGAAACATCTACATACACTTTCTATGGGGTATTGGGTTGTGATAGGACTCTATTGTCAGGTGGGCAACTAAGCACTCCTCTAGTGCAAGTCATCATCAAAAGATACACAATGGTTTATTGGTTCACAAGCTATAGGGCTCTTTCAGACGTGGCCCGCTATAATTGGTTGACACGCTTGTACCCTTATGAAATATACCACTTGCTAGCAGCACGCAAGCTGATACCACAGATGTTGGTGTGTTGGGCTTGACCATGCCTCCCCACCCAATTAACCCAACATCTATCATTGCTCTTACTTTCTGTCATTCAATTAGACTTTGAACATGGCCTTGCAAGCCTCACAACTCCTAGGAATTCAAAGGAAGTGCACTGTTCTGCCCAAGCCTATTTCCATCTAGGTCACGTGACTGGAGATCATGTTTCAAGCTTCTTTTCTTGCATTTTAATGTTATTAAAACAAATAAAAGTTGGCACTTCTTGTCTTTTTGCTGTACCATGGCTGGGGCTGAGCCCGTCTCTTGAATTCATTGTACCTCTTGAAGCTCGACAACCAGTTCTCGGCTGCACTGGCCTTTTGACACTGGACCAACCAAGCCCTCTTGAATTCTTTCTTGCTCATCAGCTACTGCATGGGGTCTCAGTTTCTAAAACATGATGTGGAACATCCAGATTTCCTATGCATATATATACCTTGGCGCATCGCAGCAATCTATTCACTACGTAGAGCCAGCCTTTTTATAGTCTATTTGTGTTTCCAGCATCTGTACAGTTATAAAATGGTTTGCATGTTTTTCCGTGCTCTTCACACGTCATCCTCATTTTGCATGTGAACGTTTACTCGATTCTTAGTTCGTCACCAGATTCTCTATGTTCTCTTTACTTTCTCTTCTGTTATCTCCTTCTCTGTGTGTCACTTTACGTCATGTGACGTCACCAGTCAGCTCTTTTGTCCATCTACTCTCGCTCTTCAGTGATCTTCCCCAAGAGACTGTCAGCTCTTCGTGGATACATAAAGAAAGGTTTTCTCAATGGATACTTTGCTTCAAAGGCTGCTCGTGTTATTGGCATCCTTACAGGTGTTGTGCTTGTCACTATTTCCAGTTCCCAACAAATAGGCTACTTAGGGGCGGGACTTCCGGTAGAGGCTTTTGGCTCCTCCTCCACGAGTGAACTACCTCTTCTCCACTTCTACGTGTATTAAGAATGTAATACCTTTCTAATGTGTATCTAATACATATGTAATAAGTACATCATCCGATTAGAGTCTGCGAGGAAAATCAAAAGCATGTTTGTGCTCTGGAGAATACACAAGTGGTGCGGCGGTAGCAGACACTGAGAAAGCCAATAGGCCTGTTTTTCTTTTTTTAATTGTGTGTTTTTTTTGTTGTATGTAGTTATTTATTTATCTACTGAGTGAGGAACTTCTTGAGTGGGGATCTCATAAGGTGTACTCTCGCGACCCGTATGTTAGTGCTATTAAGGTTGGCAATGGTTTTCTTATTTTATTATTTTATTCTTGTGTCGCAAGGATGTAGGTCAACACGGAGACATAGAGTCCCTCAGCTCCGTCTGTAAAGTAAGCAGCCGTTTGTTTGTGCCTACACCTCTTTGCGCCAGATTTCTGATGTAAATGAATAAAAGTACGTAGTCAAGTTTCTTCAAGTATATTTTTTTTAATTTATTTGATATATGTTCTGCCCATGTGGATGACACGTGTTTCGGCGTTTCATTGGCGCCTTTTTCAAATCCGGGCTGAATGCAAGCGTAACATGTAATAAAACAAAACACAAAATATAACAGAGCTCTGTTGCTTCTTGAATCTAGGTCTTTGCTCAATAAATTCCATAATAATAGTAATTATAATTTTTAGTTTTTTTTTAAAGACTCAATGGAGGCATTTTGTTACAAAAAACTGAATTTTAACTTTGAGCCGGGTAGAGAAAATTGAGAGATTACAAGACAAAACGTTGAAAGACATCATGTTTACTTACCAAGTGTACAGCCATGCGCAATCATACAGCCCTTCATTCGCAGCAGTGGGCATTATGGCAGTGAATGAGCGTTGAGGGGACGGGCCGCAGGTTTGCTCCAAGGTGACAGGTTGAGGCTTGAAGGCAGATTTATTTCTGATAATTTTGGCGCCAACCTCAATATCTGGGGCAGGGAGCTGCTACCCAATCCAGTGGTCGACGTAGACAGGGTAAGGTCTGAGCGGGCAAGGCACACCCAAAATATGTAAATGCCCACTCAGCAGCACTGTGTGGGCATTTACAGATGCTAATGTCATTATGGTGGACCCATCTATATTAGCTTTAGGCCCCACTTGTTAGACAATGCTGGCTATACCTCTGATTAAGGAGGGCAAATGGGCAGAAAGGAGTAATGGGATAGGGTGGGTTTGAGACATTTAGGGGAGGAGTGTCTGGGAAGACTTGAAGACAAGAAGATGTTTTAAAAGGGATCAGTTTGGCATGGGTAATCTCCCAGCGGGAAGGGACTGAGTGGATGTGGGCGAGGAGCTGGCAGGTCATGGAGCGTGGGGTTAGCGAAATGTAGTACTTTGTTAAGAGGTGCGAAGGAGGAGTGAATGAAGTGATGGTCCAAGGTTTTCCGATTGCTCAGTAGACTGTGATGAGCAGCCATGGCCGGCAATGAGTAGGCATCCAGCTAGCTAGGAGCTACAGTGGCGTTCCGAGTGCTAGTGGAGTGAATGAAGTGATGGTCCAAGGTTTTCCGATGCTCAGTAGACTGTGATGAGCAGCCATGGCCGGCAATGAGTAGGCATCGAGCTAGCTAGGAGCTACAGTGGCGTTCCGAGTGCTAGTGGAGTGAATGAAGTGATGGTCCAAGGTTTTCCGATGCTCAGTAGACTGTGATGAGCAGCCATGGCCGGCAATGAGTAGGCATCCAGCTCGTTAGGAGCTATAGTGGCATTCCGAGTGCTAGTGGAGTGAATGAAGCGATGGTCCAAGGTTTTCCGATGCTCAGTAGACTGTGATGAGCAGCCATGGCCGGCAATGAGTAGGCACCGAGCTAGCTAGAAGCTACAGTGGAATTCCGAGTGCTAGTGGCGTGAATGAAGCGATGGTCCAAGGTTTTCCGTTGCTCAGTAGACTGTGATGAGCAGCCATGGCTGGCAATGAGTAGGCATCCAGCTAGCTAGGAGCTATAGTGGCATTCCGAGTGCTAGTGGAGTGAATGAAGCGATGGTCCAAGAATTTCCGATTGAGCAGCCATGGCCGGCAATGAGTATGCATCCAGCTAGCTGGGAGCTACAGTGGCGTTCCAATTGCTAGTGGAGTGAATGAAGCGAAGGTCCAAGGTTTTTTCCGGATGCTCAGTAGACTGTGATGAGCAGCCATGGCCGGCAATGAGTAGGCATCCAGCTCGCTAGGAGCTACAGTGGCGTTCTGAGTGCTAGTGGAGTGAATGAAGCAAAAGTCCAAGGTTTTCCGAGTGCTCAGTAGACTGTGATGAGCAGCCATGGCCGGCAATGAGTAGGCATCCAGCTAGCTCAGAGCTACAGTGGCGTTCTGAGTGCTAGTTGAGTGAATGAAGTGATGGTCCAAGGTTTTCCGATGCTCAGTAGACTGTGATGAGCAGCCATGGCCGGCAATGAGTAGGCATCCAGCTAGCTAGGAGCTACAGTGGCATTCCGAGTGCTAGTGGAGTGAATGAAGCGATAGCCCAAGGTTTTCCGTTGCTCAGTAGACTGTGATGAGCAGCCATGGCCGGCAATGAGTAGACATCCAGCTGGCTAGGAGCTACAGTGGCGTTCTGAGTGCTCGTGGAGTGAATGAAGCGATAGTCCAAGGTTTTCCAGATGCCCAGTAGACTGTGATGAGCAGCCATGGCCGGCAGTGAGTAGGCATCCAGCTAGCTGGGAGCTACAGTGGCGTTCCGAGTGCTAGTGGAGTGAATGGAGCGATAGTCCAAGGTTTTCCGGATGCCCAGTAGACTGTGATGAGCAGCCATGGCCGGCAATGAGTAGGCATCCAGCTAGCTCGGAGCTACAGTGGCGTTCTGAGTGCTAGTGGAGTGAATGAAGCGTTAGTCCAAGGTTTTCCGGATCCTCAGTAGACTGTGATGAGCAGCCATGGCCAGCAATGAGTAGGCATCCAGCTAGCTGGGAGCTACAGTGGCGTTCCGAGTGCTAGTGGAGTGAATGAAGCGATAGTCCAAGGTTTTCCGGATGCCCAGTAGACTGTGATGAGCAGCCATGACCGGCAATGAGTAGGCATCCAGCTAGCTGGGAGCTACAGTGGCGTTCCGAGTGTAAGTGGAGTGAATGAAGCGATGGTCCAAGGTTTTTTCCGGATGCTCAGTAGACTGTGATGAGCAGCCATGGCGGCAATGAGTAGGCATCGAGCTAGCTGGGAGCTACAGTGGCGTTCCGAGTGCTAGTGGAGTGAATGAAGCGATAGTCCAAGGTTTTCCGGATACTAAGTAGACTGTGATGAGCAGCCATGGTGGCAATGAGTAGGCATCCAGCTAGCTAGGAGCTACAGTGGCGTTCTGAGTGCTAGTGGAGTGAATGAAGCGATGGTCCAAGAATTTCCAATTGAGCAGCCATGACCGGCAATGAGTAGGCATCCAGCTAGCTGGGAGCTACAGTGGTGTTCCAATTGCTAGTGGAGTGAATGAAGCGATGGTCCAAGGTTTTTTCCGGATGCTCAGTAGACTGTGATGAGCAGCCATGGCCGGCAATGAGTAGGCATCCAGCTAGCTAGGAGCTACAGTGGCGTTCTGAGTGCTAGTGGAGTGAATGAAGCCATAGTCCAAGGTTTTCCGGATGCTCAGTAGACTGTGATGAGCAGCCATGGCCGGCAATGAGTAGGCATCCAGCTAGCTCGGAGCTACAGTGGCGTTCTGAGTGCTAGTGGAGTGAATGAAGTGATAGTCCAAGGTTTTCCGGATCCTCAGTAGACTGTGATGAGCAGCCATGGCCAGCAATGAGTAGACATCCAGCTGGCTAGGAGCTACAGTGGCGTTCCGAGTGCTAGTGGAGTGAATGAAGTGATAGTCCAAGGTTTTCCGGATGCCCAGTAGACTGTGATGAGCAGCCATGACCGGCAATGAGTAGGCATCCAGCTAGCTGGGGGCTACAGTGGCGTTCCGAGTGCTAGTGGAGTGAATGAAGCGATGGTCCAAGGTTTTTTCCGGATGCTCAGTAGACTGTGATGAGCAGCCACAGCCGGCAATGAGGGGGCATCCAGGTAGCTCGGAGCTACAGTGGGGTTGTGAGGCCTAGTGGAGTGAAATAAGTGATGGCCCAAGGTTTTCTGGATGCTCAGTAGACTGTGATGAGCAGCCATGGTGGCAATGAGTAGGCATCCAGCTAGCTGGGAGCTACAGTGGCGTTTTGAGTGCTAGTGGAGTGAATGAAGCGATGGTCCAAGGTTTTCTGGATGCTCAGTAGACTGTGATGAGCAGCCATGGCCGGCAATGAGTAGGCATCCAGCTAGCTGGGAGCTACAGTGGCGTTCCAAGTGCTAGTGGAGTGAATGAAGCGATAGTCCAAGGTTTTCCGGATGCTCAGTAGACTGTGATGAGCAGCCATGGCAGTCAATGAGTATGCATCCAGCTAGCTGGGAGCTACAGTGGCGTTCCGAGTGCTAGTGGAGTGAATGAAGCGATGGTCCAAGGTTTTCCGATGCCCAGTAGACTGTGATGAGCAGCCATGGCCGGCAATGAGTAGGCATCCAGCTAGATGGGAGCTACAGTGGCGTTCCGAGTGCTAGTGGAGTGAATGAAGCGATGGTCCAAGGTTTTCTGATGCCCAGTAGACTGTGATGAGCAGCCATGGCCGGCAATGAGTAGGCATCCAGCTAGCTGGGAGCTACAGTGGCATTCCGAGTGCTAGTGGCGTGAATGAAGCGATGGTCCAAGGTTTTCCGATGCTCAGTAGACTGTGATGAGCAGCCATGGCCGGCAATGAGTAGGCATCCAATTAGCTAGGAGCTACAGTGGCATTCCGAGTGCTAGTGGAGTGAATGAAGCGATAGTCCAAGGTTTTCCGATGCTCAGTAGACTGTGATGAGCAGGCATGGCCGGCAATGAGTAGACATCCAGCTGGCTAGGAGCTACAGTGGCGTTCTGAGTGCTAGTGGAGTGAATGAAGCGATAGTCCAAGGGTTTCCAGATGCCCAGTAGACTGTGATGAGCAGCCATGACCGGCAGTGAGTAGGCATCCAGCTAGCTGGGAGCTACAGTGGCGTTCCGAATGCTAGTGGAGTGAATGAAGCGATAGTCCAAGGTTTTCCGGATGCCCAGTAGACTGTGATGAGCAGCCATGGCCAGCAATGAGTAGGCATCCAGCTAGCTGGGAGCTACAGTGGCGTTCCAAGTTCTAGTGGAGTGAATGAAGCGATGGTCCAAGGTTTTCCAGATGCTCAGTGGACTGTGATGAGCAGCCATGGCCGGCAATGAGGGGGCATCCAGGTAGCTCGGAGCTACAGTGGCGTTCCGAGTGCTAGTGGAGTGAATGAAGCGATGGTCCAAGGTTTTCTGGATGCTCAGTAGACTGTGATTAGCAGCCATGGCCGGCAATGAGTAGGCATCCAGCTAGCTGGGAGCTACCGTGGCGTTCCAAGTGCTAGTGGAGTGAATGAAGTGATAGTCCAAGGGTTTCCGGATGCTCAGTAGACTGTGATGAGCAGTCATGGCCGTCAATGAGTATGCATCCAGCTAGCTGGGAGCTCCAGTGGCGTTCCGAGTGCTAGTCGAGTGAATGAAGCAATAGTCCCAGGTTTTCCAGATGCTTAGTAGACTGTGATGAGCAGACATGGCCGGCAATGAGTAGGCATCCAGCTAGCTGGGAGCTACAGTGGCATTCTGAGTGCTAGTGGAGTGAATGAAGCGATGGTCCAAAGTTTTCCGATGCTCAGTAGACTGTGATGAGCAGCCATGGCCGGCAATGAGTAGGCATCCAGCTAGCTGGAAGCTACAGTGGCATTCCGAGTGCTAGTGGCGTGAATGAAGCGATGGCCCAAGGTTTTCCGATGCTCAGTAGACTGTGATGATCAGCCATGGCCGGCAACGAGTAGGCATCCAGCTAGCTACGAGCTATAGTGGCATTCCGATTGCTAGTGGAGTTAATGAAGTGATGTTCCAAGAATTTCCGATTGAGCAGCCATGGCCGGCAATGAGTAGGCATCCAGCTAGCTGGGAGCTACAGTGGTGTTCCAATTGCTAGTGGAGTGAATGAAGCGATGGTCCAAGGTTTTTTCCGGATGCTCAGTAGACTGTGATGAGCAGCCATGGCCAGCAATGAGTAGGCATCCAGCTAGCTAGGAGCTACAGTGGCGTTTTGAGTGCTAGTCGAGTGAATGAAGCGATAGTCCAAGGTTTTCCGGATGCTCAGTAGACTGTGATGAGCAGCCATGGCCGGCAATGAGTAGGCATCCAGCTAGCTAGGAGCTACAGTGGCGTTCTGAGTGCTAGTGGAGTGCATGAAGTGATAGTCCAAGGTTTTCCGGATGCTCAGTAGACTGTGATGAGCAGCCATGGCCGCAATGAGTGGGCATCCAGCTAGCTGGGAGCTATAGTGGCGTTCTGAGTGCTAGTGGAGTGAATGAAGCAATAGTCCAAGGTTTTCCGGATGCCCAGTAGACTGTGATGAGCAGCCATGGCCGGCAATGAGTAGGCATCCAGCTAGCTGGGAGCTACAGTGGCGTTCCGAGTGCTAGTGGAGTGAATGAAGTGATGGTCCAAGGTTTTCTGGATGCTCAGTAGACTGTGATGAGCAGCCATGGCCGGCAATGAGGGGGCATCCAGGTAGCTAGGAGCTACAGTGGCTTTCTGAGTGCTAGTGGAGTGAATCAAGTGATAGTCCAAGGTTTTCCGGATGCTCAGTAGACTGTGATGAGCAGCCATGGCCGGCAATGAGTAGGCATCCAGCTAGCTGGGAGCTACAGTGGCGTTCTGAGTGCTAGTGAAGTGAATGAAGCGATAGTCCAAGGTTTTCCGGATGCCCAGTAGACTGTGATGAGCAGCCATGGCCGGCAGTGAGTAGGCATCCAGCTAGCTGGGAGCTACAGTGGCGTTCCGAGTTCTAGTGGAGTGAATGAAGCGATAGTCCAGGGTTTTCCGGATGTCCAGTAGACTGTGATGAGCAGCCATGGCCGGCAATGAGTAGGCATCCAGCTAGCTGGGAGCTACAGTGGCGTTCCGAGTGCTAGTGGAGTGAATGAAGTGATGGTCCAAGGTTTTCCGGAACTCAATAGACTGTGATTAGCAGCCATGGCCGGCAATGAGGGGGCATCCAGGTAGCTAGGAGCTACAGTGGCGTTCCGAGTGCTAGTGGAGTGAATGAAGCGATGGTCCAAGGTTTTCCGGATGCTCAGTAGACTGTGATGAGCAGCCATGGCGGCAATGAGTAGGCATCCAGCTAGCTCGGAGCTACAGTGGTGTTCCGAGTGCTAGTGGAGTGAATGAAGCGATGGTCCAAGGTTTTCTGTATGCTCAGTAGACTGTGATGAGCAGCCATGGCCGGCAATGAGTAGGCATCCAGCTAGCTGGGAGCTACAGTGGGGTTCTGAGTGCTAGTGGAGTGAATGAAGCGATAGTCCAAGGTTTTTCCGGATGCTCAGTAGACTGTGATGAGCAGCCATGGCCGGCAATGAGGGGGCATCCAGGTAGCTAGGAGCTACAGTGGCGTTCCGAGTGCTAGTGGAGTGAATGAAGCAATGGTCCAAGGTTTTCCGGATGCTCAGTAGACTGTGATGAGCAGCCATGGCCGGCAATGAGTAGGCATCCAGCTCGTTAGGAGCTATAGTGGCCTTCCGAGTGCTAGTGGAGTGAATGAAGCGATGGTCCAAGGTTTTCCGATGCTCAGTAGACTGTGATGAGCAGCCATGGCCGGCAATGAGTAGGCACCGAGCTAGCTAGAAGCTACAGTGGAATTCCGAGTGCTAGTGGCGTGAATGAAGCGATGGTCCAAGGTTTTCCGTTGCTCAGTAGACTGTGATGAGCAGCCATGGCTGGCAATGAGTAGGCATCCAGCTAGCTAGGAGCTATAGTGGCATTCCGAGTGCTAGTGGAGTGAATGAAGCGATGGTCCAAGAATTTCCGATTGAGCAGCCATGGCCGGCAATGAGTATGCATCCAGCTAGCTGGGAGCTACAGTGGCGTTCCAATTGCTAGTGGAGTGAATGAAGCGATGGTCCAAGGTTTTTTCCGGATGCTCAGTAGACTGTGATGAGCAGCCATGGCCGGCAATGAGTAGGCATCCAGCTCGCTAGGAGCTACAGTGGCGTTCTGAGTGCTAGTGGAGTGAATGAAGCAAAAGTCCAAGGTTTTCCGAGTGCTCAGTAGACTGTGATGAGCAGCCATGGCCGGCAATGAGTAGGCATCCAGCTAGCTCAGAGCTACAGTGGCGTTCTGAGTGCTAGTTGAGTGAATGAAGTGATGGTCCAAGGTTTTCCGATGCTCAGTAGACTGTGATGAGCAGCCATGGCCGGCAATGAGTAGGCATCCAGCTAGCTAGGAGCTACAGTGGCATTCCGAGTGCTAGTGGAGTGAATGAAGCGATAGCCCAAGGTTTTCCGTTGCTCAGTAGACTGTGATGAGCAGCCATGGCCGGCAATGAGTAGACATCCAGCTGGCTAGGAGCTACAGTGGCGTTCTGAGTGCTCGTGGAGTGAATGAAGCGATAGTCCAAGGTTTTCCAGATGCCCAGTAGACTGTGATGAGCAGCCATGGCCGGCAGTGAGTAGGCATCCAGCTAGCTGGGAGCTACGGTGGCGTTCCGAGTGCTAGTGGAGTGAATGGAGCGATAGTCCAAGGTTTTCCGGATGCCCAGTAGACTGTGATGAGCAGCCATGGCCGGCAATGAGTAGGCATCCAGCTAGCTCGGAGCTACAGTGGAGTTCTGAGTGCTAGTGGAGTGAATGAAGCGTTAGTCCAAGGTTTTCCGGATCCTCAGTAGACTGTGATGAGCAGCCATGGCCAGCAATGAGTAGGCATCCAGCTAGCTGGGAGCTACAGTGGCGTTCCGAGTGCTAGTGGAGTGAATGAAGCGATAGTCCAAGGTTTTCCGGATGCCCAGTAGACTGTGATGAGCAGCCATGACCGGCAATGAGTAGGCATCCAGCTAGCTGGGAGCTACAGTGGCGTTCCGAGTGCTAGTGGAGTGAATGAAGCGATGGTCCAAGGTTTTTTCCGGATGCTCAGTAGACTGTGATGAGCAGCCATGGCGGCAATGAGTAGGCATCGAGCTAGCTGGGAGCTACAGTGGCGTTCCGAGTGCTAGTGGAGTGAATGAAGCGATAGTCCAAGGTTTTACGGATACTAAGTAGACTGTGATGAGCAGCCATGGTGGCAATGAGTAGGCATCCAGCTAGCTAGGAGCTACAGTGGCGTTCTGAGTGCTAGTGGAGTGAATGAAGCGATGGTCCAAGAATTTCCAATTGAGCAGCCATGACCGGCAATGAGTAGGCATCCAGCTAGCTGGGAGCTACAGTGGTGTTCCAATTGCTAGTGGAGTGAATGAAGCGATGGTCCAAGGTTTTTTCCGGATGCTCAGTAGACTGTGATGAGCAGCCATGGCCGGCAATGAGTAGGCATCCAGCTAGCTAGGAGCTACAGTGGCGTTCTGAGTGCTAGTGGAGTGAATGAAGCCATAGTCCAAGGTTTTCCGGATGCTCAGTAGACTGTGATGAGCAGCCATGGCCGGCAATGAGTAGGCATCCAGCTAGCTCGGAGCTACAGTGGCGTTCTGAGTGCAAGTGGAGTGAATGAAGTGATAGTCCAAGGTTTTCCGGATCCTCAGTAGACTGTGATGAGCAGCCATGGCCAGCAATGAGTAGACATCCAGCTGGCTAGGAGCTACAGTGGCGTTCCGAGTGCTAGTGGAGTGAATGAAGCGATAGTCCAAGGTTTTCCGGATGCCCAGTAGACTGTGATGAGCAGCCATGACCGGCAATGAGTAGGCATCCAGCTAGCTGGGGGCTACAGTGGCGTTCCGAGTGCTAGTGGAGTGAATGAAGCGATGGTCCAAGGTTTTTTCCGGATGCTCAGTAGACTGTGATGAGCAGCCACAGCCGGCAATGAGGGGGCATCCAGGTAGCTCGGAGCTACAGTGGGGTTGTGAGGCCTAGTGGAGTGAAATAAGTGATGGCCCAAGGTTTTCTGGATGCTCAGTAGACTGTGATGAGCAGCCATGGTGGCAATGAGTAGGCATCCAGCTAGCTGGGAGCTACAGTGGCGTTTTGAGTGCTAGTGGAGTGAATGAAGCGATGGTCCAAGGTTTTCTGGATGCTCAGTAGACTGTGATGAGCAGCCATGGCCGGCAATGAGTAGGCATCCAGCTAGCTGGGAGCTACAGTGGCGTTCCAAGTGCTAGTGGAGTGAATGAAGCGATAGTCCAAGGTTTTCCGGATGCTCAGTAGACTGTGATGAGCAGCCATGGCAGTCAATGAGTATGCATCCAGCTAGCTGGGAGCTACAGTGGCGTTCCGAGTGCTAGTGGAGTGAATGAAGCGATGGTCCAAGGTTTTCCGATGCCCAGTAGACTGTGATGAGCAGCCATGGCCGGCAATGAGTAGGCATCCAGCTAGATGGGAGCTACAGTGGCGTTCCGAGTGCTAGTGGAGTGAATGAAGCGATGGTCCAAGGTTTTCTGATGCCCAGTAGACTGTGATGAGCAGCCATGGCCAGCAATGAGTAGGCATCCAACTAGCTAGGAGCTACAGTGGCATTCCGAGTGCTAGTGGAGTGAATGAAGCGATAGTCCAAGGTTTTCCGATGCTCAGTAGACTGTGATGAGCAGGCATGGCCGGCAATGAGTAGACATCCAGCTGGCTAGGAGCTACAGTGGCGTTCTGAGTGCTAGTGGAGTGAATGAAGCGATAGTCCAAGGGTTTCCAGATGCCCAGTAGACTGTGATGAGCAGCCATGACCGGCAGTGAGTAGGCATCCAGCTAGCTGGGAGCTACAGTGGCGTTCCGAATGCTAGTGGAGTGAATGAAGCGATAGTCCAAGGTTTTCCGGATGCCCAGTAGACTGTGATGAGCAGCCATGGCCAGCAATGAGTAGGCATCCAGCTAGCTGGGAGCTACAGTGGCGTTCCAAGTTCTAGTGGAGTGAATGAAGCGATGGTCCAAGGTTTTCCAGATGCTCAGTGGACTGTGATGAGCAGCCATGGCCGGCAATGAGGGGGCATCCAGGTAGCTCGGAGCTACAGTGGCGTTCCGAGTGCTAGTGGAGTGAATGAAGCGATGGTCCAAGGTTTTCTGGATGCTCAGTAGACTGTGATTAGCAGCCATGGCCGGCAATGAGTAGGCATCCAGCTAGCTGGGAGCTACCGTGGCGTTCCAAGTGCTAGTGGAGTGAATGAAGTGATAGTCCAAGGTTTTCCGGATGCTCAGTAGACTGTGATGAGCAGTCATGGCCGTCAATGAGTATGCATCCAGCTAGCTGGGAGCTCCAGTGGCGTTCCGAGTGCTAGTCGAGTGAATGAAGCAATAGTCCCAGGTTTTCCAGATGCTTAGTAGACTGTGATGAGCAGACATGGCCGGCAATGAGTAGGCATCCAGCTAGCTGGGAGCTACAGTGGCATTCTGAGTGCTAGTGGAGTGAATGAAGCGATGGTCCAAGGTTTTCCGATGCTCAGTAGACTGTGATGAGCAGCCATGGCCGGCAATGAGTAGGCATCCAGCTAGCTGGAAGCTACAGTGGCATTCCGAGTGCTAGTGGCGTGAATGAAGCGATGGCCCAAGGTTTTCCGATGCTCAGTAGACTGTGATGATCAGCCATGGCCGGCAACGAGTAGGCATCCAGCTAGCTACGAGCTATAGTGGCATTCCGATTGCTAGTGGAGTTAATGAAGTGATGTTCCAAGAATTTCCGATTGAGCAGCCATGGCCGGCAATGAGTAGGCATCCAGCTAGCTGGGAGCTACAGTGGTGTTCCAATTGCTAGTGGAGTGAATGAAGCGATGGTCCAAGGTTTTTTCCGGATGCTCAGTAGACTGTGATGAGCAGCCATGGCCAGCAATGAGTAGGCATCCAGCTAGCTAGGAGCTACAGTGGCGTTTTGAGTGCTAGTCGAGTGAATGAAGCGATAGTCCAAGGTTTTCCGGATGCTCAGTAGACTGTGATGAGCAGCCATGGCCGGCAATGAGTAGGCATCCAGCTAGCTAGGAGCTACAGTGGCGTTCTGAGTGCTAGTGGAGTGCATGAAGTGATAGTCCAAGGTTTTCCGGATGCTCAGTAGACTGTGATGAGCAGCCATGGCCGGCAATGAGTGGGCATCCAGCTAGCTGGGAGCTATAGTGGCGTTCTGAGTGCTAGTGGAGTGAATGAAGCGATAGTCCAAGGTTTTCCGGATGCCCAGTAGACTGTGATGAGCAGCCATGGCCGGCAGTGAGTAGGCATCCAGCTAGCTGGGAGCTACAGTGGCGTTCTGAGTGCTAGGGGAGTGAATGAAGCGATAGTCCAGGGTTTTCCGGATGTGCAGTAGACTGTGATGAGCAGCCATGGCCGGCAATGAGTAGGCATCCAGCTAGCTGGGAGCTACAGTGGCGTTCCGAGTGCTAGTGGAGTGAATGAAGTGATGGTCCAAGGTTTTCCGGATGCTCAGTAGACTGTGATGAGCAGCCATGGCCGGCAATGAGGGGGCATCCAGGTAGCTAGGAGCTACAGTGGCTTTCTGAGTGCTAGTGGAGTGAATCAAGTGATAGTCCAAGGTTTTCTGGATGCTCAGTAGACTGTGATGAGCAGCCATGGCCGGCAATGAGTAGGCATCCAGCTAGCTGGGAGCTACAGTGGCGTTCTGAGTGCTAGTGAAGTGAATGAAGGGATAGTCCAAGGTTTTCCGGATGCCCAGTAGACTGTGATGAGCAGCCATGGCCGGCAGTGAGTAGGCATCCAGCTAGCTGGGAGCTACAGTGGCGTTCCGAGTGCTAGTGGAGTGAATGAAGCGATAGTCCAGGGTTTTCCGGATGTCCAGTAGACTGTGATGAGCAGCCATGGCCGGCAATGAGTAGGCATCCAGCTAGCTGGGAGCTACAGTGGCGTTCCGAGTGCTAGTGGAGTGAATGAAGTGATGGTCCAAGGTTTTCCGGAACTCAATAGACTGTGATGAGCAGCCATGGCCGGCAATGAGGGGGCATCCAGGTAGCTAGGAGCTACAGTGGCGTTCCGAGTGCTAGTGGAGTGAATGAAGCGATGGTCCAAGGTTTTCCGGATGCTCAGTAGACTGTGATGAGCAGCCATGGCGGCAATGAGTAGGCATCCAGCTAGCTCGGAGCTACAGTGGTGTTCCGAGTGCTAGTGGAGTGAATGAAGCGATGGTCCAAGGTTTTCTGTATGCTCAGTAGACTGTGATGAGCAGCCATGGCCGGCAATGAGTAGGCATCCAGCTAGCTGGGAGCTACAGTGGGGTTCTGAGTGCTAGTGGAGTGAATGAAGCGATAGTCCAAGGTTTTTCCGGATGCTCAGTAGACTGTGATGAGCAGCCATGGCCGGCAATGAGGGGGCATCCAGGTAGCTAGGAGCTACAGTGGCGTTCCGAGTGCTAGTGGAGTGAATGAAGCAATGGTCCAAGGTTTTCCGGATGCTCAGTAGACTGTGATGAGCAGCCATGGCGGCAATGAGGGGGCATCCAGGTAGCTAGGAGCTACAGTGGTGTTCCGACTGCTAGTGGAGTTAATGAAGCGATGGTCCAAGGTTTTCCGGATGCTCAGTAGACTGTGATGAGCAGCCATGGCGGCAATGAGTAGGTATCCAGCTAGCTCGGAGCTACAGTGGTGTTCCGAGTGCTAGTGGAGTGAATGAAGCGATGGTCCAAGGTTTTCTGGATGCTCAGTAGACTGTGATGAGCAGCCATTGCCGGCAATGAGTAGGCATCCAGCTAGCTGGGAGCTACAGTGGTGTTCCAATTGCTAGTGGAGTGAATGAAGCGATGGTCCAAGGTTTTCTGGATGCTCAGTAGACAGTGATGAGCAGCCATGGCTGTCAATGAGTAGGCATCCAGCTAGCTGGGAGCTCCAGTGGCGTTCTGAGTGCTAGTCGAGTGAATGTAGCGATCGTCTAAGGTTTTCCAGATGATCAGTAGACTGTGATGAGCAGCCATGGCCGGCAATGAGTAGGCATCCAGCTAGCTGGGAGCTACAGTGGCATTCTGAGTGCTAGTGGAGTGAACGAAGCGATGGTCCAAGGTTTTCCAGATGCTCAGTAGACTGTGATGAGCAGCCATGGCCGGCAATGAGTAGTCATCCAGCTAGCTAGGAGCTATAGTGGCATTCCGAGTGCTAGTGGAGTGAATGAAGCGATAGTCCAAGGTTTTCCGATGCTCAGTAGACTGTGATGAGCAGCCATGGCCGGCAATGAGTAGGCATCCAGCTAGCTGGGAGCTACAGTGGCATTCCGAGTGCTAGTGGAGTGAATGAAGCGATGGTCCAAGGTTTTCCGGATGCTCAGTAGACTGTGATGAACAGCCATGGCCGGCAATCAGTAGGCATCCAGCTAGCTAGGAGCTATAGTGGCATTCCGAGTGCTAGTGGAGTGAATGAAGCAATAGTCCAAGGTTTTCCGATGCTCAGTAGACTGTGATGAGCAGCCATGGCCGGCAATGAGTAGGCATCCAGCTAGCTTGGAGCTACAGTGGCATTCCGAGTGCTAGTGGAGTGAATGAAGCGATGGTCCAAGGTTTTCCAGATGCTTAGTAGACTGTGATGAGCAGCCATGGCCGGCAATGAGTAGGCATCCAGCTAGCTGGGAGCTACAGTGGCGTTCCAATTGCTAGTGGAGTGAATGAAGCGATGGTCCAAGGTTTTCCGATGCTCAGTAGACTGTGATGAGCAGCCATGGCCGGCAATGAATAGGCATCCAGCTAGCTGGTAGCTACAGTGGCATTCCGAGTGCTATTGGCGTGAATGAAGCGATGGTCCAAGGTTTTCCGATGCTCAGTAGACTGTGATGATCAGCCATGGCCGGCAATTAGTAGGCATCCAGCTAGCTAGGAGCTATAGTGGCATTCCGATTGCTAGTGGAGTGAATGAAGCGATGTTCCAAGAATTTCCGATTGAGCAGCCATGGCCGGCAATGAGTAGGCATCCAGCTAGCTGGGAGCTACAGTGGTGTTCCAATTGCTAGTGGAGTGAATGAAGCGATGGTCCAAGGTTTTTTCCGGATGCTCAGTAGACTGTGATGAGCAGCCATGGCCAGCAATGAGTAGGCATCCAGCTAGCTAGGAGCTACAGTGGCGTTTTGAGTGCTAGTGGAGTGAATGAAGCGATAGTCCAAGGTTTTCCGGATGCTCAGTAGACTGTGATGAGCAGCCATGGCCGGCAATGAGTAGGCATCCAGCTAGCTGGGAGCTATAGTGGCGTTCTGAGTGCTAGTGGAGTGAATGAAGCGATAGTCCAAGGTTTTCCGGATGCCCAGTAGACTGTGATGAGTAGCCATGGCCGGCAGTGAGGGGGCATCCAGGTAGCTGGGAGCTACAGTGGCGTTCCGAGTGCTAGTGGAGTGAATGAAGTGATAGTCCAAGGTTTTCCGGATGCTCAGTAGACTGTGATGAGCAGCCATGGCCGGCAATGAGTAGGCATCCAGCTAGCTGGGAGCTACAGTGGCGTTCTGAGTGCTAGTGGAGTGAATGAAGCGATAGTCCAAGGTTTTCCGGATGCCCAGTAGACTGTGATGAGCAGCCATGGCCGGCAGTGAGTAGGCATCCAGCTAGCTGGGAGCTACAGTGGCGTTCTGAGTGCTAGTGGAGTGAATGAAGCAATAGTCCAGGGTTTTTTCGGATGTCCAGTAGACTGTGATGAGCAGCCATGGCCGGCAATGAGTAGGCATCCAGCTAGCTGGGAGCTACAGTGGCGTTCCGAGTGCTAGTGGAGTGAATGAGGTGATGGTCCAAGGTTTTCCGGATGCTCAGTAGACTTTGATGAGCAGCCATGGCCGGCAATGAGGGGGCATCCAGGTAGCTAGGAGCTACAGTGGTGTTCCGAGTGCTAGTGGAGTTAATGAAGCGATGGTCCAAGGTTTTCCGGATGCTCAGTAGACTGTGATGAGCAGCCATGGCGGCAATGAGTAGGTATCCAGCTAGCTCGGAGCTACAGTGGTGTTCCGAGTGCTAGTGGAGTGAATGAAGCGATGGTCCAAGGTTTTCTGGATGCTCAGTAGACTGTGATGAGCAGCCATTGCCGGCAATGAGTAGGCATCCAGCTAGCTGGGAGCTACAGTGGGGTTCTGAGTGCTAGTGGAGTGAATGAAGCGATGGTCCAAGGTTTTCTGGATGCTCAGTAGACAGTGATGAGCAGCCATGGCTGTCAATGAGTAGGCATCCAGCTAGCTGGGAGCTCCAGTGGCGTTCTGAGTGCTAGTCGAGTGAATGTAGCGATGGTCCAAGGTTTTCCAGATGCTCAGTAGACTGTGATGAGCAGCCATGGCCGGCAATGAGTAGGCATCCAGCTAGCTGGGAGCTACAGGGGCATTCTGAGTGCTAGTGGAGTGAACGAAGCGATGGTCCAAGGTTTTCCAGATGCTCAGTAGACTGTGATGAGCAGCCATGGCCGGCAATGAGTAGTCATCCAGCTAGCTAGGAGCTATAGTGGCATTCCGAGTGCTAGTGGAGTGAATGAAGCGATAGTCCAAGGTTTTCCGATGCTCAGTAGACTGTGATGATCAGCCATGGCCGGCAATGAGTAGGCATCCAGCTAGCTGGGAGCTACAGTGGCATTCCAAGTGCTAGTGGAGTGAATGAAGCGATGGTCCAAGGTTTTCCGGATGCTCAGTAGACTGTGATGAACAGCCATGGCGGCAATGAGTAGGCATCCAGCTAGCTGGGAGCTACAGTGGCATTCCGAGTGCTAGTGGAGTGAATGAAGCGATGGTCCAAGGTTTTCCAGATGCTCAGTAGACTGTGATGAGCAGCCATGGCCGGCAATGAGTAGGCATCCAGCTAGCTAGGAGCTATAGTGCATTCCAATTGCTAGTGGAGTGAATGAAGCGATGTTCCAAGAATTTCCGATTGAGCAGCCATGGCCGGCAATGAGTAGGCATCCAGCTAGCTGGGAGCTACAGTGGCTTTGCAATTGCTAGTGGAGTGAATGAAGCGATGATCCAAGGTTTTTTCCGGATGCTCAGTAGACTGTGATGAGCAGCCATGGCCGGCAATGAGTAGGCATCCAGCTAGCTAGGAGCTACAGTGGGGTTCTGAGTGCTAGTGGAGTGAATGAAGCGATAGTCCAAGCTTTTCCGATGCTCAGTAGACTGTGATTATCAGCCATGGCCGGCAATGAGTAGGCATCCAGCTAGCTGGGAGCTACAGTGGCATTCCGAGTGCTAGTGGAGTGAATGAAGCGATGGTCCAAGGTTTTCCGGATGCTCAGTAGACTGTGATGAACAGCCATGGCGGCAATGAGTAGGCATCCAGCTAGCTGGGAGCTACAGTGGCATTCCGAGTGCTAGTGGAGTGAATGAAGCGATGGTCCAAGGTTTTCCAGATGCTCAGTAGACTGTGATGAGCAGCCATGGCCGGCAATGAGTAGGCATCCAGCTAGCTAGGAGTTACAGTCGCATTCCGAGTGCTAGTGGATTGAATGAAGCGATAGTCCAAGGTTTTCCGATGCTCAGTAGACTGTGATGAGCAGACATGGCGGCAATGAGTAGGCATCCAGCTAGCTGGGAGCTACTGTGGCGTTCTGAGTGCTAGTTGAGTGAATGAAGCGATGGTCCAAGGTTTTCCGGATGCTCAGTAGACTGTGATGAGCAGCCATGGCCGGCAATGAGTAGGCATCCAGCTAGCTGGGAGCTACAGTGGCATTCCGAGTGCTAGTGGAGTGAATGAAGCGATGGTCTAAGGTTTTCCAGATGCTCAGTAGACTGTGATGAGCAGCCATGGCCGGCAATGAGTAAGCATCCAGCTAGCTGGGAGCTATAGTGGCATTCCGAGTGCTAGTGGAATGAATGAAGTGATAGTCCAAGGTTTTCCGATGCTCAGTAGACTGTGATGAGCAGCCATGGCCGGCAATGAGTAGGCATCCAGCTAGCTGGGAGCTACAGTGGCATTCCGAGTGCTAGTGGAGTGAATGAAGCGTTGGTCCAAGGTTTTCCAGATGCTCAGTAGACTGTGATGAGCAGCCATGGCCGGCAATGATTAGGCATCCAGCTAGCTAGGAGCTACAGTGGCATTCCGAGTGCTAGTAGAGTGAATGAAGCGATAGTCCAAGGTTTTCTGATGCTCAGTAGACTGTGATGAGCAGCCATGGCGGCAATGAGTAGGCATCCAGCTAGCTGGGAGCTACAGTGGCGTTCTGAGTGCTAGTCGAGTGAATGAAGCGATGGTCCAAGGCTTTCCGGATGCTCAGTAGACTGTGATGAGCAGCCATGGCCGGCAATGAGTAGGCATCCAGCTAGCTGGGAGCTACACTGGCCTTCCGAGTGCTAGTGGAGTGAATGAAGCGATGGTCCAAGGTTTTCCAGATGCTCAGTAGACTGTGATGAGCAGCCATGGCCGGCAATGAGTAGGCATCCAGCTAGCTGGGAGCTATAGTGGCATTCCGAGTGCTAGTGGAATGAATGAAGCGATGGTCCAAGGTTTTCCAGATGCTCAGTAGACTGTGATGAGCAGACATGGCGGCAATGAGTAGGCATCCAGCTAGCTGGGAGCTACTGTGGCGTTCTGAGTGCTAGTTGAGTGAATGAAGCGATGGTCCAAGGTTTTCCGGATGCTCAGTAGACTGTGATGAGCAGCCATGGCCGGCAATGAGTAGGCATCCAGCTAGCTGGGAGCTACAGTGGCATTCCGAGTGCTAGTGGAGTGAATGAAGCGATGGTCTAAGGTTTTCCAGATGCTCAGTAGACTGTGATGAGCAGCCATGGCCGGCAATGAGTAAGCATCCAGCTAGCTGGGAGCTATAGTGGCATTCCGAGTGCTAGTGGAATGAATGAAGTGATAGTCCAAGGTTTTCCGATGCTCAGTAGCCTGTGATGAGCAGCCATGGCCGGCAATGAGTAGGCATCCAGCTACCTGGGAGCTACAGTGGCATTCCGAGTGCTAGTGGAGTGAATGAAGCGATGGTCCAAGGTTTTCCGGATGCTCAGTAGACTGTGATGAGCAGCCATGGCGGCAATTAGTAGGCATCCAGCTAGCTGGAAGCTACAGTGGCATTCCGAGTGCTAGTGGAGTGAATGAAGCGATGGTCCAAGGTTTTCCAGATGCTCAGTAGACTGTGATGAGCAGCCATGGCCGGCGATGAGTAGGCATCCAGCTAGCTGGGAGCTATAGTGGCATTCCGAATGCTAGTGGAATGAATGAAGCGATAGTCCAAGATTTTCCGATGCTCAGTAGACTGTGATGAGCAGCCATGGCCGGCGATGAGTAGGCATCCAGCTAGCTGGGAGCTACAGTGGCATTCGAGTGCTAGTGGAGTGAATGAAGCGATGGTCCAAGGTTTTCCAGATGCTCAGTAGACTGTGATGAGCAGCCATGGCCGGCGATGAGTAGGCATCCAGCTAGCTAGGAGCTACAGTGGCATTCCGAGTGCTAGTGGAGTGAATGAAGTGATAGTCCAAGGTTTTCCGATGCTCAGTAGACTGCGATGAGCAGCCATGGTCGGCAATGAGTAGGCATCCAGTTAGCTGGGAGCTACAGTGGCATTCCGAGGGCTAGTGGAGTGAATGAAGCGATGGTCCAAGGTTTTCCAGATGCTCAGTAGACTGTGATGAGCAGCCATGGCCAGTAATGCAATACATTGCTGGAGTTTAAGGTTGCAGTCATTAATTGTACGCTTCATGTGTGATACATGTGTATGTTGTTTGCTTATATTAAAACTTTTTATAACATATGTTTGTCATCTAATTCTACATCTACACATCTTGCGTGGCATTAGGGCCTGCTGACGTAACTTCAGTGAGTAATACATGTAACGAGGGCAAGTGCAGCCTAGGGGAGCGCTTCTAATATGGGAGAGCCGAGTGCATGCGCGCGCTCCGCTGAACACAATTTCTAAGCGTTTCCTAACACTCTGGTGTCAGGGCTTAAAAATAGAGCAATCTTGTGAATTCTCTGTCCGAGATTAGGAAAGTTCCAGGAATGACTTCAACACCTTGCTGATATGCAACTGTGGGAAAACGCACACAGCCTCACCCCCCTTATGCTGGGATGGACATTTATTCTCAAACTAATGGCACGTATCGCTCCACAACACCAGCACCCAGCTCATAACATGACAAGGCAGCATATCAGCAGGCAGGCTGCAGACACGGAGGGCCGCCCAACGCAGGCCAACAATGGCGGCCATTTTGCAAACCCTCAACTGTGAAAGTGAGGAGCAAAAGCAGGGCTCAATTGGAGGGACCACGCGGGTGGATGGTCTCCTCCCACTTTTTTCACAGGGTGGATTCCGTGCACTCTGTGGGTCTGATTCACAGAAGCATCTTATAACGGCGCTATCCCATAGGAAAATGTTCCGTGAATCAGGCCCTGTGTGTTTTTAAATAATAAAATAAAAAAATGTAAAGTGCTGCCCCCACTTGATAAAGAAACCGGATCATGTGGTTGAGAGACAAGAAACCTAGGCACGTAACCTGAAGAATCTCTAAGCAGGTGATTGGATAGCACTGCTATTGAGGCTTTGCTGTACAGGATAGGTGTTCTTACTCGTTTCAAGACCAAGGTGCATAACTTTTGTATTTAGCAAGCAAGGTTTTAAGAAAACGTGTTTTCTTGGCAAAGGCTGATTTGTCCTGTGCACTTTATTTAATGTGAAATGCAGCCTAATAGGAAATATGCACATTTCTTTCATCAGAGTACCACCTCGGACCCCGTGTCAAACCAAGGTGTAAGCCTTTAGTTATCACTTCACTTTGCAAGTCAGGAGACTTTGGGCCTGATTCATGGAACTTTTAGCACGGTGCAAAGTGACTTCGCATTGCCAACAAACACCCTGATTCACAGAGCGGTGCAAAGTGTATTTTTGCAATGCAAAGTGACTTAGCACTGGTGCAAAAGTGGTGCAAAGTCACTTTGCACTGCAGAAATATACTTTGCATGGGTCTGTGAATGAGGGTGTTTGGTGGTCGTGCAAAGTCACTTTGCACCCGTGCATAGTCACTTTGCACTGCGCTAAAGGTTCATGAATCTGGCCTTTTCAATTCATTTGTAAGCAGAGAAGGGCACGGTAAGGATGGTACATTTACGCTCTGCATTCCTGCTCCGCCTTCAAATAACACATGGTTCACCATCAGCATGTATTCTTATGATGGCGTTAGACCAATGGATTCCAATTGATCCCTATGGATTCCATTGATGCCTATGGATTCCTGTGGCTAAAAGCAGGTGGATTTCCTCCATTGTACAAGCTGTCTCCGCAGCCTATATGCCCAGCAGTCTTCGCACTTTTTGCAAAATGCGGAGAAAAAAGAGCCGCACAAGCCATTCGGCCTGTTTTTACTCTTTGCTTTCCACTCTATTTTGCAAATGTTTAAAACTGCACAGAGGAGAACACCGCAGAATGAAACAGCTTAAGTGCTAACATTGACGTCCCCTCCATGCAATGAGCACTTACTATGAAATGACTTTAGAAAGGAGAGTGGGGGGTGGGGCAAGGTGAGTTATCTTGGACGTTCATACTACAACAGTATCAGGTTTGATAGCTTTGTGTTTTCCCGCTTTTTACAGTTTGATCATTTCTTTTTCTTTACAGAAGCGGGCCAGAAGTGTATCGTCTAACAGGCCTGAGAGATCTAATACCTGGCCCGGTCCTGTCGCTCCTGCAAAAGTGCTGTACAAAGTGTCTGTGAAGACTGGCGAAAAGAGGAATTCCGGAACTGACGCACGGGTAAGGACATATTCACACGTCTTTGTCACTGCGGAATATAAATTGTTAGCCAGTGCCTTAAGGGAATAAAGACTGTATTATGTAAGCCGCCGCAGGTTAATGCATGTGCAAACACTGATTGATAGTGCATTGTGCAAATTAGCACCGTGTGGGATATCGCGCATTAATAGTGCAATCTGTGGCATACCTGTACAGTATTACACTTCATTGGGATGTTATCTTATGTTAGTAAGCTTTCATACACCACACTAATGGCCTCCCGTCACCAAGGCTTTGCAGGCAGCGGTGTGGCGTACCCCTGCCAGGGATAACCGGACCGTGGTCTGTGGGAGAAAGGTCAAGAACAGCGGTGCTGCTAGGTCTGGATAAGGTCCGGGGCTATGCTAATGTAGGGACTGTCGGGACTCGGGGCTAGCTAGCCTTTTGGTTTGAGCCCCTGGGCTCCAATCCGGGGCTACAACCAGAGGACCCAGGACGATATCCCCCTGCGCCCCCATCGAGTGACGCATCTGATCAAGAGCAAAGATGTGAGAGGCCAGGTGAGGCGAGAGTAGGATAGAAATGACCAAACATTTGGACAGCTAACTCTCATAAGGCGATAAGGGAATAACTAAATGTAACCACCCCTGGGTAGACTTTTGACATGTCTTCTGGATGCTTTTGTAATTGGAGCATACATACAGGAGGAGGAGAGTCCCTCATTTGCATGGGTAACGACCAATGAAAATTAAGAAACGCTCCCTTTGTAATGTAGGGTTGACAGAGTAGGACTCACGCATTTAATGAAATAGAAAGGAGCATGCAAAACCAAAAGTTGATGGGTGGAAGGTTTAGAATAAATCATAACCACGGGCACAGCTCTGGGCAACCCTCCAGATCATCGTCTTTCAGCCTGCCAAGCCATTACAGAAGGGGAAAAACTACATGCAAATCTGGCTTGGTCACACCTCAAAAGGGGTTGTTTAGTACAAACTGCTAGGTCATATCCCTTCTGCACAAGACCACAAGCATCCGCAAACATGTTTTGGCCTTGCTGGGCCTCATCAGTGAGGAGTAGCAGGGATCTCTAGTCCCATCAGGCACGGGACCCACTTCTGGGCATACCCGTCCCACTCAGGGTGATAATAGCAAAACCAAAAGGTGATGACTGGAAGGTTTTGAATACATCATAATCACGGTCTTTCCGCTTCTGTAATGGCTTGGCAGGCTGAAGAACAATGGTTTGGAGGGTTGCTCATAGCAATGCCAGAAGTTAGGATAAATTCCAAATATTCCAGCCATCATCTCTTTCGTTTTGCATAGAAAGGACCATGCAACCGCGTCGGCCCTTTTGCACATTCAAAATTCTAAATGAGGGGCTCACTGCATGTATTTGGTGAAGATCTCTGGGTTCTGGGATCTGCCCCTGTTTTCGTGCCCTTCCATGCATGCGTGCAGGGATTCCCGAGGGATCTCTGCAGTGAGCGCATGAGCAGTGGATTGTGCATGTTTTTCCAGGTGCAGGAAGCAGCTGAAAGCAAGCACGCCATTCTGTGGGAACTGCTCTTGCTGCCTGCGCAGGCATTGATGATGTGGAGGAATTCTGCACAATCAATGTCATTGGGACTCATTACAAGTATGGCGTTAAGGCAACAATGGCGCCAGTATCGCTACCAGCACCGTTACTACCGTACCGCCATACTACGAGTTCTACTCGCGGGTGCCCTTGCAGCCACCAGGTCTGACCTGGTGGCCGTACCGGCACCCGCAAGCAGAACATGATGGTAGCATTGGTACCGTTATTAACGGTACCGCTGCTACCATCCTCCCCATTGAGCCCTACTGGGCTCAAATGGGAATGGGGAATCTTTTTTTCCAGCGCCCAGAAAAGGGCAATTACCGGGTCCGGCAAGGTCATAATGACCCGGTAATTGCCCTTTTCTGGCTGCTGGAAAAAAATGAATACCGGCAGAAGCTGTGCCTGTACTACAGGCACACCTACTGCCAACCTCGTAATGAGGCCCAATGTGTACAATAAAGTGTGAAGGTTTGTGCTACAGCAATAAAATCAGTCTGAGCAAATGCAAAATACCCTGTGAATTCATCTATCTCAGTGGGAATCTGACATTACCTTGTAGTTTAGATTTAGTGCACAAAATAATTGTGTATATAAGCACAAGATAATATGCTGCCAATCCAAATCAGTTATCAATAGTTTAGTTTATTATTTGATAATGCACTCCAAACTCAAGGGTAGCCGGGCGCAGCAGTTGCAAGAATACTTAGGCTTAGGTTACAAACATAGTAGATATTCAAAAATTGCCGTACATGTAATATTGAAGAAATAGCATGAATACAGATGTGCAAAGTGTTCAAGTGAATACGAGGAAGCAAAGTACGGGTCCCTTATCTGAGGTAGACTACTAATATGTGTCAGATAAGTATGCTGGTCGATCCTAGGCTAGCGCAGAGGCGTCTCTTGCAAGTCATCATTAGACCATAGCCATCTTTTCACATTACATCTAAATCTAGTGTAAGGTAGGTTGGCTCTCAGTGCAGTAGGGAGTGCATTCCAGGCACGGGCAGCTCTAACCGGGAAGATCGCTCCACCTGCTTTAGATAGTATAAATCGAGGTATTTCAAGTAGGGAGTGGATTGAGTGGAGGATTTTTTAGTCAGTCTGGCCGAGATATAGGGGGGCTGAGTATTGTTCAGGCCTTTGTAGGTAAGGGATAGGGTCTTGAGGAGGACTCTGTCACTGATTTTTAACCAGTGATGGTCTTTCCTAATGTTGGATATGTGGGCTCTGCGGGGTATGTCCAGAGCTGCTCTAAGAGAATTGTTCTGAAGTATTTGCATTTTATTTATGATAGTTTTGCTAGCGCCTGCGTAGAGGGCATTACAATAGTCCAATTTAGACATGACTAAGGCATTGGCTAAAGTAATGCAATTCGTTTTGGAAAGGTAACCTTATTAATTTGCAGGTGTAAGCTGTGGAGGAGGCTAGGGAATTAACTTGTTTTTTGAGAGATAATGAGGCGTCGAGGTAGACACCTAGTGTTTTCACCTCAGTTGCCACTTTGATTATATTACCATCTATGTTAAAGTCACGATAATTAGGGCTTCGTTTTTTGAGGTTAGAGTCGGAACCCAGTATCAGTATCTCTGTTTTGTCATCATTCAGGCAGAGGCCGTGAGAGGCCACCCATGCCTGAATGATGAGGTAAATCTTATTTACTAAAGCTGTGTCTTCAACAAAGTAGCCAGATAGTGGTAAGAGGATCTGCGTGTCGTCCACGTAATTAGTGTAAGTTACCCCCAGTCTGTCCAGTTTGTCGAAGAGTGGCTTAGTGAAGATGTTGTACATAGTAGGGGAGACACATGAACCTTGTGGGATGCCACAGCTGATTTCTATTGAGTCCGCTGAGGCTGAGGGGGAGAAGACTTTCATCGTGCGGTTGGCTAGGAAGGATTGTACCCAGGCTATAGCTTCACATGAGAAAAGGGCAGCAGACGCTAGGTGGTTGCATAACACTGCATGGTCCACCAGGTCAAAGGCCGCTGATAAATCAAGGAGGAGGAGCATAGCTGTTGTACCTTTGTCCTTCAACTCGTCGATTTGTGTCTTAAGATCGATAAGGGCCGTTTCAATCCAGATTGGCGTGATCCTAGTAGTTGGTTCGTCTCAAGATAGTTTTGGATTTGGAGGTAGGCTACTCTATCGATGATTTTAAGGAGAAATGGGACTGTGGTAATAGGCCTGTAATTAGTGGGGATGGCTGGGTCGAGGGTCTGTTTTTCAAAAAGTTGGGACTGGGATTGGACCTCACCTGTGCGCCGCTTGGGAAGTATAGACTTTACCAAGATTTACTCCTGGATCACAAAAAGTGGGGTCAGTGTCTGCACTTAAGGGAAAAACGGCAATTCTTTTTTGAAAGATTTTTAAGAGACTTCAGAATGTATGATATAGATACATTCTGGCATCGGATTCTGGCTGGTTCTCCTACACCAATTGTAATTGCAGCATTAAGATTCCGAGGCCAGTTCAGGCTGATGCCATTCTGTTTAAAGGACACTAGTCTTGCGTGCTCCATGTGCATCATTTAGAAGTATTCAATTGATGCTTTTGATAATCCTTGGTTGCGTGCCCAATGGCTATATTGCTCTGTTTTTATTGATGAAATACTGAATAGCTTTTTTTTAAAAACTATTTTGCGGTCATACCTTCTACACTGTATTTTTAGTGACTGTTTTTATGAAGATTAGTATGTAAAAGATCATGTCATTTTAAACCTGTGATATTTTTTGTATTAGCTTGCTAATTTGTGAAAGGTTTGTTTTTAACCATATCACAATAAAAACACATTTTAAAAAATGTGCAAAACATATATAACAACACTTAAGATGTTCCTAGACCACTTCAGGATTTTATATTAAGTGGCACTTATATGATATGTCTGTGCTCATATCTGCCCACCCATCCAGTGTCCTTGTGCAGTATTAGTTGTTTTTCTATGTTCCGTATCTGTATCTTGCTGTTAGAAATTGAAAACATTATATTTCTGTGCTTCATTTGCCCATCCATCCATCCATCCATCCATCCATCCATCCATCCATCCATCCATCCATCCATCCATCCATCCATCCATCTGCCTATCCATCCATCCATCCATCCATCCATCCATCCATCCATCCATCCATCCATCCATCCATCCATCCATCCACCTATTCATCCATCCATGTAGCAAGTGTGCCTTGCCAGAAATAGTATTTTTCCTATGCCTAGAATCTAGTGTCTGATGTTAGAAATTGAAAAAAAACAATATTACGAGCATCAATGGCCCTCATGCTTGAAATAGTGAAGGGAAGCGCCCCTAATTCAGCACGATCCTCCCCGTAATGAGAGACAATAAGGGACTCTCCCGTAGTGGGAATAAGACCAAGACAGAGTGCGGGTGAGCGTAAGTGGGATTTTATCCAAGGATAAGGCATGCAAAGAACTCTGCAACCTACGAGAGCGCTCTGCCTGACAATAGCAAAGACAGGCGTATTTCTAATACAAAAAACGTCATCAACACCTAAACACTATAGGGGGCACAAGTCAATTGGGATTGGGTGGTGTCGACTAACTATAGGTGTTGCTGCCGCGGGGTTGGTCTTGGCGGGACGACGTCACTGGTCAGCCTCGTGGGTTGGGTTGGGCCTGGCAGGCCGGCTTGAGGTCATCCGTGCGGTGTTGATGTGCTGGGGCAGCCTGTGACAATGACGAATACCTTTCCTGTCTCATTTGCCCTAGGCCATGCACACTACAGTTATTCAAAAGATGACATTTACGTTCATTAATAAATCGCTTCACCGGCTTATCTTATAAAATAAACACAACACATGAGGAATGCACCTCGTGAGAGGTCTGGTGGTTGTCGGTTGGGGTGAGATTTACCTGTGTCTTATTGACCGGTATTTTAGGTCACGGGACGGGGCTCTGGAACCTGGGCCGAGTGATACATGTCTGTCTGCTGCGTTAGAGGTTATTATATAGATGGGTCTTTGTGTCTTGTCCCACTGATGGGGGTCGTCCTTACACGGGGTCAGGATTCTTGGGGGGGGGGGTTCGTGGGGATTTATGAGAAGGTGCTGGTAGATCAGTGGGTTCATCCGTGGGTTTATTACCGTGCTGTAAATAACATAGGTGGCGGGCTGTGGCCTTGGTTGCGGCGCCGGGGCCTCTAACTCTCTGAAGTAACGCCAGCTTGGTTGGGGGAGGTGAGGGAGCGCAGCACAAGTCTTAGCTTTTTTATCTGGCAGGCTTGGTGGGGTGGGAGAGGGAATGACCTTGCATATACTCACAAAGGTATTTTCCTCGTGCGTTGCTGATCAGTGAATGCAGAAGTTTTATACTGTTCTGCCTTATTTTAACGTTATTCAGACACACATATATATATATATTTTTCATGTTCGTTACACATTTCTTTAATACAGTCGGTTCCAGTACCTTTTCATTACCTAACATTATGTTCACTACATTGTGTGCGTATTGTATGTACATTAGACGTTATACGAGGGATATCTAGGTTATGGCCTACAGAGATTGATGCTCGCCGCTTTGGGTGATTCAAAACATATATGAGTTCAAGTTTCTACATACTATTGAAAAACACTTCTACAAATAGAGGTTACACGTTTGGTCAACATCTTTCTCCGTGGTTATAGCAGCATTAGTCCAGACCTGGAGGGATATCATATAACGTTACATTTTTATGGTTCGTTCACATTTTAAACAGAGGTAGTTCATTAATACCAATACTTGAACTATTTTCTACCTTCTTCAGATAGTGATGCTTCAGCTTTTTTCCCCGTTGCCCCGGCCTTGCGGTCCGGGTCATACGGGGTGCAATATCACATTGTTACTAATATAATGTTGCCGTGTTGGCATCTCGGGTTTAGCTCATCTCCGACTTTCTCATGGGAACGCGCTCGCAGCGGATCTGCCAGGGCTGCTGAGGCGGCAGAGATGCATGAGAGGCCCTCCAAAGGTGGGGGCCTCGTTACAGTGTGCTGAACTCACACCATGTTTGCTGTGCAAGATGGCGTCTAGGCCTGACTTAAGTTTCGGTAAATGCAAAGACAGGGTGCGTGTGGGCAATGTCGTCGGCGGGTGAACCCCCCTCCACCTGGGCCCGGGTGGCATGAGGGTGCTCCCACCGAGCCATGGTCCTCACCTGGGGAGGGAGCTGTAGGTGAGGAGGGCCTCGTGGCCATTCCTCCCCTACATTTCCCCCCTTTCGTTACTTAAAGTAACGAATTTCTTTAGCTCTTCTAATCTTCTACATTCTTGTTCCTCTAACACTGCACCATCCCATGCAGGGGTTCCTTTTATAGGCATCCATGCTCTGCACACCCCCCTTAAGCTCTCACCTCTCCTAGCATACTCGTCTGGTGTACATGTCAAATATATACAGTCGCCGGTCTCTTCCAGATCTACCCAAACCTCCTCATACCATTCCAGTTCTACGTCTCGTGGTTCTTTAATCGTGGTGTGCCATAGCTTATCTACTATGTACTTGTCACGGCACATAGGCACTAACTGGTACCTGGGGGTGTTGTCTGTTCCTGTCTGCACATGTACTTCTTGTGTTGCTTTAATTGTACCACCGGAGTTGCCCATTGTCACCATCATCATTGCACCGTTTGGGACTGCATTAGCACAACATCGGAGGCCCACCTGGCACAGGCAGAACATCACAAGGATGATCACCACTATTGGTATCAGGAACTTTATTGTCACTCCAAGCCATGAGGGAACCCAAGAGAAGATATTGTCGAACCACGAGCTATCCTCAGCTCCACCTTCCATTTTCATCTTCTCGCCCAGGTTATGTACTGCTTCAATAACGTGGGACAGGGACCCATTTTCTGCGTCTTCGGAAGGTACGAACGTGCAGCATGCACTTCCTATTTTTCGGCAAACACCTCCATCGATTGCTGTTAACAGGTCTAGAACATACCTGTTTTGCATGGTCATTAATCGCAGAGCTCGTAGTTCCACCTTTATTATGTTAAACCCTTCTTCAGTGTCATTGGCCAACTGGATCAGTTCCCACCGTGTGATCTGGAGCCATTTTGCATTTGCTCTTGCTTGGACACTTGATACTAGTGAAGCAAAGAATGTTTCCACGGAGCTGAACAGGCGATACTTGTCTGGGATCTGTGCCAATAAATCAGATGATGCTTGTGATATGTAGTTCGAGGCTCGCCTGTTCCTTGAGAGCTCCTCTCCTTTCCCTCCGGAGGACAGGACATAAAGGTGCGCTTGTGTAGTTGGGGACGCTGCATTCTGGTTCAAGCCTCCGTTCATCGTGTTACTTCTGTCAATATGGCTTTCGGGAATCACCATTAGTGTTGAATGCAAAGTGGCCATTGAGCAGCTACCACTCCATGATTGGGGAAGGTGCAGGTACGCCTTGTTCCCGCATACCCAGTAGGTGTCCATTAGTGCTGCTGTTCCTTTTTTCATATCTGGGATGGTGAGAGTTTTGTTACAGTTCTTGTTCGTTCCTATTGCCATTTTTCCTTCTCCCTTGAAACATAGTTCGTTTTGTATTTCACTTTGTAGCTTAAAGGGTTTTTCCATCGCTGTTACCCATGTTAATTTAGGGATGTGTTCCTTCCATATTGGCAAGCACGTTCTTTCCATCCACCGCAACTTTTCCGGTTGGACACCCTTCAGTGCTTCTGCCTTGCACAGCACTTCTTCGTCTTTCCATTTGTTTTCGGAAAACAGTGTCCCTTGTATTGCAAAGAAAGGTTCTTTGAGGCAGATCACTCCAGACGCTTGCGAATAGCACGTTTTGTTGTTCTGCACCATTCTGAAAGAGACATCGTGTGCTTGGAAAGTGTTCTTTATTCTACACAGCGTGAGATGAAGGAGACATTGGGCATCCACAATGGGCAATTCTCGTGGCAACAATACTTTAGGTGTGCCTGATGCATGGGGGATAAGTGAGCAGACATAACAGCTCTCATTGGTTGTTTGTTTAGCTGTTGTGCTCATATCTGCATACCATTTATTTGCTTGGTGAGGGTGTCGTGGGTCTTCCATTTTGTCTAACCCTAGCCCATAATACTCATCATACCCTTTTCCACCAGTCTCTCTTCTCCGCCTACTTTTCTCCCTTCTTCTGTACCTTCTCGCTATAGGAGGTGAAGAACCAGGCCCCCCTTCCTCCCTCCCACCCCCCTTTTCTAATTCTTCATATAGGGACTTGTGTTCTGTCATCATAATCACTTTTCCATCCTCCTTAATAAACAAGAGATCGTTGTTTGAAACTGGGGCGGGAGGGATCGTGTGGTTGTTGTATGTTCCAGGTTGGGACATTGTGTCATTATCTACATTTTTGGTTCTCCATTGTGAGAGGACAGCAGTGGGTGGTGTAGTATAGTATCCCCACACAAAGTGTGATCCATCCCAGATCAAGAAATCACCTTCTTTGATACCTACAGTCGGAATTGTTTTCGTTCCAGGAGCAAGGGTGGTGTTGTTCCCCCCTCCCCCCTCGTTCATCTCGGTAGAGATGAACGCTATAATCCAGTGTAACACCAGACAAAACATTGAGATGAAGAACACGATAGCACACATTGATAAACCACATTCAAATGAATATGTTAATCTAGCCATTAACATTTCTCTAAATCTAACATATCTATTAGTTGCAGGCTGCCCATTCGATGCCATGATAAAATCCTGTTTGAGACACAAAAGTTCATTAAGTACAAACATGTAATCATTTCCACATTGTAACGTTTCGGTGATATCATATAAGGTTGGGTGAGGACGGGGGTTTGTTGACAGACAAGGTAGCTTTCAGTCAATATTATTCGTACCTTACTATATATATATAAATAATAAAAAACATGACATTTTAAAAACAACAATAATAAAAAACATCTTAAAGAGCACAGGAAGGGAAAAAAGAACCCCACGCAAAACTTTCAAAAATTGTAAAAAAAAAGAAAATTTACATATACATGTGTACATGTTTTAGTCCAGGACATTTGTTGCGCGCTAATTGTGTTCGCTGTTCATCTCATGAAGCACACAAAATTCCAATCATTCATTCCGCACAACCTCATCGTCCGCTGTTGCCTGTGCCTCATCCTGCACCTCAATCTCCGCAGCGCTGTAAGCTTTACGTACATCTGTCAAATGCACCCAATATCGCAGGCCCTTAACCTTTACTGCTGTAGGCGTGCAAAACACTACCTCATAGGGGCCATGGAAGCGTGGTGTGTTCCACCTCCGCACAAAACTTCTAACATATATAAGGTCACCAGGCATTAGCTGTAGTGGTTTTTCAGGCAAACCGTTTGGTTCAGTCGCGTTCCCCTCCTCTCTTGTCGAGGGGGGGGCTAGTTGCTTTGAAATTACGCGCGCTGCCCGTGTCAATTTTCGCAGGTATTCTGTGAACTCCTCCCCCAATATAGCTGCGCTTCTGTGTGCATCAGAACGCTCACGGAGAGGCGAATGCGCTGTGTGCATTCTTCTTCCCGTGACGATCTCGTGCGGGGACAAATGGTGATCCTTACTTGGCTGGTTTCGTAGCTCAAACAAGGCCAAAGGCAGGCAGTACATCCAAGTCTTTTTAAGGGAAAAACAAAGTTTTGATAATCTGCTTTTTAACAGGCCGTTTATCTTTTCTACGACGCCATTACTTTGAGGATGATAAATCGAACATAATTTGTGCTTTATTCCCAATAATGTGGTCACTTCTTTAAAGAGTTCATTAACAAAATGCGTCCCGTTATCTGAGCGAATAACGTCGCAAATTCCCCAGCGCGGAAACACTTCCCGCACTAGGAACTTCGCGGCGCCCTTCGCGTCAGGGCGGGCACAAGGGCCTGCCTCCACCCACCTCGAAAATGGACATACAACCACAATCATGTATCGAGCCCCGTTACACCTTTCTCCCATGTCTACATAATCAATGTGGAGCTCTCTGAATGGGCCACTTGGTTTTGGTATCGTACCCCTTAGTGTACGCAATGTCATACCTGAGTTGTAAATTTGACATGTCGTGCATTCTAGAGCTAACCTTGTGACGTGTTCCTGGAGGCAAGGTGTAAACCAATCTTCTTGTATCTCTGCCATTATGTGTTTCTTTGTGTTGTGTGCAGGAAAGTGTAGTTGTTGAAATGCTATTTCTAACAGCGTGATTGGCATTACCACTTTTCCTGAACTCTCTTGTCGCCACAATAAATCAGTCGGTGATTTGCTGCATCCTCTCTTAGTCCACAGCAATTTTTCCTCTGCACTAGCTCCCTCTTGCAGCTCTATTATCTCCTGTGTGGACATCATGTTGTATCCTGTGGGGACCTCTTGGCTTGCTGTGTGGTGCAATATGTACTCTCCTATTTCACTTTTTTGTAGATATGAAGCTGCTTTGGCAGCGGCGTCTGCTGCCGCGTTCCCCAAAGATACAAAATCTGTATTTGTGGTATGGGCTTGACATTTTACAATGGCCACTGCCGTGGGGTCTTGCAGGGCCTCAATCAGTTCTTTCAATAATTCTGCATGCTGGACTGGCGTTCCGTCTGCTCGTCGGAACCCTCTCCGCCCCCACCGGGCCAACCCACCGTGAACTGTTGTTGTCATGTATGCTGAGTCTGTATATATGGTCACTGCGCACCCCTTGGCGGCATGCAATGCTTCTATTAGCGCTATTAGTTCTGCTGCTTGCGCTGAATAGTGTGATGGGAGGCGGTGTTGTACTAGTATCTCATATTCATCTTCCTCTAATCGTACCACTGCCATACCCACATGCTTTTCTCCTGTCTCCATGTCTATTGATGCTGACCCGTCCACAAAATACATCTCACCCTCGGTCAGGGCATTTTCAAAAATCACTGGATCCTTACTTTCGTCACCTGTGTACGTGGCGCAGTTGTGGTTTTGCATGTCCTCTATGGTGCATGCCTCTGTGATGAATGTGGCTGGGTTCACTGTTTTACATCTTACTATATGGATGTTAGCGCTGGACAGTATTATCTCATATGCTGTGGCGCGTTGTGTTGTCAATGTGCTCTTTGTTCGCTCTAATATTGCAAAAAGTGAGTGTTCCACAAACAGTGTCACCGGGCAGCCCATCACTATCGTGGCACTTTTTTCAATTGCGAACGCGGCTGCAGCTAGGGATTGCTCGCAGGCGAAATGACCTTGCATTACTGCGTCTAGGGTGCCGCTGTAGTAAGCTAGTGGTTTGTGCCCTAAGGATGTTTTCTGTGTCAGTACTGCTGTCATCAATGTTCCTTTGCAGTGTGAAAATAAGAAGAATTCGCGCCCATAATCTGGGTTTGCTAGTACTGGAGCGCTTGATATCAGCTCTTTTAGTGAGTTAAATGCTGTGTTCATCACCTCTGTCCATTCTATGCGTTTGTGTTCTTGTTGTGCTTCTTTCAGTGCCTGTAGCAGGGGCCTTGTGTACGCCGCATAGTCCAATATCCATGCTCGGCAATAGTTACACATACCCAGAAATTTCTGCATCTCTTTTACTGTTTTGGGCTCCCCAATTGTTCTAATCGCCTGTGCCCTGTCTGGTATGATTCGCTTGCCATCCTTTGATATCAACTGACCCAAGTATAGGACTTCCGTCAGACAGTATTGTAACTTCCCCTTGTCCACCTTGTACCCCTTATTTGCCAATAATGTCAAGAGTGTTATCGAGTCCTGTCTGCATTCTTCCTCAGCCTGTGCACAAACCAATAAGTCATCAACGTACTGAATCACTGTGCTTTCTACAGACAAATTCCCCAGATCTTCGTGTAGTACCCTGTTAAATATGCTTGGGCTCTCGCAATATCCTTGTGATAGTCTGCAGTGTTCGAACCTCCTTCCTCCCAATGTAAATGCTGTCAAGTATCTGCTCTCTTCTGCCAAGGGAATCGAAAAGAATGCATTTTTTAAGTCAATTACTGTGAAGTGTGATGCTATTTTTGGAATGTTGCACAGTATTGTCGCCGGGTTCGGGACTAAAGGGAACTCCTTCATTACCACATCGTTCAATGGGCGTAAATCTTGTATCATCCTCCATGAACCCCCCTTTGCTTTTTTGATTGGGTAAATGCATGTGTTGCATGGGGAGTTTGAGGGCACTATTATACCCTGTGCTAGCAGTGCTTCTATTGTCTCTCTGATCCCTTCTTCTGCTTCTCGCGACAGTGGATATTGTTTCACCCGGGGTAGTATTGCTCCTTGTTTTACTTTTATCACCACAGGCTGAACTTCATGTAGCAACCCTACATCGTGGGGGCCATTAGTCCATAAGTTAGCGGGTACTGAACTCATGTCTTCATCAAGGAATGTATGCGGTGCTCCTACTACCGCCATTAGTTCAACTTTAGTTTGTCTGGCTGTAACTACAATGTCGCAGGGCATTGCCAGTTCCATCACTACTTCACCATCTCCCTCAGTGTCAGAAAATAGCTCCTCGTCCGAGAGCTCTCTTAGCGGGATATTTGCATTTGTACACAATACTGTCCGCCACTCACACCCTTCCATGTCAATACCAATCACACATATTCTGTTTGCTGATACATGTATTGCATGCAAATCCAACGATAGTACTTCCCCAAGAGCAGTGTCAGGGCTTGCTATGGGACGAAAAAGGAATTCTGCTGGTATTCTCCACTCCACCCTTTTTAGTTCTGGTACTATGAGAGCCAATGTTCTCATGCCTTCAACAAACATCTCCTCATTTCTTGGTACCCCTCTGATCTCTTTTATTATTGTGTGGCCGTGTATTACTGCTAATATACGGAGGGGGCATATGCCTGGCGTTGAACATACGATGCCGCTCCCTGTGAATGATATGGTCATGTTTAGTTTGCTCAAGAGATCTCTCCCCAGTAAGTTGATGGGAGAGTTTTCATAGTACAGTAAGGGTGCTTTCACTGTTTTACCCCCCACTGTCACATCCAATACCTCTGTGTAAGGAACTTCAATTACAGCCCCAGAGAACCCCTGCGTCTCTAACGTTCTATTAGATAACGGGAACCGGCCCTCTCTAATGCATGATTTCTCCGCTCCCGAATCCACCATGAATATGAATTGCTTGTCTCCTATCTGCGCTCCTATCAATGGTTCCTCTGATGCATTGTGGGTCGTAGACAGTACTGGACACGCAAGTGCTCTCTGTGGGCTGTCCTATGCGGGGTGTCTCATTGCCCCCCCTTGATCGAAAATGTTCCCCGAAACTACTGACACTCCACTGTAAGGTGCGGGGGCTGGTGCCCCATTAGCTCCTGTGGCGAAAGTATTACCAGGCGTGTAGTGCACATTGTCATTATTCTGTGGGCTGGTTTGTGTTCGGTATTGATGTCCGTGTAGTTGTGCGTTACTCCTTTGTACTACATTGTCTGGTTGCTGGTATTGTCCCATGGGGAGGCCGTAGGGGCTTCCTGGATGGGGGTGTCCGTACTGTTCTATCTCTTGGAAACCGTTGTTTTGTCTGCTCCTACATTCCCTTGAGTAATGCCCCCATCTCCCACAATTCCAACAGCTCCCCTGTGGACCTCTGGGACCCTGCCACCCATTTCCTCCCATTCCTCCATACCCTTGTCCTCCTCTTCGCCCCCTGTACCCACCTCTTCCTCCTCTTGGGGCCCACTCTTGCCACGTTGGACCTCCGTTCTGCTCCTGCTCTGTCCACTGTCGTTGCCCTTGTCCTGCCCAATTCGCTGCTATTCTTCCTTGTATTGCTATTTGCCCCTCCTCTCCTTCCTCTCCCTCCCGTATGAGTGGGAGTCCCGCTACCGCTGCTGCGACCTTCACCAATTTTGATTGCACCAACTTCGCCTCGTCCGCCAACCTTTTCTGTGCTACTTCCCTCTCTCTTTCTTTGATCCGTTTACAATGGTGTACTATTATGCTTTGGATCTCCGGCCAGCCTTTTGCCTCAACACCTGCTATTTTATCTAGTGCCTTTTGCACTTCCTTTGGGAGCCCTCTTTTAATGATGAAGTAAAATAGAGACGTGGATTGGTGCCAGGGCGTACCCGTTTCCGCTCTCCACATCTCCTGCACCCGGAGAATGTAATCCATAGCGTCCTCCCCATCATTCATGGTACATTGCATTACTGACTGCAAATCAGGGGTATCTGGGAAGGTTTCCCGCAGTGCGTCCCACACCCTTGCTCGCACGGTATTGAAAGAAGCCCCATCATGGCGATCACACTCCAAAGTTACAGCTGGAAAACCCGCTTTAGCCCACACTCTGTCTGCCTGATCCCCTACTGCGGACACTAGTAGGCTTTTCACATCGCCTACTGCCAGCGGTATACCCGCGGTATGTTTCTCAAATGCATATATCCACTTGCTTGCCCCTCCTGACAGCTGTGGTAGTAATTTCATTAAGTTAGCCTTGTCCATCTGAGCCCATGGTATATAATTCGGCCTCCCACCTCCCCTGTGGAGTAATGGTAGTTGTAATTTCCCTTTTGCCGTTGCAGCTTCCTTTTCCTTAGTCACTGCTGACTCTAATGACGCCATCTTCCCCACCCTATTTCTTAGTCGTCCTATCCATTCATCCTCTATAGTCCCCAGTGAACATGCCCCATCTAGCTCCTCGCCTTCTCCTCCTACTGCCATGCTCAATCTATCACTCTCATCCCCCCCTCCTCTGACATCACATAACAAATCCTCTCTGATCCCTCTCTCTCGCGAGACATCACCAATGCTTCCTTCTGCTGTCCCTACTTCTATTATCCTGGTCGGTTCTTCCTCAATTCTGAACAGTATTTCCCCCTTTTTCCATCCTTCCTCAATTTGTCTACTTTCGCTCGACGCTCTAGACGTGCGTCCAGATTGTGTGGGGGCGCACGCTGTGCGTTCACATATGTCTTTTATTCTTGAGAGCTCATCTCGTGCCACTGTAAGCCTCGACTCTAAGTCACTCGTTAACTTCTCTATGTCCACTCTCTGTGTGCCTCCCTGGGTGCGCTCTCTGGTGTTTTCGTATGGTGGGGGTGCAGTTGGTCTTTGTGGCGTGCTGGTTGAAGGGGGAGGCACATAAATCGGGTCGCTATATCCTGCTGCAGGGGCTGGTTTAGGTAATATTGGGTACAACATAACCACTTCCGCAGGCTGTTCTGTACTTAACTGTTCCTTTTCCTCTCGCGGGATCATTAGTGGATTGTCTGTGGTGGAGGGTAAATCAACATTTGGAGCTGGAGCTTTGGGTGGGGGTACTTCCTCAAACAATCTCCAAAGATCTAATATCTCCTTCCTGTTCTGCCATTGTTTTCCCTTATACTTGAGGCGAATACATGTACATACCATATCAAGAACGCTTTTGTCAAAAGACCCTCCTTCTGGCCAAATCTGGGGCAACCCCTCCCCTTTCAATTCTGTTAACCATTGATCATGATATTTATTTATGCGTTCAGCATATCCCGGCAAGCTCTTGCAAATGTGTGACAAAGGAGTTTCAGCCCCCATCCTTTAAATCGCTAGCGCTACCACGTTCGCTTTCGTTACTTTTTATTAGCTGTAAATATGCGTATGTATTTCTTTATGGCACAGACAAGAGCGGACCTCTTAAAATTATCACCCCCCGTTATTCACTGCACAAATCTCTTCTCACTCACCATATCTCATCTCCTTCCCATTCCCAGGCACTCTTATGTGATCTCACTTGTAATTGATCAAGTACTGGTTATGGCCACACTCTCTGACACCACCTCGCGGCCACCCGTTCGTCTCTCTCACTCGTACGGTGCGCGCACCCCTCACAATGCTTTCCACTCACACTCTTTGTTTTTCTCCTCCCTTTCCTCCCTAACCAGCTGTCCCTGTTTTCCTGCTAAGGTTACTGTGTTCACGTCTGTACGTGCCACTACTGAGTTCCCCCTTTTTAAGGTGTTCTAACTTCTTTATACCCTTCTCATTTTCGCCCCCCACCCCGTGGAAATGGAAAAAGAAGAAATAGAGAGAGAGAGCACAATCACTAAAAAATATTCCCGGTGTCTCCTTTTGCTAGACACCAATAACTTATTTCTCACTTCTTCATATATTCCCAGTACTAGTCTAGATAGTACTATGCGGCGCCGCCTTCCATCCCCTCTCGGAGCTAGGTTTCCGTCACTTCTACCACGTCACTTATTTCTTACTCCTAATGGCCATATGCAAAAGAAAGAATAAAGAAAATTTCAAGACCCGTCTGTAGTAGACCCCCGATATTCTTCTCCTCTACCTGTCCCCGTTCTGTTATTCCCAATTCCCTTTCTTTTCCCCTTGACGATCACTCGCACTCGGTACTCACGTGCCCGTCTTGAACCGATACTCTCCGAAACTGGGTCCGTCCAGGCGGCGTCACCGGTAACTCAACGGTCAGCCCCTGGCTCCGGCGAGCGGCACTCAAAGGGGATTTTTTTCCAATCGGGATCCCGTACCCTTTCTCATTGAGTGCGCACTTCTTATTGTGCCGGTCGCCGTTGGCGGGCGGCCTCCCGGAGACGGCTCACCGTGCGTATCCCTTCTCAACCGGAGATTCTCGTGCCACAAGGGGGTCGTTTAAGAAGGAGTTAGGAAAAATAGTTTGGAGATATCACGCTATCGGGGTCACCACTGAAGGGAAGCGCCCCTAATTCAGCACGATCCTCCCCGTAATGAGAGACAATAAGGGACTCTCCCGTAGTGGGAATAAGACCAAGACAGAGTGCGGGTGAGCGTAAGTGGGATTTTATCCAAGGATAAGGCATGCAAAGAACTCTGCAACCTACGAGAGCGCTCTGCCTGACAATAGCAAAGACAGGCGTATTTCTAATACAAAAAACGTCATCAACACCTAAACACTATAGGGGGCACAAGTCAATTGGGATTGGGTGGTGTCGACTAACTATAGGTGTTGCTGCCGCGGGGTTGGTCTTGGCGGGACGACGTCACTGGTCAGCCTCGTGGGTTGGGTTGGGCCTGGCAGGCCGGCTTGAGGTCATCCGTGCGGTGTTGATGTGCTGGGGCAGCCTGTGACAATGACGAATACCTTTCCTGTCTCATTTGCCCTAGGCCATGCACACTACAGTTATTCAAAAGATGACATTTACGTTCATTAATAAATCGCTTCACCGGCTTATCTTATAAAATAAACACAACACATGAGGAATGCACCTCGTGAGAGGTCTGGTGGTTGTCGGTTGGGGTGAGATTTACCTGTGTCTTATTGACCGGTATTTTAGGTCACGGGACGGGGCTCTGGAACCTGGGCCGAGTGATACATGTCTGTCTGCTGCGTTAGAGGTTATTATATAGATGGGTCTTTGTGTCTTGTCCCACTGATGGGGGTCGTCCTTACACGGGGTCAGGATTCTTGGGGGGGGGGGTTCGTGGGGATTTATGAGAAGGTGCTGGTAGATCAGTGGGTTCATCCGTGGGTTTATTACCGTGCTGTAAATAACATAGGTGGCGGGCTGTGGCCTTGGTTGCGGCGCCGGGGCCTCTAACTCTCTGAAGTAACGCCAGCTTGGTTGGGGGAGGTGAGGGAGCGCAGCACAAGTCTTAGCTTTTTTATCTGGCAGGCTTGGTGGGGTGGGAGAGGGAATGACCTTGCATATACTCACAAAGGTATTTTCCTCGTGCGTTGCTGATCAGTGAATGCAGAAGTTTTATACTGTTCTGCCTTATTTTAACGTTATTCAGACACACATATATATATATATTTTTCATGTTCGTTACACATTTCTTTAATACAGTCGGTTCCAGTACCTTTTCATTACCTAACATTATGTTCACTACATTGTGTGCGTATTGTATGTACATTAGACGTTATACGAGGGATATCTAGGTTATGGCCTACAGAGATTGATGCTCGCCGCTTTGGGTGATTCAAAACATATATGAGTTCAAGTTTCTACATACTATTGAAAAACACTTCTACAAATAGAGGTTACACGTTTGGTCAACATCTTTCTCCGTGGTTATAGCAGCATTAGTCCAGACCTGGAGGGATATCATATAACGTTACATTTTTATGGTTCGTTCACATTTTAAACAGAGGTAGTTCATTAATACCAATACTTGAACTATTTTCTACCTTCTTCAGATAGTGATGCTTCAGCTTTTTTCCCCGTTGCCCCGGCCTTGCGGTCCGGGTCATACGGGGTGCAATATCACATTGTTACTAATATAATGTTGCCGTGTTGGCATCTCGGGTTTAGCTCATCTCCGACTTTCTCATGGGAACGCGCTCGCAGCGGATCTGCCAGGGCTGCTGAGGCGGCAGAGATGCATGAGAGGCCCTCCAAAGGTGGGGGCCTCGTTACAGTGTGCTGAACTCACACCATGTTTGCTGTGCAAGATGGCGTCTAGGCCTGACTTAAGTTTCGGTAAATGCAAAGACAGGGTGCGTGTGGGCAATGTCGTCGGCGGGTGAACCCCCCTCCACCTGGGCCCGGGTGGCATGAGGGTGCTCCCACCGAGCCATGGTCCTCACCTGGGGAGGGAGCTGTAGGTGAGGAGGGCCTCGTGGCCATTCCTCCCCTACAATAGCAAAAATAGTATTTGTAGTTTATACCCTACACAAATTTAAATTTAAAAAATACAAATGCCTTGCATATGACCGACCCATGCTCAAAATATTTTTATTTTGCTGGATTTCCATAAGGGCACAGCTCCTCACTGGAAACATGTTTTGATGAGTACATACCCTGCTGCACTAAGGGTAGTTTTAGACGCCCCCCCCCCACGCCCTTCCCCAGGAAAGTGATGCATTTTGAACAGCCCTGTGATTGCAGACTGCCCTAAACTGCAGAAACCCCCTCTATCCCCGCTTAATGTTGTTCGTGCTGTACCAGGGGCTTGCTGAACTCAGAATCTCCTAAATGTTTTATCGACTGGTTCAATCAGGAACAATGTCCATTGTCAAAGTCGTGCAAGATGCAACAAGATGATGGACAGCGGAACATCAGGTCTATTACTCAAATAAATGCAAAATACACATCTACACAAATATAAAATAGAGCAGTGGAAGGGAACTGCGAAACGCTTTAGTAGGAACATTTGGTGTGAAATTAGCTGATAATCCTGTTGCAGTGACATTTAAATCCAAATCCTCCACATTGAAATAGGATGGCTATGACATAACCGCACTATCAGCAAGTCAAACTTATTCCTGACTTGTTATGAATATTATGTGTACCTGACCGCATGGTTAACTGGCAGAAGGGCATGTTTTCTCTTCTCCCGAACTACAGTGACCATGCTCATCAAATAAACAGGCAGAACTAACCAAGTCCAGGAACTTGGAAACAATGTATTTACTATATGACTTACTGTTACTAAGTGGGAGTTAATCATACTAGCGTCTTTGTGAACCGAATAGCCCTCTCCAGATTATGGTTAATGGTAAGTAGCGGGTAGCTTCATTAAAATGTTGCTACTGAACATTCTTTAATGAGATAACCTGAAGATGTGATGTCTACTACTTCTCTTTCAGGTCTTTATCCGGATGAGGGGCTCGAAAGGAAAACTTAACAAGACGCGTCTATTTAAGAAAACAGGATCTGATGCATCGGATAAAACCAGCGCCTTCAAGTTCAGCAAAGGGTCCAATCACACCTTCAAAGTGTACGGGCCGGATATCGGAGAGATCCGAGACATCACACTGGAGGTTAGAAAGATTTCCACAGCTAGAAACAGCTAGAAACCTGCTAGACACGAATATGACTGTCTACGCCTGCCCGCTCTTCTCATGTGCTACGCTGTGTTTACAGAGGTGACACTTGTCCCCTCTTTCCCACCCTTTTATCTTTCCACTGCTTCTTTTACTTCTGCAGATTAAGGTCCAGTTACTCTTTGCGGGGGCACAATAAGCCAACCTCGAGACAAGCCTAGGCTATCTGAGACCACAATGGCAGTGATTTTTTTCACAGTATAAGAATAAAAAACTGTTAACATAAAGCATTTTCACTAGTGAGCACATATTGTGCATGTGTGAATGGCTGACCTGTCATGAGTAGATCATGGAATTCTCCCCCCTCTGCACTTGTGTGACAGAGGCATGCCCGGGGGCTCCACTATGCACTGAGTTGGTCATCGGCACTACACATCAGCAAAATGAGCCTTGTATATTCAAATTAACTTTGCCTTCTAGGGTTAGATTCAAATAATTTGTGATTCTGCACCAAGGATTAATACCGGTATAACTGCCGTGAAAATAGCTGGGGCTCAAATCCTCGTGGCATCTTCTATAGATGGATGGCTATAACCATTTGTTCCATTTTCTGTAACGTAAGGTGTTTAGGGGAAAGAAGGTCTTAGGATCACTTCTCTCCTACCTGTGACATTTTCTACTACAGGGGTCTGCAATCCGTGGCTCTCCAGATGTTATGGACTACATCGCCCATGGTCCCTCACCATTCATTATAATGGCTAGAGCTGATAGGGGTGTATTCTAAAACATCTAAACAGCCAAAGGATTCAGACACCTGGTGCACAATATAGCGGGACGTGTAAGAGCCTCTTGTTGCATGCATTGTTCTGTTCACTTCCTTTCTCTGGAATGGAGTAGCAGAGTGGTGCATGTACCTCAACCAATGCATCTGGATTTCTTGTAAAAAAAAAATATATATATGTATATATATATATATATATACACACTAAAAAAACTTTGTCAAAGGGACATTATTGTAAAGTTACACTAATAAAAACCTATGAAATTCAATGAAAATGTTGTTAAAGGAACGTTATGGTTACGAGTAAAACCGAAAAACCTCAGAACTTTGCCAGTTATGGTAAGGTCAGCAACCATAACTCACGCCACCACTGTGCACTGCTAAGACTAACACCCAGGACATCAAAGATGACATCACAATTGTCAAGTCCTTACAAGCGGTTGTGTTTATAATGTTGCTAACAAAGTATTAGGGGTGATCAGGAGATCGATGAGAAACGACTTAATGTATGAACGAACGCACTTATGTAACCAAAACATTATATTGCAGTGTAGTTGTTAATGCAGGAAGATAATTATTCATACACAAAAAAATGGCTGCAGCATACACTGTCAAAGTCGAATATATTTATATTCTGGTAATTTTGCATTGTAAAATAGTGAAAGATATCCTTGGAGAGTTTTCAGTAATGTTAAGCATGGAGAACATAGATAATAAGTCAAGACTTGCTACATACGTGTGTTTGTACCAACAATACATATAAAGACCAAAACGCATACAAATTAGAGGCCCACACAGGCAAACTACAGTATAGAAGACAGAGACAACTTCAATACAAAATGTCAATAACATTACAGTTCATCATCAAGTACTTAAATGAATTGTGTGTTTACGGCCTGTTTATTGGCCCATATCTGTGCACTATGAGCTGACACCAAACCCTAAGGAAATGACTTCTACAATATACAAGAAGGTTAACGTCTTCTACAGATATAGCAACTTTTCCATTTCAGAATTCTTACTGTCCGTTTAGAAAAACATTTGGCTTTCATATGTCATTGAACAAAACCAAGTGGCCCAGATTTCTGATGTCATCAGTGATGTCATCAATGAAAATTGTGATGTCATCTTTGATGTCCTGGGTGTTAGTCTTAGCAGTGGTTGTGCGAATTATGGTTGCTTATCTTACCATAACTGGCGATTTTCTGTGGGTTTTCTATTTTACTTGTAATCATAATATCCCTTTAACAAAGCTTTTCCACTGAATTTGATAAGTGTTTATTAGTGCAACTTAACCATAATGTCCCTTTAACAAAGTTTTTTCACTGAATCTATGAATATTTATATATTTATTGTTTAACATGTCGTTATGAGAGTTAATGTATGTATATGATAAAGGAGGGGTGTTACGTTGGGCGTTTGAGTACAGTCTAACATCTGGGCGCAATGATGCATGTCACATCACTTTGCAGGAGTTAATAAAGGAGTTGTAGCCGCCACGGCCGTGGCAGAGCAACCCATACCGTTGAATTACACACATTGTGTCTGTGTGTTTATTGAAAAGGCACATGCCCAGACAGCGGGTGAGGGTGCATCTCCCCTACAATGCAGGGTGGGGGCTGGTGCTGACTGTCGCTAAGTTGGAGCCCTCTAGGAATGCTGCTAGAACTGCTGGAGAATGATATTGTCATTAGAACGCTGCACCTGGCCTTGCAATACGGGCCCCATTCATGTCGGGCTGAAAATCAATTCACACAGCATAAAGGGCCTCATTCCGAGTTTGGTGGTAATTTGGTCGTACATCTGCAGAATTACTGCCAAAACTGGTTACCGTTCTCAAACTCTGTACCATGGATACAGGATTCTGAGTGGTGGTATGGTGGTGCTAGTCCCTATTTTTGGGTGACTCCATGGCGATTTTGGTGTATTCACAGAGAGCACTAATTACACTGTGGTAAATCGGCTGCTTTTTGGCTTTCTGTTGGAGGGTAAATTCTCCACTTCAAGTCAATCTTGTAGTTTGGCAGTGCCGTAAAAATGTCGGTAATATTGTTACCACCAAAAAAAGGTGGTGGTAACGGAATTACCACACCACCAAACTTGTAACAAGGCCCAAATTCTTACCTGCCAGAGGGATCCCCATTCACCAGCACGACCCAAAGGGACTGCAGGATCCCGCACTCGCAATAGTGCAACCACATACGATGTGATGCCGTCAACAATAATCCATGTGAAAGACCCGCAACCGCGCAGCCAGAATAGGAAGTTGGGAAATTGAATGACACCCGCCGCCTGCAACAGCACAGCTCCGGTTAGGAAAGGGCTCAGGGGGAGGAGAGGGTTATAGTTTGCAACAGTGAGACTCCGCCACCCTTATGTTCAATACCTCAAACTGGCAACAGCCCGTTGATTTCACGTGGAGACATCAAAACACTGGCAGAGGACAAGGGTAATTGTATATTACCCTTATGGCTGGAGGTCAGGGAGCCTTCCCTTAGTAAGGACTGTGATGAGACTAGAGTGGATGGGAGGTTATGCTCTTTGCGCAACTGCTCAATGCGCAGATCAGCAAATGCTCCACCTCCTGGCCTCAAGTGTAATGTTTTGCGGTATATACCGTGTTACTTGGAACTATACCGCTCACCGCTGCCATCTGCATGGCCTCCAGGCGCTCTATCAAATCAGAAAGAGCTAGGTGTGTTAGGGGGAGAGAGGGAACATGTAGGATAGCTTTGCTGCTGGCCTTTCAGCTAAGAAGGTGGAAAAAGGGCTAGGACTGAAAAGTCATATATTTTTTTATTCCATGGTAGACTTATCTCCAGATGCAAAGCGGCATTACTTGCAAAGGCGTACGCTTTCTCCATGCCGCAAAGCCGCAGGCGTTGCCAGCTTCTGCGGCAGATGCTCGGATGTTTTACGCTTTAGCGACATTCATACCAGATGTGCCATTCAAACAGTTATTCATGGGAATATTTTTTTTTTCAATTCCTAGAATATTTTAAAAGCAGTCCTTGTGACCCACTACGGTTCATCTGCCCACAAGTGGTATTTACAAGATACTATTGTGGGAAACACAGGAGTAATTCAATTCTTACTGTTACATGTGTGCTTTATCCGTGCCCCACGTGTGATCAGAAGAGACTAGCATGAGAGCATTTTGTTTGTGGAGGGCGCAGAGAGAGGAAGGATTTCTGGATGTTCCGCATGGCAGGGCATGGTGCCAGAGGAGGGTCTTTCTTTTGGGTGCCAACAGGTCTTCAATGTGATGCCACCAACAACATTTTAATAGTCTCGGATCCATGGACTTTTCGTGCATCCAGCCCCCTCGACTTCAGACATTAGCAAATGTAGGAAGATATTGTGGGTTGTTCAGCCGTTAGTAGGAAGTTGCTGTGTTTCAGGGGACAGGATTATTTTAGTATTGCTACTCGCCTTGATAGCAGGATCCTGCTGATACTGCACTGGTTACCTGGCTACACTCGGATCTCAGGACCAAGCCCCCTGCCAGTTGCACACCTGCACTGTCCTCCTGGCAACCCTTGCACTCTGGGACTGTTTCTGTATCCCTACAGGCCCTACCAGCACTTGACACCTGACGTCTGCACTTACCCTTGCACTTGCCACCAGCTGGCTGCACTTTTTTATTTATTGTCTTTATTTATTGTACTGTTATCCTATGTACTGCACTGCCCACTCCCCCTTCCCCCTGCACTTTTCCCCTTCCCCCCTCCCCTGCACCTGCGTGATCTCAATGTCACCTGGCCTAGTAGGATCGTTGTCTCTGTCCTCCCTCTGTTTCCCCTCCCTTGCCTCGTTGTGCCTTGAAACACTTGTGTATAGGCGTGTTATAAATGCCATATCATATCATATAGCCACTATAGAAGGGCGCGGACTGTCATATAAGAATAACGCACAGTTCTAGGTAACTGTGAATGAGGCCTGTGGGCAATTGCAGCCCACCCTCAGTTGCCTGAATACAGTAAAGGATTGGGAGATTTAGCTGGGTTGCAAGGTAATCAGGTTATAGATTATCATTCCTAAGGTTTCAGAATGCTCTGCTTACAGCGCCACCGCTTTTTGGTAATCGAATGGCTCTTTGAAAGGGCCTGTTTCTATCCTTGCAGGGTGCTATCACCTCCCTTTAGGCGGTAAATAGTTGCACACGTGTCACTGACAAGAGACTGAAAATTCCAAACTTGGTGACTTGGTGTAAGTGAAGCAGGGTTTCATTCCCTGTATTTCCTACAGAAAGGCTGAGGAGGCCAGGACACTGTGGGAACGCGGCATAGATCCAGCCGTTGACTGGTCTGCGAGGAAAAACTGAACGCCACAGTGTGGGATTAAGAACACTGCAACAACGGAACTCAGAGCAGAAAACTAAACCTCAGGTCGTAATGACGTGAGATGTTTCTGTTTCTTGTGTGTCAATTCCCTTAACAGAGCATCCTGCTACTGTGGCAAGTGGGGCACACCAATATGAATTCCTGGGAATTCTAGGGGGGGGGTATATCTGGACAATATTTACTTACCCTTGCCCTAGAAGCCATCTCCTCTATTGTCAGGTCCCAAACTAGCCAGGGCACACCCATAGACTTGACCTGTGTTGTGTAGACCGCCTCCTCCAGGTAGCAGTCTTCCTTGGATTGGCTAAAGAGAGACATTGATTGTGGCAAGACAGAGGGGTTCATAATGGTATATCCAACTCTTTGTAAGGGTTTGGCTTCTGATAATGTTGGAATAGGTAATACATGTTACATTCGACTTCCTATGACATCCATTGCCAGAGCTTTGCCACAGTGCTCGGCCAACGTCTCTTTTAATACCTTTATAGTGCCTGTACTGGGACACGCCCACATATTTTGGTTGGGGCCCAATCCTGTACCCAGCACAGGGGACGTCGCTGTATCTGGTACTGCTGTTGAGGGTTGATAGGGAGAACAATCAAAAACCTGTAGTGACCCTTGGATCAGATCTAAGGTGGGGCAGGGAACCAGTTTTCTATACCGTCACCATAGACCATCACAGTGTTTTATTGGTACTGGTAACATTGCTTCAAACACTGTCAAACTTGGCGGGAAATTCACGGCCAATCTTTGTAGGCAATACTGGCCCTATGGAAATCTCACCACTCCTATTTGCCGCAGGTCGCACCAAAGTAGGCCATTTTAGCTACATAATAGCACTCATCATGTTTGCTTTACCTTTGATGCCCAGTAGACAATACTTTGATAACAGTAAGAATGTATAGCTAGACTCACATCACCAAAGTATGTCCAGCTATATGAAAGCACTCATCGTGTTTGCTTTACCCTTGATTTCAAGTATAAATATCATGCTATGAAAGTATAGCTAGATTGGCCGCACAAAAGTATGCCTGTCTACCTATATAATAGTATAAAACACAGAAAAGGTGGAGCTCAATTTCTCCAAGATATTGGTAGTCCAATGCAGCAACCACTGCACGGGCGGCTCCCCTGGGTTCCTCTAACAGTTGATAATATTATGACAAACTTTACCTAATATTATCTATATAATTGCACTCATCATTTTTGCTTTACCCTTGATGCCCAGTATAAATTCTATGCCACAGTAAGAAAGTATGGCTAGATTGGTTGTGCCAAAGTATGCCATACTAGCTATGTAATACAACTAATTATGAAGGCCACCCCAAACATGAGAGGCTCTCTTCCCCTTTATACATGCTGCACAGGCACACACACCTCTAAGTGCACACACTCTCATTCACACAACATTCACTCACTCATTCACCTGTGCATTCATATCTTCACACAACATACACTCTCTTACTCGCCCGCACATTTATACATTCACCCAGCATACACTCTCATTCCCATGCATTCATACCACACTTTGACAATTCCCTTCATGCACCCATACATAAAAACAAATATATGCACACTCATAACACCCAACTTGCATGCATGCATACACACAAACACATCAGACAAACACTGCCCATTAACCTTTCACTTACCTCCTGCTCGCACCATCAACACGCAGACACCAGGACCAAGAGAGCCATCCAGACGTGCACACCCCTCGCAAAGCGCACTGACTCGCAGAACTGGATAGGACACCTCTCCTGTCAGTCAACATGGCCTGCGGTAGTGGCACATTAATAAGAGGCACTGAGGATTCTTATAATTGGCGCTATGCATTGAAACAAAAAGTAGCAGGGGTACGTGTCCCTGTCCAGAGGCAGGTAGCACAGTCCCCTTGCAAACAATGTGCTGTGCTGCCTGCCACTTAAGCAAGGGGCCATGCCCCCACCCATACAAACAAGCAGTCAGTGCACTGCACTTGAGGAAATGTGGCCTTCCTTATTGCAGGCCAATGAATAGCTTTACAAGGCCCTTACGAGCATTGGAATTCCATGAGAGGAGGTATGCACTCACCAGGAGCCTCCTTGAAGTCTTGCCTTTGAACGCATTATGCGCTGAAGCCTTTAAGATATTGTGTACTTGTTCTTCCACTTGCAGCTATGACATTACCTAGAAGAGTGAATGTCCCATGCATGTAACACGTTCCCCCCCTTCTTGTGCCAGATTGAACCATTCCTTTATGGATGACTGGCCAGACACAAGCAGAGAAGCCTTCCACCTCTGGCTCAACTCAAACCCAAGCCCACTCTGATCAGGCATTTACTACCATCGTCTGGTTGGTTCGGGTCTCTTCTGTCATGAGTTGATGGTGTCATGTCCCTTTTTTGTCTAGGGCAGCATCTTCCAGCACTCTCTGTCTCACTTCCAAACTTTAACTGCAAGCCCCTGCCTATGGATGCACGATCTTGCAGTGTCTGCAATCAGGATATATTTTCTTTCGATTTCTTCTCAATCTTGTAACACGCCAAAGCCCACAAAATGTTTCAAGGAGGGATTCGAGGAAGAAATGAGTTCTAAATGAGTCAAGTCTTCAGACTGTTCCTGAATCTCAACAGCGTGGTTTCCAGACACACGGGGAAAGGTAGACAGTTCAATAGCTCTGCTTTCTACTGAGTGAAGTTGTCTGCGGGGTGTTTGGAGAGTATTAACACTTAGATAGTTTGGTCCAAAACCATTGAGGGCTCTGCAGATTCTTTCAGGCTGGTTTAGGTTGTGAGCTCTTTTGGACGGGTAGCCTGCCGGCAGAGTGAGGGAAGGCCGGGCAGAGGCAATCTTGGTGATAATTTGCATATAGGGTCTAGAGGCAGAATTTCCGACATGCTGAAGATGCAGTGTTTGGTGGTCGCTCATTTACTCGTAGCCCTTCGCCACTCTATGCTGCCACCCATTTCCTTCCATATCTGAATGCCCGCATGCTCGTACACAACCTTCTTAGCTGACTCAACACTCATTATTGTTCCGAGTTTAGAAAGAATCTCTCACTACACACAAAACCCCCATTGGCGCCTTGAAACACTTATGTACAGGCGCGTTATAAATGCCATATCACATCATATCATATCGTAGCATTGGCGCCTGTGGCAGCAAGATCCCACCGGCCAGGCAGGGCTTATGAATGGCTATCTTCTGTTCTCCCTCCTTTCTTCTCTGCTTCTAAATTACCCATAATAAAATGAGAACTTACTGGCGGATTCCAAGTGAAGCCAGTTTAGGAGGGAATTCACAACAGACAGATGCTGTGCCCTGAAGTTATCTTTTGTTGTGCCTAAAATTAAAGGAATTAAGGCCAATCGGCTCTTCTTATCTTATGTAGGACACAGCGTAGTTGGTGGGGAGATAGACAGCCTTGTGCCACAACCGTGCCCCATTCCATGATAAAATGATCTCAATCCACACCTGTGAGCCAACTCGTGCTCTTGCTACTCTCTGAAATGTCTTAAATTTGAGTCCATGACTCACGCTCCTCTCCTTTCTCAATATTCTCTTGAAGCACGACGGCATAGAAGAGCAGCAGGCCTGGTTCGTGGAGGAAGTGTCCGTCACCAACACAAGAAAAGAGAAGACTTGGACCTTCCCGTGTCGGCACTGGTTTTCACTCTACCACACCGACTGCCAACTGAGCCGTACATTTACACCCGGGAGCAAAACGCCACTTACTCGAGTGGATGGGAGAAGGGAGGAGCACACCGGTAAGTGGAAGCCTGAGCCCATTGTCCAGTAGTCAACACGAGAACACGAGAACAGACATGTTCTACAATGTGAACTGTGGCCGGGAGGATACTTAGACTGTATCCATGTTCTCTAATATTCATTGTCTGCTGATGGATGTATTTTGAATTCCATATATAAGCAGAGTTTGAGGACCCTGCATTATCTGGTTCTTAAGAAAATGTTAACTCAATGGGGTAGTATTCTCTTTACTTACAATTTCCTATGTGGCCCGTTGTGTGGGTGGATGAACATTTTAGTGCACAATAGTAGGTAGCATCTTTTCTTTGAGATATTTGTGAAGTGCAGACTCAGGAGGCGATTGAGCTCTATACATGGGGCAGTGGGAGGGGGGCAAATCATCATGTATGCATTTACAGAATTCTAGGAAGAGGAGGGGTGAGATGACCCATATTTTGATGATAACTGGGGAGTGAATTCTAATTATAATTTTCATAATTATAATAGGTTATTTATAACGAACCTGTGTTGATCCGTGTCATCTTGTTTCTAAGGTGAGAGAGTTGCCCCTGAGCTATCCTCCCGAGACAATAGGATAGGAGAAGCCGGGCACGGTGGGTTGGAGCATGCACTGTGATACAGTCTTCAGCGCTTGACTTGAGCACCTATTTATCCCGAATGGCAATTCCTTCTCAGCATAGGGGAAGCCTGGGAGGTGGTTCCAAGTTAAAGTCTTAAGTCCTTCTCTGAAGACGAACAAGGAATGGGTCAGTCATATGGAAAACTTTGCAAATCTTTGTTGTAGTTTTAGAAGCCATGTCTGTGGGTTGTTTCTTTTTTACAACTGGGTAATAGCCATCCGGCTTGGCTTGGCTGCGGGTGGAGCCGAAGACCCGCCATGTTACATCCTGTTTGTCGCATGCATTGCATGCCCGTTTGGTGCAGATGCTGCTGAGTCACGCAGGGGTATGGCATGATGAGATATACCGAGCAGAATATTGTTCAGAGTGTAGGATGATCACATACGTTGGTGCTGTTGCTGAATGGTAGGAGGTGAACCAGTCACCCCTTACCTGCCTCCTTACTGGCTGGGTGCTGTGATAGGTTCTGGCCCGCAAAGCCACATCGCAACACCCTGCTGTATTGGCGGTGCTTGAGGGTTTCGTGGCGGAAACAGCTTAAATATTTGTCTCCTCTTTGTAACTCAAGTTATGTCAACCTCTTTTAATTTGATATAATTTGACAACAATGGGGCTGTAAAAATAAGAATATGGAAAAGGACACCCACTTGTGGCCTTCCTCGCAATTCTAAGCCGTGCATTAGCTTCACGCGTCTGTTCTTTCCAGGGACAGCTTGTGCTCAATCCTAATGAGATCCCATCTTTCCTCCAGGGGCAGCGTGTCATTAATTGTCTTGCATTTGTGTGGGATGCATATGCTTTGAATTCCCCTCTCGACATCCAGCAGCAGTTAGTAACGATAAAGCCTGATGGAATTGCAGGTGTCTCTGCTCTTTTCCTAATGGCCGGATCTGCTTCTGCCTTTGCTCTGTCTGGTCTTTAAGCTGAGCTCAGCCTGGCACTTCAATCTGCCCCCGAATGCAACACACATCAAAAATCCTCATCATGTTGGGTAGAAAAAGATTAATCAGTTTCCTCATTTAATTCCGAAGAGTGTACCGAAGGGTATACAGTTCTTTTGCCGCAGAATTTTTCGTCGCGGGACTTTTCATCGCCGGTTTTTTATCGAAAAAAAAATCATCTTTTTTAAAAAAATTTGGGGGGGTTTAAAAATTAAATAAATATTTGTGGGTGAAAGGGAATAATTGAAAAAAAAGGGGCTTTGGAGGGGTTAAAAAAACCTGCAACAAAAAATCCCACGGCAAAATAACGTAGAACCGTACCAAAGGGTGTCCGTTCAAAGGATCAAATTAAAAGGATCAAATGATCTTTTGTTCGAATCCAAAAGGACCGAAAAAAAGGTCGAATTTTTTCAATTTATTTATTTATATATTTTTTAAGTTTAGTGTACATACAAATTTATTTATAAAAACAAAATGGGGTGGTTGGGGGGGAACAAAAGGGGTGTTGAAAAAAAGGCATTTGAGCCTTTTGTTTTCAAACCTTTGACCTACTACCTGTATGAAGCAGTGTCAAAGTCGGTCTATTAAGCAACGCAAACCAAGACATTGGGAGCAATCTAGAGGCAACACACTAAGTGATAGCAATATAAACTAAGACACATTCATAGCTTCGCCCGGCAAGGAGCAGCTATGGGCTCAGTGATGTAAGCTGAACGCAGAGGAGAGGACTGCTGCCCAGCCCTGACAGATCATGAAGAGTGCTTCTTACATTGTAGTATTCGTGGCATTGGACTATTTGAGATCTTAGTGTATTAAGGAATTGAAGAAAAGAATATCAGTTCCGGACAGACTGGCTGGACAAAGAAGTTATAATCATAAATTGCTCATGAGTCCTTTTTGAAACTGTATGAATCGGTCGTACATGCTGTTGATATGAATGGAGATAAGCTGGACTCATTAGGGAATGCGTGTGCATGTGGGTGAGAATGTGATTTTCAACTACTGTATGAAGTAATTACATGTACTGTCAAATCAATTTATTTATACATACATATTTTTCTGTTATTAAATAAAAGGTTTTTATCATTCTTAATTTCGATCTCATGTACCAGTGAGAATATACATGTATGAAGTCAGTACTACAGGGAAGAGGCCCCTTTTGGCGGTAATCAGAGGTGATTTGATTACGGCACCCCACTCTTAGTAGGGTTAATTGGGAAACCCGTTGTTTTTTCCGTGCCCATGCAAACCGGTGGCCAAACAAAATGCTCACTGATAAAAAAAATTAAAATCTTCCTTTAAGTGTTCCTAAATGCTGGCTTGTATTGTGAAGCCAAGTGAAAAATGGAAATATCAACACTCAAGAATCAGATTTTGGGATAGGAAAAAAGGAAATGTTTTCTCGTTGGTCTGACAGAGATACTTAAACGGCCCGATTTATAAAATCGTTTTCCGTTTTTCAATGGTGCAGTGCCATTGGAAAATGCTTTGTAAATCAGGCCAAAGATCGTAAAAAAAAAGTTAACATTAATCGAAAATAAATACCTCATCTCCAAGACCCTTTTGTGGGCTCTTGGGGAATCGGAGGTGGAACTAGAGAAACAAGATGGACGTTGAAGCGGGAGGAGCTCTGTTGTAGCGAGCGCGTGGCAGCACCGTGCAGGTGTACCGCAGGCGGATCATCGAGCGTGGGCCCAAACGATCTGAACATCGGCCAAAGCAAAATGGCCCTGGTCCTTACCAAGCCAAATGAGGGTCAACCTATTTATTTATTTATTTCATCATTGAAATGATGACAGGTGTAACAATGATGCTATATGGCAGGAATTCAATGCCAGACCCAATTTATTTTGGTAGTTCCGGTAGAGATACTAGATATACCAATACAAACATTTTTTTTATTTTATTGTTTATTTATAACGCTCTTAATACCAGCGAGTGGTTTCTAAATGCGGGATCGGGATTCGAACCTGTGTTTTGTCGAGTTGCCTTGCTTCCAAGACAAACGCGCAATAAAACATCTTGGATGGTCTAGTGGAACGCGGGAACCATGGGCTCCTCTCCTACTGCGGTGGTCCTTTGACTATGCCGATCGCATCTCCAGTTTCCTTGTCTGATTAGAGGCCTAGCCGGCTGAAGGAGTTCCCTTTTGCAAACCCAAAACTGTTGGCTTTGGCAATACTGGTGTTAAAATCACCCACACAGAAAAAGGCAGAAAGAAAAGAACGTCCTTTGTAATGTACACATTAGACTGCTCTCATTGAGCAGTCTGATGTAAAGGTCATGCCTCCAGCGGGCTTTGGAATGCAGAAGAAGACTGTGGGCCCGATTAATGGAATATTTTGTTATTGATATTTTATTTGTATTGCGCTCGTACACAAGTGTTTCAGAGCGCGACAAGGCAAGGGAGGGGGACAAGGGAGAAAAAAAACAACGATCTTACTAGGCCCAGTGACATTGAGAACGTGCAAGTGCATGGGAGGGGGAGAGGGGAAAAGTGCTTGTAAGGGGGGAGAGGTGGAAAGTGGGGAGCAAAGGAAAACAGATAAATAGTAAAATAAATAAATAATAAAAGGCAACAAACAGTGGTAGTGCAGCCAGCGAATGGCGAGTGCTGGGTTTAAGGCAGCAGACAGGGTATGACTGATGAGGGCAGGAAAAAAGAGGGGGGGACTGAATGGTAACAGATACAGACCCCAGTGCAAGGGATTGCCAGGAGGTAGTGCAGGTGGGTGGCAAGGTGAGCAGGTACCTGGACACGGAAGTCAGAGGGTGGGCCAGGTGCATAGTGATGAGAGAGAGAAGATCAGCAGGGGAGAGGAGGGGCGAAGGCAGAGGCAAAGAGGAAGGTCTTGAGGTGCTTTCACAACCGGAGATGGTTCTCCTCAAGTTTCAGAGTGGCAGGGTGGCTGTTCCAGAAGGAGGCCCCAGCCGAAGACTGAGATCTACCCTCAAGTCATTTCTTGGAAAACGACAGACCATGAGGGAGTTAGAGGTAGAGGAGTGAAGTGCTCGAGAGGGGAGATATTTACAGAGGGATAGCTGAAGATATTTTGGACCCATGCCCCAGAAAGCCTTGTGGACAATGCAGAGGGTTTTGAATTTAATCCTTGCATCCACTGGGAAGCAGTGGAGTGATTTCAGAGCTGGAGAGATACGATCCCAGGGCTTGAGGCCAGGGACACGTCTTGCAGTCCTGTTCCTGATGAGTTGCAAAGGGCAGAGAGTAGAGGCCGGTAGATTTAGAAAGAGGCTGTTACAATAGTCCAATCTAGAAATTCAAAGTGAATTTGCACTGCTGAAAAGTGACTTTGTTTGTTTGTTTGTTACTTTGCACTGCTGACACCAACCGTGATACATGGAACCATGCAAAGTGTATTTTTGCAGTGCAAGTCCGGGCAAAGTCAGTGCATAGTCATTTCTGCAGTACAGAATGACTTTGCCTGGACTTTCAACTGCAAAAATACACTTTGCATGGTTCCATTAATCTGGGTTGGTGTCGACAGTGAAAAGTCACTTTTCAGCAGTGCAAAGTCACTTTGAACCGGGCAAATATTCCATGAATCGGGCCCTGTGTATTTCACCAAAGGATAAAGAGCAAAATACTTTTTAAAGGAAGGGATACCCTTCTTGCCAATTGTTCGGCTTTATGGATTCTTTGTTATTTTAACATTAGTTATGTTGTGAAAGCATCCCTTTGCACCTGTTCTGATGTACACATGTTAGTATTCTTCTCTCATTCATATTCAAGAAATGGGGGTATGTAATTGTTCTTTTGTTTGAGAAGTAGCTGGAAGTCCAATTGCTACATTTTCTTAGAGATTTTGTTTTCTGATTATTCTTTTGACTGCTCTTTTTGTGGCTCGTTGCCACTAATTAAAGGTTTTCTGTTTTATCTTTTATTTTATTGTGCATTTGTAAGGCGCTTATACAGCAAGTAAATTGTGTTTGAAAGCGCTTTTGATACTGGGATGCATACAATATGTGCCATGAATACGAGCATGTATGTATGTATTGAGTCCTTAGGGTAGCGTTACAGCCAGCTCTAGCATGTGAATGCTTAGTGTTCATGCACTCTCACAATCTAAGGTGCACAGCTTTGATAGGAAGTCAATATAATTTAAAGTTGTTATTTAAATTTGTTTCTAAAAGCCGTTCCTCTTACTATGACGTCATGCCAATGGAATATGGTAGCCATATTTCCCTAGTATGATGTTACAGAAGGTGAATACAGCATTTCCTCTGCCTCGCCTCTGTTTCCTTAGTCCTTACACCGGAGAGATGCAGTGGCGACTGCCAGACCCAGAGGCAGAGGCCAATGTATTCGTTCATGAACACCTGCATCAGGAAATGACTGTACTAGTGTACAGTCTCAATTATAACATATTAGGGACACCAGCATCATAAACACGATTTAAAGTGGCAATGTTGATACATACCCTGGGCTCCAGCATCCTGAAGGACATTTAAAGTAGCATGTATGATAGATAGTGTGGAAAAAACATCATGAATGCATTTTACAGTGCCAATGATGACCTATATTCAGGGCACTATAATCGTATAATTGTTTTAAAGTGAAAAAGATGACATATTGGGGACACCACCATCATGCATGTTATTTAAAGAGATTCTGGTGGCATATACTGTGGATAACAGCATGATGAAAGCTGTTTGTAGTGGCACTGATGGCATAAAATGTTGTACCACACCATAAAAAGTGTTTTAGAGTGTCAATGATAACCTATATTGGAGGCGCCAGTGTCACAAACATTATTTTAAAGCAACATTTATGTAATATAGTGTGGCTCAAAGCACCACAAAAGTGTTTTACAATAGCAATGATGACATATATTGGTGGTACCAGCTACATGAATGTGATTTTAAGTTGCAATGATGACCTTGAATTGTGTCGCCAGTGTCATGGAAATGATTTACATTGGCAATGATGACATATATGTGGACACAGTAAGCAGATGATTTGATTTACAGTGGAAGTGCTGTCAGATATTGTCAGCAGGGGCATCAGGAAAATGCTGTAACATTCTCCTGTGCACTACACTGACCTGTATCTAATGGAATGTATATTGTGTTACCCTAGAGAACCAATCATACATTTTGTGTCCTTTTCTCCCATTTTGGCAAGTACCTGTGCAGTAAAATGCAACATTTTGATACATTTAAAAATAAAATTTCGGATTGAGAACCACGACTGCATTATTTAGGGCTTCCTCACTATGCTTGATCGCTCACATTAATTGAGTGGAGATGTTAATGCCACTCCAATGAAAATGATCACCAGCCGCCAATGACTTTAAATCATTTGCAATACCAGTTTCTCGGTTAGGAACCATGCACACAACCTGGCACCTGAAGCTTCCACCACCACTGGCCTGTTCCTCCCCCTTTGCTGAGCTTGGCAGCAAGCCTCTGGCACTCAGATTCCAGCAACTGTGATGGTGATGTTCCATGACAGAGAAATAAACCAAGAGGCCACAAAGTGCATGGAAATGAAATGGCCCTCATTATGGCATTAACAGTAACGTTAATTACCCATTGTAGTATTTCCAATCAGAAATCTGCCAGACTTAAAATGAAGGCTGTAATTGAAGTCAGTATACTTTAGATGATGTTTTGTCCGTACGTTAAGCAAGACTTTTGCATGTTGTAAAAACTACCTTGTAACAAGGTGAAACCACACAGATGCTAAAGATTCATTTAATGTATGCCTTGAGGAGCAGGTTCTGTCAGTAGGCCCAGTGTCAGGTGTGGAACAGACAATAGTGTATATTAGGAAGGTGTCCAGGCATGAGCATGGAAAGAGCAAGGCTTCGCCAGGACACTAAATAACTAAAACTTTGTGCCAGAACGTTATGGATGTGTCAGTGCAGGTCTGAAAAAGACTTGGCAGACTTGTTCAACAGACGGTAAAGTGAATGTGTCATTGAACCAACAAATCCCTCTCTTTAGCTATCACCTATTGTTGTAGCATTCAAGACAAGAGGAAAAACTAGTCAATGTATAGATTTGCAGTTTGATTGTTGACATGTTTACTGACACAATTTCCCCACAATGCAGCATCTCAAGGGTAGTTTGGCCCACATTCTGTACAATTCTAGATTTAAAATGTTTAAACCAGATTGCTCGGAACCCAAAGCTGCAACCATTTGCATTGTGTGTAATGCCAAATGGGACATCCAAGCTCAAGGGGATGCTTTTGGGATGACCTGCTCATTTCTATAGGTATGTAGTAGATGAAGAAGAAGAAAGCAATGCTATGTTGGGTCGCACAAGATATGTGTTTATGCCGAAATAAATAGGTATTTCTCAGAGGGAGAGTAGAGTACTTAGGTCACAGTGCATCAACTGATGAAATGCCATGTAGACATAGATAGTAAGACCTATTGAGGGTGCATTCAGACCGACTCATAAAGAACAACTCTTATCCTTTGTGGCTCTATATGAATACTATTGAACCACTAGGAGAATTATTGCATAAAAATGAGTGAAACTGTGGGCTGAAAAGAGAGAACTGTGATTTAAGAAAATAAATCAAGCACTGGGTTTGCAAACGTACAGAGAGCCTGTGGCTTGTGCAGTACCTGTGGACTCTCATATGAACACAAGGACCTGTTCAACAAGGGGAACATGTATCATGTACCCCAAAACACTTGACTAACTTCCCCTACACTTGGTCTTGCTTCTGCCACAGGGGAGTAAAGACATGGAATAGAGCTATCCCTCTATACAAATGGAAAGAGCTGGCCAAGTGTAGAACTGTAAAAACAACAGAGATACAGACAAAATAAGATTTGCCGCACAAGAATGAAGAGCGCCATTGAATGCCCTTGTATTGAAGGCTTCTCTATTTTTTATTTCGTTTTCCAAATATTGTTGACAACCACGGTGGAGTATGCTATTGTGCACACTGCCTTGCTAAAATTCTTGCTAGCATCAATCTCCTAGCCTTGTTTCTAAGCAACACCAACGTTCCTCTACAAAAGCACTCATAGGCACCCTTCACCCACCTCATATGACTTTACCCTTGAAGTATAGCAAGTATCTGCTCTCACCAAACACCCTCTCCCCTTCACACCACATCTTAACCAACACGCCAACTGCCGCGTGGGGGTTACACAAGAGTCCTTTGGATGCCGTGCAGCATGAAGCAACTTGACCAATCGAGATCTCATGCTGCAACACACCTAGCACCACATATTTCTTAACATGAGGACGTTTACTCGCACCGTAGCATGGCTCATCCAATCTGACTTGCGCCACCATTTCACCCACACCAAACGTGCTGTCCTCCCACTGCTCCACTGAGAACTCCACCCCCTTTCTTTGCGGGACCCAAACGCCAAGGGGTGCTGCAAATGTCAGAAGCTGCGCTATATGAGACTCAACAGCATAGCTGCCTAACCTCTGGGTTTAGCCCAGAGACTCTGGGATTTTTACGCTCTTCTCCCGGTCTACTGGGAAGAGTGTAGTCTCTGAGTTGTCAATCCTTTATGCAGGTCTGTGACAGTTAGATCATCAAACAGTCTTTCTAAAGTAAAGTATTGAAAAGTGAGATGATATCGCTACCTCGTGGCTATAATAGTGAATCAGATATACAGAAACGTCCATGAAACAACCTTTCTTGTGTAGTGCACAGGTCCCAGTAGTATGACTTTGGGGCGAACAGAGGATTTTTCCTTGTTATAAATCAATGGAACATCTTTTCTCAAAGCAATGTATAGGTGGATCACTTAAAGAGGCTGCAAGACTGTCTCTGAATGGAATGGTGTGTGGCACTTTAAAAATGGTAAATGCGCTTTTTGAGGGCACAGGCAGTTTCATTTGGAGCAGTGTTGTGCACATGGCCGATCACACGATCAATATAGTTTAAGGAACTGGAGGAATACATTTAGTGCAACATAGGCAAATAACTTTCTTTAGGGGAGGCAGCTGTGTGGTGCATAGATTGTAATAGAAATAGGGTTTCTAATTTCAAAAAAATCACATTTATTGCATTACACTGTAAAGTACAAACTGCACACGTGTTTCTAATGGCAGCTACATCGACCGAGCTTACCTTTTTGACATGTGGGCGGGGCATATGGGCGGAGCCTTATGCAATTGGACAGTCTTGTGTGGCTATGGGCGGGGCATATATCTCAGGGCTTTTTATTTTCTAATGTAGGCAGTTATGCCCAGCAGCATAAAATGAAAACATAGTTGAAGAGTTGATATTATATCTCCAGTCTGCATTCTTAGAATTAGGCACTGCGTGTTAAAAAGAAAAATATATTCGTAGGGCCAAGTGTTCAGCCCTGCATCGGCGCCACAGGGTAGACTCACAGCCAGCTGCTCCTCACAAAGGCTGTGTGTTTTTTCTTAGCTGCCAGAAGACACGTGGAACATCCATTGTTTCCCTTGCTCACGGCGGGAGAATGTTCCTTCTCTGTAACCATAGCGATCGCCAGGGCGATCTCTGCCAGTTTACGGTAACTGTTGACTGCAAACGGCCTTCACACAGGCCGCCAGCGCACACCTTTTGTCGGCGAGGCACACGCCCTGCTCAGAAGAGAATGACACATGTTTCCTGCCTGTGAAGCGGGCGCACTGCCGGCATCTCGTGCCACCTGCACGTCAGAGTGGAAGGTTTCCTTCGCCCACGCTGGAAAATCAATTAAGACCAAATCCAATATATGTCTTCAGCACAAAAGGTCACGCCACCAGGCGTTCTCATTTACAAGGCACTACATGTTACTTATAAGATTGGTATATAAAGTATTGCATCATGAAAAAAGCATTTCTCTGCTTTGCATCTCACAACATTAAATGTATATCAAACTTGCCATTTGGAGACAAGCGAAAAGACTCTTACCAAAGCCATCTTTGAAAAAACACACAGTTGCTGAATGTTTAACCCACAACACAAACGGAATTGTCTCTGGAATAACAGTGGCTAATATTTTCATCTCAAAGGCGCTCATTTTAGTAGCCTTGGAAAACTTTCAAGGATCAAATATCTCTGCTGGGATGTATTTATTTATTTATTTATTTGGCATTCATAAATCGCGCTTAGCCCAGAGGTATCAAGGCGCATAGATTGAAACCCTGTTGCAGCCAAGGCTCCTGAACCCATTACCACTGACCGGATCTCTGCACATTTGAATCTCACGCCTTTTTTGTGATTACCAATTTAGCTTCCTGCAAACCCGGAAGGTAATCGAAACTGCCCGAATAGATGTACGGGAGGACCGGATTGCCCGCCGTCCTCTCTGGCGCTTAGACACGCAGCCTGACAGGAGAGGGTTCTGTTGTATTGACACGTGCGTGTTGAGGGGGTGATGGCATAGTTGCTGGTGTCTGCATTGTGGTGGTTTCGAAGTTCTGGAGGGAGGAGGTGATGCTGAATCGGTTGAGGATAGGACATGCGGGACTGAATGATTGTCTGTTTCAAGTGGGGAAACGAGAGTCGAGAAATTGTGCGGTGTGTGGTGTGCCTGAGACTGTGGGACATTTTCTGCTTAGGTGTGAGAGACATGTTGAGGAGAGAGAATTGATGAGTGTTCGATTGTCTGCGCTGGGTGTGGCTGAGCTGAGTGGGAAGACTTTGCTGGGAGGTGAAGGGGAGAGAGGCAGGAGGAGGAATAGTGTGATGTTGAATTTTTGAGGCAAACGGGGTGGTGGGAGGAGTTGTGAGTTTATGTAAGCTAAGTATTGATTGGTGGGTCTGGTGCACATCATCCTTTAGGATGGGGAAGCGCCTGCGTGGGTCCGCCCATGCATCCGATAATTAAGAAGAAGAAGAAGAAGAAGTTCTGGAGGGACGGTTGGGACTTGGATGAGAGCGGCTGCCTGGATGGGTGTGGGGGAACCCAGTGTCCTAGGTTAGTATTCGTGTCTCTGTCTGTCTACCCATCCTGATGTCCTACTCTGGGAAGAACTGTGGGAAGTTGAGGATCAAAGGAAGGCTTAGGTTTATATTAAAATTGGTTTGCATTGACCTTTAGTGACATCTCATGTTACTGTTTCCCTGTGTATTGCAGGTCTGTTGTATTTAGGGTAGGATGTAGGACAGTGCAATTTCTTCACTTTTATGTTTAAGCGGCTGCAGCTATTTCACCAGGGCCCGTTCCAGGGAATTTAGAGTCTAGACAATCCCTTCAGGGTACAACGTCCTTTCATCGACACCCGTTTTTTACGACGGGTGTTTTTACGACGAGTTTTTTCCCCAAAAACTTTTCGATTGTCTTTTGGGGGGCTCGGAAAGCACATTTAAAGGGTTGGAGTGGGGGTTGGGAATAATATAAAATAGTAGAGGACGGGGAACTTGGAGGGAGAACTCCCCCAAAAATGATGTAAACAATGTTTGATGAGTTTTTTGGCAAAAACTCATCGTAAAAACACCTGTCATAAAAACGGGTGTCGATGAAATGACATAGGCCCCCTTCAGCTACCCTAGTTTGCTCTCTTTATCTTAGATTTTCATGTTCTGTTCATAGCTCATCTTTCCTCTTTGGCCCTGAATTTTCTTGGTTTGCTGCACATTGGATGGGTAAGGGTTCTTGGGATTTGGTGGGCTGAGTGGGAACACAGTCCAATTTTATTTCAAAAGCCAAAAGGGTACAGATGTGTGTGCTCCACAGTCTTTCATGCAGATGTTGATTGATGTGGAGTCCATTAAAATGACTCAAGTTTAATTACCCCAATTAAAGGATGGCTACACCTTACACATGTATGCAAGGACATGGGCAGGCTTGAGAATCGGGCCTTTGCTGATGTGCTTGCAGGGGTGCTGGCATGGGTCCCCACATTTGGTAGTTATGCCTTCAGTGGGTGAGGTACTGCTGTAATATCTTGTCACGAATTCATTGGATTAAGCTCTCCCCAATCTCTTGCAGGTGTTTCCTAAGAGAGTCTGTAAAGGGAATTCATTCTTATCACCCCGGAAGCAATGAGATTGGAATGAAGGCTCTTCTATGCGCTAGACTTCTGAACGCTGTCTATTGGGAAGCGATGTATTCCCCACATGAATGGATGGGCATGCTAGTGAATGAGAAGAGGAACTATGCATAGCATTACAAACTCCTGAAACTCGTTAGTATCTGGGGTGGAATGTTAATCTTTGTCAAAGCTATGACCAGTGACGTTCCTTGCCCTTCTAGATTCAGCCTCTGGGCATGTTGAACTACTGATGCTGACCAACCTACACTGCCATGGCCATGTGTGGGGATGGCCTGGGATTATGTGTCCATGCTTTTCGGTTTGGCTTCCAAAATCTAGTCTTTACATTCTGTTCAATGGAAGAGTGAGAGGAGAGGGGCTGATGATTTTTTCTGGAGGGGGGATGGGTTTTAATATATTAGGCCAATGTTTTGAATTAATACTTGTTTCTCACAACATCTTGAAACCACAATGAACATTTTCAATAACAATATCCCATTTTCCATGGCAGCGCTCCTTTCAAATGGAAGTCCGCCTCGGGCCCACTGCTAACGTGCACCAAATCCACAGGCCCATTACTGGAGAACTTATACTTATGTCCTCTCCCAAATCGGCCCCCAAAACAAGAGGACTTCCCTGTGCGTGCTTGTTTGAGCAGTTAACTATGTGTAGTGCACTGCATAAATACTACATCAAGTAAAATACAATTGAATTAAACCTCTGACCCGCAGAAGACTTGGCTCAGCTGTAGAAATCAGTTCATGCTGGTTGTTCTTCCCACATTATTTTCTCTGACAAGGGGCATGGGCAAGTTTAGTGTTTCACCTTTAAACAGGGAGTGGGCAAGTAGTCAACACACGTGGCAATGTAATTTTGAAGGATCAACTGGCATCATTACACGGATGGCGGTAAGGGTTTACCGGCATTGGTATTTTACCGGTACCGGTAAATCCTTACCACCTTACTACGAGGTCCCTTTGCGGGTTGGGGAATTTAACGCCTGCTTTTTGCAGGTGTTAAAAACCAACCCGCAAAGGGACCAGGGAGCTAATTACAGTACCGTAATTTGCGGTACCGTAATTAGCGCCTTCAACCATTCCCATAGAGCCCTATGGGGCAAAAATGGGAATGGGGAAGGGCAATGATGGAAGGGGGAATTACCTCCCCGCCAACCTTGGAATGGGGCGGTAATTCCCCTTTCCACCAAGGCGGTGCCGGTATTTTACCGGCATGAACCAAGGTGCTAATAGCGCCATGGTTCTCCGCCTTCCGTGTAATGAGGCCCACTGTGTTTAAGGCAGCCGGCCAAAACTCCTCTCAAGTGACTGTCAAAAAATCCTGTAGCCGTAGGTGACAATGTGGGTCCATATGCAGGATCAGGAAATGTGTAATACACTATGTAACCCTCTCGGCACTTCCTAATTCCTCAAAGCTCTGTGGCTTAAAATGCCTACAGTACTCACATTTTCCTTCGCCATCACAGTGGCCTCTCATGGCAAAGTAGTGGGATCATTTAACCTTCCTTCTCTCTTTCTCGTCTTTAGTTCCTGTTACCTTAACCAAATTGATGTTCTTTGGTGTGTATTTCTGCCCATATGTACATGTCCAATGATTCCCCCTTACTGTCTCGCATATTGAGTTATAACCGGTGACGCAACAGCATCTGGCTTCTCACTGTTTTCTACTCATCCGCACCATCCGCCCAGCACAACGTTGGTTCCCTCACACCGGGTCATGGACGCAATGTAGTGCCACGCGCTCAGAAACCTATGCATGGCCAACACGGGGCGCACTGCCCGGCACACTCCCAACTAAAGCCCCCACAAATACTACACCGAGCCTCCTCCCACTCTGCATTCCCTTTCCAAGATATCTCAAAATGCATTTATTTATTTATTAAAAAGACATTTCTACAGTGTTTTCATCCAAAGTGCTGTACAATGAAAATAACGGCACCAATGATTTGAAAGAGCAGAATACCAAATACATACAATATGCAAACTATAGCTGCCTTAAAAGAAGATGCACAATTTCATCAACTGGCGAAAAAGCTAAAGAAGCTCTTTTAAGGGTGATTTAAATTGATGCAATGTTATAGATAGATAGATAGATAGATAGATAGATAGATAGATAGATAGATAGATAGATAGATAGATAGATAGATTGGTAGGTGGGTAGGTGGGTGAATCGATGGGTGGATGGATGGATGGATGGATAAATAGATTTAAAAAAAGGTACATTGCTCAAGGTGGATGTTAGGCCTACAGCAAAAGAAGCTTTTCATGGCTGGAGAGAAGGTTGATATGAAGGAATGAAAGCAGCAGGAGAATCAGGCACAAGGCCATGTTCGCATGTAAACACAATACATACAAAGTGATGTTCAAACATATGCAGAATAGGAAACCAGCGTAAGCCAGCTGGATACGATGTCAGATGCGGCGAGTAACGTCAGGATGCAAGATGATTCAAAAGGAAAGAGAACATAATTAGGTAGACCAACATATAGAGAACAGAAGTAAGTTACATTGGACAAAACCAGGGTCAAAAGTGGGGTTTTGGTGACATAATAAGTCAATAGATGATGAACTCTGCATTCTAAAACCAGTTCACGCATAGGATCAGGAATTGTAGCTTTCTGTAGGGAAAGGTTACCATTGTATCCAACACTATTCTTCCTATCTGGACTGGAACTGGATTGGCACACATCAAATAAAACATTTCACCAGAGATAACCGGTTCCACCTTCATTGATTGAATTCTATTCCCAGATTTGGGGTTTGGCATAGCTACAGGTGTTGGCTTTATCATGCATATGTACAAAGAAAGTGATTGGAGAACCACAGGCTTCCTATCACTGAAGTAGAGTCACAGCTTATTGCATAACAGCTACCCCACCTCTTACAGGCTAATGTGTACTTCACACCTCTCTGTCAGCCCCTCTGACAGGCCAATGTGGCTCCAACATACCTCACACCCGCTCTAGTGTGAGCGTTCCCACAGTTGAGGCGCCATGCCAGGAGGAGACATCATAAAACATTGTAAGTGACCTATGCCACAGGCTCTGCCTGGGATCAAGATGGATGCCAAGACCAGATCTCAGCTCCAACAGTGTTTTATGGTGGCTCTGATATACGATTGGGCAACAAAGTAAACAGTAGTATTTTCCCCACACAAATAACATCTTAGGATGGCCTTCTCCTTAAATAGGCTTGGGTCCCATCCTCCACAGGCAACTCTCTTACCCAATGTATCTTCCACAGCCAGCAGCTCTCTAGGGATCCCCCATCCTTTAAAGCAATCGCTTCAAGAGGCGTTTCACTCAACTCTCCTTCGTGTTGCAGGGTTTAGGGTCATCTGAACCCTTCATATTCGCAATCTGAATAAGATACAGGGTTTTTCGGGGTCCCATACCACACGGCTAGTATTTATTCTGTTGGGAGGTGGGTTAGTGGACATTGCCAGCAAGGTGAGTGAGTAGGGGGAGGGGAAGATCCCTGGTCTGCCCGAACTTTCCCATGCTCTTTTTCCCCACCTCTCTAAGTTTCCGTCTTGAACCTTCTCCCGCCAGCTGGTCCTGCATAGGGCCACCCAGACCCACCATAAACTGGCTGCTTCCCTCTCTAGTGAGATGTTCCCGCCTTCACTGCCTCCAGGTTTCCTTCTCTTTCTCCCCGGTGCCTCGTTTACCATCACTTCTGACTCCTCCTCATGATCTCCTCAGTGTAAATACCACGCTCTGGTATCACCCCTTCTTCCTTCCCTTTAGATCATGCAATCCCTCCTTCACCCAGGCTGTTATCCTCTCCTTCCCTCACTGTCCTTGCGCTGGTGCTACCTCCTCCTCTTCTAGGCCATTACTTCTCACCACCTCTCTCTGTCTTATTACCTCTCTCGGGTGACCTTTTCTTCCTGTCCACTCCCGCCTCCTGATATTATTGCCTCCTCTTTCTCCTTTCTGAACTACACTACCTTCCTCTGTTCTCTCTCGACCCTGTATATACATTGTATCTTTGTAACCATGTAAGCTGAAAATGTACTTATCCTCACGCCCTGATACCCTCGGGTCTGGTGCGCGTTGTAAACAAACAAACAAACATATTATTGCTTCCTCCTTAATCTCCTCACCTCCGCCACTCCCTTCTGTTCTACATGATTTTATCGAAAAGGATTAATCGATGGAGAATTCACCCATTTTATTTGTTTTCATGATCGATTCTGCCGCAATTATATACACTGGAGCCCGTCCACATATCTCCTTCATACCCTACATTATTTATTCACCTAAATCCACCCCCCTCATACATTTGGGGCAAAATCCGATCAAAAAAATGCAATGAATTCTCCTCCGATGAATTATACTGTGGCACAAAACTCCTGTTGCCTTCCTTCTAGTGGCTCTCAATACATGCCGATATCATTTAATCCTTCACCTACTCACCTCCTCCCACCTCCTTCTGGTCACTGTCAACCCACGATGTTCTGCTCTCCCCTGCTCCCACCTCTCTACTCTCCTCCACCTCTCCAGCCTCTGCTCCTCCCACCACTCTCCAATCTCCAGCCTCCTCCAAACATGAGCCTCCTGCTACTACAAACCACACTGCCTGATTGGAGAGGATGCTTTCGTAGTATGCTCCTTCTTCCCATTGGGTGGCTCTCTTGGTGAAGGTCTGTATCTGTGGCTGATAATTTGGTGGGGGGTGTGAGTGGCTGGCCTCTCTGTGGGCACCTGTGGTTGTTTTGAATTCAAGGGGGTCGGCTGAGTCTATATTTGGCTTTTTCGCCATGTTGGATCTTGATGTCTCTCCTCCGACCCTCGAGGTGTGGTATGTACTAAGCTCCATTGTGTTTTAGTGGCTGGAAACACAATGGGTAAGATTGGGAGATACTTTGTTTAACTGGGCATGTGCGGAATTTGTGTGGTTGCATCCCTAGCAGGAGAGTTCTAGTTACAATGCTGCTAAAATGCTTCTTCCTGTGTTGAGCTTTCAGTGTTCGGGCAGTCAAGCAACACTGTGGGCCTCATTACACGGATGGCGGTAAGGATTTACCGGTACCGGTAAAATACCGGCACCGGTAAATCCTTACCGCCTTACTACGAGGTCCCTTTGCGGGTTGGGGGATTTAACGCCTGCTTTTTGCAGGCGTTAAAATCCAACCCGCAAAGGGATCTCGGAGCTAATTACGGCACCGCAAAATTGCGGTGCCGTAATTAGCACCTTCCCCATTCCCATAGAGCCCTATGGGGCAGAAATGGGAATAGGGAAGGGCAATGGTGGAAGGGGGACTTACCGCCCATCCAACCTTGGAATGGGGCGGTCAATCCCCTTTCCACCAAGGCGGTGCCGGTATTTTACCGGCATGAGCCATGGCGCTAATAGCGCCATGGCTCACCGCCTACCGTGTAATGAGGCCCTGTAGCTGCAGTTCCATGAACGTCCCTCTAGATCCTACGAAAGCCATAGAGAAATGCTCCTTAATGTTAGAGCGAATTTGAATCATTATCTAAAGAGGGCTCATTACATGTGTGGTGGTGCGGGAAGAAAATGGCAGTAATTAACTTACTGCCACCTTTTTGGTGGTAATAGCCATTTTAAAGGTTTTGGCGGATTTACCGCTGGAAGTATTTTTGAAGGTAAAGTGGCAGATTCACCTCCAGCTTGTTGCTGGAGGTAAATCCTCGACTGTGCCTCCAAACATCTGTGGATTAACTGTGTGGTAATACTGCTGGGAAACAATCAGGCAAAAATCCCCATGGTATCCTATAGACTCCAGAAATGGGGAATTACACTACTCTACAACCACTTGCAATCCCGTGGTAAACCCATGGAACGAAGTGGCTGTAACTGCAAACTATTTTGGTGGTAATTTGGTGTCATTACCACTGAATCACTGACAAACTCATACTGAAGCCCAGAAAATCGCAACCAGCGGTGATAATTGTGCCAAAATTCCCCTGGAGTCTTATGAACTCCAGAAAATGTGGACTTACACTGCCTACCAAACTTGTAATGAGGCCAATAATATGTATGGTAAATTGCTTCTGGCATGCTCAGATTGTTGAAACAATTAAATTAAAACACATTTGAGAGCAGTGAATCACTTTTCCATGTGCAAGTGACTAGAAAGGGCTGCGATTAGCAGAAAATGCTATGCTTGTGGTCAAATATTCACAATTCATTTTCACCAATGATGGCAGATGCAATAGTGCTGTCCAGTGTGGCAATCTTGGTTTCCCAATCTATCTCGTCTTCACTGGAAAGCACTGTGCCCAGAGTTTCTTATTGTGATTGGTGAGTCCTGTAGTCGATTAGTCTCAGGATTCATTTAATTGTTACCAAGGTTCCATGTTTGCGGGTCACTGCTCTGAATTATTCTTTTATTTGAATGCAAGATGGGGACTACAGCAAAACCAAAGGTTGATGGCGGAAAGGTTTTGAATAAATCATAACCACGAGAACGTTTCTGGGCAACCCTCCAGATGATCTTCGTTTTTCAGGCTCCCAAGCCATTATAGGGGGGGAAAGATCATATGCAAATCAGGCTTGGTCCCACCCCATCAGAGGCTAACCTGGATACATCATGCTGGATGGCACAGGCAGTGCTTGCTGCTCCAGTATTACACAGCTGTAGCTGAACCCTGGGTCCAAGGATCACTCCTCTCCTGTGTTTTGTGCCTGACACCTTTTCTGAGATGTTCCTCTCTATGCTGCTGTCAAGAAATATTCTGCAAGCCAATCCTAGAGTGATCTTTAAACGCAAGAACCTTGTTATGACTGGTAGAGATGTACCCATCTGAAACAGGTGGCTCAGTGAGGATGCCGGTCTTGCTGCCTGCTTCTCCACCTGTCTCTTCTCACTAGGTATTCCTGTCATAATGGCCAAGCATTTACCTGCACAGCGTCAAAGGACCTTTCTTCTTCTTTCCCTGTTTACAGGAACTCCGATATCAAGGTAGAAGTGGCATGGAGATGTTTCTCCCTAAAAATGTCCTTGAAAGTGACACACCACATGACTCACTAACTAACTGACACAAGTCAACTGTGGCTCTTGTGATCACATCCTATCCCATACTGTGTATCATTTCTAAAAACGACCTCCCTAGATGAGTTTGTCAGACGATGGGAATGCTAGGATCACTGATCACAAGTCCACGCTCTCAGTCTTCTCTCATTTGGCTGCACCCACTACTTCCCCTCTCTCCAAACAGTCTCTAAATTTATAAAGAATAAATTCATAATATTTCAGCTTACGGTATGCGGCCTCCGCCACACCACCTCCAACCCGTTGTGCCCTTGAAGGAAATTGAAAAGTGCCTCTTCTTTTTAGTAAAATTTTCTTCCTCCCTGGTGGCCATTTTGCTTTAGGCTCTCTGTTCCATGCTAAGATTCTCACTTGCAAGCCTCTTACCTTCAAAGAAATGTTTTAAAAATAAACATAAACCATTTGCACACCAGCTATTTTTGGCACTAAACAATGGTTGGGTGGACGGTACTGGCCGGTAACAGCCACGGCCTTTGGTATTGAATATCGCTTCGAGCGGTCTGTTAGAAAAGTGGGCTGTTCCTGCCCGGGATGGCCTGCTCAAGATGTTTATCAGCAAAACAGGTTAATGGAAGGTAATTGTGGGGAAAGCAGGAGAAACTGAAAAGTGAGAACAACCTATGATCCATATACTGCAAATATTGCCAGATGCGGTGCCCTCGCATTGGAACATTTAAGGGCATGAAATCTCCCTCAAACGTTAGATTAGTGTAACATGGGAAATAGTCTATAAGACGTGGAACCTACCAGCTACCCAATGATTCGGAAATGGAGTCTGGCGTTCATGTTACAAGGCACATTGAAATCCACCACTCTTCCGATAAGGAAAAATCTGCTCAACATGGTGGATTGGAGATGGTCGGCTGACTTACTTTTGTTAGATCTGTCAGCAGCATTTGACACCATAGACCATCATATCCTGTTCCACTTCTTGGAAGATATCATGGAGATGAAAAGGTCTGCGTTGATATGCATTCATTTTGGAGGGAGAGGAGTCAGTGAGGGAATCTGGGCAATTACTTCTCACCCAGCCGCTTGGTCGTCTATGACGTACCGCATAGTTCCTCTCTCTCGCCTCTATTATGTAAAGGATCTATGTGATCACTGCACCCTATTTTACCGAATCCGAAAATGTTGAATCCCAAAACGGCGGCACACAGTGAGCACATGGATCTCAGTGTGCTGCTGAACCCCTACTCGTGCCCCCTGCTCTCTACCTACCTTTGCCTCCTCCAATGTACCTCCACTATGAGCCGATCCGTGTCCCTCCCGTCTCCCTGTGACATAGGTCTCCTACGCAAAAGTGAGTAGGGGCTTCCGTCAAAGGGTTTTTTTTGTTTCATTATTTCACTTTATCGTACGTCAGCCAGTAAATCCTTCCCTTGGAATCGGGGGCACCCCTGCAACCGCCAAACCAATTTTTTTACCGCTCCCCTTGTTTGGTATTTGGGGATTTGATATTTGGACCCAGCTGAATGTGCATTCAGCATTTACTTTCGAAATGTGTGCACAATGCCTTATTTAAATACAATGACTATCTCCTGACCCAGATGGTGGAAGGATTGGGCCTTCAGCACTGACTAAATCCATATCCTGAGCGATCTACGCAGTGATGCCAGTGGTGGTTCGGCAGTGGCGGGTTGCTTGGATGGGGTGCAGTGGTGATGCAGGTCTATCTTTGCCTCAATAAAGTTCCCATTGACTCACCATCTTGGCCAATCCACAGCTCCAGTCAAGTCGAGTCATCCAAATCTGGTTGTTATTCTTGATAGTCGACTCTCCTTCTCCCCATGGGTCTATGCAGTAGCAAAGGAATGGTATCATCTTTTTTCAACATCCGAAGAGGCTGACTGTTTTCTGTGCAAAATCTCTGCAAACTGCTAGTGCTGGTAGGAATTTTGCACATCGGTACATCTCAGGATATGTTAGGAAATCCTTGTGCGAAAGTACAAGCAGTGCAAAATAGGGCCATTTGCACCATGTGGGATTTTTTTTTCTGGATCATATATGTATGATATGATATGATATGATAAGGCATTTGTAACGCGCCTATACACAAGTGTTTCAAGGCACGACGAGGCAGGGGGGGGGAACAAGGGGAGACAGACAGCGATCTTACTAGGCCAGGTGTCATTCAGATCGCGCAAGTGCAAGGGTAGAGGGGAAGGGAAAAGTGCATGGGGGAAAGGGAGAGGGGAAAGTGCAGTACAGGGTTATAAGCATACAGCATACAGGATAAATAACAAGGGCCAGCTGGTGGCAAGTGCGAGGTAAGTGCAGACAAGTGCTGGGAAGGGGGGCTGTATGGATACAGACACAGTCCCGTAGTGCAGGGGTTGCCGTGAAGGCAGTGCAGGGGAGAGTGGCTGGGCCGAGAACGGTGAATGGCCCAGTTGCAGATTCAGTGCAGTTTCAGTAGTATTAGCAGGGGAGAGGGGGAGAGAAAGCGGAGGCAAAGAGGAAGGTTTTGAGGTGCTTGCAAAGAGGAAAGTGTATGTCTGTATGTCTGTCTAGGCTGGCTAGTCATGGATGACCAAATCTATGCATATTTTCTGGCATGTTCTGTCGCAAACATGGAAAATACTTCATAGTACTGCCCCATATAATCTCACTAAGTTAACTGACCCCTACGTACCAGCCAGATTTTGCGTGCAAATATGGCACCTTGTCTAAAAGTAAGCAAAAAGAACGAATCGGTGGGATATTCCCTTGAGTGTTGGGGAATTGCCCTTGGAATGCACTTTCTCAGAACATTAAGGAGAGCCTGTCTCTGGTCTATGACAACCTCTTCTTGCCATTTTGGCAACTTGATCATCGCCTGCCAATTGACTCTATGTAGCATATGTTTTGTACCAAATATCTTCATCTGTTACTGGAATACAACACCAGCCTGATGTATTACTGTTATATTTCATACCACTTTATTTTCTTGTGTTTTATGTCTTTGTCTTGTTTGTATTTTCTGGTGTACCTTGATATTGAACAAAACTGTTCTACTGCTGCTGCCACTTCTTAGTACTAATGTAACACAGCATAGCCTCTCCATGTGGCCTCACAGTCAACCTTTATCTATATGGGGTTCTATCTCGTTTCATCTCTGAGAGTCAATTTCATCATTGCCATCTAATTCCTATCTTCATCCTAGTGATGGGGTACCCCCCATAATCCTCTCCCCCTTCCACCTCCCCCACTTTGTCTCATCGATTATGTCATGGTGATCAAAGTGCCGCAACCAAACATGTCACTATAAAAATTGTGGAGATGAAATCTGTGCTATCCTTTCTATAGGTTTTGTGTAATTGTTTTACTGAAATCCTGAACTATGCCCTTGAGAGTCAAAGAAGTCAAAGAGTTAAAGAAGTCCTCCTTATGGTTAGACTATGTTTTTCCTACTCATGGTGTGTAAAAATGTGTGTGCGGTGCAGGGAATCTCCTTACCTATGAGATTCTGTTTTATTATTATTATAAGGGTGTTTATTGAGCACAGACCTAGACTCAGGAAGCAACAGAGCGCTTTACAATCATAGGGGGAGGAACATGGTGAGGAAGCAGAGAAACAAGAGTGTGCGCTGTGTTCAGGCCACCTATACTACATTCCAATGTAAACTGTTCTCCACCCTGTGCATTAACCTTTAAATACCTGTACTAATCAATTAGTAATAGAAGGAAAGAAGGTCTATTTTTAGGATCGCAATGAACACATAGAGAATCAAGGTGTAAAATGGGCTCCACACGGCACATGACAGCGCTGGAGGCATTCTATACAGATATATACAGCAGGGTTATTTTCCTTGTCGCCCTTGTGGAACTACTAAGTTTGTGTGAATTACATTATTTCACTTGAATCAGAGAGAAGAGAAAATATTATTAGACATTAATGCAGCTTGACAGTGTTTTTGCTTTTAACAAGGATGTAATGTAACAGTTTATTGGGACAGGTATTATAGAAACATAGTGAACAGCTACACCTAAATAATGTATTTCTGCTTGTTATGCACAATCCATATTAATCAAAATATTTAAAATACATACATATCATGACAAACATAAAACATGTAACAACATCTTTCTAATGCAATATAGGCTAATCTTGTTCTACAATGTGCCTCTATTGTGGGGTTAGTATTCAAAGTGCCTCCTCTGGCCTGATGAAGGCCCATTAGAACACTGCATGGTATGGTCGATTGGATGTGCGAACTAGTATCAAAAGGGCCGAAACACTTTGTGTCGACGAAACTGCTGAAACAACATCCGATTAACAAATAGAAGAGTGGTTACTGTGTTTACTTGTGTGCAGCCACCTGGTGTTCCGCGTTTTGTTGAACAACCGTTAACAAACAACATATACTGTGATCTAGCTATGGGAAAGTGTTCTGACATAAAATCCGACTAGACAAAAATTCAATGGTTGTTAACACACACCCTGTAAAACATTGTACAAAACCTGAAAGTGATAAACATATTTTGACTGCATTGAAAGCACAATTATCTTGTATGCATGAAGAAAATACAAAGGCGTTGTCCGTTTCTAATAGTACATTTGCACTGTAAATAGAGTTCTGACTAGAACTGGAGATCTGAGGGAGGGGTAGCTGTTCACTTTGTTTCTATAATACATGTCTCTTCCCGACTTATACGTGAAAGCCCGTGTGAACAGAACATTCATGCACCAACCCTTTTTGTTTATAATTCTACGGTTTATTGAGAGACCACACTGAACACAGGGAGTTCCTTGCCTCCGAACTCAAGGTGTCACGCAACAAACTATTTATCGGATTCTTTTCTTCAGCCCTACTTGAGACGCATATCATGCCCCTTGAATCCCTCTCCCCTGAGCTACCAATGAGCCAAGAATCAGGCAGGTGTATGGGAAATATACTGGTATTTATTTAAATAAAAGTAACAGAAATTAACATGAAAATGTCAAACACCACTTTTATCGTGGTACAACACAATCAACTTCTCTCAGCATAAATAAATCAGAAAAGTGAGTTGAAATTAACACATTCACAATTCTTCAATTTCTGCAAATTTCACTTCAAGAAATAATGAAACTGATCAATAATCAAAACAATTATCATGCAGTGTGTGCACTTTTGATTTTCCTTTGGGCTTAAAAGGCTAGCAGTAGGATTTCAAGATTGGTACAAATACATATGGAAATTATGATTTTACCCACACTTTTGGTTTAAAATAAACACAGGGTAATTTAGCGGCTTGTTTTTCAGACCCCGCCCCTACTTTGGCAACGGATTTAAGGCAAGCAGACACCCCCGCCTTTTGCTTTCTAGGACTCAGTTCTACGTACATAGAAAGCCTCTGTTTTAAGTTCAGGAAAGGGAGCTGCATCTCAGGACAAGCTGGAAAGAAAGGGCAGGGGTATGGGCAGTCCACTCTCAAAGATGGCTTCTCGCTCTCCACCATCGGACCCAGTCAGCTTTGAGTCCTTCCTAGAAATAGCCTGCTCCACCCAGAGGTACTCTCAGCAATCTCCTCTGGTGTTTCCTTACAGCTGTCAGATGATAAGTTTCAGCAGCCTTCCTTGTCTCTTGTCTGTCCCCCTTATATAGCAGCTATGACACCACCACTTTTACAATCTCGGGGACGTACCCTGCAATAATTCCCACAAGTAGGATTGGACAATTACCATTCTCTTTCCACCCAAACCCAGCCTCCAAGTCAGGATTAGTTAGGGGTCTGGAACAACATATGGCATTTCCCATTTGTAATCGCCATTTGTTCTCCTTTCAAATTGTTGGCAAAAATTGGCTATATATATCACAACTTCATAATTTTACTAGCAATTTCCATAACATAGATATTTGCTGATTCAGGTAATCATGGGGAATTAGATAGGCTGACCACCAGGTCCGTACATGTAGCACAGCCATGTGGTACATTTCTGCCGTTTCCATAAAAAGCATAACAGTTATGAATATGTAAGATATTAACCATATCCCTAATTTTATTCTCCACCCGCTCACCAACTCTCACAGTTGGAACATGTTCAGATCAGCCAGAAACACATTTAAGATAGCCATTACAATTCCATGAGTCGCAGGTGGATGAATTTTATATCTCCAAAATCGCTTGGAATTTATCTAAAAAATGGTACAGACATGAAAACAGTCCACCTTATGGTTGCTGAGAAAAATGCCTAAATGATTATAGTCCTTTAACATTATTTGTGAATCTTTATGTTGGACAAATGGTTTTTCTGCTGCCTTCCGGCCATTTGTTTTCACTGGGTCAGCCTGTACCCAGAGTTTTTTTATCAGTTTCATTTGTGTTGGAAGCTTGCTCTTTGAAGTTGTTATCCCCATTTTCACACATATTAGTCATGCTCCAGCCAAGGGGAACTTCTCTTGCAGTCAATGCCTTCAGAACCAGCAGGTCTGGAGAACACAAAATGTTGACACCTTTAGCCGGACACTTTATTACAGTTGGTTATTAGACGGGAGATGTGACATCATGCTGGGAGTGGGAGATTTCCTTTTGAAGTTTGCCCACAGCCAGCAAAAGGGTTTGTGTTGTGCTAACATTTTTCCATGAAAACAAAGTGGCTTTTCAAATATCACTGGTATTTTGTATTTGAAACATAATATACATTGAGTTTTTTTTTCAACCCGCACATCATGTCTTTTATCTGACAGTTTCTGTTAGCAGTGATACATTTTCATATTTAAACTGCTTTTATTTGCACACCCATGTGCCAGCCATTTTTGGTGTCACTTTTTAAAAATCCTGTTTTCCATGTGAACGGGATCTTTGATTCCTCCTTTTGTAAATTAAAATGCAGCTTTTCCTTTGGTAATGACAGGTAGGCCCCTTTTCCACATGGCTCTTTAATTTTACTTGAAAAACAAAAACAAAGGCCAAGCCGTTTTTGTTTCAGTGTTTAAAATTCTGCTGTTCATGTGAAAGGGACTTCTGTTTGGGGCGTTTGAATGCATCCCACAATAATCACTATTGTGCGTGTCTAAAATGCTTAAACAATTAAACAAGACAGGAAGCACTTAACTTCCTCAGATAAACTGGCTGGTCGCCTGCTCCAAAGCACTATACATCCCCAGACAAACTGGCCTGTCACCTGCTCCAAAGGCATTACAGACTCTCTATCCGTTCCAAGAAGCGGGCCTATATCCAAGCCTGCATCTCTGATGCCGCCAACAACATGGCTGAACTTTTCAAAATCTGTAAGGAACTTCCCAATCCTACTGCAGTCTCTCCTTTTCCTTCCCAGGCCCTCTGCACGTATCTGATCTCCCACTTCACTACCAAAACCCAGGACATCCTGTCCTCACTCTCCTCTACTCCCCTCTCTCCTCCACATGCACTTTTGCCTCCTTTGGCCCTTCTCTTTCCATCCCTCCTGCTCTCCTCCTTCTCACCCATAGCACCAGATGAGGTTACCAAGACTGTTTGTTCTAAGAAAGTCTCCTCCAAACATATGCTTCCCTGCGCCCCTAGAACTATCAAGGACAATATTGCTGCCTCCCTCTTTGGATGAGTTCTACAGTCACTCCTCTGCCACTGGCTCCTTCCCATTTCCTCTCAAGCACTCTCTTGTGCAGCCCATCCTAAAAAAGCTGTCTGCTGACCCTTCCTGTGCGGCTAACTACGCCCTATCTCCATCACCCCCTCCCTGTGCAAACTATTGGAGAAGCTGGCCATCTCCCAACGAATCCAGCATCCATCACACTGTTGGCTGTCTCCATGACCACCAGTCTGGCTTCAGAGCAACCAGATATATGGAAACTGCTCTCCTGAACACCAGTGAAGGCTTGCTGTGAAACCTCGACTCAAACTCTCCTTCTGTTCTCAACCTCCTTGACTTGTCCTCTGCCTTCGACACTGTCAATCATCTCATCCTCCTAAAACAGCTCCATGATACTCTGGACATCCCGGCCCAGCCACTGGTTTGGCTGACATCCTTCCTTTCAAATCGGCCCTCCCAGGTTCAAACACTTTTCTCTCCTCTACCTCACTCTGTACTCGCGGCATCCCTCAGGGCTCTATTCTCTTGCCGTAGCTTTTTAACATTTACCTAGCACTTCTTGCCCACCTGATTTCCACCTTCTCTCATTTCCAGTGTTATGCGGATGACACTGACCTCTCCTTTAAGCTTCCCTCCTCCCCCCCTCATTCCTGATTGTCTGACTAGTACTCAGGCATGGTGTGCAGCCAACGATCTCTGTCTTAACACCAGTAAAACCAAGATCTTTCTCATTGGAACTCCACCCTCCTTTCCTCCCCCCTACTCTCTGGCCGTCCTCCTTGGGTCCCCTCCCCTCACCCTCTTGTGAGGCAAAAAACCTGGTTGTCATCTTCGACTCCTCTCTCTCCTTCTCACCTCGTATCGCTGACATTGCCAAGACGGTTCACTTTCAGTTTCACTTCCTCAAAGGCATTCTCCCTTTCCTCACCTTCCCCCAGGAACTCAATGTCTCTAGAACTCTGGTTCCCTCCGGGCTGGACTACTGCAACATCCCCTTCCTCAATCTGCCTCTTTCCTCTATCCGCCCTCTTCAACTAATCCAGAATAGGACTGCAAGACTTATCCTTGGCCTCAGACCCAGGGACTGCATCTCTCCAGACCTAGAATCTCTCCACTGGCTCCTGGTGGCTGCAAGGATCAAATTCAAGACCCTCTCGCATCATCCACAAGGCTTTCTGGGGCCTGGGACCACGCTACATCCAAATTTCTCTCCCTAAATTCCTCCCTGCCAGAGTCCTTCGGTCCTCTAGTTAAAACGCTCTGCAGGTCAGACGTTTCTCCAAGCAGAGAGTGGGGGGTAGATCTCTTTCTTTGGCAGGAGACTCCTGCTGGAATGGCCCCCGCCCCTCTCAGACTTGAGCTAGATCACTCCTTAAGTTCTGGAAGCTTCTAAAAACTTTCCTCTTCTACTCCTCCTTCCCTCTCCCTCTCCTTTGCTAATTACCCCTGCTGCTGCAACTGAATGCCCAGTCCCTTCGGAGTCATACAGGGGTCAGGCCCTCCCTCAGTCAGTCTGCTCTAGAACCCCCTTATCAGCACTTGCCTTCGGACACCCTCCCTGACTGGACCAATGCGTCTGGTCCACCCCACTCTTCGCAATTGACCCTTATCCCCCTAGCAGCACACTTGCCTTCCGGGCTCCCCTTAGCACATACCCAGCCCCTGGGATCCCCTCCCGCCTTCATCCTCCCCCACCCCATCGCACCTACCTTCCCCCTGCCCTGACCTGCCCCCCTGCACTTCCTGTCTTGCAGCACTTGCGCGATCTGAATGTCACAAGGGTCTAGTAGGACGTTTTATTGTTGTTATCCTCTGCTCCCACCTCCCCCACCTCCCCTTTAGTCTTGGGACACCTGGAAACACTTTCTGCTGTATAGGTGCCTTACAAATGTGCAATAAATAAAAATAAATAAAATGTAATTTGATGGAAATAAATATTTCCAACTCTCATAGCAATAATTATGAAAACAGAATGATATTTAGACAGTCTTTTATATCCAAAGCATGCCACGGATAACATTTTTATGTTTCATTTGAATAATATTTTTGCATGATGAACTATTTAAAAATAGCAATATGATAATGATTTGTTTATTTATATAGTGCTTACGCCTAAGCGCTGTACATAGAACATATTTACATACATCATCACAACTGAGGTTGGTCCTCATTTATCGACCTCGGAAGGATGAACGGCTGAGTTGGCCTTTCTAGGATTCATACATAGATCACAGCAGCAAGGGCTCAGCCCGCTGAGCTATCTTACTAGATGAATTGAGACACTGAATCACCAGGCAGGATCACAAAGTGAAAACAAAAATGGAGTTATTATGGGTTTAGTGGTATTATATCAGGTAATTCCACCAAGCTTGTTTACCATTAGTACATGTGGTAATATCTCATGCAGTGTAACCATAACGAAGCACGTAATCGGGAGGTGTGGTAAAACATGCAATATGAATTCACTGCATGTTTCACCACTCCAGAGGTATTTGTAGTGAACCACAGAATGTCGATACATTAAAATGGAATGATGGGGCGTAAGTGTTAGACGTAAGGTTTGTGTAAGAAGACTAGGGGGAAAAAGAGAGAGAAAAATAAGGTAGTGTTAAGAGGAAAAGAGAGGCGGATAAACCTAAGAAAATAGGAGGTGAGAAAAAAGGGAAACATTGTTCACAATAATTCAGAAAAATAACTACAAGAAAATTCATCAGAAAATACATTTACATTACACTTCTCATAAAAGATACCTAAAAGAAAGTAAATCTATGGTAACATTGTAAAAAGAGAACTCTAGTAATTAAAGAGATAGTGCCATAAAAAATTGTATTCGCTCGAAAGATGGGCCATCATCAAAAATATATATATAAAAATATTCATTAAGAAAGTTCCCATGTAAACTTTTGAGCAAATGAGGCTCAAAGTCACAGATATTAAGCACTAAGAGGCATCCATTTTGTGAATTGGATGAGCCTCCTGTGCTTGTGTTATTTTCTGCCCTTCCGGCACTAATGAAGCAAAAGCCAGCCAGCTGTAATAAACAAAAGCTACCAGCAGGTGGCTTTTTCTTCATTATTGCCGGAGAGCAGAGATTAACACAAGCTGCTGCTGGTAAGTGCTTTAAATTTCATTCTTTTTTAAAAGCACTGCGAAATAGATGCTGCAGATTTCTTTCTAACTTAGAAAGAAAACTGCAGCATTTATAACGTATTTATGTTTGCTGTGTCTTCAGCTTTGAGTCTCAGGAGACTCAGAGCTGAAGCCACAGCAACCATAAATACAACGTTGTAGTATTTAAATATGATGCACCGTCTAATACCAGATGCAGCCCGGGCAGCAGCAAATGCGTGCAAATGCAGCAGTCCGCTTCCATACCGAAGAGTGGAGCCCGCCACTGCAAAGAGCTGAGGTGTGGCGCCCCTCCTCCTCATGGTGTGCCGTGTTCAGAAGCCAGTCCATGGCAGTGGCAAGGTGTGCAGTGTCATTTCTGGTTGCAGGGCAACGCGCTGACAGGCAGGATCAACCAGGTACTTTGTTTTGAGGGACTCTGAGTAGAGTGCCAGCTTGGCCCTCCTGATTGAGGCTTGAGATATCAAGCAGATGTCACAACGGTGCTTCCTCGCAGATAATTAAATTGTTTAGTTTTGAAGGGTCCGCACCGCATGGCACACGCACAGCGGGACCCTTCTGACAAAGGTACACCCTTGGGGAGTTTGGGCTGTACTACTACCTATATTGTATTTATGTGTATTTATTTATTGTGTGTTTTAGAACAAAAGTGACCTTTTCACACATTGACACAAATACCACATTAACAATTTAAGCATCTTTTAAAATCAAAAGTTAAAAGATGTAATAAATACAAAATTCCTTAAAATTCAAATACAAAAATCCTTAAAATCCTTTTGACATAATATTTTTTAAATCACAAAACCAAATTATTTTCCTTTAAGAATCCTTGAGAACAACTTCCAGAAACTCCAATAACTTTATTGACAGTGAGAGCTCATTAGTATTTAGGATTCTGATCCACAGATCCGCTTCAGTCAGCTCAGGGCACAGCTGGGTTATTTTCTCCCACACGTAGCGTAAATCCGGGCGTGAGACACACAGATGTTTTTTAAGATCTCATCCTCTAGGGCACAATAGCGACATGACCATTTACCTTTAGAAACCTTACTCCTTCTCCCTAATACTTCCCTAGTTGGGCATCGATTTAGCTTTACTCTCAACATGTTGAACCTAAATTCTCTCGACGGATATTTCCTCAGGTATGGGGCTAAAATGTTACAATTTTTTATTGACCAATTAAAATGATCATCAAAGGTTTCATATTCCATTAATACAACCCTGAGCTGGATCCAAACATGTCTAAATAGTTTCTTTTTTACCTTGCCTACTACCTATAAAGAAAATGTATAGTCAGCGCCCTGATGTCTGAGGGATTGTGTGTGGTTTACAAATGAAATAAATAAATAAAATAAATAAATATATTTCAGACATGCCTAGGACTTTAAGTGGGCCAGGTAGCCGAGGCAGTCCTCAGAAAGGGCTTCCAAGCCAGGGCCATGCCGGGGCCCACCCTTGACTAGCCCCTGCCACGCTGACACCTCAGGCAGCCTGTGTAGCCGAAGTGCTGAATGGTTACACCGGCTGCCTACAGGTGTCAGCACTTTGGATTAGAAAAAAAGAAAAGCCATAAACTTTTCTTTTTTTCTAAACTAAAGTACTGACACCTGCAGACAGCCCGCTTAACCATGGCTTCGGCTACACAGGCTGTCTGATGGCTCTGTACTCAGAAACAGGAGGAGGCCTGGAGGGCGCGGCGCTCCTATTGTTTCTGAGTAAAGAGTCACCCGGCAGCACAAAAGCACTTTAACTGTGCGGTTAAATGGTTTTCATGCTGCCTGATGACTCTTTAGTTAGTAACCATAGGATAGCCAGGACCTCCAGCCCATTCCTCCTGGACTACAGAGCCATCACGCAGCAGACAGCCCTTTCACTCAAGGAGCCTCTGGATGTTAATTTAACTGTCGTACCAACCCTCTGAACTAGCTTAGGGCCTGGGCCACATGACGGACGCATAACACCTGAAGGTCTCTCATTTTTGTGTGAAACTTTTTTGAGGCAAATGGGAATAATCCTACCTGGCAAATTAATTTTCGGGAATGTTGAGCATTTGCTGCGACAGATGAGTGCGGCATCTTATTGAGACTCTGGATACTTGCTTCCTTTCTAGGACCTTCAGCCTTCTTGGCCAAGCTATTTTCATTTGCCGTCCCACGTACATAGTATGACAAACTGAAGCTGATAGATAACCACGGTGGTCGAAAGATCATTTGAGGGGCGCCACTTATTTTGGCCACCCCGTTGGAGCCATGTTTGTTCCACTAGAACCTTTGGCTAATTCTCCACCACTGAGACCATTTGCTTCTGTTGCCTCTTTCCACGAGAGCTGCGAGTTCCGCGTCTGTTGGAGAGGACGACACGCCAACAAATATGGGAGAACCGGCAGCGAGGAATTTGCTTCTGCCACTGGACTCAGCTTTCGATATAGACCACTCTTTTATTTCATAATTATAATGTGGGGCCTCTGGGTTCTTTAAAACTGTTCGGTGGGCTTTGGTGCTGACCTTCGACATCAAAGCATGATGTTTTGGGCAAAAAGAGAGAGGCCACAAAATCGCCAGAACATGTTCAGAGAAACCATCCAGCTGAGTTTGCTGGAGGGCCGGTATGGTAGGAAGTCTGGCAGTTTGAGTGCGCCTCTGAGAATTCCACAAGGACTGCAACCTGCAGCTTGTTTGGTTGTTCTCTGCGATGCCTTCAACTTGATCGTCCTCTTTATCCTCTGCAATAGGCAGTGCTTAAATTGAGGGGGTGTTTGCCAGGGCTGAGCCTGCAAAAGAGCCAGCATCCTATAGCCAAGGCACACATGTCATTCAGCACTTAGCTCCTCCCCACAGTCCCACCCACACCACTGACATTCCGGCCGCAGTCCCGCCCACACCTCAGAACCCCCCCCCCCCACCTCCGCTTAAATGGGAGCGGGGATTCCCCCAGTAAATTGTGTCCGTTTCCAGCATTGTGCATGGCTGCTTCTGCTGCCGCCCCTCTGCTACTAGGGACAGCAGGACTAAGAAGGCAATGCATGCTGTAAGAATGCCATGCCATCAACTCAAAGCAACCCACTGCCCACTGTTCACCCACGTGAGGCTGGTAAATTGAGTACAGGTAAAATACCAGCTGCTAATACCAGGTTTCATTATCACTGAGGTAAACTGGGTGATAATAACGCCTTGTATTTACAGCGCCCTGAACCGAAAAACCTGTGGTAACAAGCGCTATAGGAAAATTATTTGTTCTCATCATCATCACCAAACTGATTCAACCATGTAACTCTGCAGTCAGGAACCCAACGTATGCGGGTTCAGTAAAGTTCCACATGATGGGCACGATGGAGATAAGGATCGGACTCTATTAATTTCACTTGCAGAGTAGAGGGTAAAGAGGATGTTATCTCAACTAAAGGTAACCCACACCGTGCGGCAAGGCAGGCCACAGTTTTGTATGTGCCACTGAGATAAAGAACCTTTGGCAATCTCCGCATGGCAAGACAATGTCATTAGACATTCTCCTTGGCTTTCTCTTTTCTCATCTCATGAGTTTACTCCGGGCTGGATGGGCCCTTGTCAGCCTCATGCTTCTTTAATGACTTCATTAGCCTTGAAAGAGATCTACCTTGGCCTGGCGACCAGCAGTGGCAGCCCGGCAGGGATAGCCGGCGCATCTTGACTCCTCCGGTTGCCCGGTCCTTGCCTCCGGATCCATGCCTGACCCGCAGAGAAAACAACGTCTTTTTTGACTAAGGCTACATAAGCGGTCTACTCCCAGAACTGAGGCTTAAATGAAGGGAAGGCGATCTCGATCAGGGAGCAGGCATGCAGTGCCAATGGGGTGCAGACGGGCGCGCCAGGCTGAAGCTACCGGTAGGCTGACCTGTACTTTGCCTAGTATGTGTTTTCTTTTCATGACACAATGGAGGAGTAGCTTCCGGCAGATGAATGGGCTACTGAAAAGGATGCAATTGGCCAAGATAGGCCAATGATGAGTGACAGGCAGACATGCACAGGCGTATGCTGATACCCTCGAGGTGTAGTATTTTTTTCAACATTGATATTTTATTAATTTTTTAACAAAAAACACAAAACGAAAGACATAAGTTCTCTTGTATTGTGTATACCTGTTTTATATAATTTGTTAAACGAAGCTTTGTTTTAATTGGTCACTGTAAATAAGATTTTTGTGAAGGTTCTACTTTTGTATTGAATCATGGACAAATAAAAAATTAAAAAGACATCAGTCTTAGCAAAATATAATATAGCACAATTCATTCTTTGCATAGTCTGGCTCTCGATTAATCAGGAACTAGGGGAGTGGGGTTGTCACTCCTGGGAGTGGTGCAGTCTCTGGCTGGTGATTGTTTTTTAAAAAGTTCTGTTAATCATGTATGTGGCTACTGTCCTGTTTTAGTGCCAAGATGCTCTTTAAGTTCATCTAAGATAAGACCTAGAGTGGAGCAGTGAATAACTCAATAGTCTGGTGGAGTGACTACAGTGGTTGCGTAAAGGGTGTAGTTTGAGCTCTTAAAGTGACGACTGTGGCTGTAGAAAAGTGCAGGTCCTGCTTGCAAAACGACTGTTCTAGTTGTAGAAAAAGTCTGGGTTGTGACTGTAAAATAATGACTGCAGCTATACAAAGATTGTCCATTGTCATCATTTAAATTACTACTGTAGCTGTAGAAGAGTGTTCTGGTTGTGTTAAAAAAAAAGACTATTGTGCTGCAGAAAGGGTGTAGGCGGTCGCTGTAAAACGACTACGGTGAAAGAGTGCAGGTTGCGCATGTGGGGCGAAGAAGAGGGGGGATTAACCTTTCACCCTCCAGCTTTTTGTCGGTTGAAGGGAGTGTTAGTAACTATCAGATTGTTATAAAGTTTTTGGGGAGGGAAGATAGCTCAGGGGGAACGACTTTGTCTTGGAAGCAACACAGGTTCGAATCCTGATCCCGCGATTAGAAACCACTCGGGCGTTATAAAAGAACAATTATAATAATAATAATTGTGAATAAAATACACCCGTGAAGGAAAGTTGCATTCATTTGTGTGATTTCTTCATGCGCAATGCACATACACACATGTATGCGCTAAAGAAACAATTTAAATACATACTTACAAATGAACAATTCTAGATATGCTGTTTATTTTCTCCTTTTATGATTAGTACAGATGCATCATAGATACAAACACAAACTTTAATAAAATAATGCAACGGAATAAAAACATTCATTACAAATGCACCCCTTTAGAAGAAACACAGAGAATGCAGAGCTTGGTGAGAAGGTCACGCTGCCTTGATCCACAGGGGCGTTCAGGCAAGAGACATGGCAACAATGTTAAAAGTTCAAGGATGTGTCTTTGTCTAAAAAGAGTACAGAAGGGGTGCTTGAAATTCATTATGGTCCCAAAAGGTGGACCTGGGTACATGGTCTCTTCACAGTTGCTTTGGCTTCTTTCTTGTGTTTTGGGGCTCAACAGCACTGAGCCAGACTTCTAGGGCCTTCCTGAGGTGGTGAGTCAGTGTTGTGTCAGTAAGATGGCCGACTGGGTCCAACACGGGTCCAAGCACCAATGGCACATAGCACGTAGAAGCTGGGACATGCAGGTAATGTCCAGGTTGCGTAGCTCACAATCGGTTCTATGTGGGAAACAGGGCTCAGAGCTGTTCCTTGACTTCTGGGTTGCTAGGAGACCCAACCCAGTGTCTCCAGGCGCAAGGTGAGTCCTTAGTTCTGCACTCCAAGGAACTTGGCTGCCATCTGCAGGGGATCCCTTACCTCCAGTGAGCTGGGTACTGATTCTAGTCCAGCCAGCAGAGAGCCTTTGGTGTGCAGCAGTTCACCCCAATGTTCCCTGGGGATGTTTAAGGGACAGAGCTCTCCTCTGTCTTGGGTACCATCTGTCTTCACCTCTATGACAGATGACTTTGGAGCAGGCTGTACCCCCAACAGAGGGTCAGTGAATCTTTCTTATCCTTCTGGGAACCCAAAGAAGAAAGGATGACCTCTCCTTATTAAGGCAAAATGCCACAGAAGATTGGTCCAAAGCAAGCCATTTGAAGGTGTCCATTCCAGTACCTTCTAACAGTACCCTTTGTCTTCTGACATTGCACCCAGAGTACTTTGTCTGGAGAAAATGGGGGGTGGGGAGCCAGAACTGGTAGAGAGCCCTAACAGAAAACAAGATGGTGAAACTTTCCTCTCAGCTCACCTCCCCTTCCTGCCTACTCCAACTCAACAGCTTCCCAAGAGACTCCAGTGGCCCTCACCCTGGTGGGTGGGTGGCATTGTTATGTCAGTGCAGTGCTCCCTTTGATGCACCTGTTGCCAGTAGTGCTCCTGGGGGAGGCTTATGTGCCATTGATATATGATATGATATGATAGGTTATTTATAACGCGCTTAATACCCAGAGGTTTCTAAGCGCGGACCCAGGGATCGAACCCATGTTGCTCCGTGTCATCTTGCTTCCAAGGCAAGCACGTTGCCGTTGAGCTATCCTCCTGGGACTGAAGGAAGATGCAGGCCTTTCTCTGGGGAGGCAGCATCCAGGCCATTGTCCCAGATTGCAGCTCTAAAGACAGACCGGACACCAATGCACATTAGTCCTGTCATACCTGGGCCCTGCTCACAGAGTTCACATTAGCGTGAAATTAAATTGTGGTGGCTGCATAATTGGGTTCTTTTAGCAGTCACCATGCCACAATCCTGCATGGCTTATATTTCAAATGGTAAGTGCAGCAGACAGATTAAGGCATACAATTATCACATCTTGAAACTAAGGAGCAGAAGATTAAAATCTAACCTCTGCTTGCAGAAACTTTATGTTCCAGCAGCTGTCAGGAATGCACATGTGACCTGCTCTGTGGCACCTCAGGGCTGGCTGGAGCTAAGGGTGTATATAGACTATCACAGAAAATGCACATGTGTGCACTATAATTCTGGCATGGTGCATTTATGAAAGGAGGTTCTCAGCAGATCTGTCTTTCTGAAACAAAATTACCTCATTTTATTTTAATGAAGATCACAAAAGCTAGGGCTTTAACAGCCTCGCAGATAGAAATCTGTCACACGCAAATTGGCAACTTTTAATGTGTTGCAGGAAATAGTGTAAACAGTTCAATAAAATACATCTAACGCTGTTTTGTGGTTTTATATAAATGATCAAATGCAGAAAGATTTGTTTAGTTGGTGTTAAACTCTAGCAGTGCTCAAAATAAATAAACTACAATTAACAGTTATGAATCAGTTAATAGCTGGAAAGTGTCACATATTTTAGAAACAAGGACGATGAACAACTAGTCATTGCTTTAAGGGTTGATGTGACAACAGGAATGTTGCCCTGTGCTGGCTCCAGCTGCAGGCATTGTGACATCATCCCCAACTGTAATAAATGATTCCAGTTACACTAGAGATGTTATTTTCTTAATACAAATCAGTAGTGCTGTCACAACTAGATGCACTTTGCTTATAGGCTTGTATACTTGTTTTGCAGACTCCTATGCATTCTAAGTACTGTACACATGCATATGATAATATTATATAGAATACACACAGATTTATATAATTATGTCAGGTGCGTTGAGATTGTACACATTTGTATGATTAGTTATGGGACACTATAAGTACACCCATGTATGTGATTGTTTCATGTGCAATGTAAGAATATGCATACATGTGATTAAAATAGGTGCCAAGTACGCACATGTATACGATTCTTCCTGTTGAAACAATCCACACATTTACAAGATTATTGCATGGAAAAGGGGTTTGGGGTCAATGGACTTACACCACCATAGGGTGATAATTCATATCTGTGATAATATCTGAAGCATCCTTTTGTATTCATTGGAAAAGGTTAGGGGTGAGTGTCGCAAGTCCTTCCGAGATCTGCATTGCATTATGGACTCACACCTTGGTGTCCACATATCCTGTTCTAAAGGCTCGCCACGAGATCAGCATGGGCACACACCGCTGCTGTAGTTTGAACACCGACCTTCTCTCCTCACAGGTGTAAGGGATGCCCCATCCCAGTGCTATCACATCTATCCTTCCAGCGCTTAGAAGAATAGGGAAGCCGGCATGGGGTGTTCTATAAAAACTTGAAATTATAGCAGGATTTGGCAGGGGTGGACTGGGTAGGGGGGAAAAGGAGGCAATTACCCCCCCCCCCCCCCACCTCCCAAGGCTGGGATGTGCTCTCCTGGACCAAATCTGCAAAATGTTTTAAAAAAGGAATTGAAAAAGACAAAATCCTTCAGAATCCAGCCTGCTTGAAAGGAAGTGAGTGCTGCAAGGCCTTCTCGGCTTCTGTGTAGATGGGGGCGAGGCACACGTCTTGATTTCAGCTATGTTCTAAATGTGCCTGGGTGCCTTCCACACATGGATCTTCGCGGTGGGTGAGCCAGGGAGACGAGTCTAGGCTGTAGAGGCATGTTCATACCGCCCAGCGGCAGTGTACACGTTTAAGGGAAAGATTCTGTGACCCTGGATTGTAAGGCTGGCATAACTTCACACTGGCGTGTTGCAATCCACAGCAACCTACTTGCCGAGAAAGCACGTGTCTATATCTTATTAGAGTTCCCTTTTGTAAGAATTGTCCCCCTAAGATCTGGTGAATTTCTTGATCACTAGTGAGTTTATTGCAAAGGAAACCCAATGGCACCTCTGGAAGAGACTATATTGTAGTTAATGATATGGCTGTTGGATTCTTTATGGTAACTACTTTTGGGGCCAACTTGAAAAACACACACTGAAAAATGTAACATTCCATTCAGGTATGATTAATTATTAGTAGACTATAAACTAAGGGGGTCCTTCATAGGCCCTATTGAAAGTTTACAACCAGCTGTGGTGGTATTTCTGAAATACCTCCAGAGCTATTTAAAAAATACCACCACTTCTGAAGGTGGAAACCTAAAAGTGTTTTTAACACTCTTACAGCCATTTTCACCATCAATGTTAAAGGAGAAAGGGATTATGTACAGTAGTTGCTTCTAACCACATTTTGGTTAAGCAAAAAAGGGTCAATTCTGAGCCTTTTAATGCATTACATGGGTAAGGGGGTGTGACATGACATGGCTCTTTGTAAAAACTGCTTTCACTCTATTGAAGGGAGGCACCTGCGCTTTCCTTCAGTACAGTAAGAAAAGGTTTTAAAACATTTGAGGTCTTTTTGGGTTTTTTAACTCCACCTCCTAGGTGGAAATAAAAATAGGTGAATTTTCTGCAGAAATTCATTCTAAAATATCACAGAAAATTCCCAGGGAATACTGCCAACAGTATTTGATGAAACCCTGAATTGTGTGGATGGTAAAATCAGTGTTATTTTCCAAATACTTTGGATTTTACTGATACCACCCAACTCTGAATGACCACCTAACTCTGTGATCATTTGTCATTGCTTGCCCAGAACACTCTTCTCTTATCTGACCAACATAAGACACCTATACAAATCGGCACCAGATTCAGATATGTAGATACAAAGACACATGAACACAGATGCATCCTTCCACCTGTACCTGTTCAGTCACAAATACACTCTAACGCATCACTCCAGTCACAGAAACTGAAAAACACACACACGCGCGCGCGCGCACACACCCACACTCCACCTTCCTTGAAAACTCACATAAATATAGTAGGTTACTCATGCGCCCTATCCATCCCCAGAAGTCATGCGGATTCCCATTGCAGTTCCCTCTGCTTTCAGGAATTAAAATAGGCAGCTGACTTTCCAAGAAATGGCATTGTGGGAGCACAATAAAAGCCATGTCTCCTTGGTGTCTTTCCCTCTGTGTTGTCCAAGTACAGACCCCATAGCCACAATTACCAGCAAAACCCTGACTATGGATTCATGTCATGTCTGGCAGAGGCTATAGTCTTACTCTGCTTACTCTGTACAATTGTGTGTACTTTAAAAGCACCAAGACGTGATAAATCAGCCTGAAAAATATAAGAGGCGTATTATTTCAAATATTAATTGAAATATAAGTTAATAAAGCAAGTAAACATCACTTTTCCAGGAAAAAAGAAAAGGGCCGAGCTAGTCCCACAGTCGGGTTTCGTGGCATGCAGGTCAGGCACAGATCTCGGCAACCGTTGATCAACCTGCTGACCTTTCCAGATGTGCACCTCTGGATCAGTTACCCTTTTTTTCTTACTCATCACCCACTGCTGTCCTTCACTTGCACCACATTTGTGATGACCCCCTGTTCCTTACAATTAACTTGCAGACCTATGTTCCCCTTTTGCTCCATCGTTTAACCCTTAGATCAATTCCCTACCTTACCATGCACGCAACCCTTTACCTTACCCTCATTGCTCAGTCACAATTCCTTGCAAATCACCCCCTTTAATTACCCATCATGCCAATCCCATTACATGCCCCCCACTGCATTCTGTTTCCCCAGCTCACATGTAGACAATAGACCACCCTGATTTGCCATTTATAATTATAGTGAGTTGGCATAATAATTATAATCTTCGTCTGCACAATTGTGTGTACTCATAGATGTGTTTGCCCAAGGATACAGACGATACATAGGCTTCCCTCTTGTAGATTCATTTGTGCTTTGAAAGCTCGAGTTATTGAACAGTGTACTAGTTTATCCCTTGGATAAGAACTTTGCAGACAGTGGTTTGTTGTTGCTTATATCCAAGATGGAATAGGAAAAGATTAAAGGCCTTATTCTAAGGGCTTTTTCTTATGGGATTGCGTCATTATTAAACGCTTCTGTAAATCAGGTCGTAAGTCGCCCCAGCTCTCTAAATTGAAAATGTGTAACCAGGAAGACAGGGTTCACATCCCCACCGTCCACACTTAATACATTGTGTGATCCTGAGCAAATCATTTTTTATCACTGCCTTATTTTCCTTAGCTATCCGCAGAGAAAGTCTCACTCATGTGGGTTTAAAGTCTGTAGTGTTAATCTATATATAACTTTCATTGTAACCTTCATATAATGTTTACTGACGGAGAGGCAGGATGCCAAGTGAGGGTCTTATGTTGTGGGGATTGGGTAGACAGGGTGCTAGGGTGCCAGTGATGGGTTTGTGTTGTGGGCTGGGGACTCAGGAAGCCAGGTATGGATCTCGTGCCGCGGCAGCTCATGTTTGGCTGTGAGAGCAAAGCCAGCCCCCCTGTTTCAGCAATGGCTGGCTCTACCAATGAGTTCTCTAGCTTTGCCACCTCTTTACATTGTTCTAAAACTAAAGACGGGATCGGATCGGACAGGGCTTGATGTAGCCTGCTGTCAAATTGCAAACTGCGGCGCAATTTCAACAATTATATTGTCCCGGTGAAACCATTTTCCTATGTTTGCTATATGGGAGATTTTCCTGGTGGTCCGGGCTCTAAAAGAAACACAAACATAACTGAAAGGCATATTTAATAAAAGGAAAGAAATGCCTACTATCTATGTGTGGGATGGGGGAGGCTGGTATTGACTTTGTGTGCTGCGGAATGTGGGGCCGCTGCATTGTGTGCTTGGGAAACTTGACTATCGGCCAGAAAATGTCACTCTCCTTCCAGGCTAAATGTTGCCAGTCCTCCCTTGTGTGACAAAATGCAACACCAGCCAGACCCACTTTCGCAGACACCAAAATATTGGAAGATATTCAGTTTTCCAAAGTAGAAAGGCTGTACTGTAATAGGATTACTCTAGCCCCATCAAGTTGGGGGCCCTATGCCTTCTTATTGTCAGCGTAGGATCTTTCTGTATTACTATCTGTTCTTAAATCGCCCGCTGTCAACCTCATGGGCTCACTGCAGCATTTTCGCCTACCCCAGTTCTGGTCAGTGTGCTGCCAAAGTTGTCCGGACTAGTTGTTAGTGAAGCTTTGGGAGGGAGAGTCTCAGGGGATGTACTGGTTGAGACGCCCCAGCACGTCTCCTCGAGTGGCGGTGGACCCGCTATGTCATTTTCTATGCGATGGTCAGTGGTACTCCAACCAGGGCTTTCTCAGAGGATGTCAATCTACACGAATAGACTTTAAGCTATTAAGTCTGACTCATAAACATGTCAATGAGTGTGTGCCTACTTACATGACCAACGTACTAATGCTCTACCAGTCGACCAAACACCTATGGCCCGCTCGATCCTCCCCCCGCACCTCATTCTCACACCAACCTAGATATGCATGTTACATCGCAGCACTCCCAACCCATTTACAAGCATACTTCCACCATACATTCCTCCCACCCAACTCGCTCCCCACTTCACAGACACACCCTCATCATACATACACTTCACCCCAGCCCACTCCTCACATATTTTGGGTCCCGGCTCGTCATGAAGTAGCCGATCAGTGGGGTTGCTTGACCTAGTTAAAGATTCTACCAGTCCAAACTGGCGACCACTTACTGACGAGCAAGAGCAGCACCAAACTGTAAGGGTTGATTGATAGGCCCAATACATATGTAGAGATATCGCGGGACCCGCAGTCCCACGAGATCTCGTGGGAACGTGGAAGTAGAAGATCCCGACAGCGCGAAGCGCCAAAAGCCGGATAAGTCCGCAGGGAAAGGGCGCGGATGTTTGTCGGACCTCGGCCTAGCACCGAGACTGCACCAAGGTACTTGCCTCACACAGCAGGCTGGAGCCACGCCCCCTCTTCCATATCGGTTTTGGGCTCTCCCCTGTGGAATAATGCCATTAGAATCTTCTCTGCCCATCGCAAAAGCCGCTGACTTGAAACAACCCCACAGCCCCACTAGAATCATGGGCAAAGCATATTTTTTGATAAAGGAAATTAACCAGTTTCTTGGTGTAAATGAGATCACTTGGTGGGGGACAAGTCTCAGAAAACAAGGAAAATGAGAAGGAGCACCTAAGCACTGGCAGCGGAGTGACCACCCACAGAGAAAGCCCTGGGTGGAGTACCACTGACCATCGCATAGAAAATGACATAGCGGGTCCACCGCCACTCGAGGAGACGTGCTGGGGCGTCTCAACCAGTACATCCCCTGAGACTCTCCCTCCCAAAGCTTCACTAACTAACAACAACAGTCCGGACAACTTTGGCAGTACACTGACCAGAACTGCGGTAGGCGAAAATGCTGCAGTGCCCATGCTGGTTACCACAGGCCAGAATCCATAGAACAGTGCATTAGTGAACTGCCCACAGGGGGAGTGGCCGCTACCCAGGGATATGTGGGACTGTCAAGATGATGAAATAACTGCACTGATCACCCAATCTGATCTCATATCACTGGCATCAATCACCCCCGGGCTCTACTAGCCCCACCCCGGCTACGGAAAACATGGATAATGAGGGCACTGGGGATAACCTGCGCGCTGCCAACCATGAGATGCCCTTCCACATAGGCCCAGATTTAAACACGAAGGCACCAGGTCGAGGACCAGCCACTGCTGCCCATCTACCACACCCGGCTTACTCATTCCACACAACCCAGACACAGGTGCCTCTGGGGCAACCCCTGGATGGTTGCTGCAAATGCAGCCTTGCTCCGTCTGAGATAGCAGGCTTAAAAAGGCTGCTCCTGTCGCTCATTGAAGCCCATGGAGCAGGCGGAACAACAGGTGGGACACTAACTAGACAGGAGGATGTACAGAGGACTTCTAAACCATTGGACAAGATAGACCGCCCCAACCAACACGTCCCTACTATCACAAGTAGTACCCGTGTGGCCGGACCGAGTCCAAGTCTTTTTAACAGGGACGTCATTTCACCAAAATGCCAGGGGTAGCGGAAGTGACATCAAACGACCCTTGACCTCTGGTGATATCACAGGAAGTGATGTAATTTCACCCAATCCTGGAGTGACATCACAGGAAGTGATGGAACACGACCTTTCACCCCTTGACAAAACAGGAAGGGGCATCAAATGACATTGTTTCTCAATACATTGCGGAAAATATGATTACGATATCACTAAAATGTGATATACATTTCATACAAGCATATGTATCGTTAATATCAGTGTGTACAGGCCCATATTACCAAATTACTGTGAATGTAAGCAGACGTCTATGGCCAAATGAGAATGGTGTGTTTTTATGAAGCACTTACGGTTTATATAGGACAAATATACATACAATATCACCCAACCTATGTTGGTACTCATTTATCAATCTCAGAAGGATGAAAGGCTAAATTGAGGTGTTTAAGAACAGACTAAATCAATGACTCATCCCCGGAAGTGTGCCTTAAATACACCTTTAATGAGTCTAGCAATTATTTCATAGAATTCCAGAAAGAAAAATTATTTGTTATTCATAATCTTTCCTATTTAGGGTACTGCTCAAAGTGTTACACTTGTGCAACCACTGTTTATTTTTTATTTTTTAAGAGGCCTGAACAAGAAAGACAGTCACTCCAGAAACAAAGCCTCATGGCGCTGGCCACAGACCAGTAGCTTCAATTTAAAAAAAGATATATATTGTTTGAAAACAAACTTTTTAGGGGTTGCAGGAGAGACCACAGGAGTAGCAAGGGGGACTCCAGTGGTCGCAATTGTGACCCCTGCGACCCCCAAATGACACCCCTGCTCTCTACCAAGAGAGAGTACTGATATTAACCGTGCCTAGGTTGGCTAAGGGTACCAGGCCCAAAACCAGCTAGGCCTTACAGCCCTTACCTTGATACTGGTGAAACATGCAGCACTGTCACCACAACAGATGACAGTTTGGAAGGTACCCCGTGCACTCAGAGGGACCCGCACGAATGGCAAACCCGTTGGCAGGGCGGGCTATGGACCTTCCAACCCTGCACCCTATGGTGCTTTGCCCAGGGCCCACAGATTACAGCCACGGTGGGGTACGAAAACCAGTGGGACGAGAGGGGGATGCATAGGGGGGGTCTATATTCTTGTTTAAGGTGTCCAAACGGGCCCCTCATCGCCTAGGAACCAAGAAAGCGCTGATCAATAAGTGCATCCATTGGTTCCGTGCGTAACGTGGATCCCTACTTGTGATCCGTGAGGACCTTCTAAATCACACCAGACTCCACCATCAGGGCAGAGTACCTTTGACTTTCTTTGGATTTAATTCAGGGCCCAGAGAGTGGCCAACGGTATACTGGGCATTGATGCGAGAAACTGTTCATTTAAAAACAGCACGATTGAAATTAGATCTTACCCCCAGTACAATCATGTTAATTTCCCTGAAATCAGATTACTGCAGTGCTGCTGGGGAAAAGGTCTTTGGGTAATCCTAATTGAGTAAGGGAAATCACACTACTGGGAGTCCTGAAATTTTCCTCATTGAGACATGGGCATGTTGGCCAACTAGTGAGACATGGAGCAATCGTGATGTACTGAAATTCTCTTTCCTTGGAACGATGCATAGTTCTCTTTCCCCCACCCACAGGGCCCAGCAGTTCTCCTTCAGGACCCAGCCTGCAGAGCAAAAGGAGACCTGAAGATGCAGTGCCTGGGCTGCTGGTGTTTTGACTGGACAAGCAACACCCTTTGGCTAAATGAGCTCTCCAGAGTGTTCATGAGCACGGCAGATTGATGCTGAGAGTGTGCATGGGCAGCGCCTTAAGAAGGGCCTAGCAATTGAATTTTAATGTTTCTTTTTTTATTAGCAGGGCCTTTTCTAATGTGTACATGTTTTGGTGGTTTGACCTGTGTTGGGATGATTTGGACTAAAAGCCCACATGCCACTCGAGGATACCTACCAAATATTGCCCTCCTTACTAGACCATGAAAGTGAGAACAAATAAATATTCAAATATTTTTAACACCATACATAAAACAAGCTGGAGTTGTGTCTCAAATAATTACTTTAGGCAGGTGACCTTATCACAATATTTCTTTAATTGTGTATCTTTAAGGGCTAAAATTAAAGTGGTGCACAACAGAAGAGATTATGTTAGGCTGTATTACTTTGCATTCGGGCATCTGTAGTTGTCCCTTTAGGATGTGCAAAATAAAGCTGCAAGGATATTCTTTTGGACTAAACATGTTTCTGTACCAATGTATACATTGTCAAGTTGGTCTACTATGCAATGTGTGTACTTTGCGAGCATACTTTATAAGACTTAGGTTTTTGAATGCCAAAACATGAATATATATCCCAACTAGAGCTCAGAACGTATGTGGTCAGGTGCCTCAATTGCACAGAGGGTTAAAATCCCAGCATCACTGATTAACAAAGGGTGTGATCTATGGCAAATAAATCAATAGCACTGTGCATTATCTGCACCCACAAATTGGAAGTTTTAAAAACCTTCAAGCCTTTGTATATCACAACACTGGCACCAAAACGAGGCAAAATCAGTCTGTGATTGATGAACACCTTTGACAGGTTGCGACAGAGTCACCATTATGTTCACATTGTGCTTGGGATCACTGTCACCATGCTGCCAAGGCCCAGGCACAGAACAAAGCGGGACTGAGAGTTAAATGAGAGGTGAGAACATGACTGGAGGGAGAACATGACATCATTTACTTGACGGCCATTTCAAAGGGACATCTTGAGAAAAAGAACCAGCTCCATTTCTCTTCACTGATAGCTGTCTTTTCAGAGGGTCAATTTGTTCTGACCCCTTTTTACAGCATCATTTAATGGGAGATGCCATTCAGTAAAAAAGAAATGGTTCCGATCCGCTTTGCCCATAGCTGCATTGTCAACACTAGCCCAAAAACAGGAATTCAAGAAGGTGTCTTTGGTTGTGTGCCTTATTCGGAGAAGCGTTTTATAATGGTGCAATCCCATTGAAGCACGCTCTGTGAATCGGGCCCTATGGCTTTTGGATTTTGAGAACTGTGGGTGGGGAGAAAGACTACTAAAAAAGGGACAATAATAGAAAGAGACTCCAAGAGCGAGACACACATAGAAAGTGAGACAAATGGAGAATTACACAAATGGAGTTGGTCACACAGAGTGAGGTTAGTAGAAATGGGTCAGGGAGCCCCAGCAGGATTTTGGCATAAAAACAATTTTTGGTGCTGAGCCCCGGCCCACTTAAAGCCTACGTCAGTAAGTGTATGCACTTCTTTTTTGTTCGTTGAAAGCACTTCTCCTTTCGATTGCTGTGTAAAATTACACAGCTCAGTGAAGACATACAAGACACCATCTGTGCATGCAATGTTGATGCGGGAAGAGAGCCTTGAATCCTCACGAATTTCCACCGCTGCTTAGAACTGTAAAATGTATGTATGCAAAATCCAGGGGGATTCACTGTAATGACAGCCATCAGGAGTATTTTCTGGTTGGGATGGTCTAGGGTACAGGAATCCCGAAACAACCTGAATTCCTGAGCCATTCACCGCCCGGGCAAAAACTGGTGGCGTGCAACCCAGAAGCAAACATGGTTGCCGAGGACTTCTGCTTCACAAGTATTAGAGGCTCATGTGAAGTTAGCCTTCGATCAGTTAGAGCAGGGAACTTTTGTCGAACGGATGGTATTGATACATACATATATACATGCCATAAACACTCACACGCATACACAAACAGACACACTTACACAGACACATATACACACACAGTGATCAAAGTGAGCGGGAACGGCCGGCAGCTTTTTACAACCATATTCACCAGTCTATATACAGGATATGCCCAGGTATGTCCCTAGGCAAGTGGAAAGTTGTGATAGGAGCCTTAGTTACTAGTCTCTTAGACTATTTCAATGCCCTGGCCGCAACAAATGGTCACATGGACCACGGTTCCACTACTTTTTTCAGTACACTGCTACCACTGCTCACACACCCTCTCCAGCACGAGCACGGATGCACACACCAGTGGAGGCAGAAACCTTTCTGAATAAACGGTGGTATTTGCATTCCTGTATGTGATATTTCTTGAAGTGAACTGGTCACAGACCCCTTTTTGATGTCTGCAGGAGGATGGGGTTTCTTCCTCAGAGCCGCACCACAATCACGTTAACGCATCCCCAGCGCCAGCCGGAAATAATCGACGTCCCCTTGATTCTTTGCTAAACGAAGGATCTTATAGCTGGATGTCTACCAATTAGCACTCAATTAGGAGCAGCGTCCCCTTGTGGCCAAGACTAGAAAATGCGCCAATGGCCGGCACCGGTGTCCCTTTTCATCGACCCAACGATGGCTTAGATGTGGGTCACGTGGTTCATCTACAGAATCTCCCTTCCCTCTCACGTCGTAAAGCTGTGCTGCATGGTTTGGTGGGGAGTGACAGAGAGGTCTGTTTTTGGTTTTGGCTGGCACGGAAACAGTTGGAAATTCTATTGTATTTGGGGTTTGGGGGGTGGGGGGCTGCTCAGTGTTGATTACATTCCTGAAAATTATGGTGGGTTTATAAAGGTTTGACAAAAAACCTCCCCCCTAAAATATGAGAGTAAACTGAGCTCTTTTGGCTACATCACGTGTGCTACAGTGTCATCATTGGACGTTCACCTCCAGTTCAGAGTCACATGGACAAAGCATTAGGTTTGTGTAAAATAGCTGAAAGGCAGGTTTTCACTGCTTCTCGTATAGTATAGTGCTATTTTATAGTCCGCATTGTCCAACCCAAGACAGACACATTCCAAGGATGTAAACAATTGCGTCCATGTTTCACCCTTGTTTGGCATCACTGGTGCCGTATAGCCTGACACACTTTGGTCAGAGCATCTGAGAATGTTTAGAACACATTAGCAAAATTAGGGTGGATTTACAAAGACTTGTAGCCATTACTGGAAGTTCAACTACCCGTTCTGAGGCACGCAAGCAGTGTATTGTGGGCCTGGAAATTTGCTCAAATGCACTCCTTTTGACTCTAGAAAACTTTATTGACTCATAAGGAAGTGCTGTTTTATGCATGGGATATTTCAACACTAGACAGGCACATCTACGATGCAGACAAATGCCTACCCGTTTGAATAGGGATCATTGGTGCAGTATAGAAGACACCTTTCTGGGTATGTTACGAATAGTCCAGCAAAGTTATGGGGAGGTTTTGGAAGCTCATGCACACACAATTAATTTAGACAGCATATTTGAACGTGGCACAAAGGCGAAATGGCTTCCAGAAGTTAAAACCTTAATCAATGCAAATCAATACCTATAATTCTAAAAATGATCAAGTGAAATGGGTATGCCCAACAAACCTTTATGAGGAATGTCCTCCACACCACCCCAGTAATCCTTGCCAGAGCAGACGGAGACGTGTGAATCTCCACTCGCCAAAACCCAACATTAAATGTTGAATGTTAGTCGATTGCTATGTAAGCCATCAAAAACGCAACAAATATATATCATGACGTTGAAGAATTTGATCTTTACCTCATCGGCATAATAAGGACTGTTTCACTGACAACTTCACCATATCCTCGCTATGCTGCTCCCAACTGCGTATAATATCGACTCCAGCAACAAGGTTTGAAAAACACGGGGATGGGCAACAACAGGGTCACAAAAACACAAGCATGGTAAGCTTAAATTTGCTAATCAAATATCAAACCTCAACGTATCGGAATATGGATCAAACACTTTTGAAAGAACACCATATGGGAATGTCAATCACTAGCCCTAGTGAAATGCCGATCTCCAGGATACAATAGTCATTTACATCGAAGTGGTCAGACTTCCTGAAGGGCCTTTTACCTCGACTTTCAGTAAAATACTAATCTTGGGAGACATACATCTCTGACTCGAGTCCTGGATGATAAACCAGACAAAAACCTCCTTCCACTTTGAAAAAACTCAGTCCTGACTCATGGCTATCAACACCTAAACACTAATAGAGCCATTCCTCTGACATTATTTTTTCCATGACCGGACTACCAGCCTATACCTAGTAAACAGTTAACAAGACTCCACCCACATTCTGTTACCCTTTCCCAGAACTGTTCTCCTTGCGGACACATCACTACCTTTATTCTGGAGCCCAGCTATCAGTACCAACTGTCACATTCCTGTCAGTCCCACATCGGTTGCGTATCCTTTCCCCTTTCAATCAAAAAATGGTCCTGCCCTGTCTCACATCTCCCAGGTGCCACAGTGCCCCTGCAGTGAGCAATTGGTCACTGCAGCTCAGGAAGTGGCGACCAATGGAATCTCAGTGATGTCACACCATCAAATGAGGAAGTCAGGAAATGTAACCCCCTGTTACTCAGCACACAGGGGAAAAAAAACTGAACAGGAACAACGCAAACAGGTCGCGTCTGCCCCAATTTGAGCAGGGCCCTAGACTCACGATAGAAGAGCTACAAGGAAAGGGTAGCTTACAGTCAAACCCTGATATTACAATATCTACAAGGAAAGGTTAGTTCACAATAAGAACCCTGTAGCATTGTTTGTTCCTCTTTGAATTTAAGGAAGGAGGGGATGTTGTATCTTGTATGCTTGAGGTCTGCTAAATGGAACAATGGATGAATGGCAGCTGTGTGGAGTCCTCATGTGTGTGTTCCATGTCTGGGTTCCAGGGATAACAGTTGAGTACAGTTGATAATCATCTGTGCTAGGAAAGGAAATCTTTGCCCAGTAATCTGCTCCAACTATGCTTCACCTGATAACCTACGAAGAAAATGTACTACACCACAGCAGACATCTCAGTGACATCCATGGTTTCCACCTCGTTAAGAACATTAGTACCCTTGGATGGGGAGCCAGTCAATCAGGAGGCTTGAAACGTGGGCTGAATGTCCCGATGTTAGTCCGCATTCCAAGCCACCTGATGGCCACTTTCCCTGCCCACCATCTTCCCCCCTTGCTTCTGACACTGCTTCCTTCTTCCTTTTCTTATGCATGAGGCTACCATGTAAAGGGAAGGAGGTTCTCCCTACGGAGCCCCATATTCCCTTTCCATGGAGGCCATCTTTGAACCGTTTTTTCATTCCGTGAATGGGACACCACAAGGTGACCCGTTCACCGAACATAAATACTTTAATTTAGCCCCACCTCAGTCCATGGGACGAGTGCTAATGGCAGTAAACACCCATTACAAGGGCTGGAAAGGGTGGTAACGGCCCAGGGCGCTCTTTAAAAGCCCCCACTTCGCTCAGGCCTTTAACTTGGGCCGCCAGACCTTTACCACCCGTTCCAGCCCTTGGAACGGGTGCTTAATGCCACATTACAAACCCTCATAATACAATATCTACAAGGAACGTGTTGGTTACAAATGAATGCTTAGATTGCTCGAGCTACAAGAACACAGACGTTTACAATCAGAACCCTCAGATTATAAAGTCTTCAAAGTTAATGAACACCCTCAGTTTACAAGGCCCGCCTCCCGGCCGCCTTGCCGTTTGTTAATCACATGGTCTGTAAATCTATCCAGATCACAACATCCAGACAGGTGTCTGGAAGCACAACCGGTTTCCATTTTGAATATGGCTAATTCGAAATTCTTTTTTTGGGGAAAATCAAAACTTATTGGCATTTTAGGTTATAACATCATTCATTGTATATCAAAAGTCGTCTCCTTGGTACAATTATAACAGTAGCCATCGCCCAACCGACCCGCACCCCCACCCATAGCCATGGGTCAAGCACAGGTATCTACGGCGTCTATAGAGCTCGCAGAGAACATTTCAAGGTACAATCAGAACCTTATTTCCTTGCACACTGGAGCCTTGGGCTGGACTCTGTCTCCCCTGTGGCACATATCTCGTGTAGCACACCATCTGTTCAATGTACACTTTCTGATGGTCCTTCATGTTTGGGGTAGCCCCCAAGCGTGATGTTGTCACTTCAGGCCAGGTGTCCATACTTTTCGAAAAAGGGGAGCCACAGTTCTTCATTGTTCGATTTGGATTCATCAATGAGGTGTGTTAAGAACTCCATGTCATAAATAGCCCGGACTTTGGTGACCCATTCTTTTTCTCCTGGCATGTGTGGACTTTTCCACTTCTGGGCCAGACAACAACTAGCCGCCAAAAGCATGACCTGCAACATATGACTTTGGGTCTCCTCGTGGTCATCATTCACATCAATTCCGAAAAGGAGGAGCCAAGGTCACAGGGTCCTCCCCACTCCATAGACCCCTTTAATCCAGGATACGACCTCTCCCCAATATGTCTGCACCATTGGGCACCTCAAACACATATGTATGTAGTCACCTTTTTCCGTCCAACACTTCCAACAGTGCTGGTCATATTTCACCCTCATCCTAGCTATCCCCTGCGGGGGATAGTGCCACCTGTGTAGCACCTTCAGAGCCTGATGTCAGAATTGGAGTGAAGCCGTTGAGCGGTTAGCTCGTCTACACATTTTGGACCATCTTTTATCATCAATTACCCCCTCTAGGTCCTTCTCCCATTATATCCGCGCTGGCGGAGGATCCCTTGGAGCTGACAGAAGGAGGAGTTTGTAGAGACGAGATATCACTCCCTTGGAACCCCAGCTTGAGATAAGTAGTCTCTCAAAGTCTGTCAGGTCCCTCCTGAGGGTGTCCCCCCATGAGGGTTCAGTGATAACTCCCTTGAGCTGGAGATAACGGAACAGGGAAAGGCTGTCCATCTTCAGGGCTTCCTCCAGGTCCTTCAGGGGTATAAAGGAGCCCCCCCACCCACAGCTAACCCGCCCCGCTGAGACCAGCTTCGTACCATTGTTGAAATGCGGCTAGCTCTGCTACCTTATCTATGAACGGGGGCCCAGATACAACTCAGTGGGGAAGGCCAGGTTGTGAGCCATCTATAGTAACCCCCCTCCCTCCATACTGACCACAGGACCCCAGCACTGGGTGATGCAGGACCCTTCTCGGGATGCGCGCTCTGGGGACAAATAGCCATTCATCCAATGTTACCAGGGCAAGAAACTTGTTATCCATCGCTACCCACTGCTTTTCCGTCCCCGGGGTGAAGTGATCTACCAGCACCCTCAACTGGGAGGCCTTATAGTATGTCTCCAAGTCCGGGAACCCCAAACCTCCATCTTCCTTGGGCCTAGTTAGTACCTCATAGGAGATCCTATGTTTCTTGCCCGCCCAGAGAAATCGCAGGAGGGCTCATTTTATTTCCGTTAAGAATGTCTTGGGCACTTGTACCGGGAGCATTTGGAACAAGAATAGGAACTTGGGGAGAATCACCATTTTCACCAAATTGAGGCGTGCTTTCCATGAGAGTCCCGATCTCGCCCATCTTTCCATATCCCTCTAGACTTCTATCCAGAGGGGGTGAAAATTATTGGGGAAAAGATCGTCAGGGCGGCGTGTCACTTGAACACCCATGCATCGAAACCCGTCCCTCTGGAGCTGGAAGGGGAGCCCTCCCATGTAGTCCACCTCTGCATCTGTCAGATTTCCCCATATAAAAGCCACCGACTTCCCAAAGTTAACCTAAAACACAGAGAGTTCTCCTTAGCGTGCTAGACTTTGCAGTACCAGAGGCACCGTCTGGGATGGTGTGGTGATATAGAGCAGGGCGTCATCGGCAAACAAGCCGATCTTACAATGTGAGTCTCCTATCCGTACCCCATTGATTGCTTCATCATGTCAGACAGAAATCGTTAATGGGTGGGACGCCACGTCTGTGGGTGTCAGCTCAAAGGGAGGATTGGATCCATGCGGAGTCACTGGTTGCACCTAACACACCTGATTCCGGGTGCCTGCATGGAGTCACCAATCACTTTTTGGCTCTGACTTGAGGTCCCCCCCTCTGGCCGGCAGGAGGGGAGGACAGCTTGGTGTCGGGAGGGTTCTTGAGTGGGGGTATGCAAGCGCAGTATAAGGCGGCGGTGGTGTCGCCTACAATGTGCCTTAGGGCTGGGCTGTCCTCAGACCAAATGGCACTCCCTTATGGACCTGACCGGGTAAATTGCTTTGTCAAGTGTCAACCTTCTTTGCCCGTGTTAGCAAGCCCCCTCTTGGCTAGTGTGTATAGCATAGTTCTGGGCTCCATGCTGGCAGGTCCGGCACTGGGGTGGGCGTCTCTCGGTACGCGCAGGGTTCAGCTGCTGGGAAGAGGCTTCTGTCACAGAGTGGCAGCCGGGTGGGGTTTTCAAAAGGTCTATGAAGTGGTCCGGTTATTTGTTAGCTTTGTTTGGAATTACCGTTGTGGAGCCAGGTAGCCATTCCCTCGAGGGGCCTTCAGGTGCAACGGGTGTGTGTGCACTCTCCCCCTTGCTCCGATTCCTCTAGCCGCTCACTGCCCCCTTGCAATGGCCATCAGCTCCACGCCCCCTGTGTGCCGGCAAAAGTCACTTACCGCTGGGTTGGGAGGAGCCCCTCAAGGGCAGTCAGAGGGGGAGCGGGGGCGCAGCTCCAGGGCCAGCCGTAGTTCCGGCGATGGCGTTGCACGCCTCCAGGCATCGTCAGTATGCCTGCGTGTCCGGGGGGACCCTGCAGGCACAGGAGGGGATTCCGGTGCGGGCCTCGGGCAGGGCCCGTGGATATGCAGCAGGGGCGGAGGTGGGAGGAGGGACCCCGCACAGCTCGCGAATGCCTCAGCCCAGCTCTTCTGCCCCCTCGGAGGTATGTAGTGCAGGGGCCTCCTCCTTCTCCAGTATCCGCGGGCAGGTATCGGCTCAGCGCAGGGGTCCCGGGGAGGAGCCGCGCTCCTATGGTGTTGAGTTCAGGCCCGCACAAGTAGATGCGTCCCTGGGATCTCGCGACCTGTGCAGCAGCATCCGACTAATGACTCTGGTGTATTCCACGGCCCCCGCGGCTCACTGGTGCGTCGGCCGCAGGACACGGTCCCTCCCCTGATTTCTTGTGCAATGTGGGCGTGGGGGAGGGGTCATCCCAAACGTCCGTCGAGATGTCTCGACTCAGGGGGCACCTCGAGATATCGGAGCCGTCTCCTCATGTAGGCTCTGCGTTCCTAAGTGTGTTTTTGGTGCTTTTATTGGGGCTGGATCCCCATCTCCGCATGTACTCCTCTGGGACCTCGGGGCTTTCGGACGGAGCAACAAGCTCAGGCCGCCATCTTGCCTGCGCCCCCTGGTGGCCTCCAAGCCGACATTTTAATTCAGAAATGTAACAAAAGAGGACAGGCTACCAGATATATTGGATGCACATTATTGTTGAGCAATTAACCACATAAAATGTGGCTTTAATGTACCTTGCCTTCGTTTAATTTGTTCTTTGTGTGTGAATATTCTACCACATTGTGGCCACTGTTTGCTTTTTTGTTCATGGAAGTGTTCATCAGTTTGACTTTAAAAAATAATAAAAGGTTGGAGGAATCAAACATATTGAGAGTAGAACCTGATTTCGCATAGATTACACATTCTGCATTTTACACTTGATAGATGTATTGTGCGTGCTGCTTCCTCTATCCCCCATCCTCTCATTGCACCCTGCCCATTCAGGGCATGTCACGTGTTCTTGTTGTAGCCCATAATATAAATGCATTACAAAAAAATAAAAATAAAAAAATAAAAATCATTCATGTGTTTCTTCAAATCCCTGTACTCGTACAGTAAGTAGTATGTTGTGTGACTTTCCAACACACCAGCGTCGTTACTCTGGATGTGAACATCGTACTATGAAGGCAAGGGCTCGGTTACTCTTATTCAGTAACCTAAAACTTTGAAATATCAAACCAGGCAAAAAGCCTTTGTTCAAAGGTTTCAAGCTCGTCGCTGGCCGGTTTCGAATTTGTTTGTGTCGTGGTGGTGGGTGACAGGAGTAATTTTAATGGAGCTAATTGGATCATTTACTGATTATCGAGTATATACAGTTTCTCCGCTTCTGTTTTGATGTCCATGGCCCACGGGTCTATCTCTGCTCCAATAGGCCTGGGTGGCCTGTGAGAGCTTAGCCCTGCGCGCCATATTGACTAATTCTGTGCAAACTCCACAGACTCTCCCTCACACACGATGAGTTTTATTTATTTATTCATTCGTATAAGCGTTCCAAGCCTGGGGGCATCGAGGCGCTGGTTACAGACCTAAGTACAGTTGCAAAGAGTTTGTACATCAAACTATAATTTCCGGGTCATGGCGGAAATGTCTCTCCTTCCTAATTGATCCACATTTAGCCTAGAAGGAAATGCAAGAAAAGTGTGATAGTTTGAAAAGAAAATAGGGGAGCAATTTATGATATGGCGCATTTATTAATGAATGTATAATTAATATGAAACAAATGTGCAAGAACCATTTACTAATGAGTAACTAATTAATTGAGGGCGAGGCCCCCTGTTGCCTCCCCGCATTCCAGAAAACTACAAATGGTGCCACTCAGGGAAGGGCTTCGGGGTGGCTGGAGAATGTGTATTCTCGCCCGCTGTTCCATCCACCTGATTGACTGAGCGCCCTTCCCCAGGTGCCATGATGATGTGTGGGGCCAGCTCGTATCTGAGGGCACAAAATGTGGAGGTCAAACATGTGGTCGCCCACAGTTGTGATCTGCAGTTACCGCTTGCAGGCAGCAGGCAAGAGGTTCAACCTCAGAGGCGTAGACAGGGTAGGGCCTGAGTGGGCAAGGCCCACCCAAAATCTGTAAATGCCCACTCAGCAGTGCTGTGTGGTCATTTGCCGATGTTAATGTCACCACAGTGGGCCCAACTAGATTAGCTTCAGGCCCCACTTGTAAGACAATCCTGGCTAAGATCAGAATCCATCAGTACATGCACACAGCAGGCTCTAACAACCATACACCTGCATCACTGGTCCAAAGGTTCCTGTTGTAGTGTGTGGTTAGTATTCACAGTACATTCATAGTGTGTGGGGTACAGTTATCTTTGTACATGAATGTAGTTACCTTGTTTATGCAGAACGTTGTAGTGTCACTCTAGGATGCGGTCAGATTCTGGAACCAGGCCATTGACGATTGGTGTTTGGAAGATGGTGGCCGTGGGTTGCGTTCCATTAACTACATGTGATGTGCCAAGTGTATTCCCTGGATCGTCCCTTCTACAGTTCCCTGCGACCAGAACTTTTATGACCTCATAGATCTCTCAATCAAAATTACACATCAGATCAGAATACAACCCACCTTGTACAATGGAGCACTATTTAGCAGTGGGTAGAAAAGTGGTTACAGAGAAAGGGAAATGATAGATATTGTTAAAGGTAGCCATTGTACATTGTAAGTAAACAGTATTGGATCGGTCCAGCTAAATGTGTGCAATGGCATATAAGGGTAAAATGGGGAGACACCCTTTAATGCACTGGCCCAGAATATCTACAACACAAGCTCACCCCCTACAGGCCCACCAGAAACCTGAGATCAGGCGCAGCAGCCCTTGTGGTCATCCCACTTGCCAAATCGGGCAGAATAAGGGTATCCTGCTTCTCCTTCCAAGCACCCGCCATATGGAACTCTTTCCCTCTTAGCATCTGCCGCATTGAAGATCAGCTCACTTTTTGTAAGGCTCTCCAGACCTGTCTCTTCCCTTCCTCATCTTGACAAGCCTAGTGCACCTCATGGCTGAACCCCAAGACAGGCAGGTGTGGGCTCTGATGAGCCATGTGAGGAGACAACAAGACAGTACCTATCACGCACTGACAGGATTCCTTTCGATCTGCATCGCATGATCTGCATTCACTCATCGTAACTACATGTCAGTCATGCCTCCCTGGTACATATCACACTCCATCTCAATGGAAGATAGCCGCATCCATCAATGAGCACGACCACCCACCCACGTACATCTGCAATAAACCAGGACTCTAACTCGCATTGCACAATACCCTCACTAGATAGTAGCTAAATCCCACAAACAATTCGCAAGATACACAAGGGTCCTTGCAGACCTCTGCTTTTCTTTCGGGGCCTTGTACAGCAGCGCTCATGCAATGTTATGAGCGCTGCTGTACTGCTTTCATTTCTAGCTTTACTAGGGAATCCCCCACATAGAACTTATGCGGGGTAAGGCAGCTGTATGCTCAGGGACGTCATTTCGGGGTCGCCAGGGGTCACAGTTGTGACTCCTAAGGTCTCCCTTGCTACCCCTGTGGTCTCCCTTGCTACCCCCCAAAAAAAGCAGAAAAAAGTTTTTATTTTTTTTACATTTATTTTTAAATGTAATCTCACAGGCTGTGGCCAGTGGCATGTGGCTCTTTATTTTTGGCTTGCTTTCTCTTTCAGGCCTCTTTAAAAAAAACAGGGGGTTCCACAAGTGTAACACTTTGAGCAGTGACCCTAAATAAGAAAGAATAGGAATAACAAATAATGTATCTTTCAGAAATTCAATACAATAATTCCTACTCTCATTAATGATTTATTTCAGGCACACTTCAGGGGGTGAGTCACTGATTTAGTCTGTTCTTAAACACCTCAACTCAGCCTTTCATCCTTCTGAGGTCGATAAATGTCAATTCCGGGTGAGTGGGGTCAAATGACATCACTTCCTGTGATGCCATCAGAGGTCAAAGGTCATGTGAGATCTCTTCCGCTACCGCTGGCATTTTGGTGAAATGATGTCCTTGTGTAGGCTACTCACCTTAGCAGGTATCAGACCTCCAATCACATGAGCACTGGAACCCAAAGGATATCTAACTGTCCAGCACTCACTGAAGGCTGGGTTGTGTGGCACCTACTGTCAAAGCCCTGCCCTCTCACAATACAGAGGCCTGCTCTTTACCACTGGCAGCCCTATGCGACAGTCAGAAAAGCTCTTAAATTCCTTTTCACTCAACAGCCATATCTGACACAATTGGGCGCAGTTAGGATCAGTATTAAATGCTGTATTTGAAATGTCATGAAAGGAAGTCAAGAAGGGACTCACGTGATCGGGGAGGGTGCCACAGGGTTCAGGGTGGGCAGAAAGGGAGGGGCAAAAGAGGAAACGTCAGTTAGAGTCAGGTTGTAGATGAATAAAGACATGTTATACAGCTCCCCGTGTCCGCGACTCATTGCTATGCCTGCTGCATAAGGTGCTGTGTGAGAAGGGGAATGCTACACTGGCGACGAAGGTCAGCCCGCTCCTGCCTGACAGTTCATAGCGTGTGAAGCTACGCAACACTGGAGGTTTATACCTGGTGTAGGTAATGGCTCCGCCGGCGTGACGACTCATATACTACTTACAGTGATGGTGGCTGAAAAGAAATCTGCAGTGTCCTTGGTAGAGCTGCGTGCACTGCAGCAGCGAGCGGAGGAGGTCGACGGAAGCGGCGCACAACACGCGCCCCTCTCACTGTGCAGTAGCAATATAACAGGAGAAGGTGCGCACTACGGGAGAGTTCCAGGAACAGCACGCGCCCTGACAATAAAAGAAAGCAGTACAAAGCACACAAGTAGACAATCACGTGCCAGCAGGAAAGAAGACCGGTCTTTAAAGAGAGTAGAAAGAGTAGAAAGAACGGGGAAACCTTAGGGAGGCAACTAAACAAGGCCTGATCATTACCACTGTATTTTGCCATAATACGCTTACCACCCGCCTTACAAAGGGCCTGGGAGGTGTTGGCGCATCCTGACTGGTTCAGAAGAAATCAGGTCAGTCTCACATAACAAGCACTGGCGACAGCAGTGCACAAACCGAGCTGCTAGCTACACTAATTTGCAAAAGTAAGCAGGTGCCAGACTGCTTGATTCTCCCAAGTACACACAGTCAAAAATATTGGACCAAGAAGACCTGAGAGCGCCCATCAAACCACCAGGGGGCTTCCCTTCAGAGTACAGGACAAAATTGCCATGCAACTACCCAACCACATTGATCTGACTGAAACCAGCAGCCTGGGTCCCAGATGGAAAAGGTGAACGAGAGATTTTGAAGTATACATGAAGGCCATGTGCCCGCTGGAAGAGGAAAAGAAGCACAGCCACCTGACACTAGCTATTGGCCCCAATCTATGTGATATCGTAGACAAGTTCCCGGCAGGATAAACTGACACATACGTGGACCTAAGAACAGCCTTGACAGCCTACTTCACGCCACACACCAATTTAGAGTACGAACAACAAATATTCCACACGACCAGGCAGAACAAAGGGGAATCTATGGACGCTTTTGTATTTCAGCTCCAAGTTCACCTCAAGCATTGTGACTTCAACAATTACTCCAATGAAGAGGCATTAATGTCTCAATTTTTTGCCGGATGCGATTGTGCAGACTTTAGGAAAAGGATGCTTCAAAAACTACACTCACCGGACAAAATCCTGTGCCTCGCACGGTCAGATGTGGCATTAGCCCTCCAGGTGAGGACATTGGCAATGTGAAGGTCGCCACTGGGCAGACTGAGAGTGTCAACAAGATAGAAACCACACCACACCTCAAAGAAAATGGGGAACCTTTCTGCTACTGATGCAGATATGAATTTCCCCTTGATGGCACATGCCCAACCCTAGGACAACAATGATCAGCATGTGGAGGTGACAATCACTTCAAGGCTGTGTGTTGCATGTACCACAGCCAAGCACAAGGGGAAACGAGTGGCGGCATGATGGCACATGTGAAAGAGATGACCCAAGTACCGCCCACAATAATGAGTCAATATCATGAACCACCTCTTCAGAGATATCGAGGGCAAAAGGATGAGGGAAGAACATCCGATAAAGGACCAGTCGAATGGCAAGCAAGCATACCATCCACCTCACAAACCAAGAGGTGGCCCAAACGATACGTCCGATATCTAGTGGAACAATCTCAACAATCTCAAACAGATAGTGGGTCCAGCCAATCATTGCGGAAGAGCCACGCAAGAAGGAACATCCACAAGAGGAACCAAGGAAGAGAGGACATCTTTAAGCGCTAGGAAATCCCATCGCGAATGGACAGAGCCCCATACTGCTCCTCCACATTAATAATATACACACCAAAAATCCTGGTTGATATAGAAGCAACAATAAATGTAATCAGCGAGGAGCTTAATGGCAAAGTACCGCACACTCAAAACATAAACCAGCAGAGATAAACATATATTCATATGGATCCAAGATGCTGCTGCTATGCAAAGGATACTTCATGGTCCAATGTAAATACAAAATGCAATCACTACAAAAACCCATACATGTATTGGAAACTGCCACAGACAGCGTGTGCATTCTAAGCTTTAAATCGGCAATAGACATGGGATTAATGTAGTGTACCACCTCATGGCCCACAAATACATTGATCCATCAGCAGAAATCAAATAACTATTCCTGACACTCTTCAAGGGTTTGGCCAAACTAAAAAAATGACAGATTACCCTACACAGATCAGGAGGTACGTCCAGTGGCTCAACACTACCGGATCATCCCAGTAAACATGCAGCAGCAGGTAGAAAATGAACTACAAAACGTAATCGAGGAAGACATCATCGAGACGGATGTTGGACCCACCCAGTGGGTGTCCCCAATTGTGCCGGTCCCAAAAAAGAGTCACCGACATCAGAATATGCGTGGACATGCACCGACCAAATTAGGCTATCTTGAGGGAACGACACCAGGCCCGCGTATCACAGATATGCTTCATCTGTCAAATGGGGCCACTGTATTTTCCAAATTGGATCTAAATAAAGGCTACCACCAGCTGGAACTGAGCGAGGAGTCTAAGTACATAACATCATTTATCACGCACCTGGGCCTTTATATGATATGATATGATAGTTTATTTATATAGCGCATACATTAAGTGCCACAAATTCGGAGTGTCTTTGGCTGCCAACATTTGTCAAGCAGAACTACTTAATATCATCAAGCACATTCTGAACTGCCTAAATTACAGTGACTACATACTGGTGTTTGGGAAAACCAGGAATAACATGACAACATGCTAGCGAGAGTATGCATGGCGTTGGAAGTGGCCCACCTCATGCTAGATAGGGAAAAGTTCAGGAAAGGTACACTTGGCTTCTTTGGACATGTATTTTTAGCCCAAGGCATGACCCCAGCCCTGTTGAAGGTTGCGACACTCAACAGTGTAAGCCCCCAACCAATGTATCAGATCTACGATCATTCCTGGGTCTTGCTAGCTATTGTCCTTGTTATATTCAAGACTTTGCATCTGTGAGTGCGCCGCTGAGAGCCCTCACAAAACAAAACAACAAACACTGTTTGTATGGTCAGAACCCTGTCAGCAAGTCTTCAAAACAATTCATCAGCACATTGCATCCGCTGAATACATGGCATACGTCAATACGTCAAGAGAGACTGAACTGTTGTAACACACAGGACCAGGATTCTAACCTGGGTTGCTCTGAGTTGTCTTGGAACACACTGCCCAAGAGATATCCGCCTGGCCCATTTGTGGCTCTTTTGTAGATCTAAGGTATCTGGTGCAGAAAGAGGTGTAGAAATCAGGAGAATCCTTAGTAGACAGACTAGGGAAAGGTCTCAACATTTGAAGAGTGAAGAGTGAAGGAAGCTGAAAAAGATGGAGCTGTCGCAGTTATGTAGGCATTTGTACAACAAGGGATGTCTGGTTAATTCTTATGTTTGAGGGACATATGTAATTCTGTGGGATTTTGAATCAAGGGAAGTTATGAATACCAAGGGTGCATTTCAAATGAAGCATATAATCATGTATTACCAGGTGTTTTGTCTGAATTTGTGGCAGAGGGCCTGTGTGACGTCAGTAATCCAAGATGGCCACCACTAGAATTTAAGAATCAGAATTAATCTATAACTCCTTTCAAAGTGATCTTATCAAATATTTTCTAAGGACCTTTTTATTCACCATAACAACAGAAAAAAAGAAGGTCCATGAAAGAATTTGATATCTCTTATTGTTTGCCAGTTTCTGTTTGCAGTTCGTTTTTCATAATTTCTAACATTATTTTCCTTCTGAATTTTTTAAGAGCAGTTGAAGCATGACATTTGATTCTATCTTCCATTAAAATCTATTTTTTTTAAATGTCAATACCTCCAGATATCAAAACTTCTACCATCCACCAAAAAAGAAAATGGATACATTTTCCTTGTGTATTTTATGTCAGCAAAGAAAGAAATTTCTCCTGGTTAATCCAAAATGTTATGAAAAGGTTTTAGAGTGTATTACGAAGAGAGCCGAGTGAAATCTTATCAAATATGTGAACATAAGTCTATGATTAGGCATCTCAACACCTGAAGACGTGAAAAATGAAAAAGCATCATTTCATTTGGAACGCTACAAGTAATGTACTCATAAGGCAAACATGGATCACAGCAAATGATTGCATGGAGAGCAGTTAAGTGAGTAAAAGCCGTCTATCTTCAGGCATGAAGAAGAGGAAGAAGTAGAACGAAGCTACACTACAAGATCAAAAATAACAATGTACAAAAGAAATAAATGTTTCTTTTGCAGTAAAGAAGGAAAAAGAAGAAATCAACTATATTTGATAGCAACTGATTCAGCAGGCATCCGTTTGAAGAGAGCAATAGAACTGTCTAAGAATGACATATTGAAGATTCGTCTTAGCAAATATACAGATCCTGGAGACCCTCACGCAAGGGGAATTGCATATCACAAGCTATGTTGGAACACACATGTAGTGAATGTCGTACAATGCAAGCCTACACTGAGCGGAAAGATGCAGCCAAATTCACTGTTTTACAGAGCAACAAATGTTGAATTTGTATCTTCAATCAGTGATTTTCTCCTTGAAGGCAGTGTAACAATAATGGGGGAAATTTAAAAGCTTTACAGGAAAATTGCAGCTAACAATGGTTTAACAGAAGGAGAGATGAAAACAAGAAAACAAATCAAAGTTTTCATAGAAGAAGAGCTTGAATGTATTGTCAATATTTTTATTAATCCCAAAAGGGTAAATTAACCACAACGAGTCTCACTGAAAGTAACAGCAGATGTTGCACTATGTCATGCAGAAGACGAATTTGAGGATATTGAGAAAAATATGAGAATCCTTCTTGAAGAAACTATAATTTTACAGAGAGCCATACTAACTTGTAAATAAAATGGAAATTCACTGGATGTTTTGAAAAAGTGAATTTTGCAGATGTTGTTCCAAAGGAAATTGTTCTTTTTACAAGTGGTGCTGTCAAGGACAGAGGGATATGAAAAGTAATTCAGAATAACTGGATACCATTGTAATGAACAGGGTTCATAAATTGTCACAGATGTTTATATATGAAATGCTATCAGCATGACAAGCTTCCTAAGCAAGCACTTCTACCACACGGCATACCTGCACAATGCTCTTGCAAGTGGCAGTTGGGCTCACAATGCACACAGCTACCCACAGCAAATTCATCATTCAATTTCTGCATAGCCTGTGGGCTTCTATAAGTTATGCCAGTGTCCTTTGGCTTGAGACACAGATAGCCAGAGAGGTGATAAAAGGCATGGATGAGTATGGAGGAACTTTGCATGGTACAGTTATCGTGGTCTATCAGGAGAAGGAGGAGTCAGATGTCCTAAACCCAGTTGAAATATTAGCACCATCATCATTTCGATCACTGCAGAAGATTCCTCAGTCCCTGTCTGAGGTCATGTCTTGCAACAGTCCCAAAGGGTTTAGACCACAGAATCCTGGAAGCAGTCAAATCACTGATGATTTTACAGAGAAGAATAAGGTCATTTTACATTCTAACAGGCTTGAGGACCTACTTTGGATGATGGCCGAAGTCTTCAAGAATCTTTCGATGAAGAGTTGCTGGTAACGTTTATGCCGAAAATTTCGAAAAAGAAAATACAGAATACACTTTTTATGCACAAAAATAACAAATTACCATAATGTCGAACAAGGGAAGCAGTGGTTGCATTCAAAGCAACACACCAAAAGGAAGATTTTCAAACGATCTACAGCTCGAACATGACATTGTCTAAAGCTGTGAATTATGAAGGAAAAGAGCTCATCAACAATTCGACAATGGCCGTTTTTGATGAAAAAATTCAGAAGGGCATATCAAGAATGACAGAAAAAGGTTGCCAAATGTAAAACAGCGTTAAAGAAGACAAGATTGAATCAGACAGTTGTAGCCTGTGGGCACCAATGAAAAAAGATAAACTTCAGCTGTGTAAAAGTCCATGCAAAGTTCTTAAGACAAAGTTTCAGAAACCATAGTGCAGTTGATGGCAGATCATTCTTTGTTCACATGTTTGCTGATTGCTTCACAAAGTCAAACTGACATTGATCTACAGCAATGCTTGAGCAATTGCAAATTCTCTTTCAATGTTCAACCTAGATGGTACAAGGATTTTAGCAGCAAACAAAAGCAAGCTGATGAAGACACTGGAAGAGGAACAACATACGGAGGTCTCTAACAACATGACATAGGTCTTTCCATTTATTACTGAGGACAGATTATCTGCGTACCAGAGCAAACATATTCAGCAGCTGTCCTCGACGGAAGGGCAGAATTGCAAGCACTGTAGAAACGGTGATATGCGAAGACATGCTATGACCTTGCAATTGAATTCAATAAGAAAATAGAACCTTATCTGTTCAAGTATGATGCAACCCATATAGTATTTGATACCTAAAATTCACTCAAAAACTCCATGCGAAGGAAAGGAGCAGGAAAAGCCACACCTGTTGAGTACAAAATAACAGATTATACAAATATTGAAAAATGGTCCTTGATAACTCTCCTATTGCATTCTAAAACTAAAGATGAGTGAACAGCTTACCCCTCAAGTAAAGTAATTCTGCACACAAAGAGGATAAAAAGAAGCCTGGAAGCCAGTTGGAGAAATTAAGCCAAGTCATCAGATGGAAATGATGTTGGCGGAACGGAAAGCACACAGAGGAGCGGGACACACACCTAACTCTTCACTCCCTTTATGTATCACATCGTCATGCTACTACCTTCCACATTTTTTCACCTCATACCAATGTTTTTGTCCTTTCACTGTGGTGGTCACTGTTTTTCCCATCTAAGAGCATGTTTGTCACAGGAGTTGGAACCAACAGAAGATTTATAGATCTCAAAAGTGTGTGCTCCTGCTTGGGGCCTACAAGAATGCAGGCATTACTAGGCATGCATGCTCTTTCAGGGCGTGATGTTGCCAGTTACTTTACGAAAAAAGGAAAACTATCTTTCTCAAATGTTTTCAAGACTTCAGAAAAATAAATCCTTGCATCTTTGGCAAGACTTGGATGTCTAGAACAATTTAAGGAGGAAGATAAATGATTGAAAGAGTGATTCATTTATCAAGCCTACTTGCCAGGAACAAACATTTCAAACATTGGTCAACTGTGTTGGTGGATGTTCACTAAAAAAGAGATGCAAAGGGAAAATATGTCACAACAAGTTCCTCTCTAATATCATACATCTCAGGACTCATTACCAGGTGATCGAGAGGTGACGGGTTGCTCAACAACACCCAAATCTCCCAGATCCATCACAATTCAGGTGGGAGAAGAAAGATAATTAATATTCTCCTATGTGTACGGTTCCATGTGCACCACAATCATGCAGCTGGTGCGTGCATGCGTACAAGAATGGTGTGCTGTGCATTGCAAATGCTGAGCTCAGTCACTAAGGTGCACAGAACTGTGTAAGTGTGGCGACGAAGAGCTCTGTGATTCTGATTTTGTAGATGATGAAAATGAACTCTGGGACTCAGAAGGGGACCTTCTCCCTTCAAATGTAAATAGCTATTTTAGTTTTAATAAGTAGTCTAGTTCAATGTGGATGTTGCAAACTATTTCAAACTTTCTAATTTATTGAGCATACAGTCGAAGATTTGTGATGAAGTAGCAATAATTTATGAGACTATGGGCCTCATTACATGGTAGGTGCTAAACCATGGTGCTATTAGCATCATGGTTCATGCCGGTAATTTACCGATTCCGCCATGGCGGAATGGGGAATTACCACCCCATTCCGAGGTTGGTGGGGCGGTAATTCCCCATGCCGCCATGGCCCTTCCCCATTCCCATTTTTGCCCCATAGGGCATAATGGGAATGGGGAAGGCGCCAATTACGGTACCGCAAATTGCGGTACCGTAATTAGCACCAAGGTCCCTTTGCGTGTCCCTACTTTAATGGCTGGTCTACACCAGCCGTTAAGGTCGGGTCCCGCAAAGGGACCTCGTAGTAGGCGGTAAGGGTTAACGGTCACCGGTAGCATTACCGGTGACCGTTAACCCTTACCGCCTTCCGTGTAATGAGGCCCATCTCCAAAACAGTAAAATATATCAAAGGATTTTTATATGATCTTTTCTATTCCTTCAATAATGTTTAACAAAAAGCCTACTTAGCACATTTTTCATAGAACCACCCTAAAATCAGTTACAGCTCAAAAAGGAATATCCGTATCCGTAATGGCAGCCATCTTGGATTTATGACATCACACAGGCACCCTGCCACAAATTCAGACAAAACACAGTACATGAGTGTATGCTTTATTATCAATGCATCACCACTAGGCATACCTTCCCTTCATTCAAAATCTCACGGACTAGGCTATTGTAACAGATTCCCTTTAGTTATTAACACTGGTTGCTAATCCAGAAAACAAAATGGAAATGTCCAACGCTTCCGGTCGCCGGCCATTCTAGTCCTGAACATCTCGATGCAGCCTTGGACTAGCTGCTTTCTGCCTGTGCAATCCTTTTTATAGCGTTGGTCTCAGATGCTGTGGTGGAGGTGCCACACTATAATATGTGGGAAATGGTCTCCACTTAGAGAGCAGCAATTCTGCATTTGACCTTGGATGAACTCTTGAAGGGCTGAAAATGTGTGATACTTTTTTTTCATTTTATTTTTGTAATGGTTTCCTGCCCTAATCTTGTTTGCAAAATTCAAAAATGGCAGAATTAAGGCGTTTGACTGAAACGGAACAAGCTAAAAATGATAGGCAACCTTGCTTGCCTATTGCAAATACCAATGTTAGAAAAAGGTGTAATTGATCTTTCATCTAAGTAATTCAAAATTGCCCAGAGTACATCAGAGTCCTCGATAGGGCTCTATCTTGCAAGTGACTGTGCATATACACACACACACACACACACACCAACCTCTCCCTCCCCTTACCCCATATCCTCCATCTTGATGAACGGCTGGCCTTCATGCATATTCATTACGTATTCTATCTTCAAACTGTATTGCAAATGAAACCTGATGATGATAACATCAAATCTCACTCCTACCCTTAATCAAATGAGCATAATATAAATAGGCATCATGAGTTAACTAGTCAATTAATCGACACACAAATCACCGGAGCTATGCATGCATGCATAAATGGACCATCTTATTATCAAGCAATGTTGAAGGTAAAATTATCCATACCAGTTTTATGATGTGCAAAACAAGCTGCTCTAGAATTCTAATAGCAGAATGAGTAGAACCCTCCACTATGACAGTACTGTTTTACGTTTAAGGTATCGTACGCAGTCCGCTACTTTAAATTGTAAATACCACAAAGGCATCATATGAACTAGGGAAACCATTTCATAATATCACAGTAAGTGTCACATTGATATACCTATACACAAAATAAATAGTACATATGTGGAGGTTTATACAATAACACAAACACAAGAGTCTTTTAGCAAACAGACAACATTTAATGATGCATCTTTTGTGCACATTATTGCAAACAAGGAAAGCGACAATGCAAATATTCAGTACTTTAAGGGGGTCACTATAGGTTGTGTGCTATTCCCTCCAGGAATACTGTATTGGGTGATTACTTACTACCTATAGTAACGTTTGGTGGTACACACCCATTATAGTTTTACCGCTAGTAGGGCAATACATCCACCCGAATATGACTGCCTTGACCACCATTCTTCCTTCGACTACCGGCTCGTCCACCATGCTGTCCCCATCAGAGACAGTACACAATACAGTGCACCTGATCCTCTGGACGATTCGGAGCACCCGCTCAATGACATGATGGCCACTGCCATCTCGATGCCTCACGGACCAAGCTGCACCAGACCAGCACTGCTGCAAGCCCCAGATGCCGAGCTCCCTGATTGACTGCACTCCGAGGTAAACATGACCTCAGACCCTAGCTTGCAGGTGAATCAGGCTCCCAACAAAGGCTCATATAAAAGTCCTTTGACACCTGTCTTGGCATGGAGTGGCCTAACCCTTCTCTATCAGTCACCCCGTTAAGGCTATGCACCCCTGGAACCACGCTGCTCGCTAGGCTACCGTTTCCAGGTAAGTCCTTTGAAAAGTAGCTGCTCACCCATCGCCAGACTTATCAGCCCTACTACCATTTGCTCACCACCCCCATCTTATTCCTGCATCCTCTCCTCCATTTCCCTGCTGTCTCTTCTTTCACCATCTCTCCCACTCATCCCTCCATGCAACCCTCTGTTTCTTTTCCTGCCCCTAACAAACAACCATGCCCTGATGCCTCTCTTCTTGACTCACCAACCTAGCCTCACCTCTATAACCTCCTTCTCATTCCCACCTTCTCCTCATACCATAAACTCCCACCTACGCGCCCTCACTGAAATATGCACACCTACACACACTAGCACACTCTCACCCACTCTCGTATCAACAGAAGCCATTTCCCACGACAGCAGCAATAACAACAGCTCCATCTCACTCAGCTGCACTCTAATTAACGCTCTCTCTCCCCCTGCGCACACACTTGACATCTACAACATCATCACTAGCAAATACCTAGGCCTACTTGCCATCACCAAAACTGGGCTTCATACAGATTCTGGTCCAGCCCTATCCATCGCCTTACCTGCTGGTTACACCATATACTGCATCGACAACTAATAGGTAAAAGTGGCAGAGTGGCAATCATCTACCAAGACTCCATCCCCATCCAAAACACTACCTCTTACACCCTATCTAACTGCAATCTACTCTCCACCAAACTGTCCCTATCACCCACATCCTCCATAGCCCTCCACCTCCTCTTCCGGCAACCTGGGCCAATTGTCACTTTCGAGGAAGACTTTAGACAATGTATTACATCTACGTTTAAATATGAATGTTGGACTCAATGATACAACTGACTTCAATACCACTTCCCTTGCCAACCCCATTCACAGAATTGGAGGTACATATCTCTTCCTGACTCCCTCCCATATTGTAAAAGCATATCCATTTTGCATTATAATGTTGGCCTAAGTGCGTACAAATTAAATCACGCTATCACAGCCTCCAAACGCCATCTTGGTTGTTTTGCTCTTATTTCCAAGTTTTCATTTCTGAATGCGGTGAGAATTCTCAAATTCACCGCCTCGGAAACTCCTCTAACATGCCCCTGCACAGGAATGCTGAAACTGCTGAGCACATTGTTTGTCTTTCAACCTTAAAGCCTTGAAATACTGGCAGGGACGTAGCTAATCTGTAAATTAGGTGTCTTCCTGTCTTCCTTGGCGCCATTGCTCTTTCCACAGCTAATTGTGAATGTGCATCCATACTAAGTGAAGCACAATTCATGGCATATGTTGTTCTGAAAGCCCAAGCTACTGAGTAGAAAAACAGACTGACCTTTTAGTCCAGAAAAAACATAGATAAATTAGCGCAAGGAATGTGACCTTGTGTAGGAACACAATATACTCCTACACCCCACTCTGCTCTGCATCCCAGACAGTAAATTGTCTGCGAGATTACATTGAGTGCTCTAGTACATGTTGCTATGGTAAAATGCCCACATCTGTAGGTCCGTAGGTCATGAGCCATCATCACCTGATGAGCTAGCCCAAATTTATTATGGTATTCCAAACCTGCATAAAGTACGTCCACTCCCCCATGTCTTAGCTCACTTTTTCTATGCCTGTGTACATGCATTGCGAATACCTGAGTCCGCTCGAGCGCTAATGGTTGTTTATATATTTGTCCCTTGTGAGTGGTGTGTCTTAATTTCTTTGCAGTAGCCTCATATTTTTGAACTAACAATATCCCAGGCCATGCATTAGACTGGCTTGTCGACTGTAACACGCATTTCCACTCATATACGCCCTGTGCCTGCTCTGACCACCACATCATCACATTCTCTCTTCCCAACTCACACCGACTTCCTGGTGCTCCCACACCACTTATGTCTACACCCTGTCACAGCACACATGGACATTCACTAATGAGCATCTTCTCCCCCTGCTAGCCAGCACCACCTCACCATCCACTTCCACAACTGACCCTACTTCCTTTGTCAAAGCTTACAACCTAATTTCCCACTCAGTTGGCACCCTTGCCCTCTCAAGTTAACAAAGTCTAAATCCACCACACATACTCCTGGTTCTCTGCTGACCCCACAGCCATCCATGCTAGCAAATGTGCTAGTGAAGCAGAATTGTGATGCAACCCATCGACCGTCACCAAATCTCAATTCTCCACCATAGCTAAGGAATACAAACTAGCAATACATACAGAAAAATCCTCGAGCATACCACTAAAATCACCAACGCTAGCTCCAACTCACACAAGGTCTTGACCAGCCTGTGAGAGCTAGAAATCCCTTCCATTCCACTCTCCATGATCACCATCAATGATACTTAGAGCAGTGAAATACAAAATACTATCTTTGGGAAAATGTCTTCTCTTCAAAAGAAGATGCTGGCCAAACAACTGTATATCCACGCCAGATCCCAACACTCCTCCAAACGCCCCCACCCACCGTTGTTACTACCATTAACTTCCACCCTGTCACAGAAATTGATGTTGCCCAAATCATTAAGGGGCTAAACCCATCCTGCTGTAAAGGTGACTCCTGCCCAGCCCCTCTGATCGAAGACTGCGCTGACATCCTCCTCACCCTCATTACCCCTATCATTAACACCTCCTCCGAATCCTGCACAGCCCATCAAACTTAAAGAAACATGGGGCACCCTACCTCTGAAAAAACCCTCACTCAACCCATTGATCCCTGCCAATGACTGCCCCATTAAGACCGTTCTTACTAGAAAATCGATGATAGAGCAGTTTATCTCCAGATCCAAACTATCCTGAACAACACAATATTCTTAGCCTCCGACAATCTGGATTTTGACCACACCATGGAACTGAATCAGCTCTTCTCGACATTACTAACCTGCGACTCTGGTCAACTTGCCCGCCTCCTCTTGATAGACCTCTCTTCGACCTAGTCGACCATCAAACTCTCTGTCATCACCTCACTTCAGAAGCCAACTTCTCCCACCATGCCCGCCACATGGATTCCAGTGCCCCTCCCACTCCTGTCTTATGTGGAGTCCCTCAAGGTTCATGTGTATCACCTACCTTATATAATATCTACATCAAACCCCTCTTTGAGCACCTTGACTGTCTGGGCAGCACCTACAACAACAATGCCGACGACACCCAGATTCTCATCCCTCTTTGAGGTAACTACCTTGAGGATAGCTCCAATTTCAATGCATTTATGAACCTATCCAAATTTGGATGGCATCCCACAATCTCTGCCTGAATGATGATAAAACCGAGATCCTAATCGATGGTACTCAAACAACCCTCTCCATTCTCGACCCTGCTTACCAGTCCTTCTTCATCAATGGCAATACTATCCGTGTCCCCTGTCATCAAAACACTGGGTGTGTACCTTGATGCCACCCTCAGCATGCCACGACACATAAATGCTATTGCATCTACTGCTGCATACACCACTGAACTCCTCAACGCCTGCAATCCTTTTCTCACCAACAGCAACCGCCTTACCATTGCACGCTCCATTATCAGCGCAAACCTGAACTACTTCAACGTCCTCTTTGCAGGCACCACCAAACGAAGTCTCAACAAGTACAAGTGATCCAGAACAATTGTATTTATTTATTTATTTATTTGTTTGTTTGTTTATAAGGTGCCAAAAGCCTGCAGGCATCGGGGTGCCACATTAAGACATTTACATACATAGAAGGACTGGATGAACAGGGCACAGGACTACTAATTAGGGTTTATTAGTTCATTTGAATAGAAAGGTTTTTAATTGCTTTCGGAATCTGAGGAGGTTGGATTCAACTCTCAGGTTCAGAGGCAATTTGTTCCAGTGGTGAGCAGACCGGTTTGGAAAGGCTCTGCCCAAACCATTTGCTTTCCTGTGGAGGTTAGTTGTAATGAGCCCTTGGGCCTCAGATCTAAGAGTGCAGGTTGGGATGTAGCCCACAATCTTGTACTTAAGGTAAGCCAGAGCTTTTCCATATAGGCACTTGTTTGTGAATGTCATTGATTTGAACATTGCACAGTCTTTAATCCTTAGCCAATGTAGTTCCTTCCTTGCTTCACTGATATGATCTGATTTTTTCTTATGCTTGATTATTCGCACAGCATGATTCTAAATATGTTGACATTTTGTCAGGCATTGTTTACTGGCACCCAATAGTAGGGTGTTGCCGTGGTCCAATCTAGAAAGAATAGTCGCTCTGGCTATTGGTCTGATGGCTTTTAATAATCTCAGGTAGTAGGAGCAATTTTTGCTGACATAGGAGGCTTGAGCATCTGAGCTCAGGGAGGCCTCCAGTGTCATGCCCAAGGTTTTGACACTAGTCACTACTTGGATGTGGGACTCTTTTATCATGAAAGACTCATAACTGGATGGTAATTTGGCCCTGGCTTGTTTGGACCCGAAGACCATCAGCTCAGTTTTTTTTCCCATTTCAACTCATCCAGTTATGGTCTATCCACTGTTCAATGATATTGTAGAGTTTGTTTACCATTTTGTTATCTTTCGTATGGTCCCCACTCAGTTCCACTACCAGCTGAGTGCCATCAGCATAGTTAGTAAAAAAGGCATTTATATTGTCTAGGGCTTCACACAATAGGTGTAGATATAGATTGAAGAGTAGTGGGGAGAGACTAGCTCCCTGGGAAACACCACAGAAAATGTTGTACTCACTCTAGAGATACGGTCTGCTAAGAATGAGGTTAGCGAGCCTATGGCTACCCTAGAGCAGTTGGCGATTTTCTCCAGTGCTTGTTGTAGTAGCTGATGGTCTAGTAGATCAAACGCAGCACTAAGGTCTAGCAGGATAAGCAGACCCGTATTGCCCCTTTCAATGATACTCAGCATTTTCGTCTGCAGGTCCAGCATCGCCGTTTTGGTGCTATAGGCAGCACGGAAGCCCAATTGCTGGTGATGTAGTATACCATTGGTCTCTACATATGCTTGCAGTTGTGCAGTTGCAATTTTGTCCATTATTTTTATATGAAGTTGCAATTAATTATGGGTCTTAGATTCCCTGGCTCTCGTTGGTCTAAGTTAGGTTTTTTGACCAGTCGGGTGATGGTCACCTTTTTTATATTCTTGGGTACCATTTGATCTCGAAAAGAGGCATTGACCATTTTTGTAAACAATGGTACAAAAATATCAGCATTTTCAAGTATGATTTTAGGAGGGAGAATATTTTCTGCGCAAGATTAAGTTTTCATTGATGCCAGAGTGTTGAGCATATCAGCATTGGTAATTATTACTTCTCTTGCTTTAGTGATCTTTTTGCTGAATGCAAATTGAGTGTTTTCACATTCTGTTTGGGATGGGACAAAGGCCGGAGTCAGCGAATCAGGCTTGTTAATAGATTTAGGTATCTCAAACAATTTAGCTGGGGCATTGGCGGCTTTCTGTATTTTTGTGCTGAAATAGTTATTTTTTGCCTCCACAAGGTTCCTTTTGTAGGACCTCTCAAGTTCCTTCCAACTGTCCTTATTGCTAGTGTTAGGTTTCTTCAACCATCCTGTTTCAAGCTGTCTTTTTTCTTTTTTTTGAGCCGCTAGATCTGGAGAATACCATTTCTGATGGTTAGTATTGGGTATGACTACTTTAGCGTAGATAGGGGCTGTCTTGTCAATAAGATATGAAGTGTGCTGTTCATATTTGAGTATGATTTTTTCACAGGTATCTTCGTCTTTAAGGTCTGCTAGGATGTTGTTGGTACAGGACAATAGGTGTGCTCTTTCAATTTTTTGAAATTCCTACATGTCATTTTCTTGGGTTCGTTGGGGCTTTTCTTAAGTGGAGTGGGCATGATTAGAGTGAAAGATATTTTATAGTGGTCGGACCAGATGCAAGGAGTGGCTCCATAGTTATTAGTTGCTATATTGTTCGTAATGATCCAGTCTAGCTGGTGACCATTATCCATTGTAGGTTCAGAGTTTTCTACTTGGAAATCAAGGTCGGTTAGGGCCTTCTCTAGATCTATCACCTTTTTATCTTTAGTGTCACCCCGCCAGCGGTTGAGGTCATCTACGACCAGCGAAGATGAGTTGGGGCTTTTGAGTAGGTTGAGTAGTCCAGAGAGTTCCTCAATGAACTCTGACGTAAGAGATGGAGGTCTTTAATTAAGGACAATGTTCAAGCAGTTGGTGTCAGAAGGGCAGTGTTTCAGATGAAGTGTTTCGCAGCCTTGGCAGGTCAAGGTAGATGGAAACATTAGGAGTGAGTCCCTAATTATCATTGCTATGCCACCCCCTTTTCCTGTGTCTCTGTTAGTGTGGTGTATGGTGTAACCCGTTGGGACCGCAATGTTGCAGGTTGGACCAATCAGGTCTTGCAACCATTTTTCGGTAAGACACATGATGTCAATGTTTTCCTCCTGTATAAAATCATGTATGCTTTGGGCGTGTTGATTTAGGGAGCGCGTGTTTAGCAAACATACCCTTAGGTTTATGTTTGGCATGGTTTTGGTTGAGGTACTGATGGTCTTGTTTGTCTTACATTTACGTGCCTGTTTCTGGGAGCGTTCACGTTTTACTAGCAAACTATGTAAGGCATTCTGAGGCTGTATCCTGCCCCGTTCCATAACTAGCATTGCGTGTTGTTGGATTGCCTCCAGACACTGTATGGCATGTAGTTCAACCCACAGATTACCCATGGGTTCGATACCCATTCTCACTGTGTGCTGTGGGTGGGGCTGGGGAGAAAGTGCCAGGGGTCTGGGCAGACGCCGATGGACGGCTTGTCACTCGAAGTACCAGCACTGAAGCGCCTGACGTTTCGAGATAACGAGGGCCAGGGCTTCTGGGACTTGTAGTCCTGCAAAATCTTAAAGTTGCCTAAATAGTCTATGGTAAGTCCTTTGCTGTACTAGGTGTGGCACAGGTAGTGGCAGTGCACCCTAACACTGGTCACATGCAAAGTTCACCTGACAATTAAGCTAATCTCAGTACAAATATAACGTGGAGGCACGCGCTGATTTATATTGTCACAGCACGTGTCTTTAAACAGTTTAAATGCAGAGAGAAAACACAATTGTCAACAAAGAGTTAATGTTGTATGCAGCGGTGTCCTAGGTAACAAAGCGCAAATTCAACAGTGCAGTCACCTAATGAGCCCTGAGCTGAGTAAACCACCCACCTCAGTCAACCCAGTCAACAATGCCCTATGAACTGCCTTGACCTCCCCAAATGAAAGCATACTATTGCCGCAAGGAAAGAAATCTATTGGCTTCCAATTCGAGACCTTATAAAATTCAAAACCCTGGCTATTACCCATCAATGCCTTTCTGACTCTGCGCCGCCTTACCTCACATAGACTCTCCCTTACAAAACATAACAGACTTACTCGCACCATCAACAGTCTTAAGCTCTTCTTTCCCAGATTTCAATGTACCAGAGCAGGTGGCTCTAGCTTCCCTGTTATAGAACTCCTTGCTCTGGAACTCCTTGCCACTGGCACTCCCCGCTGATCCCTCCTACAAATCCTTCAGAAAACACCGCAAGACTTGGCTCTTTGACTGAGTTGTCTTTTCACCTCGGACTCTCCACATCTTCTGATTATCTTCTACTTCACACTACCAGTGCCCGGTCTCCCGCAGGGTTGTCGCACTTTATACATGTGGAAATAAATGCAGTATTTCAGAAGAACCACATTTGCAATTCCTGAAATATCCCAAGTCCAAATTGTGAAAAATGGTAAATATGCGTTCCCTTCCCTGTGAAAAGGATGGTAACATCTGCGGGACAGCAGCGGTCCCGCCACTGCTGCCCAGTGGAGAGAAAATGCACATGGCTGCCATTTCTAGCCCTTCTCTGAGGGTGAAAATATAATCATCTCAGATGATCAAATGTTCACCCCATTTGTGACTCAGCCACATCTTTCTGGCCCACAGGTGCAAGAGGAGCACAACCACATTCCTTTATTGACAAGCTAACATGTTTTATAGCATGGGCAAATCATCACACCTCCAACTTGGGGTGGTAGTAAACTTACAGACTATTACTTCTCATTGCCCTGGTTGATTTCCCGGTGGTATTCAAACCCCTCATCTGGTAAAATGTAGAGCTTAAAATCTGCATGAAGTATATACCTATATACTGATAGTGTGTTTAGTGAAAGCAGGAAGTATCAGAAATACTGCCTGGTTCCTGGAATACCGCCCGTGATTTAGCTAGACTCCGTGTTCTCCACTGAAATCCATCTATTATACATCCCCTGCCCTATTGAAAAACACCAGCCACAGGTAGGGTCAGACAAGGGCAGAAAATGGTCTCGGGTACCAATGAAAAAGTGGGCCACAGTTGCAAATGGCAATGAATTCCTTTTGTGACAGACTGTTTGAATAGTTCCCAGGCAGGAGGTTTTTGATACAATGTGATGAAAATTGTGCATTTTAAAGAATATTTATTCAGTAACACTGGTCAAAACTACAAGCCGCATGGTGAAGTAACTTATTAAACTAGCCCACAATGGCCAGAAACGTGGCCCCCGTTGACCCAGAAAATGGGCCCACACTAGCATTTTGCGTGTTTTGGTTCGGGCTGTGCCCTATAGGCCAGTCCAAGCCTGGCCATAGGGGACATAAATGAACCCACTAGCAGAGCAACCACGGCAGACCTACGATCACATGTCAATAGTAGTCCACATCCATGCATTGTCCATACATGCTGAAAAGACATGGTTGCCAACTTCCTCTTTGCCTTCCAACATTCAGGGGCCCAGTCCATGTTTGATTTTCTGCAGTGTTTTGCAGGGATCTAACAGGTATTGGTTCAACTAATTCAGCAGCACTGGGGCCCACCCGGGGGCCATGGTGGAGGACCCCTCTTCCTTGTCACGAAGAAAATGATTATGATGCTGATCGCGCAGAAAATGTTCTGGGCTCTGCAGTTTAATTTCCAATATTTCCAGGGCCGACTCGTCCATAATGGGAGAGGGGGCGTTGACCTACCAGGTCTTGGCCCCCTCTCACCCATTATGGAGGAGCCAGCCCAGTAAAATACGAGCACTCCGTCTGCTGTTTTTTTCAGCTGAGGGAGTGCTCCGCTGTTTCCCTTTCACAGTTACATTTCCCATACCACGCAAGCTCAAGGAGGCATGCAAGGCGAGGGGCGTTAGCTTCCCCAGCCTTGCATGGCTCGTTGGAAATGATGGCTGGGGAACTACACGTCAATATGTGCAAGAGGGTGCTCCTGCGCCTCCTCGCACATACAGACAGAGCAGGCTGGGGTGAGGCTTCTCCGGACCCATGCTCAGGCCCCTACCAGGAAGCTTCCTGGTCATGCTTGCAGGTGGCTGCAATACTGGAACCTCTGGACCCGCGGCAGAAGGTAAGTTTGTTTATGTTCATTTAATTATATGTATGCTTGTGTTGTTAGATGAAAGTATGCTAGTTTGAATGAGAGTGCTTCATGTCTGTATGTTCTGTAAATGTGTGTGTGTGTATGTTTATGTGTATGGATGCGTGTATTCATTTTGGTTGGTTATTAATAACACACTTAATACCCAGAGGTTTATAAGCGTGGATCGGGATCGAACCTGTGTTGCTTTGCATTGCATTGCTTTCAAGGCAAGCACGTTGCCCAAGAGCTATACTCGCAATACCAAATGCTTGCGTTTTGAGTGAGTGCATGATGGATGTTCGTGTGAATGAAAGAGATCGCTTTCTGTGTGCATTTTGTGTAAATGTCTGTGTTTGTATGTTTGTTATTTAAATATGTGTATGGGTGCAGGTATGCTTGTGTTATGAGTGAGAGCATAATGAGTGCTTGTGACTGTGAATGAGACAGTGAGTGCTTGCTGTGTGTATGATGTGTATATGTGTGTTTGTTTGTGCTGGTCCAAGGTGATTTTGATGAGTGGGGGTAGGATGTTTGTACAATCAGCTCTAGATGTTTAGTAAAAAATATGTGTGTGGGTGTGTGTGTGTTTGTGTGTCCATTAAAAAATACCATCCCCGCCACCTGGCCCCCCGGTGCCTGGCATACACACATAACCACATTGATTGTGTGCATGTGTGAGGGACCCAGGGGACAGGCACCACATTTTTTTTTACTGGGCATCTATGATAGATGGCCAGTAAAAAAAAATATGCCTTAACCCAGTGCCCCCCGGTGCCTCGCAATCACACATAATCACATTCATTATTATTTTGATTATGTCTGACTGCAAGGCACTGGCACACCATGGAGCAGGCATGGCTTTTTTACTGTGCATGGTTGATAAAGCAAGCATGATAAGTGTTATTATGTAGCTAGACTTGCATTTTAATGCAGCCAGTCTAGCCATTTCTTAATGAGGCATGACATTTTGTATTGGGCATCTTTGGTAAAACAAGCATAAGTGTTATTATGTAGCTAGACTGGCATTCCAATTGAGCCAGTCTAGTCATTTTCGATAGTGGTATAACATTTGTATTGGGCATCTTTGGTAAAGCAAGCCTGATAAGTGTTGTTATGAACAAAGACTGGCTTTTCTTATTCAAACAGTCTAGCCATTTCTTACTGAGGCATGCCATTTTGTATTGGGCATCTTTAGTAAAATAAGCATAGGTGTTATTGTGTAGCTAATATAGCATTCCAATGCAGCAAGTCTAGTAATTTCTTATTGTGGTATGACATTTTGTATTGGACATCTTTGGTAAAGCAATCATGATAAGTGTTATTATGAAGCAAGACAGGCATTTTCTATGCTTCAAGTCTAGCCATTTCTTACTGGGGCATGACATTTTGTATTGGGCATCTTTGATAAAGCAAGCAGGATCAGTGGTATTATTCTTACACTGGCATGGCATTCTGTATTAGGCACCTTTGGTAAAACAAGCATAAGTGTTATTATGTAGCTAGATTGGCATTTCAGTGCAGCAAGTTCAGTCATTTCTTATTGTAGTATGGCATTTTGTATTAAGCATCATTGTTAAAGCAAGCATGATAAGTGTTATTATGAAGCAAGAGCGTCCATTTATACGCTTAGTCTAGCATTTCTTACTGCAGTATGAAATTTTGTATTGGGCATCTTTGATAATGCAAGCATGATAAGTGTTATTAAGTAGCTCGACTGTTATTTTAGTATAGCCAGTTTGGACATGGTTTCATACTTTGGCATGCATTTTACATGGTAAAGCCTACTGGAGTATGTTCTTATGTGGGGATACTGCGATATATTGGCAGAACAAACATGGACATGTTTTCTTATAGTATCATTCCTGGCATTATGCGCCAAGCAAACATGGGTATATTCTTATATGGTAATAATAGGGTATAATGCTGCAGTTAGCATGGAAATGTATGGGCACGGCCAGTGTGAATGTTTTATACTGGCACATGTTGTGGGAAAAGGCATCATAAAAAGGTGTTGGAGAAATTCCCCTGTGCAATGTTGGTGAGTTGCATCTATTGGATTTTTTTCATGAGTTACCCTACAAAACCCAATTGCAAACTATTTGGCTTTTTACACAATTTTTCCAGAAAGTGTGCTCTAAAATGCACAATTTTCACCAATTATTTTTTTTCAAACTTCTCGCGGATAGAACCCCCACAAACTCCCCTTCAGTGGTGCGTGGCATGTCTGGGACAAATATTTACGCCCCTCCAGTTAAATAATTCACCAGCCGCCACTGAATACTTCTCTCATGTGTCCTGCACATTCAGCCCAAATTAATCTCGGCATCCACCCCACCTGCCCTGGTGCTTCTAATATTGTATTTAATTTGTGTTGGTACATTTGTTCTTAAAAGAGACGGAGACCGAGAAGGAGTCGCACATATGTTCAAGAAGACATCATCAGGCCAGGTCAGGTCATGCAGAGTTCACTTTCACACAGTCGCACTAGCATAGCAGCAGGCACTGGTTCCTCACTTTTTGAGGTGAGCTGCATAACCATAACCAGTTAAGCAGGGCTCGAGGGACCACATCTTGTGGGATGGCAACTGCAGTGATTTCTTGTGAGAAGTATTATATGTTCATCTTGGACTCCTTAAGATCTCTCAAATATTCTAAGAAAAGCGCTGCGGTTAATGGACACCCCTGCTTCACGCCTCGTGCCGTAAGAATCATTGATGATAAAGCTCCTTGTTGGTCTAGTCGCACACGCATGGTGATGTCGGTATAAAGTGCCTTGATGGGAGCTAGAAGATCTGGTGGACAGTCCCAAGCTTCAGGTTTATTCCAGAGGTGGATTCTGTCTAGTTTGTTGAATGCATGGGTTAAATCTATGAAGGCGATAAAGATTCGAGGTCCTCCCTCTAGAACCTTGTTCTTTAGGACATTCATTAAGAAGATGTTTGCTGCCATTCCCATGTTCATTTTAAAACCCGTTTGAAAATGATCAACACATGGAGCTTGATTGGCCCAGGCTTTAAATTTATCTAGCAACAGCATACCAAAGACTTTCCCTATTGAGTCCAATGAAGGAATTGGCCTGTAATTCGTCGGGTCACTCTTATCTCCTTTCTAAAAGATTGGTATGACCAATGCGGATTTCCATGAAGGTGGAATAGATTTTAACTCTGCACATCTTTCAAATATTTTGCTAAGAAGTCTTGACCACTCTTTTCGACAGGATTTCAGGTCAACATTTGTTCCCACGTCTGGTCCTGAGGCTCGAGAGTTTTTCAAGGTTTTGATTCGATCTTTGATCTCTACTTGGTCATCTAGCTTTACCCAATGTGTGATCACTTTGGTTGCAATTGGGGTGATACAGGTGGATGGACACTGAAACAGGTTTTTAAAGAATACTCTCCAAGTTTGCTCACTTATGCAGATTAACATCGAGTTTTCTGCTACTGGTGATGTCGTTTTTAGAAGAGTCCAAAATTCTCGAGCCTTTTGGCCACTTATTGCCGTTAAGATGTTTTCGGCACCTTGTTGATAAAGAGCAAGCCGATGGTTTTTGAGCCAGTTTTTGTAGCTTGTTGTTGCTGCAGCAGCTTTGATAAGTGATGCTGTACCTATTTTTGCTCTCATTTTAATTCTTCTCAGCTCTCGTCTTTTTGTCACTAACTTTTTATCATAAGAGTGGACAGGGGAGTTGCTAGGTCTGGAAAAGATCCGGGGCTAAGCTGATGTCGGAACTGTTGGGACTGGGGGCTAGCTAGTCTTTTGGCTGTAGCTCCTGAGATTCTATCCGGGGCTACAACCAAAAGATCAGGGGCTATAGCCCCCTTAGCCCCCCCCCCTAGCAACGCCCCTGAGAGTGGATGGTCTGCCCATCTTGGAATCTAGATTTGTGAGCACAGACTATTTTGTACACCGTCAAAAGTGGGATGTAGTCGACTAGTTGTAGTTGGTCAATGTAAGATATCCTGTTATATCTGATCTCTAGATCTCTTATTGAGATGGCTTTCAGTTTTAACCTAGTCCCTCGGGAGTTGGTTTTCAGGTTAATGTTCATCTTTAGCATCAGTGGGCCTGATGCGGCCCATGACATAGACAGCGGATTATGATCGCTTGCTGCAGCGCGCGTGACCTTGAAGGCAGTCGTCACTTGTAAAAGGGATCTTGAGACAAATATATAGTCAATAGTGGCTTTGGAGGTGTCTCGCTCCCACGTTGGGGGTCGTTGTGGATCAGGGAACACCTCATCCAAGTTGTGTAAGTCTCTTGACTTCATTAACTGCATCCATAGAGAGACACAATGGAGGGCAGGCATTGAGTTAAGATGGAAATTCGAACCAGAAAGGTGAGAGGCACATAAAGTGTTCAAGTCCGCACATCTCAAAAGGTGTGATGCCAAGTGTACAGCCATGGCCTCATCAACTGCTTCTTCTATCATTCCAATGTAAGATGAGGAATCTGTCAAGGTTGGGTTCCAATATGTGTTTGCAATGGTGATTGTTGTTTGTAAAAATCTATTGTTAGTATGATCTAAGTTTGTCCATTTCGCTTTCACCATCAGAAGAGCTTGGTTGCAGAAGAGTAATTTCTTCCACTAGGATACGGCATCCATGCCTGCACGCTATCAGGAGGCCTGATGAGGGTCGTCCTAGTGGGCCCTTTTTTGCAGGCGCCAAAATTGTTTCCTAACCTTGAAGGGTCGGTTGCTGAGTTAGCCACGTTTCTTGTAAACAAAGAAGATCGTATTCTCCGAGGTTTACATCGCCTGGCATCGTCGGATGAGCGTAGCTTGCTTTGAGAAGCATGTAGATGATGATCCTTCTGCTGCAGAGGTTCTGGAGCAATGAATTGCTATTTCTTTCTTTGTGCTGTTAGACCTTTTGGGAGCCAAGACCACATGCCTTGTGATGAGAGGCCCTTATCTGTTGATTTTGTCATAGTTTGGTTAATGGGCACTTCTTGAGTGATCGATCTCATAATAGGTATGTCATTTACTTGCAGAGTTCTATTCTTAATGTCCAAAGAGATGCTTCTAGCTGGTTCGTTAGATTGTGAGTGACACAATGCTCTTGGAGCTCTGGCTTTGTTAGCTTTTTGATTGAGCTTTGTATTGTTCGTTGGGGCAGAGCTGTTACTCATTTCTAGTGCAAGGCTTTTGGGCTTAGACTCTAAGGCTTTCTGTGTTTTGTGTGATGTATCTCCCAAAGGCGTATGCTATGACTTCCATTGAAATAGACGACGATCGTGGTAGCCACGCTCATAATGTCTTTGGGCATCAGTAGAAGAGCCAGATTTCGAGGAGTCAATAAGTTCATATCCCAGTCTAAGGAGGTCAGGAGCTACGGATCTTAGTGTTCTTTTTACTCTTGAAGATACTCTGTATAAATGTGCTCTTGCTTTCTGGTGCTTGTGACTAGGATCCACTATTAGAAGTTCATCTGATTTAATCTGACGAAGATTTGAAATATAGTCGAAGAGTGATAGCACTGATCTCCGGTTTAGGTTAACTTCATCGTGATTTTCTTTGATTTGTTCCAGTTCAGTGTCCATTTCGCTTGATCACATTTCTTTAGTTTCCCCTTGTATAATTGGGTTCGGGAACTGTAGTGGATGCTTGTGCTCGGTTTTTTTTGTTAATGAAACTTGCAGCGGTTGGTGTTCTAGGGCTTTTTCATTTCTTTATAATTTATGAATTCCTTATAATGGAGTTATCACACACACCTGCCTCCTTCTTTACAATGGACACTTTCTTTGCTATTGACTTAACGCGAACACCTGCAACAGGTGTTCTTGTTTAATTAATTCATGCAGTGGGATAGTCATTCATTCAGTATAGGACACCCTCTCAGGCTGTGAACATTTGTAAATGCTGTTTTATGTTCAAGCTGCTGGACCTCTGTGTCATGGCACGGATGACTCATGATGGTTTTATTGTGTGCGTGCATATGCTATTAGCCCAGCCAAACATATATTCCTGGTGCCTCAGATAATGTAGCACGGTTGCATTTTAATGCCAGATGGCATCTGTCATGTGGCACTGCCCTAAGTCACAGTCGCAGTTATGCCTTAAACCTAGCACTTGCAAATTGCTGGCTGCATTACCACTGTTTGTTGCCTTTATTATTTATTTATTGTCATTTATCTGTTTCTCCTCTGCTTCGCACTTTACACTTCTCCCTCCTTCCATGCACCTTCCCCTCCCCCTCTCCCATGCACTTGCGCGTTCTCAATGTCACTGGGCCTAGTAAGATCGCTGTTTTGTTCTCCCCTGTTCCCCTCCCTTGCCTGGTCGCGCTCTGAAACGCTAGTGTACGAGCGCGATAGAAATCAAATATCAATCAATCAATCAACAGATCTGTGTGTTTGCAACCTTTTAAAAAGTCTGCTAGCTTGGAAAGTGCAGCTTCTGTCATCATTCTTCAGGTTTATCTTTTGTATAAAGAGGATGTAATGGCGTCTCATCACTTCGGCCCAGAACATATTTGGGAATCTGGCCCGCAGGACTTCCAGCTGAGTCTGAGTGCCAGAGCAACTTCTTGTCGTATTCATTCACAGGCTTATTGGGAAGCCAGGCATCAGACCCAAAAGCGGAGTGGATATCTGTTTACAAGAATTGTATTGAGCTCAGGGTAAAGTCGTGTGAGGCAGGCTCTCTACTGTTATCCCTTCATAGAGAGTCTAGTAAGAAGTGGAGAACATGAAAGTAGGGTTTGCCGAGGAGCAATATTGTGGGAGATGGAGCCTCGAATTTTACACTGAACAATAGACGGGAAAGAATGCTTTGTCTTAGATTGGAGGAGAGGGGAGTTTGAAAAGGCTGCCTTGGTTAATGGATTTGGAAGAGGAGTTTGAGGCATGAAATGAGTTTGAGTTATGTTTAAAGAAACTCTGTTTACGTTATGATACCAATCCGACGCAGTTTCTTCCAAAGCTGGTTAATTCCAGTCATATTTTTTCGATGTCGCTCTCTATCCCCCCCTCTTCCCTTTGCATTTAAGTGAGGAATACCACCCCTACACACCCACTTACCACTAATTCCAGTTATCCCCCCTTTTCCAGCCTTTATTTTTTGTGTCCTTTGGAATGGCATTTCATAATCCTATCTGGAAATCAGGGAGTTGTGCTCTTTTTTCTTTTAATCAATTCGAAGACCCAAGACACTACTGAAGAAGGATCCAGTGATTATATCACTGCCCCGCATCACCTAGCCAGTGAGGGGCACGCAAAGCGCAAATATCGTAGAATTACGGCAAATCCCACCTTAGATGAGATCGAATCAATCATTCTCTGAAGCCGGTGAAAGTAATTAAAAGTGAGTCAGATAAGATCAGGAGAAATCTGCTAGTGGTCAAAAAAGAGGATAAACACAGACACCACAAATCTATAGGAGGAAGTTTGACCGGAGATATTATAGCTGTTAAGGTCAAAGCAATATGGCAAATTTGAAGGAATGTCCCCAATTGTATTTATTTATTGGATTTTTAGAGAGTGAAAGCCTTGGACATAGACATGTGTAAGTGCTCCCACGGCAAAGGCAAGGGTCGGGGGGTGATTAAATAGAGTGCACTGGTGCAAACATGCAGAAAGATTAGGAGGAACGGCACATGCTGCCGGGGTCTGACATGGATCCTGGAGTCAGGGGATGAGCTAATAAAGTGCACTAGTGCAAACACCCAGAAAGATCAGGAGAAACGTCACATGCTGCTGGGATCTGAAATGGATCTTGGAGTAAGGGGATGAGCAAATAAAGTGCACTAGTGCAAACATGCAGAAAGATCAGGAGGAACGGCAAATGCTGCCGGGATCTGACATGGATCCTGGAGTCAGGGGATGAGCTAATAATGTGCACTAGTGCAAACATGCAGAAAGATCAGAAGTAATGGCACATGCTGCCCGGATCTGACATGGATCCTGGAGTCAGGGGATGAGCAAATAGAGTGCACTAGAGCAAACATTCAGAAAGTTCAGGAGGAACGGCAAATGCTGCCGGGATCTGACATGGATCCTGGAGTCAGGGGATGAGCAAATAGAGTGCACTAGTGCAAACATGCAGAAAGAGCAGGAGGAACGGCAAATGCTGCCGGGATCTGACATGGATCCTGGAGTCAGGGGATGAGCAAATAGAGTGCACTAGTGCAAACATGCAGAAAGAGCAGGAGGAACAGCACATGCTGCCGGGATCTGACATGGATCCTGGAGTCAGGGGATGAGTAAATAGAGTGCACTAGTGCAAACACCCAGAAAGATCGGGAGGAACGGCACATGCTGCCGGGATCTGACATGGATCCCGGAGTCAGGGGATGAGCAAATAGAGTGCACTAGTGCGAACACCCAGAAAGATCGGGAGGAACGGCAAATGCTGCCGGGATCTGACATGGATCCTGGAGTCAGGGGATGAGCAAATAGAGTGCACTAGTGCAAACATGCAGAAAGAGCAGGTGGAACAGCACATGCTGCCGGGATCTGACATGGATCCTGGAGTCAGGGGATGAGTAAATAGAGTGCACTAGTGCAAACACCCAGAAAGATCGGGAGGAACGGCACATGCTGCCGGGATCTGACATGGATCCCGGAGTCAGGGGATGAGCAAATAGAGTGCACTAGTGCGAACACCCAGAAAGATCGGGAGGAACGGCACATGCTGCCGGGATCTGACATGGATCCTGGAGTCAGGGGATGAGCAAATAGAGTGCACTGGTGCACACATGCAGAAATATGGGTCCTGGAGTGAGGGGATGAGCAAATAGGGTGCACTGGTGCAAACATGCAGAAATATCAGGAGAAATGGCACATGCTGCTGGGATCTGACATGGATCCTGGAGTCAGGGGATGAGCAAATAGAGTGCACTGGTGCAAACATGCAGAAAGATCAGGAGGAACGGCACATGCTGCCGGGATCTGACATGGATCCTGGAGTCAGGGGATGAGCAAATAGAGTGCACTGGTGCAAACATGCAGAAAGATTAGGAGGAACGGCACATGCTGCCGGGATCTGACATGGATCCTGGAGTCAGGGGATGAGCAAATAAAGTGCACTAGAGCAAACATTCAGAAAGTTCAGGAGGAACGGCAAATGCTGCCGGGATCTGACATGGATCCTGGAGTCAGGGGATGAGCAAATAGAGTGCACTAGTGCAAACATGCAGAAAGAGCAGGAGGAACAGCACATGCTGCCGGGATCTGACATGGATCCTGGAGTCAGGGGATGAGTAAATAGAGTGCACTAGTGCAAACACCCAGAAAGATCGGGAGGAACGGCACATGCTGCCGGGATCTGACATGGATCCCGGAGTCAGGGGATGAGCAAATAGAGTGCACTAGTGCGAACACCCAGAAAGATCGGGAGGAACGGCACATGCTGCCGGGATCTGACATGGATCCTGGAGTCAGGGGATGAGCAAATAGAGTGCAATAGTGCAAACATGCAGAAAGTTCAGGAGGAACGGCAAATGCTGCTGGGATCTGACATGGATCCTGGAGTCAGGGGATGAGCAAATAAAGTGCACTAGTGCAAACATGCAGAAAGTTCAGGAGGAACGGCAAATGCTGACGGGATCTGACATGGATCCTGGCGTCAGGGGATGAGCAAATAGAGTGCACTAGTGCAAACATGCAGAAAGAGCAGGAGGAACAGCACATGGTGCCGGGATCTGACATGGATCCTGGAGTCAGGGGATGAGCAAATAGAGTGCACTAGTGCAAACACCCAGAAAGATCGGGAGGAACGGCACATGCTGCCGGGATCTGACATGGATCCTGGAGTCAGGGGATGAGCAAATAGAGTGCAATAGTGCACACATGCAGAACGATAAGGAGGAAAGGCACATGCTTCTGGGATCTGACATGGATCCTGGAGTCAGGGGATGAGCAAATAGAGTGCACTAGTGCAAACATTCAGAAATATCAGGAGGAACGGCACATGCTGCTGGGATCTGACATGGATCCTGGAGTCAGGGGATGAGCAAATAGAGTGCACTAGTGCAAACATGCAGAAAGATCAGAAGGAATGGCACATGCTGCCCAGATCTGACATAGATTCTGGAGTCAGGGGATGAGCAAATAGAGTGCACTGGTGCAAACATGCAGAAATATCAGGAGGAACGGCACATACTGCCGGGATCTGACATGGATCCTGGAGTCAGGGGATGAGCAAATAGAGTGCACTGGTGCAAACATGCAGAAATATCAGGAGAAATGGCACATGCTGCCGGGATCTGACATGGATCCTGGAGTCAGGTGATGAGCAAATAGAGTGCAATAGTGCACACATGCAGAAAGATAAGGAGGAAAGGCACATGCTTCTGGGATCTGACATGGATCCTGGAGTCAGGGGATGAGGAAATAGAGTGCACTAATGCAAACATGCAGAAAGATCAGGAGGAACGGCACATGCTGCCGGGATCTGACATGGATCCTGGAGTCAGGGGATGAGCAAATAGAGTGCACTGGTGCAAACATGCAGAAAGATTAGGAGGAACGGCACATGCTGCCGGGATCTGACATGGAACCTGGAGTCAGGGGATGAGCAAATAAAGTGCACTAGAGCAAACATTCAGAAAGTTCAGGAGGAACGGCAAATGCTGCCGGGATCTGACATGGATCCTGGATTGAGGGGATGAGCAAATAGAGTGCACTAGTACAAACATGCAGAAAGATCAGGAGAAAGGGCACATGCTGCCGGGATCTGACGTGGATCCTGGAGTGAGGGGATGAGCAAATAGAGTGCACTAGTGCAAACATGCAGAAAGAGCAGGAGGAACGGCACATGCTTCCGGGATCTGACATGGGGGTCTTTGGGATTGTATGCGAGTAGCCCTCTGAAGTACCCCCTGTTCTTGACTCCATCCTGCAGGCATCTAGAAAGTGGCCTCCGACTTCACCTGTGAAGGTCCCCTACCACAACCTCACCCCCTTTTTGACCTGCTTTTGTTTTTCTTGACCCCTTCCTGCCAAGATCTGGGAACCAGTCATCGGGTTCAGTGCTGAAAGAACCCTGACGACCTTTGGCAGCATTTATTTTCTGCCTGGATTTTGAATGCAATTTAGCGCTTTTTAACACACCAACTAAAAAGAAAAATAATTAAAAGTGATTGCACTCATCCTATTTCAAAGTTTACCTCACCTAAATGCAATTTATAAGCGAACGTATGATCAGAAAACAGGTGCAAGTCATCAGTGAACTGAATACTAATGCTATGCACAATACATGTAAACTAATTCAGCATATGCCTCATTCAGATATGTTTGTGGAACACCAAAAACAGTCATAAATTACCCCCAGTAATGGCATTAAATACTCCACGTCATAATTTGCTAACCATATGTGCACGGCCTTTTCGAAGCACCAAACTAGCATATATGGAACTTAACTTCTAAGAGGTTTTCCTGAGCGAGCAACTATTTGGAGTAGAGAAACTTCACAAATAACGTTTAGACTAACAATTCCCCCTCTTAAACACTGCCAGGCACTGTATTTAACTTTCTTACTATCAATCCCCATTTTTATTGTATCATATGTTACTGTTTGGATTTTAGCATGAAGCCTGCTGCTGGCAACAGAGAAAATTCACACCGTTTTGTGACACTTTGCCAACTTCATATAAGTGCTCAATTATCACTTTAATGCATCTTAATAAAAACCCATAGCGCCAATCAAAGCAATAAAATCCGCAATGGCAGATTTCACACAACAAATACGCGAACAAAACACCAATGTGTATTTATCTATTGCATATTTTATTATATTTATGAGGCGCAAAGTTGTGCATAAGTGGGCAACACAAGCAGTTGGCGTCATCGAGTAACAGATTGATTTACAGTAGGAGAGAGAGATTAGAGAGCAGAATTTGATCCAGTCGGTGAAAGGGAGGATTACATTGAGAACATGAATGAGGACACTACAGACTGACAATATATACATTATTTACAATTATTCATAGTCCTATGTCCTGGAGGGAGAGGTTGAGGATTAGTGGGAGGGGGGCATGGGGTCATACTGAGTTTCCGGTGTCTCCGTCCTGCCTAGGTGGAGATTAACAGCTGTTTTGAAGGCCTGGACCGTTACAAGAGTCTTAATATCAGGGATGGTAGGGGGAGGCGTTCCGATGGTAGAGAGCAAGAAAGGCGAAGGAGCGGAAGGACACAGGGGGCATTGAGATGACAGATTGAGCAGGGTTTGGGAACACAGAGAGAGAAATGGGAGTAAAGGGATAATGAGTTAACCAGGTTGGTGGCGGATGGGGGGAAGGGGTGGGCGGCTGGCCAAGAATAGATTTGAATCGATATCATATTATTTTGAATATGGCCGTGGGTTTGTGGAAAGTGAAGTTGCTGCTAGGAGTTGCGAGAGGAGTACAGGAGGTTGGAGAGATTTCAGGCAGCCCAGTTTAGTATTATGTCAAAGCAGATAAAAGAGAACAGGCCCTGGGAGAGGCAAGAACTGCTTATAAATTGGCTGAGCAGGGGAATGGGAATCGAGGTTTTATGATAGTGGTACGTGAGATGCGGGCAACCTTATATATGGTTAATATGTCGTTCCTGGCAGCTGTGGCAGTGTATGTAATACATTGCTGAAGTTTTAGTTCACTGTCAAAGACGAGTACAGTTTTGCAGGTCTTGCTTAATGGGGTGAGGTGGCCAGGGGAAAAAGATAGTGGAGCAGGTAGAAGGGGCTGGGTTCTGGGTGTTTGATGGCTTCCTTCTCAGAAGATTGAGAATTAGGAGGCGAAAGTGTATCCAGTGATCGAAGGTAGACAGACAGATAACTAGGCGTGAAGTTAGGAGTAAAGAAAAGAAAGTAGAAGATGTGTGTGCCGTTGGCAAACATGTGGTAGAAGAAGCCAAAGGATTATCTCCTCCAAGAGAGCAAGAGTAGAGTGTGCAGGAAAGTGGAGCCCTCACTGCAAGGGATCTTGTGTTCCATTCAAAGGAGAAGGATTGGTCAGATCTCTAGGGGGGATCCGGTCAAAGGCTGAGTAATGGATCCTGCTGTCGGAGAGCTGGCATGGTTAGTCGGGATAGTTGACAGTGTCAATGGCAGCGAAGTGGTCGAAGAGGACACCAATTGAGGAGAGTTTGGATTAGTGAGGGATGGTGAAGTCAGGAGTGTGGGCGAGCTCTATTCACTTTGAACATTTGGTGTGGACCCATCTTCGAGGGGATGGCACATTTCAATGATCTCCTGGTAGTTAATAATATTTAAACATGACATACTCTAGGATTTTAGGATAGTGTGGTATGCTGGTTACCTGGGAGGTTTTGTGGATCACCGCAGAGTTTCTTTCAGGTGGGGAGGGCAGTATCTACTTAATAACACACAGGGAATGTTACAGAGGCAAGTGTGATGTTGGGAAGATGGGAGAGGTAGGAGGGGGTTAAAAGAATGTCTGTGGTGTGAATGGGTCCACAAGAGCACACAACAGGTTGCAATTCAAGAAGGGGGGTGTCTATTCAGTAAGGGTAGATCGGGTGGAGTTAGTGAGTGGTGGGAAGGAGTCGGAGGGGACTAATAGGAAGGTGGCCAAAGTATCCCTGATTTGGCATATTGTGGAGCAGGAGTAAAAGGCAGCTTTGTAGAGTGGGAGCATGGGAGGGCACAGCTTGGATGGTAGAGAATAGTTTTCATGGGTGTGAGTGGAGAGATGAGATGAAGTTAGGAAAGTAGCTGGACTTTTCTTAAACCAGGGTAGCATCGACCCCGCAAAGGAATTCTATGGAGGCCAGATCTTATGGCACTGCCAAACATGGAGTCTAATGTTTGCCCTTAGCTGATGGATTGAAGCGCTTAGTGTGTGGGTAGTCTGTATGAATGACTGAACAGGATAGTGAAGCTCAAAAGGAGAGTGTGGGGTGCATTTAGAAATGTACACTTATCAATATGTCTCTTAGGATCCAAGAGAGTGATATTAGACAAACATTTGTGTAACTTTACAATTCACTTAAGGATGTCTCTCGAAATCAAAAAGAAAACGTGTATACAGGGGTCTGCAAACTTTGGCTCTCCAGATGTTTTGCACTACAACTCCCACCAGCCGTAGCCAGCATAGTCAATGGTGTGGGTTAATTGGAGTCGTAGTCCAAAACATCTGGAGAGACGCAGGTTTCAGACCCATGATTAGGATAAGGTGTCACATTTTCACTGATTCCTTGAAGCAAACAAACTTAGAACATTGTTAAAAGAGTATGCCCATCGCACATAAATTAGATGTTTTTCTTGAAAGTGGTGAGTGAGCACCACTAGAGGCAAATATTTGTAATGGTGGGCTAATGCATTCAAGCATTCCTGAAGGCAGATCTCATTAGCTTTACACGTTCAGAGCACTCTTTTAGTATGTCACTCTCAGAGATGGAAGTGTAATATAAATCATTGGTACGCCTACCACTAGTAGCTTTAGCTCAAAGGCTCAGGAAAAGCATCCTTGATGCCTTGTCTTTCTCCTGAACCACATATATAATCGGCTCAGGCCAGACATTCAAGCACTGCCAGTCTCCCAAGTCACAGCTAGGCAGCCACACACACAGCGTCCGTGGCTCTGCAGGTCGTTAAGGTGCTCAGGTTGCAAACTCATTTCTTTTATCAGTTGCAGGCGTCTTTCATATGCATGATGGAACATTTCCAACTCAAAGAGCTTGCAAAGCACCTGTTACCTTGCAAAGCACCCATTTAAAGATGTGTTCATAGCCATGATGTCTACCATATTGACATGCAAAACATAACTTGCTTTAAGTCACTAATCAAATGTTCTTAACATCATGAATAACAATGTGCTTGAAGTGTGTTACAAATAATCTTTCCTTGCTTATTACACAACTTTTTTTATTACGTGTCTTACATCACTGAAAGTATTGGGTGTAACTAGATTTATCAGTTTGGGATTATCTTGCATTCTGGGACTTATAGTTTACCATTCAGGATGTGAAAAGCCACAATGATATTCTTTTGTCTTAACATGTTGCTATAAGGATTTACAAGTTGTCATGTGGTTCTATTATGCAATTTGTTTTTTTTTAAAGTAAACTCTATGAGCGATTATTATTGTAGACCTTGAAATCCAACTATTTGAGCCAAAATGTGCGATCCTTGCCACCGTCATTCCCCCTCCCCCTCATCTTGACATCCCCACCACCCCTCCTCCAACCATCCAACTCCCTTCTTTTTTTGGAGGCAGCCAGAGTACCACTAGTTCCTTTTTTTCCACTTCCACCCCTGACCACTTGGCTGGGTGACTGCAAGCACAGGAACACAGAAGGAATGGACACAGCGGAGAGTGTATTCCTCTGTTTGCAAAGTGTTCACACACACTCAAACTGTGAATGCAGTAGACTATAGAGGGCCTGTCAATGTGGGACTGCAGACTATATTAGTAAACCTTTGGTATTTTTGGCTTATCACACTGGGAATATACTGCTGTTTGTCAAACTATGATTTCATAAACTGGTGCATAGTGGTGTTGTTAAATTGGGAGTCTACTGGGATTGTCAATCTGGGTGTATTCCAAATTGTGGATTTACTGGGATTGTGCAAACTGGCAATATATTGGGGTGTTTGAAAATCCAGTGTGTTCACTTGACAAGGCAGTTCAAACTAGCAATATACAGGGAGTCTGAAGTGTAAAATGTGATTATACCAGGCCATCTAACTGCAGTCATCATGGGTCAGTCAAACTAGGAGTACTCAAGTCGCGCCAAAGTAAGATTTTACAAAATATGTGCATAGGTTGTAAAACTGTGATGACAATACCCATGTACAAGCTGCAGTGTACTTGGGTTGTCAATCCGGAAGCATAGTGTGGTTATCAAACTGAGCATCCTGTACTGGTTATTCTGGGAATATAGTGACATTGTGGAAACTCGGAATGTCAATATGCGATTACATTGAGATTGTGCAGGTTGTACCTTATCAGAATTATACAAACTAGGACTGTTTTTTGAACTGTGAGCGTCAAATATGGCTGGGTTTGTAAAACCTTTAGGTTCATGAGTTTCTGAAGCTGGAAGCTTTCGGGGAATGTTATGTCACGTCATCATGCCGATTCATGATCTCCTGATGCCATGTCATGAAGTGATGTCACGTGAAGATGCCATGTCATGATATATCGGACGTCATTCAGGTAGCAGTGGGATAGCAGGAGGATAGAAGTCACACTGCAGTTGAGCAGCAGTCACGTTTAGGAAAGTACAGAAGACCCTGTGTTTCAGAGAGTCCCTCCCCAAGCACCAGCGACCATAAAAAACCTATACCTGCGCATACCTCCTTAGACCACTGTCAAATGTGTCATCGCTCTTGCAAACCTATTTACATATTTTCAGTGCTCCAGATATGCACCACATATATAACATAATTACATACATGGGTGTGTTAAACATATGGTATACAAAGAAATGGGCGTATGTCAAACTGGGAGTATACTATATTTAATTATTTGAATTTTTGTTACACGCCACATGCCCATGGGTCTTAGGGAGCACCTAAAGCATAGACAAGACACCAGTAGCAGCGGGAAAGTCAGGAGGTGGAGATGCTACGTGAAAATGAGTTCACCTGGTTTAAGGTTGAACAGGTGGGTCTTGGTCATTCTTTGGAACTCTTTTAGAGTGTTTGCTATTCTCAGTCCCAGGCTGCAGGAGCCTGGACATCGAAGCTGATGCCGCCATATCTGACCAGCTTAAACCTAGGTTGTATCAGCTTGAACTGGTCTTGAGACCGTAAATTACGGTTAGGTCGGCTAACATTGATGCGGTCTGTGAGATATTTGGGCGCCTCATTGTTCCAGCATTTGTAAGCAAGGGTTAGGGACTTGTGTGCAATTCTGTGCTTTAAAGGGAGCCAATGAAGGTCCCTCCTGGCGTTGGTTATATGGCCTTGTCGCGAGAGATTGTGAATCGCACAAACTGCCACGTTTTGGGTAACTTGGAGTGCTTTGATGTTGGCTTTGGAAGTGCCAAGCAGTAGACTGTTGCAGTTGCCCAAACGGGAGTACATCAAGGCTATGGCTAGCAGCGACCTGCTGCTAAAGGAAATGCAGGGGCGAATATGCTTGAGCAGTTTGTTGATGTACCCCCAGGTGGCCCGAATGCGTGCAACTTGTCGTCTCATTGTGAGCTCAACATCAAGAAGGACGCCCAGTGTCTTCACGCTCTTGGCCACTGTAATTCTGCTGCTGGCAAAGATGAAACACTTGCATTCGGAGGAAAGTTTTTTTCAGTCTTGCCCCTGAGGTGACAATCTTGAGCTCTGCATTGTTTGCATTGTGGGCAAGCGAGTTAGCTACAATCCACACCTGGACTGCCTTATAGATGGAGTTAATGGCAAAGGAATCCTGTGCGTAAATGCCTGAGAGCTCAAGGATGGCCTGGGTGTCGTTGACGTAGTTGGTATATTGCATACTCAGGTCATCCAGGAGGATGAGGAGAGGCGTGATGTAAATATTGAATAGGGAGGGAGAGATACATGACCCCTGTGGGACACCACAGGTTATGTCAGCTGGAGAAGACCTTGCATCATCAGTTGCTACTCTAGCATTCCGGGGCCCCAGGAAGGATGAAATCTACTGTGCTGCCACGCTAGAACATGCAGCCTGGCAGTTTAATCCGGTCACAAACAAAGAGTGGGAGACCAGATCAAAGGCCGCTGAGAGATCCAGAAGCATGAGAGGAGATGGCTGATCCCTGTCTACAATGCTGGTAAGGTTGGACTTGAGGTCCAACATGGCGGTCTCAGTGCTACACTTGGCTCTAAAGCCCGACTGCCATGGGCCAAGGATATTATTGCATTCAATAACTTCCTGGAGCTGGGTATATGCCACACAGTCCATGATCTTCAGCAGGAAAGGCATGTTTGTTCTTGGTCTGTAGTTTTTGGCTAATGGGTCTAGGTGCTCTTTTTCAGTAAGGGCATAATCCACGCTTCCTTGAGTGATAGCGGGACACTGCCTTCCTTAAATGAGAGATTAACCAATTTAGTAATCCATCAGCCTAATACATCAAGACAGCATTTGAAGATACTAGAAGGGCAGCTATTGTCAAGACAGGAGGTAAAGTTCATGTCTGATATTATCTTCCTTATTTCGGTTTGAGTGGACTGTTTGAATTCAAATTTGGTGGAAAGCTTCTTGTCTTGAGGGATGGGGAAGCCGTAAGAGGGAATGTGAGAATTCCCTGTATTTATGAGAGCCCCTTTTTGGGCAAGGATTGCCTGTTGGTGTCCTATGATTTTAGAGGCGAGTTTGTCATGAATATCCTGACACCAAACTGAATCTCTGTGTGGACCCAATTTCCTGGCAGATTCCGATAGAGCAAAAGGACCATCCCCACATTTGAACTAAATGCTGTAAACCTCTAAATTACAATACTAGCAATAACCCCACCTAAAAAAAAAAAGTATAAATTAAATTGAATCAAATCATGTTTAATTATCATTGAAGACCATATAAAAAATATTGGTGGGTCACTATATCAAAAATCTAAAACCAAAGATGAAAAAAACACAAATCAGAGACATACAATAAACACAAATGTACATAACATAAAGCACACCCAAACGGAGAAGCCGACAAATTAAGCACATAGCTCTCAAGTTTGATTTGTGTTATTTTTCCTCTTTGGTCTTAGATTTTTGATATAGTGATCCACCAATATTTTTGAATTTTAAAATGCGTCATCTAAGTATTGACAGCAAACAAATATGTGCATTGTTTTCACCTCTCTATTACAATGATTATTATGTTATTAAATGGCATGGGCCACCTCTGCTTGCTAAACCAAACAGTGCAGTGGGGATATAGTGAGCACTGGAATCTCTGTGTATGCTATTAAGGACCCGCACAGTTGCTTACCTGAAGTTCTGCTTAGCAGTACCAAGTCGTGTTCATGTTCGGCACTTTTGAGTGATGTACAATCGCTCTAACTTATTTACTTATAGGCTCCATCATCTCATAGGGCTGAGCATCACGTGAGCTTTTTTCTGTCTAACGTATTTGTAAATTTCAACAACGAATTGTGTTCATTCATTCATTCGCAGAATGCCATACATTCTCTTTTGCCACCATTGAATATCATAAATAAGTCATCGATATACCTCTTCCAAACCTCTACTTGACCCCAGACAGGGTTGATATCAGAATATATGTACGTGTACGTTCAAATGCAGCTACATATATATTCACTATGCAATGGGCAAAGGTGGCCCCCATGGCAGTCCCCCGATATTTGGTTGAAGAAAGTATGTTTGTACATAAAAAGGTTTCTTGTAAGGCAATCTCGGCAAGCTGAAGGATAAATGTTTTTTTTTACTTCAACATTGGTCTCCCCGCCTAGTAAGAGGTGTTGAATGGCTAGCAAGGTAGCCTCCTGTGGGAATTTTGTGTATAGTGTTTCAATGCCAAGTGTAACAAGAATCTGTTCATACTGTCAGTGAGGTTGTGTCTTCAATAAATTCAGAATTGCCTTGGAGTGTTTAACATACAACTGTATTTTGGTAAATTCGTCCTGTATAAAGAAATCCACATGTTTTGATAATGGTTCATGGAGAGAGCCGATGCCAGAGGTTATTGAACTTCCCAGTGGAGGTGAAATGCCTTTATACATTTTTGGCAAAGGATAAAAGGTGGGCATTGTGGGAAATGTCAGTGAAAGAAATGTAGCCTCTTTGGGGCTAACATAGCCTTCTGATGCAGTGCCTTCAATGATTGCTGAAATTACCATTTGTAGTTGTTTAGTAGGATCTGTGGCTAATCAACGATAGCTGGAATGATCGTTTAAGAGTGTCTGGTCCATGTTGTTGTAATCAGTTTAATTCATAATAACGGTGGCTTCCCCTTTGTCTGCCGGTTTTGTCACTATTTCATTGTTGTTTTTTAAGGAGTTCTATGCTTGTTTTTCTTCTTGTGTATGGTTGTAATGTACAAAAAGGACTTTTTTTTCCAATTCTTCATGTTTTCAAAAAATGGTATTTTCAAAGGTTATTGACTCAGGTGTAATACTTTGTGATGGAGGTAAAACCGTGATGGTATATTTTATCATGCTGTGTCAGTATATCTATCATCCTCTTGTTCTGCAAAGTATTGCCCTGCTTTGGGTGATCCGTGGTGAGTCGTTCTGCCATCGGCCTCTCCGTCTCCCACATTGGCGTAAAAAAGTTTCAGAAAGATTTTGCATCTCAGCCTGTCTTGTGTCTCCAAAGTGTACCTGTCATTGCGGGTAGCTCTGGTCTGTTCGACCACTGGATGGACCAGCTCTCCCTTCCACTTCGGAACTAGTGCTTGAAAATATCCAGTTGCCAGGGCGAGGTCTATTGCAGGAGCTGCTGTTTTGTTTGAGTTCTTTTAGATTGCACAGAACTTAAGCCACATTGTGTGTCTTGTTGGTAACACTCCTCTGTTGTATAAGGGTACATTTTGGGGTGTGAGAACGTGGCTATATCTTTTTTAATGTAACTTTTTTTTAAATGGGATTACATTCACAAAATGATTACATTGTTTTACCTAGTTCTGCAGTCTTTTGGTGTACTTCTCTAATATTATTTGTCTCATTATTTTATTTTGTTTCGCTTGAATCTCTTGCATCATTGTTTCAGGTACTGCTTGGCCGTATTGATAATTAGTATAAGCCAATCTTGTGTGTACATTTGTTGGCTATAAAACTCCAGTCTTTACGAAATGGTATGTTGTCACGAAAAATAAGGGGCTCAATATGAATAATCAGATTGCTTGCTGCCATGTGTGTTCTCAGATATTCTGTCATCAGTGCTCTGAAGGGCTGAGTCTGAATTAAATTGTTCCTAAGTATTTCTAATTCATTCCAGTCTTCATTATCTGTTCCTGGGTGTATGCCAGGCATAGTACCCAAAATTGAGGGATGGACTAGAATCCCTTCAACTAATTCTTCTGCGAATGTCAGATTTTGCCCTGCCATTATGCTTACACGCAAAGTAGGTCACTTACCGGGTCTGGGCCCTCTCTCCTGGTAGAGCCTCTTTATAAATTATCTTAATTACTTATTTCGGAGTCTATACATTTCTTAATTGTGCCAATAACAAGGTCCCCCAGAATGTGTGGGGGGATATTGTCTAATCCCAACAATGAGAGCTTGTCAAAAGGAAGGATCACACTTGAGAAGGAACAAAATTGTTTTTCGTCTCTCAGTATCTGGAATTGTTCCACCAGAGTGGCATAATACCACACAAAAGGAACATTTCAATTAGTTAATCACCAACCTGCTGTTGTTCCATCTGTCCCTCAGGAACAACTAAGCTGTACCTATTGCTACGGAAACCATCCCTAGGGCAGCGGCGGCGCTGTGCCACCTGCCCAATAGGGATAGTTAAATAAACACTGGTGAGATCTAAATCCATTATAACGAGTGTTTAAAATGAAAATAAATACCGAAAGCAAGGATTTCACATGTTCTGAGTAGTGTTTTCACTATATGTGAATAATGTGCAATTAATACAGTGTTCACTCATTTTCAAAGATACAGTTCATGAATCTATCTAAAACTCAAATCAGAACATCCCTCTTCTTCGTCCCAGTACTTTTGTCGATCTCTATCTGAGCATTATTGTTTTTTAAGTTCATATTTATAGGTGGTCCTTTGAAGGACATTTGAGTTTACAATGTTTAAGGTATATTTTTCAGAAGTGAAGTAGGAAGGATTTAATGTTCTGTAGGTCACAGAATCCCACTATCACCACGTCACTCTTTCTTGTTTCAGTGCCACACTACCACCAACTCACTCTTCCACTTCACAGTCGCCTAGTAACCACACCTTGTTCTTCCTCATCACAGCACCCTACTACCCTATCTCACTATTCCTCAACATAGGTCCTAACAATTCCACCTCACTATTGTTTGTTACAGTCCTCAACTACACCACGTTGGTTTCCTCATCACAGTCTCTCCCCAACCCCACCTCTCCTTTCCTCCTCACAGTACTCCATTACTAATTCCATCTTATGAGGTGGACACAGAAAACATGAAATACTTGATGAACCCGATGTTGTTTACCTCAAAAACAGATATTGATAACAAATAATATGACTTTAGGTATGTTATCAGAAACAAATAGTGATTTACAGGTGGTGGAGGTATAGCATAACAAAACCCTTGAAATTCAGTGAAAAATGTTTAGTTAAGGAACAGTTAAGGTGAATAAGTTCAGATCAAGAAAACCATTGAATTTCAGAGAAAGAATGCAATGAATGCGACGTTAATGTGAAACAATTTAATGCAGCGAAAACCCTGAAGTTCAGTGAAAAAGCTTTAGTTGAGGTGACCTTAAGGAGCTGATTTAATGCAACAAAACCCCAGAAATTTGGAAGGCACGCCACCTTAACTATGATGCCCACATTGCACAGCCGCTAAACACACTGAAAAGAGGGAAATGGCAAAAGAGACTAAAGGTCTAATTCCCAAAAGTGTTTTATGATGGCAAAACCCCATTGGAAAACGCTTTGTGAATTAGGCCCTGAGTGTGACCGAAATAAAGCGGATCGGGGAAGCAAGAAATGTGATGAGAGGTAAACATGGAGACAGTGGGAAAGGATCAGGATGGACAGTGGTGGACTAGCCTACAGAGCGGTCTGGAGAGTTCACAGTGGCCTCTGCAATCATGAGCCTGTTTTGAGTGGGTATCCTGCTTTTTTGCTTTCTTTTCCACTCTATCATGCTCCCACCCTCTTCCTCGTCATCCTCGTTCTTCCATCGCTCTGCACCCGAAACATCCCTTTTCATGGAATGCAATTGTTCTAAAGCTTCCAGTATGTTATTCCCCGCTCATAAACATATCAAACAATTGGAATATAACATTAATTGACTACTTTTTAATCCCTATATTGGGGCAAAAGTGCTTTCAAATTCACTATTTGGACCCACATTTTCAAAATATTATTGTGGGGTGGACCACCCCATCCCTTTCTCAGAGGGGTTGTTGGCCTTGCTCACACTGTGTAATATGGGGCCATTTTTGGTTTTCCGTCCACCCCAGGGTATGGGGAGGTTAGACAGAAGCAAAGCAGCAAGGACAAAACCCAATTCAGTAGGAGAAAAAAGGAGCATTAAAGTGAATGAGCAAATGCAAGGAAAAGTGTGGGAAGGGATGTGAGTCGATGTGGAGAGGAGAGTAAGTCACATATAGAGGGAGGAAAAAGTGATTGTGACAAAAAGTGTTTGTGTGGGTGCATGGGACAGGACAACAAAGAAAGCATGAGGTTGGGGAATCCCAGCAAGAGCTGCTAGAATCCCACAGTGAGAATGAGAATGCACAGAGAGAGAGAGAGAGAGAGAGAGAACGCACACATGAAACACCCAGAGGGAAAAAAAATGAAAGAGACTCACAGAGTGTAGAAGAGAGACGCCTGGGAAGCGTGAGATAGACAGAAAGAGAATGATTAGAGACAGCAGCATAGCTCGCCTCTTAACTCAGATATGTTTTATTATGATCCGAAGGGTGGGCACTTGCACTCTTTTTCCCAGTTAATGCACTGATGGTGTGGAGTGGTTTTGGCTGCCCGGATTAGCACTTTATATCTTTTTAATTAATCGTCCTCGCCCAGTAAAGGGCCTGTTCTTTTAAGGACAGAGTCCTTTGACAGTACCGCTGAATATGTCAGCCTTTAAGCGATCGGGCCCAAGAACAGAAGTAGGGATTAATTAGTCATTAGGCGCAATGACTTAAGTGACTTATCAGCTTGCTTGTGCATGTCGACATCTGTCGCCGCCCGCGTGACATTCTCATTAAGTCAAATAATGAAGCATTCGGTTAGGATCCCTCTCCAGAGTACCCGAGAGAGGACTAGAAGAGTCTGTCTCTATGAGCAGCACTGTGGAAGGCTGAGAGGTGCGGCGTCCATGTTGGAATGGCGACATGTACGGCATCTGGCGCCTTAATGCTGCAGTAAAACAGAGGAGTTGGCTGTGTGCTGACTGTGGCGGAAAGTAAAAGACAGCACAACACATGCCTTCCTAGCATGGTGTAGGTAAATTTGAAAGTAACCCAAGAGAAATTGTAAAACATCGTTGCACAAACTACAGAACCTGCTGAAGGGTAAGGAGGGAATCTTTTAGAACTCAGGCCCATCTGAAGGGGGAGCTTCATGCCCAGGCTCACAGTTGTCGCACATCCAGGTCAACGAAGCAGGGACCTTGCATGCCGGGCAGAACGGATTGATGTCTCATCATTACCGGTATAGGATATTGGCTGCGAATGTGGTGGAACCGATTAAACGACATGGGCGATATGGGAAAGGGCAGGAACAGGAGATATTCTGAGGAAAAGAGAGTCCATGAGCATTGAGAAGGAGAATGCAGCAGCCAATAAATTAGTTTACTGGTCACAAACCTGCAGGCACATCTGATGCATGTGGCGTAGAGGAAAGGACGAAAAGCATCATGACGGAAGCGTCATGACGTGTGTGAGAGAGGGGGAGAGAATAAAGTACACAGAGCCCATTATGCAGGATTGAGTGCAGTGAAATCTACTGACCAGTATGTGTGTGTCAGTGCTTGTGGTGCTGGGCCTAGCTGGCCGCCCGCCCCTGCCTGAGCATGCATCATAATGGCGATGAGGCGGCAAACGGCCCGACACCTGACATGCGCACTCTCCACAATGTGCTCTCCCCAGCGAGAGAGAGAGATCAAAGCGAGCGATCAGTGGCAAGACTAGCGAGTGCAGCACTCACTGCATTCAAGACTCACCAAAGCTGTTAGCCTGAACAGCTGCAAGGCAGCGCAGAAGAAAGTCAATACAAGAGATGGGTGCAACAACAAGCCGGAAAAGGCCAGGGAACTTAAATCACTAGGTGCACATAACCTGACCTCACCAAAACAACGTGCACTGCTGGTAAAGCAGGTGAAGCAGACGTGGGGAGACCAACAGTACATCACCATAACGGCGTGCAAATTGGTGTGAAATGGCGCGAGACACAGACAGACAACAACACATTGTGTGTCAAAGCATGTGATCCACGCAACAGTGAGAGATAACTCAGCAGGCCAACTGGAATGCAGTTCATCAGCCATCAATATTACCAGCTGTGTTTTCCAAGATACTGGAAGTACACCGAACAACACCGGAAAGGTTAGGTGGTGCAAGGACGTCATAGGAGAGGCCAGGAAGCCAAAATCGACAAGCTGGTGCGACCACGTGGCGGGATTCGTCACAGGGGGCATTCATTTGACCCCTAAGCAGAAGGAGCTGCCCTCCGGCAGGTACTGCGCCTACAGCAATTTGAGCTCCATACCAAATCGAGGAAAATCCCAACAGCTGAAGACAAGCAAACCTTCCTAATGCTGAATTTGGGAACCTTGGTGCTGCTTCTGTTCAAAGCCCAGCCCAACAGAGGACAGGAGGACGACTACGAAGCAGCAAAGTTGGCCCCTAACAGTAAGTTCTTACCTCAACTAAACACAGATTCCAAACGCTTCCAACTAAGCCTCGCTAGGCAAAGCCCAGGGGAAAAGATTGATGATTTCCATGCCAGGATATGAGAGATGTGGTAGGGTGCAAATTTCCCGATGAAGAGTTTGCTGTTCGGCAACAAGTAATCCATGGGATCACATCAGAAAAACTCTGCACATCTATCCTGTGTGAACGGAACATGACCCTAGATCAAATTCTAGCCATGGGTCGACAAAGATAGAAGACTGACTCTCATGTTGCTGCCATGGAAGCGGCCATGAGCTGCCTACCTATTAAGGCATAGAAGCCAGACGAGAACATGGAGACAATCAATATGTGGGCAGATGACCCAGCCAGCCCCAAGAACGCTGAACCAGAAAGTCGAGCCTACCACCATGATCAGAGAAACCACAGAAAAAAAGCAAGTGGTGCGGAAGAGCATGGCATAGAAGTGAACCATGCCCAGACATAGGCGTAACCTGCAATAAATGTGGCAAACTAAATCACTTTATATGATCCTGCTTCAGCTCCAGGGCACAAAGAGAACATGACAAGACAAACCAGAACACCAAAAGCTACCAGAAGAACAACCGAGTGAAGGCCAGAGCTGTGGCACAGGAACAGCACCAGAACGACAGCGAGAGCAATGACAAAGACCAATCAGATGATGAATCATCTCCAGAGCAGCAAGCAGGGTGCCGCAAGAAATGTCGCAAATGAGTACACATTATTTCGGCAGTGGATCCCACCAGAAACAAGAAGCAAACAGAATGCAGAGCACAGCCAACATGTTTAATATTCGTAAACAGGAATGCCACAAGCACGATGATTGATACACGGGCCATTACCTCATGCCCATAGCAAGATTCAAGAAGATGGCCACAGGTCCCTACTTACAATGGAAGACCATCCAACTCTGTGCATATGGCTGTAAGAAGCCCCTACCTGTGAGAAGATAATTTAAAGCAGAGGTAACATACAATGGCTAAACATGCCGGACCCACATCTACGTTGTGGTTGCAAGAATTGAAACGCTCATCTGCAGGAGGGCTGAGAAACTGAAGGTTTTTCACTTCACATTCAGCATCCAGACAACTGAGATCGACAAACTGTTCAGAAAAGCTGCACGGTAACGCTTCCCATAGACCCAACAGTGGAACCAAGAGCAGTCCAACACAGACATGTCCCGTTCCACATGTGGGAAGCTGTGGAGCAAGAACTGAAGAAACTAAAGGATGTGCACATAAAAGAGAAGACATCGGGACCGATGCCGTGAGCGTCCCCAATGGTGGTCACCAAAAAGCCCAAACATTACAAAATGATGTCACATCTGCATAGACATGTGCTTGCCCGAGAACGGCTTACCCCAACAATAGATGACCTAATAGTGGACTCAACAGGAGCCACCATTTTCAGCAAGCTGGACCTCCAATCAAACTGGCGAAGGAGTCCAGGTACATCGCTACATTTTCCTCGGACCTGGGTCTGAGAAGATACCGAGGACTAAACTTAGTTATTTTTTCTGTGGTGGAGTTGTACCAGAATGAGATACAGAAGGTTCTTCATGACTTACCAGGTACCACAAATGTCAGCGATGACATCCTGGTATATGGTACAACAGATAAGGAACACCACAAACAGCTACCCGCAGTGCTGCAACGACTGGAAGATTCTGGATTAACTCTATATGCAGAAAAGTGCAAATTTGGGAAGAGTGAGTTTGTGTTCTTTGGGTACATTTGTAATGCAAGCAGAGTCTCACCTGATCCGTGCCATAAAAATACTTATTTGAACACATATTATAAATGTAAACATTTTCTCTTTTTCTAGACAGAGAAATGCAAGTACCAGATCTTTGTTCGCACCCCTCCCTTTGCACTGGAATTAGCAGTGGATACCTAGGGTGTACTTAACTCTATCCCTGCTGCTGTGCTGGTGGAGGGGTGCCGGTATCATTTTGAGTATCACTGAGGTGAATCTAATTCTTGTTGCCCTCCACCTTCACAGCAGTCAGAGTTGCGTAGATAATGAGGCGAGGCCCTGGAAATGCTGTTCATTCCAATGACACATGTAGGAGCAGATAAAGATCCGGCTTCCCGGGAGTAGCTGTGGCTTGCATTGATTGTTGCTTTCTTTTTTGTTTTCTCCTGTAATCTTCTGGTGAGAAGACACAACCTGTGAATATATAATCTTAACACTTTTCATTAAAGCCCTAAGGGACTGCCTAAACTCCTCTCATACCACCTCTGTGGACGCGTGTACGTCTGATGCTGTGCGTGCAGGTGAGAGAGGTACGTGTAACCTACGCCCAGTCACGTTTACATGGGGACTCTGTCTTTTCCTGGCTGGTTTCTTAAATAAAACAAGGCAAGAGGAAGGCAGTAGTTCCAAGACTTTTTCAAATAATTACACAATTTCGCTATACGGGCCTTAAGTCCCCATTGAGCACCACCACAAACCTGTTGGCCTGCAGGTGGTAGACCAAGCACAAGATGTGCTTGATTCCAAAAAGCAAAGTCATTTCTGCGTACAAAAGTGGGTTCCATTGTCAGATTTTAAGACCTCACAAATTTCCCGCTGTGGAAATACCTCTCTCACTAGAAATCTTGCTGCTGATTTACCATCAGGATGTACGCAGGGACCAAACTCAACTCACTGGGAGAATGGACAAGCAACAACAATCAAGTATATACAGTTAATGCACCTCGTGATCTATATGGAGCTAACTGAATAGCCCAGAGGGCCTAGGAAAGACTCCCCTTACTGACCTCATGGTGTTTCCAGGATTTAACTCTTTGCGCACTACATGGTTCCCTACAAATCTACTTATCTGTTCCTGTAGGTTCAGGATAAACCATTCTTCATAGAGCTCTGCTGCGATTTGTTGCAGAGAAGTGTGCGACGGGTAATGTAGTTGCTCTAGAGCAAGGTTGTCCAACATACGGCCCGTGGGCCACAATGCGGCCCTCCGAGCCATTTCATGTGGCCCGCAAGGCTGTATAGACAAAGAAAGGAAATCTCAAAGGACCAAGCCGGCATGGGTTGTGATTTCCATTGGCTGAGAAACAGCCAATGGAAATACTGTTGCCATGCAAGGTACGTCATAGTAAAAGAAAACCTTGCATGGTCACAGTATTTCCATTGGCTGTTTCTCGGCCAATGGAAATCACATATGGGTGGAGTGAAGATAAAGTATACGTGCCAGCGGCACCACCTTCACACTTCTGTTTGACCCAGCAGCCCAGCCCAGCCCCAGCATCACGCCTGTGACCGAGCGAGGCCTAGTACGTTTTCTTTTCTTTCTGCTTTTTTTTTTTTTTGCAGGCCACGGCCCAGTTTATTTATTTATTTGTTCAATGTCTGTCGTGTCCGTGGATCCGATTAATTTATTTATTTCTGCAATGTTGGGCCCGACCAACAATGCGGAAATAAATAAATTAATCGGGTCCACGGACCCGACAAACATTGAACAAATAAATAAATAAACCGGGCCGTGCGTGACGGAGCACTGTTACTGCCTCTGGTGCCCCCCTGGAAGGGGCACCAGAGGGAGTAACAGGCGACGTCCCAGTTTTTTTATGTATTTGTTCTATGTTTGTCGGGTCCGTGGACCCGATTAATTAATTTATTTCCGCAATTTTGGCAGACCAGCATTGCGTAAATAAATAAATTAATCGGGTTCACGGACCCGACAGACTTCAAATAAATAAATAAATAAACCGGGCCGTGCGTGGCTGAGCACTGTTACTGCCTCTGGTGCCCCCCTGGAGGGGGGCACCAGAGGCAGTTACAGGCCACGGGCTGGTTTATTTATTTATTTGTTTGATGTTTGTCGGGACCCGGAAATAAATAAATTAATCGGGTCCACAGACCCGACAAACATTGAATAAATAAATAAATAAACCGGGCCGTGTGCGGCTGAGCACTGTTACTGCCTCCGGTGCCCCCAGGAAGGGAGCACCATAGGCCATTACAGGCCCGGTTTTTAATTCTGTGCCGTGGCAGGGGGACTGTTACTGCCTTCCAGAGGCATTAACAGGCCATGGCCTGGTTTATTTATTTATTTGTTCGATGCTTGTCGGGTCCATGGACCCGGAAATAAATAAATTAATCGGGTCCACAGACCCGACAAACATTGAATAAATAAATAAATAAACTGGGCTGTGCGTGGCTGAGCACTGTTACTGCCTCTGGTGCCCCCTGGAAGGCGGCACCAGAGGCAGTTACAGCCCGGTTTTTGTTTTGCCACAATGTTTATTTATTTTTTTGTTTGATGTTTTTTCGGGTCCGTGGACCCGATTAATTTATTTCCACAATGTTGGGTCCGACCAACATTGCAGAAATAAATAAAATAATCGGGTCCACAGACCCGACAAACATAGCCAATATGATAGCTCAGTGGGTTGAGCGTCCAATGCTGTGCTGTGTGTGTGATCTGCATGTTCGAATCCCAGCCAGGCCATCTGAGCCTTTCATCCTTCTTAGGTGGATAAATGAGTACCAACAAAGGTTGGGGGATATTGTATGCATATTTGTTCTATAAAAAAGAGCTTTAGTGTAAGTGCTATATACAGTAACATTATCATTTGGCCTTGGACGTCTGCTGCCACTCATAGTAATTTGACAATATGGATCTATACCCAAATATATTATTGATACATATGGTGATCCATTCTTGTAGGAATGTGTTCAATATTTGTCGGGTCCGTGGATCCGAGTAATTTTATTTCTGGACCGTGGCAGAGGACTGTTACTGCCTCTGGTGCCCCCTGGACCAGTCACCTATGACATATTGCTACATAGGCATATTTTGGGCACAACCAGCATGCCAATGTGTTACATCAGTGACAGTGCTGTCTTACACTGTGAACACATTGATCATTAAAATGTGTTGTGTTCTACAATGTTCTTGTCTGCTGTTGGTGACATGGAATGTACATGTTCCCCTTTAGAACTGATTGTAAACTTATGGCTTTTTGATCACTTTTCCTGCTGTACAATGCACCATTTCAGCCCCATATTTGGAAAAAAATCTTGGGGGGAACCCCCCCAAACCCTCCCTAGATCGTTATAGCTCCCTCGCTACGCTCGGTCGCCCCCACTGTTTCTGAGAAATATCAACACGTACACACAAGTGGAAGAAATCACAAGAAACTAACCTTTGATCACTGTCCCTGGCATCAAAAGCTATCTTTGGGACTGCATGGCTATCACTGCCAGTGATGCTATTGTGTCAAAGGTCACACACCATCGATTTTGCATATACTGCTTTGGGTGAGGGTGTTGACTTTTGACTCACCGGTCACCGGCCCACCGGGTGAAAAAAGTTTATGCTTCGGCCCCACATTCAAAAAGGTTGGACAAGCCTGCTCTAGAGCCATTAAACGAAGCTCTACGGGCATTACTATCTTTCCTGTCAACTCCTGGCTCCACAGAAAATCAGTGGGTGAGAGAAGTCATTCTCTCTTCTTCCAGAGCTCCTGTTCCTCTCTAGGGGATCTCCCTTGCATCTCTATGATCTGAAACACTGGGACTGCGGTGTAAGGGGCTGGCAACTGTACCTGCTGGGACGCAGTTGCCATTTTCTAGGAATCGGTAAAGAGTAAGTTTGCTGCTTCCTTCACACCTTGTCTGCAGTATAATTCCTGAGAGCTATTGGATTAGTACGGTTAGTATGAGCCGTGCATTTAACTAAACTTATCCCTGCAGACAAAGTTAACACTTCAATTAGTCGTGATAGCAGCACTGCATGTTGGACAGGGGACCCGTCGGACATCCTAAACCCTTGCTCTACCACCTTGATAACCCTGAATGTACAGTGGAGGTGAATTACACGGATTCAGAACACATAGTGACTGCCTTCCCCTTACTAATTTCTAGCACCTCTATAAGTGCCACTAGTTGCTCCATTTGCACAGAGTGATGCGAAGGAAACCGTTTCTTCAATCTGTACCAGTATTCCCCATCCACAAGGACCACAACAGATGCACTTGTATGCCTTTCACCAGTGTCCTGGTTGATGATTGAAGATCCATCAACAAAGAGTAACGCTCCTCCCTCCAGGGCATTCTCTTTCACAGTCACCCTCTCTTCCTCTTCTCCCTCGTACGTGGCACAATCATGAAAAATGTCCTGAGGTTACACTGGTTTGGCTACAAATGTTGCAGGATTGACCAGGTGACACTGCATGGGATGTATCTATGCAATTGATAAAATAACCTCTGTGAGATACCTGAAGGTGTCTCCTTAGCTAGTCTCCGGGAATCTGTCATCCAGGTGGCCAGGACACAGCCATCACTATTGGATCCAGTTCCAGGGGGTGGAGCAGTGAGGGAGGATCACCTGGATGGGGGTCTTTGTGGAGTGGGACACCAACGGGTGAGACACAGTATCTCCCTTCTTCTGACACCTTTTCCCCATCCTACCGTGTAGGATATTCTAAAACGCTGCCCTCCCCTTTTCCCACAGGAATACTTTCGTACAACACGAAAGACAATGGACTAACACCAGAGTCGTTTACCAGACATGTCTCAATACCAGGTCAGGTAAAGTCAGACAAGTTATCAGAATCGGACACACCTGACGGCCCTTTCCCTTCCCCACAGGATAACAGGTGAAGCACAACAGCACAGTATGAGCAAGGCAGACAGCATGACATAAGAGCTAACTCAGCACGGCAGTTCCAAAGGAGGATAAAGACAGCAGAGACCAAGAGGGTGACAAGGAGAGTCAACCATGTCCTTTTTGACCAAGGCCTGTGAAGCCTCAGCAGAGAATAATAAGTCTGCGAACAATAGCCCACATGTGTTGCAGCAGATGTCTACAGTACACAAGACCCTCCTCTGCTGATTACCAAGCCAGGGACAGACGCTTGACTCGGTGGTACCAACCTTGATTCCAAAGAGAAGAAAGTTCAGCGGTTCATCACCGCCGGCGAGTAGAGGGGAGAGCCAAAGAGAAACGGAACTGTGTTGAACGAAAAGTAGCAAGTGGCTAATTGAACTTTGAACAAAGAACTGTTAACTGTGTTGAAGGGGTAAAACCAGCAGTAGGGGAGTCCGGCACCACGTGGGTTCTCACTCAAGAATCTCTGGGCGATTACCCAATGGCAAAGACTACCGTAACCAGAAGGCCTTGGGAAGAGGCGACAAAAGATCAAAATGGTCATTCAGGGGTCTTGCAAAATCCTCTGTACTGTCAAATGTCTTTGATCGACAGATGATTATGAAAGTTAAGGGAAGTGAATCCTGCATGGTGAAAATCAGCAGACGAACTGTGTTTCGTAAAGATTGGCTAGAGTGAACTCGGCCGAGGGATGCTGATGAAGAGGGGTAAAGTCTAAATGTCCCATAAGGTACTATTGGTAAAAGGTTGGCGAGATTGAACCTGGCAGAGGGCAGCCGACAATGCCAATAGTGTGTGAAACGAAGTGAACTGACCAAGGTGTGTGCACAGTGAATTGATTGTAAATGTTGGCCAGAGTGAACGTGGCAGAGGGAAGCCAACAACCAGTGGCATGCCGGAAGAACAGTTTAAAAGAACAGTAAAGTTTTGTGAAAGCAAGAAGTATTGTGAGAGAAGGGGAGGTGAAATATCCCCCTTGTCATTTGGGGTCCAAGCATGGCCGAGGGAGATCCAGGGGTGAAAAGTCACCACCCAAAGTTCAGAGAAGAAAACTGTTTTAATTCATTGAAAACAACTTGTGAGGGGTCGGTGCCCAGAAGAGGGGACCCAGGGGTGAAGCCATCACCCAACTTGTTCAAAGAACAAGAACATTGTGTTTGTTTGTTGAGAGCATCAGGCCTCAGAGGCAAGAGACTTTTATTGAAAAGAGACTTTACCAATGAAGAACCTGATAGCTGGTTTGGAACTGTCGGCTCATACTGAGAAAGCTCGAGCGTGTGCTGTGCTCCAAAGTCCCACCTTGTCCCGTGCTAAAATCGTGGGAAAGGGAGATCTGAAGGCAATCACATCCTGACTTATTATTTGTGAAAACTTTTCCTTTATTTGAACACCCTATCCCACACTCTTTCTGTAATTAGTTGCAAGGAATTGGAAATAGTTTTTTTTAGTATAGGCATTTTTACTTTGACAAGTCGCCACAAGAACTGCCTTATTTTTCATTTGATGGTTGACGCTTGCTCTAATCTTAGGTTTAGGTTTAGGTTAGGCGATTTTCCACCCTGCATTTACAGTTTAATAAACAACCTTGAACTGTGATCACTTGTGTCTATCTGTACTGTTGTCACCATGAGTTCCTTACACTTCAGAACCTGAAACTCTTTGAGTCATTACTGTTGACTTATACTTTTCTAAAATCGCAAAGACTATATGCTCCACGTACAATATCATCAGGCATAGTAATGGTTGTAGACATTTGAATCGCAAAAGATGCTGCCGCTAAAGCTTTCTCACAAGGGAACTGTCCCTACATCACTGGGTCTAGGAGTCTGCTGTATTACGCTAAAGGTGTGTGGCCTAGCAATGCTTACTGGGTCAGGACCGCTGTCATCTCCTGCCCATTCGAATGAGAAAACAAATAGAATGATTTCTTGTCATTCGGGGTCGCCAAGACCAGAGAATTACTGATCGCCGTCTTGAGTTCCCGAAAGCAAGATACCATTTCCTCAGACCACTCTATTGACCTTTAACCTTCTGCACTTCCTCAAGCCCTGTACTAAGGGCCTCACGTAACTAGAGTAATCAAACATACATGAGATACAATAGTTACAGAGCCTCAGAAACTGCTGCATTTGTTTCACTGTGACTGGCTGAGGCGTATTTTGAACTGCGGTGGCTCTCTATGGCATTACCTTTCTTCCTGCAGACGATATTACTTGCCCCAAATATACTACCTCTGTCTGGCAGTACTGCAATTTTTCTTTGTCCACTTTTTTGCCCATTTTCCGCGAGCAGGGTGAGGAATGTTATTGAGGCTCTTCAGCACTGCTCCTCTGAAGTGCTACAGACTAATAGATGGTCCACATACTGAAGTATGGTACTGGACACATGTACATTCCCCAAATCTATTTGAACCACCCTGTTAAAGACACTCAGAGATTCACAGTAACCCTGGGGCAACCTCATGTGCACGGATCTCTGACCACGCTACGTAAACACTTTGAGGTACTGAGAATCCGGGTGTAAGGGAACAGAGAAAAGTGTTTTTTTTAAATCTATCACTGGAAGTGGGTCGATCCGGTAGGGATGTTACAGAGAACGGTGGCAGATTCGGTACCAGCAGAAATTCCACCTCAACAATATTATTGAGGGGGGAACACATCCTGGACCATCCTCCAACTTGACCCCTTGACTTTCTTCCCATGCTAGCTGGCCGTGTTGCATGGGTACATGGAAGGTTGTATTGTGCCCTGTTTCAAAAATGGTCACATGGTCTCGTAAATCCCTTCATCCCTCTCCCTAGATGTTGAGTTCTGCTTAACTCATGGTAATATTGCACCAGGTTTCAATTTTATCTGCACGGCTCCAACACTCGTTAGCAGCCCCACATTATGAGGATTGCTGGTCCACAAATTGTCCGGCACCTTTCCCAAATCCTCCTTCCAATGTGGTGATGTATTTTTAATGATGAGAATGGCGTGTGGTACTTCCCTTTGCTCTATCGCTATCTGGCAAGGCACCCCAATATCAAAGACCATCTCGCCTATGTCTTCAGTGTCTTCGATCAATTGCTCGTCAGGCATGTCCCTTAGCGATGAAGTCGGATCGATGCACATAACTGTGCACCACTCTCCACCTTCCTCATCTGTGCCTGAGAGAACCACCCTATTCCTTTTGATTACTACAACCTCTAAGAGAATCGTAACAATAGTGCCAAGTTACTTCCTGTGACACAACAGGCTGAAATAAAAACTCCATCGGTACCCGCAATGTCTGATTTCTGATCCTCGGGACTCAACTTAACAAAATCATCACCCCATAAAGAAACAACGTTTATTGTACAGGGATCCCCCTCATCGCGCTGTCTCTACAATAGGCATGAAACATGCTGCTTCTCTTATCGGATATAAACCTGGAGTCAAGCATAATATACCTGCCTCCGTGAAAGCAATCAACATCAGTAATATGCTTAGGAGGTCTCTTCCCAAAAGATTTGCTGGGGTGTCTCTACAATACAACAAAGGGGTAGATACATTTTGAGTAGCTACCTTAATATGGAGATCTTCAGTATAAGGATCCAACAGGATAGCCCTAGAGAATCCCTATGTGTCCACTGTTCTGCCTGACGAGGGGTACTCACCTTCCTTAATGCAAATGCACCCTCCTCCTGAAAAAACCTTCAGCAGACCCTACCTGTCGAGCCAAATACCTCCCTAATTCTATCACCCACTTACTTGGGAAACAGCTGGAGAAGCTGGTCTTTCCCCAACTTACCTCACACACTAAACTTGTTGGTGGTCTTCACGACCATCAATCTGGATTCCGATCAACAAGGGGCACAGAAACTGCTCTTCTGAACACCTGTGAGGAACTGCTTGCATCTCTGGACTCTAACTCTCCAGCTGTTTGATCCTACTCAATCTCTCCTCTGCCTTCAACACAGTCAACCATTCCATCCTCATAAAACAGCTCCATGATACCCATGATATCTCAAAGCGGGCACTGGACTGGCTGACCTCCTTCCTAACTGAATGTTTTTGGGCACATACCTTGCTCAGCTGGCACTCCTCGATTCCTCCTTCTGCCCCAACCTCGAGTGCTACACAGATAACACACAAATCTTTTTCATACTTCCTGCTGACCCTCTTGTATCTTCCATCATCCCATCTGTCTATCTGCCATCCAATCCAGGTGCACTTCCAACGATCTCTGCCTCAATGCCAGCAAGACTGAGATCATTCCCTTTTGGACTCCTGCTCCCTCTTTTTGCCCCTCACTCTGGCCATCCTCTATGGGCTCTCCTCCTGCTCCTTCATCTGAAGCCAGAAACCTCAGAGTCATCTTCGACTTCTCTCTCTCCTTCCTCCCTCACACTCAGGACATTGCCAAGAAGTCCCATTTTCTATTATTCCTTCTAAATGGAATTCTCCCTTTTCTCACTTTCCCCCAGAAGATCAATAATACTCGGGCCCTGGTACTTTCTAGGCTTGACTTCAGCTATTGCTTTCTCCTGAATCTACCTTCTTCCTCTCTACGACCCCCTCCAGCTAATCCAAAATAGGGCAGTGAGACTTATCCTTGGCCTTAAGCACAGGGACTGCATTTCTCCTGCCCTAAAACATCTTCACTGGCTCCCGGCTGCTGCGTGGATTAAATTCAAACCTCTCTGCATTATCCACAAGGTTTTCTGGGGCCTGGGGCCACGCTATCGTAACTTTCTCATACTAAATACTCTCCTTCTAGACCTCTATGCTCCTCTGGCACTAACTCTGTGTGTGCAAAGCGTTTCACTAAACAGAGGGCCGGAGGCTGATCAGTTTCTTCAGCTGGCTCTCTCATATGGAATAGCCTCCCCCTTCCTCTTCATCTTGAGCAGGCCTTCCCCAAATTCCAGAAGCTCCTCAAGATGTTCCTCTTCACCTCTTCCTTCCCTTCTTCCCTCCTCTGCTAACTTTACAGTCGCTGTGATTGCTGACCAGGCCCTTATGAATCCTTCGGGGACCTGGACTCCCACACCCAATCACCCCAGACTCTGCCTACATCAAAGCACTTACCTTGGCACCCACCGGCCTTTGTCCTGTAGGCTTGCACTATCTACCCAATGTGGCTCCAGGCCACATAGCACTTACCATACTATGCACTTCATCTGCTGCTCACCTACGAGCAAGGACATTCCAGCACCTACCCCCACTTCCCCTCTTCTTTCTACACTTAAACGCTCTGAATACTCACAAGGCATAGTAGGTTTGTCTTTATCTTCCACTGTATTTATTGTTTTCAATCCCATGTTCCCTCCCTGTTGCCCTGTGGGCGCTTTGAAACAGAATTGACTTACTGTATAAGCACCTAAGAAATGCACAATAAATAAATAAATTCCTCATGGAAATCCTCCCCTGCCCCTTGGAAACCCTCTCATTTGTCTTGGACTGGGAGCATACCCGTCCATCTACCCCTGTGTCCTACCGGATTCACGCTGTCCCTGTTGTCCAAATTGCTCCTGTTGTCCCTCCATAGAGTTCGTAATTACCACCCCTCCAAACACATCTTTGCCAATTGTTTCTGCACAATCTTAGCCTCTGATTTTTGTCCTTGCTCTATACTCTCTCTTTCTTTGACTTGCCTCCTTTTACAAAAATGCTCATTATGTGCTTGAATTTCAGGCCAACTCTTGTCCTCCTTTCCTAAAACATTATCTAAATCATGCTCCTTAGGGAGTCCCTTCTTCAGTATGTGGTAAAATATTGCCACACTTCGGTTACACACTTCTCCCGTCTCTGCCCTCCACATCTCCTGAATCAACTGGATGTGTGCAGGAGGACATCCTCCAATTTCATTGTTTTCATTCAAATTGAATTTATATCCAGCGTATCCAGATATATAACCCATACCTGTGCCCTGCAATTATTAAAAGCTGCTATGTCATGGGCATTTGTACCCAACTGAGCACCTGAATACCTCGATATCCTCCAAAGCTTGTTTGCCTGCTCCCCCATTAGGGTCGTGAATAAGCTCTTCATGTAACCTATGGCCAACGTGACACTGGCAGTGTGTTTCACTAATGAATAAATCCACTTCCCTGCCCCTGTAGTGAGCAAAGGGAGTGTCTTCATTAAGTTATTCTAGTCGATGTGTGAGCGAAGGACATAATATGTGCTTCCCAGACCCTTTTGGAGCGACGGAAACTGAGTTATAGCCATTTTTACTAGGGCTTCCCCTATCTCTCCCTTAGTACATGCTACAGCCATGCGAGTACCCTCACATGTCCTATGCCTCCATGATGTGCTCTCTATCACTGCTACTGGAGCGGGAGGTAGGGCAACTACACCCTGCTCAACATCTGATTGCTGTCTGGACATTTGGTCGAAAGACATTTGGTCGAAAGACATTTGGTCGACGTAATTTGGTCGAAAACCAAATGGTCGAATTTTTTTTTTATTTATATATATATTTTTTAGGTTGTAGTTTAGGGAAAAAAAGGTTTTTTTAGAAAAAAAAGAGGGTTGAGGTGACCCCCCCCCAAAAAAAAAATGTGAAAATAAAAAAATAAAAATATTCGACCATTTGGTTTTCGACCAAATGGTTTTGACCAAATGTCCTGTCAACTAATTTTTTTCAACGAAATGTCTGGCAACCCATCTGATTCCCATTCCTCTTCAACTCCTGTTCCAGTTACTACATCCCCTGAACCTTCTACAGACACAGAAGCGGAATCAGCACTACCATAGTGTGCCTCCAACCGTCCTCCCAGGTCAAACCCTGTACTTGTGTCAGCACCCCTGGTCTCCATATCGACCTCAACTGCTTTAATAACCAAATTATCCAACCTAAAAAGAACCTGCCCATGCCTCTGCCTTCCTTCTTTAACATCTCTTACCTGTCTTCTCCCTTCTTCCTGCTCTTCATCTCTTTGCTGCCATAGCAGCATTACTCCTTCCTCCGTTATCCTGAGCACTTCTTTCATGTTTTCCTGCTCTTATGTCTCTACCGCTCTTTGAAGCCTATCCTCTATCCTAGCAAGAACAGGCCTAACCTCCTCCTTTTCCTGCATTCTCAATCCTTCATCCACTCTGCTAGCTGCCGGCCTCACTCTCTCTCGTTCTACCACCCTTAAACTATCTGATAACCTAGCAGTCGGCAGAGTTCTTCCCTTTCCGCTCACTGTTTGCAACCTCTCTGCAGCCCTAACCATTAAAGGAGTTACCCTTCCACTTCCTTCAAGATCCCACTTCATAGGCATCACAGCTTATGGTGGCATCACCTGTATCCGTCTCACAATAACTTGAATGGCCACTGGGTTCAAACTCAAGGGCTGTGTATCCCTCTGCTGACGATAAAGGATAGCACCCATCTGGGGCAGTGCGGAAGGAATTCCTGGACCCTCCTTTTTGGGCCCCTCTTCTGAGACTTTAACACTATGGGCCTTCCCACCTTTTTCATACATCCTCCGTAGCTCTAACATATTTAACTGCTTCTCTGATTTCAAGCCTTTGTGCTTTGTAGTCAAGAAAGTATGCAAGTTCTGCAATATCCCTGTATCATTGGTTCCCTCGATAGGCCAAAAATTATAATTTTACCATTAGTTTCCCGCAGCTATTCCCTATGGTAATTTGAAATGTTCACCTTATAGCCAGGAAGTACCTAACACAAATTATTCAACACAGTCTCCATACTCCACCCCAATTTACCCAAGATGATTTCACAAAAATAATACCAAGGCAAACCCGTGGCACAAACATTTTTTGCCCAAAGAATCCCCTTTTTGCCCCTACGCAGTTTCTTAGTCGTTTCCAACACTCACTCACTGTACTCGTTTATACCGCAATCACCTCTCTCAGCTACTTGCTTTAATTCTACTCCTCACTCTTACACAAAAGACAGCATCTTATCAAAAAAACTTCCCGCCACTATCTCTGCAATATCTCCCCCACTCGAGCATAGGATGAGCGCAATGCTTTTCACTACAGCACAGCTGCTCTCTCTCTCTTCATTACAAGTACAGCCTTCTCTACTACAAAACCATCTTTCCCTGACTACAGGAAGTTTCTCCTTCACTACTTTGACTAACCATGAAAATTGAGATGAGGGCTCCGCCCGCACATTCAATACAGTATGAAAGATGCCAAGAGTATACTTCAGGAAGGTATCTACAGGTTGAATTACCATAAAATGCCACCTCATCTCTAGGTGAGGGCTCCAGCCAACTAGACAAGAAAATTGAAGGGTAACAGGACAAACCTCACAATGACCGTGGTAGGTGGGATACCACATCCACTGCTAAAATAACAAACTCAGTAATAATATATACAAGGGACTTACAAGGCAAAACAGTACACTCATTCCCTCAAAGCACTCACCTTTTTAATCCTTGTAACCTCGACTAACTTCTCACACGCACTCCAAGTCTACCCTGACCAAGCCCCTTAAATCAAAGATACAACCTGCTTTTAGCCCGATTTCTCCTCTTGCTTTGCCCCCCGAAAAGTGCACTCACATGAACCCAAAGCACTCCGATGTGGTGCTCCGTCAAGTCCTCCTGCACAGCTGGGCCACGGCACCTTGCCTCTGGTGAGCAGATGGACCTTTAACCAGAATGGTGTCCGCAGACCTCTCTTTCACCGTGCATGGAAGACTGGTCCCCACATTGAGGTGCCAAAGCCAAGTGGTGCGGACAGAAGACCCCCAACATTTCAAAAACCTGGGCTCCTGGCTGGCTTGCCAATTTGTCGGGGCAGACCCCTAATTACCTCAACCCAAACGTGCCCACCACCTGAGGAACGAGTGCAAGTTTTGTACGTAAAACAAGTTTATTGTACTATCATCCTGGCAGTTGTTAGGTCATTTGATACATTTTATACATTTTTGTAACAGTTAAAGCTCTCCCACATTATTACAATCCACCCTCCACATGTGACTGGACAAAACCACTTCCAAGAAATACCCTTTTTTCTCCAATTCCTACATTCTTATTGGCAGCCATTATCTTAACTACCATCTTCAGCTCATCTGTAGAACACACCTCCTTTAACGATTTTTCTGTGGTAGGTCATGACATCATCAATCAGTTAAACATTTCTATGCAAACATAATTCATTACTAGTAATAACTGGCCCAAGCCCTTTTTTTTCATAGCAACATTTTATTGAGTTTTACAAAAGAGTATTACAGTAAGCATAACAGCAATTATAGAGCAGCAATCAGTGGGTGTGATAGAGCGATAATGTCTCTCCAGGGGGACCGGAGTGGGAAGGACCAGTGTGATAGGGTAAGCATTGATGTCCATTGTCTGTTCTCGGCCGACAAGTGGACAGCGGGGTGATATGGAGCTACGGTGTGAGGATACGTTTCAGTAAAGTGGGCTGCTTTGAAGCCATCTGGTCAGTGGAGGGCGCCTGGTGAGAGCCGGGAATTTAGCAGCATAGTCCATAAATGGGTCCCATATATTTAGTGCTCTACTCAGAGAGCCTGCTCGGAACAAGCCCTTTTAACCTTAACTCTTAATTGCACATGGTTTGCATAAATACTTCAAGCATTATAAAAAAGGTTGAGTAAGCCAGTACTTCATTCTCATTCCCTGGTTCCCCGTCTCCCTTCGAACATTCTAATCTAGATAACTGCCATTTCACCACACACAGCACATCTGAAAATACAATTGAAACTCCTGGGTTTCAATTACTTCAGCCCTGAGCATTGACTCACCCCATGTTTTACTGCTGGCCAGAAACACATCGCGAAAACCCTCTTTCAAGCTCCCATGCATTCAGGGGATTTGAGCAGCTATCTGCGATACTTATCATACCATAAAATCTATGGCAGGCTCCTTCAGTTGAGTTGACCATCCCTAAGGTCGTAGTTACTTATTCACCCATCCTCTGTCCTTTGAGACTCTGCAGAACCAGTTTCTTAAAGTCAACCCCTGACTGCCGTGTTTTAATCTGTTTATAAAAAGCCCACTACATGTAGATTCATAAATCCCCTTTACCTGTTTCACAGTGTGCATGCGTGTTTAATAAATACCATCTTTCCTTTACAGTGGATTCTTGCAGGACAGGCTCCCTTTCCCGCATGCGCATTATGAAATTGCGACATCATGCCAATTTGCTGCATCCCCAGTCACAAACATGGCACACGCAACAAAATCCCCTCTTTGTTGTGGGGACCTTTCCTGACCACCCCAACAGAGTTTACAGTTTAATTAAAGATTATCAACACTAAAGAGCTCTCCTTGCAACACATATACGTGTTAAAATGTTAATATAAGTATTCATTTATGTAGCACAAAAAATGACTCATAGTTTATCACAGTACTGAAGAAAACAGAGATATCAGTACAAAAGAGGAGACTTCCTGAAAGAGGATTGCATTTAATCTCAGGAAGGTCTGAAGATGTTTGATAACATGAACATCCTCATGCAGTCAATTCCGCAGCTTTGCTTCCAGCACCTGATAGGTGCGACCTAGTAGATCTGAAGCATGGAATAGCAACCCACATCTAATCCTTCTAATAGAGGCTCTGCAGGGATGGTACCCTTTTATTTAATCTTGTAGATAAGTGGACAAAGGTCCATATAGGTCCTTGTCAGCCAATGTGAAGGCTTTAAAGAAGATGCATGCCATACCCAGAGGCAGAGGATTTTGTTCAGGACTTGGGAGAAAACGCCCCATTAGTGAGTATTGATAACTATTGTGCAGGCTGTATTTTGCAAAAACTGAGGTTTGTGTGTAAGGTGTTCTAGCCAAGAAACAGAATGTTACAGTAGGCCTGTTTTGCATGGTTGATGGTTCATGCTATAATTATGCAATTAGATTCAGAGAGGAAAAGAGGGATTTGTCTTGAAAATATACCACGGAAAGAGAGAGTTGGCATGTATAGGTATAGACATCCTAGAATCCAGGATTACCCTCACAGAGACTTCACCTTTTTCTGAATGAAAATCACCACATCATTAAGGGGACATGAGGGTTGAAAGCTCTTGTATTTTCTTTCATGTATTGAATAGTAAGTAGGAGTGTTGGACTCAGATTTATCCGACTATGATCCATCTTTATTATAGCAAGATTTGGAGTGCGGTTGAGATTATCAGCAAGGTCTCCTGTGGGCCTCTGAAATATCTGAGTGCCATCCTCATACTCATGGACAGCACTCACTCCCTGACCCGTAGGTCTTAGCGGGACTTGATCTAGACCTTAAAAAAGAAACCTGAGGAATTCTGTGCTCCTCTGGGGAAGATTAGAGCTCATAAGGGTTACATGTCACTCACGGGAATCTCCTGTTAAGACAGGACTGGAGCAATTTTATCCAAAGCATAGATTGAAACCCCTTCTCTGTTAGTCTGTCCATAAGCATCAAGTGGTCGACTGTACCAAAAGCTGCTGCTAGATCCAGAAAACTAGCATACCGGACCCATCCACATCCCACAGCTCGAGTGGGTTCTCCCTGACTCCGAGCAAAGTGGTCCAAGCCCCTTTCTTGGGCCTGAAGCCTGATTGTTGATCGCCAAGATGTTTGAGACCTCCAATGTGGGCTATTTCTACCTTATCCCTAAAGTTTTCAGAAGGAAAGTTGTGTTTGAAATTGATCTGCAATCGGAACAGACCGCAGGGTGCAAGGAAGTTATATTCATATGATGGGGGTAACCCTGGTCTTTTTAAGTATGTAGGGAACACACCCTTCCTCAAAAGAGTGCTTGATAGTTTGAGCATCATCTTATCTATGGCCTGGACGCTCACTATGATGATAGTAGAGGGACATGGCTCTCTTGGCCATGTTGTAAGATTTAGCAATCTGGCAAAGGTTGCTATGCCTGGCCGAGTAAATCGAAAACCTATTCACAGGATGAGTTATACCCTGATTAGCGACCAACTTCCCAATCAATTCGGATTTTCAACAACAGATATCTCTGGCCTGAACTCCCATAAAAATGTGTATTTTATTTATTGTTGTTGAAAAAGCACTGCAGCTTGTTGATCCAATGCTCGGAAGGTTCTAGCTTTCTATAGTCAGGGTAGGTTCTCAAGATTTTGAACAATATATATAGGTTTATCATACACATTTATTTCATTGTTAAAGAAGGCTTTCTCTGCTTCCAGAATGGACAATTTGTTAAGGTTTTAAGCAGTCTCTGAGCAATTTTGTTTGATCTTTTCTCCACTTTCCTTTCTTTGCTGCTAAACTTTTATTTGCAATGGTCTTCATTTGTTTGTGTTTCAACAGGGCCACAGATTCCATAACTGTGGAAAATACCATATTATGTAACTCTCATATAAGGCTTTAGATAGCCCTGTCTAGCTGACGGTTGTGTTTGTCTCTGTAGAAGTTGATTTCATTCTGTGATATTGGGCCTCATTACGACCCAGGCGGTAAGTTACCGCCTGGGCCGTGTCTTTACCACCATGGCGTAAACTACGTTTACGCCATGGTGGTTGGCGGACTTACCGCCCCATTCCGACCTTGGCGGGGCGGTAAGTCCCCAATCCCCATTTACCCTTCCCCATTCCCATTTTTGCCCCATAGGGCATAATGGGAGTGGGGAAGGCGTTAATTACGCCACCGTAAATTACGGTGGCGTAATTAACTCCATGGTCCCTTAGCGCCATGGATTTTAACACCTGCTAAAAGCAGGTGTTAAAAGCGCCATGGCGCTAAGGGACCTCGTACTCAGGCGGTAAGGGTCGGCGCTGTTAACGCTGCCGTAAACCCCTTACCGCCTGGGTCGTAATGAGGCCCATTGTCACATTCGTGGCCGGGAACTATTCATGCTCATAGAACGCACCATTATGGCCATTAAAACCCAAAGCATTGCATTGGATATCGCATGGGCCTGTCTTATGTGCCAAAACTCAATCCAGAGTATGCCTTTTGGAACAGATTAGGAAAGATTATGCAAGATTAGAAAAAAAATAAAGAACTGGAAATCAGAGATAGTCATAGATGTCAGAAAACAGTCCATGATGATTGCTCTCCAGTGAAGATCATCGGCAGGGGAAAGACGGGATAGAAAGGCTATCGCCTTCAAAGGACCCCTTGAATAATGTTTGGTTGAAAAATATGAAAAGTACTTCCACTTTGTAGTTGGAAAAATTAGGATGTGGTTGGAGTACTGTACCCTGCCATGATCACCTGGGCCTCATTCAAAGTTCCTTTTACCTGAAGGCAATCCTTTCTGGAACCCTTTATCCTCTCTCCTGCAGTTCCCAGAACTGCAGGCTCCCCACCTCCACTATCCACATTCCCTTCCGGTCAATGATTTCAGGGATGGAGCATGGCGAGCAGAGGGGGAAAGGAAAAAGGAAAAATGTACATGACTAATAGAAGGTTGTCTAAACCTAGAACGATTAGAATTATTTTTCAGTTTGGGTCACTTTACCTCAATTGTTTGTTGCGCATCAGGAATATCTTCAAGTTGCTGTAACTTCATGTAACGGTGATGTGGGACCGGTCTGGAATGTTGATACTTCAGGTCAATGTAAAGCCCTCTGCTGCTCCACTGAGCTTGGGCTCGCCTGCTTCAGAATGAATCTCTGCCATTTAAGTGTCGGTGGCACTAGGTGATATCGGCCGAGCTGGAGTGAAGGATGGCAACTCAGGTAGCTCCCTTTTGGTTTGAGCATTTTATCAGGGTCACCTGCAGACAAAGGTGTTTTTCATGGTACTTAGGATGACGCGTTGTAGCTTCTTTCACTATTACAAGCTTGTCTGTTATTTGTTGCTTCTTTCACTATTACAAGCTCGTCTGGGATTTGATTCAATCAAACAATCTTTCTTCTGTCAATTCATCTAATTAGTGTAGTCAGTCCTCCGGAGCTTGACCCTTTGCTTCTCAGTCTTCAGAACTGGGTGCATCACTTGTCTGCTAATTGGCTTAATCCTTCCCTGGGACAGCTGTCTGGTGCTCACCGTAGTCCTGTGGCTTCATGCATTCCTTGGTGGTATTCCAGTTAGGGTTTGGCGCAACATTGCACCTATTCCAGGAAATTGCCCCAGCTCTACTTCGGCCCACCCACCCCTTCAGCCCTGTTCTTCGTAGGAGTCTCTTCTGGCCAGCCTCCTCAGGACACCTTCTCTTGTATTTTCTTTCAAATTCTCTACATCATATCTATCCAGGACTGAAGGGAAAAAGTAATGTGGTCCTAAAAATAACAAAATGAATAATAACAATAACTACGCTTATATAGAACATATATCACAAAGTGAATCATCTCAAGGCACTGGGAGCAGGTGATAATATAATACAATAATATTCATTTTATCAACCTTAAAAAGATCAAGAGGCTTGGTGGACCTGCCGAGTCAAGCCTGTTATCTTTGTGATAGACGTTGATCTCGGCACCGGCTGCATTAATCGACTGAACTACCTCACCAGCATTTGATCAAGCACATGCCCTTGTCCCTCTGCATGGGCATGTTTTGCTTAATCAACCATGGTTTTCCAAGTGTTGTCAAGCTCCGAGATGAGGGTGTGGGGGGAAAAAGCATGTGATGCGTGTTTCCCGCTCTTCGTCTATTTGTATATGCACCGCAGATGACCTTTCTGAGCAGATCACTGGTTTCAGCACCCCGAAACGGTTCACAGTGGATATTCACCTTCTTTCTATCCTGTGAAGTGTTGATTAGTCTAAAAAAGGGAAAGGGCTATCTAATCGCCTGTGTTTTCAATACACTTGGATTACACAACATCTGGAGGCACCGTTATCCCTATCCTTAGACCGCTATGATGTCCCAGCTTCCCCTTGACCTTGTCATCGCCAGTGGCATGATTAATGCCAGATCAGCAGTGAGCAATCGTTTCGCTGTGTGTCCTACAGAAGTTCCAGCTCACAGTGATCTGCATTTAATAAATAGGTGACATAACAGCCTTTGAGGCTTACCACGGATTTGTCTTATTTTTTAATCATAAAACAATTAAATCCCTCACAATTCTCGCTAGATGAAAACAGAGGTCTTGTTATGTACCAACCTATCCATACATAATAACCTAACCAGCAAGATCTTACATTACTACAATTCCCATTCCTAGATTTGCCTTCCGGTCTAGTTTCTCGCAGCTGCAAACCTCCTGGGGGTCCAGCCACCTCCAACCTAATGCTTTTCTGAGAATGCAACCTATGGCTGCACTTTCCCCCACAAAAGTGTCCCCCTCAAAGTTCCAACCGCTGGAGGTAACATTGCATGGATAGCACAGTGTGGCTAACATAGTATGGCTAGTAAATGGCGGATAGTACAGTATAGACAGAACAGTATAGGTAGCACAGTATGGTTAGCATAGTATTGATAGCATAGTGTGGATAACATAGTATGGATAGTACAGTATGCACATCACAGAATGGATAGTATAGTATGAATAGCACAGCATGGATAGCACAGTGTGGATAGCACAGTATAGATAACGCAGTATGGATATCACAGGATGGATAGCATAATATGGATAGAACAATATAGATAGCACAGAATGGATAGCATATTATGAATAGCACTGTATGGATAGCACAGTGTGGATAGCACAGTATAGATAACGCAGTATGGATATCACAGGATGGATAGCATAATATGGATAGAACAGTATAGATAGCACAGTATGGATAGCATAGTATGAATAGCACTGTATGGATAGCACAGTGTGGATATCACACTATGGATAGCACAGTATGGACAGCACAGTATGGATAGCATAGTGTGGATAGCACACTATGGTTAGCTCACTTTCCAAAGGCCTTCACATTCATCATAGGAATTCCCTCTCCGAAGAGCCAGAATGTGGGAAATTCTGGGGAGCACAATGCCATAAGGTTCCACTCATTTCCCCCATCTTATCCTACAACAGTCGCACCTTAGGACAACCCCTTTGCCTATGCCCCAAAGTGCCAATGGGTTGACAACCACGCCAGTACAGGGATGAACATATCAGATCCATTGCAAACAATGTATGTAAGGCACACTATGGTCAGTGTCACATTTTGTATTTAGTTTCTCTCTCTTGCCATGACTCGAGGTCAGAGCACAGGGCCAGACGAGGATGGGCAGACCAGGATGATAATCCAGACTGGAAAGTGGTGAAGACCTTAAAGGCATAACCATGGGGTTTTACGCAACTGTTGTGCTTACCTTGGAATCAAATCCTGCAATATAAAAAAACACCAGACAATTGGTTACACAGCAGGGGGATTATCCTTTAATCTACCAGCCACCTCCCACCCACAGCTCATGAAATACTATGCCTGGTATGTCAGTTCAGGAGCATGCAGTTGCCCTGGCTGTGAGGATTGCAAAAAGATTAAACCTCTCTTTAGCCTTATGTATACTTCCTAATAACTTAAAGTTCGTGTACTTTTCTCCAGGGCTCAAGTCCTAAAGTGGGGAGACTATGGTGTTGGTATGCAAGTTTAATGTCCCATTGTAGGGAAGAGGTTCACGTTGCACACATCATATTAGAGCAAAGGTGTGGCACTAACTTATTTGCGTAGGCTCAAGGCAGAGTCTAGGTAGAAACCTAAAGTTTTTATCTCCTTAGCTACTTTGATGGTAGTTTGTTTCTCTCCCTCTTCTTCTTTGACGTGTTCTTGTAAAAGCCTTTCACATCACATACTGGGTTAAAGGTTTCCTACCAAATGAGACAAGTCATACATTTATTGTTTTTAGATAATAAGGAGATTATGTTTAGAATGTCATGACTGATTTTGGGAAAGAATGCAAATGGACAAGGGGATTGTGTGTTCAATGTGTTCAATAGGGTTTGAGAATGCAGGGGGGGTAGATTTCCTTGTACAGGGTTAGCCAATGGGACTTTGAGGGATGACTTTGTAACGAAATACGTGTGATTATGCAAATTGTTCAAACGTGTATAAAAGCTGGAACTTTGTTGCACACTGGAAGGAATGTTCGTTTTAAGCTTTTCAAGGCTGCCTAACCCCTCCCGGCTGACAGTATGCAATAAACCTGCTTTTCTGACAAAGTTCATTTACTCTCTGTTGGAGCTGTTTTTTCACATTGAGGTTTGGGGTCACATTCCTACACTGGCGAGCATTGGGAAGTGATGTCATGGGGACTCAAAATGAAATATGCTCAGCTGGCCAACACCTTCTCCAGGTAACACGGACTAAAAAGTCCACGGATGGGGGCTGGACATTTTCTGTTGCTGGCCCTTACTGTAGAATTCTCTCCTTCTCACTCTGAGGCTTATGGAGGATTAATGTAGGTTTTGCAAGGACCTCAAGACTTTTCTTTACCCACAATAGCTATTTTGCCCATTGGTTTGTTCCTGGTAATTTTCCTTTTTCTTGCTCTTTCTCTTAAGGTTCCTCCTGTTTACAGCTCCAAGATACTTCTGGGTGGTAGCTGCACTACACTGAGTTAGTCTAACCTAACATTGACTATATTGGCTAGGGCTGATGGACGTTTTAGACCAAAAACATATCTAGAGCTGCAGGTTGCCTACACCCCCTCTTGGCTGAAAAAAAAAGGTCAGTGTATTAAATGGTAACTGACCCTGAGAAGCCTTACATCAATGCAGAATCCCAAGTCTTCTTGGTTTCTGCACGAATACAGTAGCCCATGAGAAGGGCCCGTTTGCTAGGGTGTAATCAACCAGTCACCCTCTTCTGGTAGCTATCACCTCTTGGATGCGCTCAGCCCTAATGAAACCTATAACAAGGCAGACTAGAGGTGGCACAGGAAAGTCCCAAATTATAGTCATTTCCAGAAATGTAGCAGTGCTCACTACTTTAAAACATTTACTTATTATGAGTGTTAACTAGTTACTTAACGCAATTCTGGAGTGTACGATCATTACATTATTAAATTGTGCATATCATTAAATCGCTTGATGTCCTTCCAAGATAACACTTATACCCATCCTAAATGTGTCCATTTGATTGCACCCTATTACTGAATCTCAGTGCTGTTCAGCACTTTGTTGCTTCACAGCATGTCTGGATGCTTATCTGTAAAGCTGAAGCAGAGACAAATCTGTGGCCAATTTCTGATAGGCTGGTCAAGAAACATCTCTTCCAGAAAAATAGTTGTTCGATAGTTATAGCACATAGACCTGAATCTCCACTCTGGCTCCTCGACTTCTCTCCTCCTCTATCCAACTCCACAATCCTTCTTGTAATCTCCACTCTGCTTCTTCGACTGCCCTGGTGACTCCTCGCCCTCCCTGTGCTTCCCCTCGCTTCTGCTCTTGCTCTCTTCTTGCTCCACTTGTATGGAATTCTCTCTTCCTGGACATCCGAGAACCAATCAACACAAGTTTGTTCAAAACCAAGCTAAAAGCCTACCTCATCGCCTCTTACCCTCTTAACCTACCCCTCATCTGCCTGCTAGCTAACATTTTCCTTGCCACGAACTGGCATATGCCCCTCACTTCCTCTGCCTCCACTCTAGCACTTCACCCATCATACTCACATCCCGAACACAGCTGGCCCTACCGCCTACCTGAACTTAAAAATGTCCAATGTTGTTTGTCCTTAAGCTATGTATGTCCCCAGTGACTGTTCCATTTACTCCCCTCCACAACCTGGTCAGAATGTTCCTCAAACTCACCCCATTGTAAGAAGCTCGCTGCTTCCCGTCTAATCTGATTTCTTATCTATTGAACATTCTTTTGTGATCAAAAGAGCATTGTTCCTCCTGTAGATAAATAAATAAATAGATAAATAAATTACACCTGTTGGTATTTGCTAGATATCATCCGTGTTGCAATGCCACTCAAAACAGAAAGATAAAATACCACCCAGCTACAAAACCCACTCTGCAAGTGGTAACTTTAATGTCTGCAGCAAATGGATTTGCACCAGCAGTAACTTCTCCTTACAGAAAATATATTGCTGGCAAATTATGGGCTTGTTTTAAAAGGGCCAAAACCAAAACCAGCTCAAATTTGTGCCTGGCATGTAAAGCTTTTTTGGAACCAAGGTTACAGCTTTTCTAAATGTTTTCACAACATTTTATGGGGTGATTGGTACCATTTGGGGTCAGATATGTTGAGGTCATATTTACAGATTGTATGATGCCAGATTTAAAATATGTGTTGCCAGATTGACCTTATTAATGAATGTATACTACCTGCAGGAATCTTGATTTCTAGCATATTCACAATGGGCCATGACTGGCTAGGACGTAGAGATATTCCAACCAGGCATGGCCCATTGGAAATGCTGGACGGGCGCCTGCATGAAGAGAGAGTGTTCCTGTGCTGTTTCCTTGTTGTGTGGCCAATTGTAAGCATTAGGGCTCTTAAACTGATTCCTTGATGTTTCCTGGGTTCTGGTTGTGTGGGGCGCACTCAGCAGGATCCAATGAGGACGGAGCAGCAAAGAGACTGTGCAGGCAGACTTGCAAGAAAAAGAATTGTGGGTGTGTGTGCGCGTTTGTGGAAGGTTCCATAAAGTGTGTGTGTGTGTGTGTGTGTTGGGGGGGGGTGTGGATGTGGTGATGTACAAAAAGGTCTGGGAGCCCATCTACCAAGAACAAACACAACCAAATAACCTGTTCTATGGGAAGGTGCCCAATCCATAGTTTCGATCACTGTACCTTTCATAGAGGAGAAATAACTATTTGCATATCTGTCTTTGTCCCACCCACAAGGGCAGTCAAGCACAGAAATGCTAGACAATCCTCCTCTGATATATGCACAAAAAGGTTTGTGAGCCCCTCTAATGAGAACAAACACTGCCAAATAACCTGTTCTATGGGAAGGTGCCCACTCGGGGGGGGGGGGGGGGGGGGGGTCTACATCCATGTTTTAGCTTGCTGTACCTTACACAGAGGAGAAAAACCATGTGCACATCAGTTGTTACGTATTTATTTATTGCATTTGATTATACGCCCAAATCCGGGTGTATCACGGTGTAGGTTACATGGTTACAGTGAGACTTGTCTGGTTACATAGGGCGAAAAGTCATGTAAAATAAACAACAGCATGTCTGGATACAGATATTAGAAGTGAAATAGTCCTCTTGAGACAAGAATACAAATTTACATTGGTTTACAGTACAGAAAAAGTGGTGTTTAAGTACTTATAGCTACATGTGATGGGTTTGTTGAAGAGCTACGTTTTTAGCAGCCACAAGAGCAGGCCAGCACCGAAATGCTAGGCAATTCTCCTCTGAGCAAGAGTACCAACAACATTCCCAGATACCTGTTTCGGCCTAGTCTGGCCTCTTCAGTTAGGTGAAGCTGTGCCTTTCTAAGCAGGAGATTTGCCTAGCATTTTGGTGCTGGACTGTCCTTGTGGCTGGTACAAAGACTGACATGCAAATGGATATTTCTCCTCTGTAAAAGGTACAGTGAGCTAAAACGTGGTTGTAGATTCTCCTGAGTGGAAGAAATTCCATACAACAGGGTATTCGACCAATGTTCGTTCTCAGTAGAGAGGCTCCCACACTCCTTTGTAAATGTGCTGATATATATCCATGTGTGTGTGTCCAACATAAGGACAACTAACTATTGAGGGATTGTTAAGATGGATTTCTGAACTCTGACCTGGTGGGCAGGGGTTCAGAAGGCCAGCCTATTTTCTTGGAGCAGGGTAACCTTCTGGACAAGCTAGACCAATCAAGGTGGCATTGGTGGCAGTCAAGACTAGGTCTCAGGAGGGGTGAGGGTGACTGAAAGACCTCAGAGAGCACACAGAGTAAAGGATACCACAAATCACTGCCAGTCATGTGTATATATATATATATAAAAAATACATGTACATGTATTCAAGTCCTTTGAACTCAAACACAAAGCAATTATTAACAGTAATACATCAAGCCGATACAACACTACTATAACACATAGACACAATATCAAGTGGCCTAAAGGGTTAAAAGCATGGAATGGGTCCACAACTTAAAAGGGAAGGAAGCATGCAGTGCAAACAATCTTTAGGCAGTTCTTCATTAATTAAATCCTATCTGAGAGGCAGTCCAGTCCCTACGAAGGGAGGAGCTTAGTGCTCAATGTACTTTCAAATGCTGGTGCACTTGATAGTGCAGAAGGGCAAAAACAGGGTCTCTTGCAGGGGCTGCAGCAGCTCAGGAAGGTGGGTGAGGCAATAAAGAACAAGTTCCCACTATTTGTGAAGGGTCTCCCCAAAAGGGCAGAACAGGTTCCAGGAGTTGGGAAAGGGACAGTAGCACAGCCTACCTGTGGAAAGGTGAGTGGCCCTCAGGGGACACTTGTGTGTAAAAGTGGGTGGATGCACTAGGGGCCACCAGTAAGGGTTGCAAGTATTCACCGACCCCCGGCGCACTCTGGACCAAACTTTGTCAGTCAAGTCCACTTTGGTTGCAGGTTCAAATGTGGCAATTGTGTGGCTCTGCGGCTTTCAGCAGCGTAGATACAGCGTTGATTCCCTGGTGGCACAGTGGCGATTTCTCCGCCCCAGATGAAGGGATTGAGTCAGTTCCACTGCAGCAGGCTTCAGGGCACAGAGAGGCACAGCAGCAAGGCACCTGCAAAGTTTGTCACCACGGCTGGGCGACACAGTAACCGTGTGTACTCCGGTTCGGGTGTTCCCACTTTATTCCAGACCTGGGAATGGCAAGTGTATGAAATACGGTGTTAGAGTGCCGTGAACCCAGAGCTTGCGATATACCAAGTTTCAAGGGTCTCCTTGAAATGGCAGTGGTTTCAGAGAAAATATCCTGCCCAAACTGGTCAGCCCACTGGTTGGCCCAGGGACACTTCCAAGAAAGCTTACTTGCAGGGTTTGATGAAGGTGCCGAGAATAGTTGGTCCCACTATTCTAATGGGTTAAAGCATCTTCGCAGACCTTCTAGTTCGATCAGTTGCAGAGGGGTCCAGTGGGACGACAGCGGGCTCAGGGTGCCAAACCTTCCAGCCGGTCACCAGCAGTTCCTCGACTCGGCTTTTTAGTTTCAGGATACTTGGATCGTATCCTAGGTTCAGTGAGAACTCAAGAGATCGACCTGGAATGGGTTATCCATAATCTCCTTTGTGCCAAAACAAAGAGGACCCAATGGGAGATCTGCTTACATATAGGCACATCGGATGCGGACCAATCACGCACCATGGTAGTCCCCAGTCATTCACAGCACACCATACTCTCTGGCACCCAGAATGTGTATTAGAACTAGAGAGTCCAGCCTACATCCTGGAGGCACACACACAAGGCATGTAGAAACCTGCGAAAGCTTGGCATTTCACGGGAGAATGCATGCCCAAATAAACACTGACCCGGGTCTGCTCAACCTGGGGAAGTCAAAGGGGCAAGACGGCCAAAGGACAGGACAAAGAACCTTGTAGTGTGGCCATTTTGGAGCCAGGCCACCTTTCTGTGCCAACCGTGGTAAACATGGTTTGCATGGCATGAAAAGGTTAAAAATAAGTGAAAAGATAGGCTGCCACCAGCCCTGTCCAAGGCACATATACACTTCTCCTAAAAAATCCTTTGAGGGAGTCTAGGGCCTTTGGAAATGAAAGAAAAACCCAAGTGCACTGTACTGTAAGGTACATTGTTCACTTGTAACATGTTGCAGAAAAGTTGCAACATTTGGAAAGGACTAAGAGAAACAAAGTCTCCCAGTACTGACTGTCTATAAGTGCATGTCAGTTTCCCCATAATAAAGTGAGTGAAAGCCCAGAGGAGTGCAGCTGAAGGATGTGCTTCTCTGGCAAAGTCAGACTATGGTCTTTAAACAGCAGCAAAAAGTTGGGGGGTACACAACTGGAGGGGAAATTACACATAAATGTGAAACTTTCCTAAGAGGGAGGTGACCCTTTAATTTGCAGCAGAGTAGTCATTTGGAGCACCAGAGTTGTGGAAGTGTTTCACAGTGGTAACAATGACATGCTGTGCGTATTGGAGTGATGGACATGTGTTTTATGCAAAGGCATAGTGAAAATGTGTTATAAAATGTTCCCGGGTACTGTGGATCTGGCCTCTATTTGATTTCTGTATGTGTCAGCCTCAAGAACCGATAGTACATTGTTTTTCCCATTTTTCAGTTAGTTTATAAAGCTGGCATAATGCATACATTATATAATCATTTGAATTTATATAGCTGCTTACCCATGGTGTGTGGGACTCATTTATACACCTTAGAAGAATGAAATGCTGAATTCGGCGCTGCAGGGCTCAAAGTAAGCACTCTACTGTTCTGCTATCTGACCAGCTTTATACTGCCGATAGTAGGCTTACTCTTATTTCCTCAGTGTGCGCAAATTAAAAGATACAGAATCCTTATTGTACTGTCATGACAAACATTTTCAGAAAAGCGTAGTGAGAGACATGTTCTGTGAGTGGGAAATAAGTATTCGGTTTTGAGATAACTCTCTCTGCATTTCATCTGAGTATATCTGAGATCTGAACAGTAGAGGGCGCAACGTACCCGCGCAATGGCCCTCACGCGCATCCCAAGTGGAAGTGTTGCTCGGGGAAAGGGCTCTGCTTAGGAAGGAGCGTCCCCTCCTCCCCCCCCCCCCCCCATCCCCCAGTCCACTTCCACCAGCTTAATTTAGACGCGGGGGATGGATTTGTGGATGATGTAAGAGGACTCGAGTGGCGCTGTCCTCACTGCGGGCTCGCGGAGTGTAGCGTGGGGTTGCGGAGGAGGGGGGTGGGGCCTTTGATCCATGTCATGGATTTTAGTGCGCGTCACGGGGCTCTCTGTAGCAGGTACCCCAGACACAGCGCCGGGGTCTCGCGGAGAATAATGAATGGGTTCAGATGCATTCAAGAGCGCTATCAGCTGCAGTCATTCAAGGCGAGGCGGCGCAGAGATGCGGCGACAGGGAGCGCAGGGGGAGGGGGCGCAAGAGAGGTGCGCATCCTTCCCTCAGCTGTTCTGACAAAGAGCGCATTCCCGAGCTAACGGGCGTTAGATTGCTAATAAATGGCAACGCCGTAAGGAATTAGGAGAATGCTAACACTGGGAGCAAAGTGCATGAGTCGTGTGTAACTCTTTATTAATGTCGAGAAGTCGCGACATACCGTACGGGGTAAAAAGGCGCCACTGCATTGCGCAGTGTGCGCTCCTCTCGAAATAACGCATAACTCGAAACATGATTCATGGAATTATTTGCGCCGAAAAACGGGGATTTGTGCGCCATTCTGCCCGCAAATCCCCATTTGTTAAACAGGGATTTGCGGGCACATTGACGCACACATCCCCGTTTTTCGGCGCAAATAATTCCATGAATCATTTTGAAGAACCGTATGTTACGCGATTCTATTACGCACAGCACCATTTTGTTTTGGAAAAAAAATCTCCAGTGTAATAAAAGACAACCCTTTCCCTGTTGTTAGAGTAGACAGGCTTGAGGATTCTTTTTTCCATATGAGCTGGGGCTGTGGTCAGTGCACGTATGCCTCCACATGCAGCGATCAGGGGTTGGCCTCGTGGCCACAGGCAGTGCTTTAAGTGGCCTGTAAGACCGAGCCTGGGCGCTGGGGGGAGGCGGGCGTGGAAGGGGGTGCGGCGAAAAGAATGAGAGAGAAAATCAGAGAATGAAAGAAAGCAAATATGGAAAAACATATAAGGGGAATATTACACACAGAACGTGAGAGAGTCTGATTGGACCCATTGCAGTGGTGACTGCAACATTTTGAATTCAAAAGTGTGGAGCAGCAGTGACACAACTCTGTGATAAAGAGGACATTTTGCAGACACCGCAGGACTCCATAGTTCCAGCATGGTCTTCAGTCAGATGCAACTCTGTGATAAAGAGGACATTCTGCGGGCACTGCAGGACTCCATAGTTCCAGCATGCTCTTCAATCAGATGCAACTCTGTGATAAAGAGGACATTATGCGGGCACTGCAGTACTCCATAGTTCCAGCATGGTCTTCAGTCAGATGCAACTCTGTGATAAAGAGAACATTCTGCGGGCACTGCAGGACTCCATAGTTCCAGCATGGTCTTCAGTCAGATGCAACTCTGTGATAAAGAGGACATTCGGCGGGCACAGCGGAACACCATAGTTCCAGCATGTCCTTCAGTCAGATGCAACTCTGTGATAAAGAGGGCATTCTGCGGGCACTGCAGGACGACATAGTTCCAGCATGCTCTTCAATCAGATGCAACTCTGTGATAAAGAGGACATTCTGCGGGCACTGCAGGACTCCATAGTTCCAGCATGGTCTTCAGTCAGATGCAACTCTGTGATAAAGAGGACATTCTGCGGGCACAGCAGAACGCCATAGTTCCAGCATGTCCTTCAGACAGATGCAACTCTGTGATAAAGAGGACATTTCACGGACACTGCGGAACGCCATAGTTCCAGCATGCTCTTCAATCAGATGCAACTCTGTGATAAAGAGGACATTCTGCGGGCACTGCAGGACTCCATAGTTCCAGCATGGTCTTCAGTCAGATGCAACTCTGTGATAAAGAGGACATTCTGCGGGCACAGCGGAACGCCATAGTTCCAGCATGTCCTTCAAACTCTGTGATAAAGAGGACATTCTGCGGGCACAGTGGAACGCAATAGTTCCAGCATGTCCTTCAGTCAGATGCAACTCTGTGATAAAGAGGGCATTTTGCGGGCACTGCAGGACTCCATAGTTCCAGCATGGTCTTCAGTCAGATGCAACTCTGTGATAAAGAGGACATTTTGCGGGCACTGCAGGACTGTCAGATGACTAAACTATGACAGTTCTGAATTTCTCAAAAGAGACCCATGCCACCATGCACGGCAAAGCTAGGCACATGTTTTTAGATAAAAATTCCTTGTCAAGTGAGGAAAGACGCATTGAGGGACACAAGTAGAGGACTATTATCTGCCAAAGCCAGGGTGATGCCAGATCCCATCCCCTCAGCTGGTTCATTTCCTGGCCCAAAGATGCGTAGATCCCATATGACATCACTAAGTCTATGAGTAGGTCCTATATGACATAACTATGTCCATGAGTACACACACCATAGATGGCATCACTATGTCCATGAGTAGATCCTAGATGACATCACTATGTCCATGAGTACACAAACCCTAGATGGCATCTCTATGACCACTAGTAGATTCTATTTGACATCTATGTCCATGAGTAGATCCTAGATGACATCTCTATGTCCATGACTAGATCCTATTTGACATCTCTATCCACAGGTAGCTCCTAGAAGGAAGAGGAACTGCTAGGTGGAGGGCTGGCTGAAGGGGCTATAACCCCCGATCTTTTGGTTGTAGCCCGGATAGAAGCTCAGGAGCTACAACCAGAAGACTAGCTAGCCCCAAGTCTCGACAGTCCTGACATTAGTGTAGCCATGGATCTTTTCCAGACCTAGCAACACCCCTGCTAGATGGCATCACTAGGTCCATGAGTAGATCCTAGATGACATCACTACATCCATGAGTACACCCTAGATGACATCACAATGTCCACGAGTACACACACCCTAGATGACATCACTATGTGCATGAGTAATCCCTAGACGGCATCACTATGTCCACGAGTAGATCCTAGATGACAACACTATGTCCGTGAGTACACCTTTGCTGACATCTCTATGTCCATGGGTAGATCCTAGATGACATATCCATGTCCATGAGTAGATCCTAGATGACAACACTATGTCCATGAGTACACCCTAGATGACATCACAATGTCCACGAGTACACACACTCTGGATGACATCACTATATGCATGAGTAATTCCTAGATGGCATCACTATGTCCACAAGTAGATCCTACATGACAAAACTATGTCCATGAGTACACCCTTGCTGACATCTCTATGTCCATGAGTAGATCCTAGATGACATCTCTATTTCAATGAGTAGATCCTAGGTGACATCTCTATTTCAATGAGTAGATCCTAGGTGACATCACTACGTCCATGAGTAGATCCTAGCTGACATCTCTATGCCCATGAGTAGATCCTATTTGACATCTCTGTTCATGAGTAGATCCTAGATGCATTACTATGTCCACAAGTAGATCCTATTTGATATCTCTGTCCATGAGTAGATCCTATTTGGCATCTCTGCCCATGAGTAGATCCTAGATAACATCACTATGTCAACGAGTAGATCCTATTTGACATCTCTTCGTGAGTACATCCTAGATGACATCACTATGTCAATGAGTAGATCCTATTTGACATGTCTGTCCATGAGTAGATCCTAGCTGGCATCTCTATGTCCACAATTAGATCCTATTTGACATCCCTATCCATGAGCAGTTCCTAGATGGCATCACTATGTCCATGAGTAGATCCTAGATGACAACACTATGTCCATGAGTACACCCTAGATGACATCACAATGTCCACGAGTACACACACTCTGGATGACATCACTATATGCATGAGTAATTCCTAGACGGCATCACTATGTCCACAAGTAGATCCTACATGACAAAACTATGTCCATGAGTACACCCTTGCTGACATCTCTATGTCCATGAGTAGATCCTAGATGACATCTCTATGTGCATGAGTAGATCCTAGATGACATCTCTATTTCAATGAGTAGATCCTAGGTGACATCACTACGTCCATGAGTAGATCCTAGCTGACATCTCTATGCCCATGAGTAGATCCTATTTGACATCTCTGTTCATGAGTAGATCCTAGATGGCATTACTATGTCCACAAGTAGATCCTATTTGATATCTCTGTCCATGAGTAGATCCTATTTGGCATCTCTGCCCATGAGTAGATCCTAGATAACATCACTATGTCAACGAGTAGATCCTATTTGACATCTCTTCGTGAGTACATCCTAGATGACATCACTATGTCAATGAGTAGATCCTATTTGACATGTCTGTCCATGAGTAGATCCTAGCTGGCATCTCTATGTCCACAAGTAGATCCTATTTGACATCCCTATCCATGAGCAGTTCCTAGATGGCATCACTATGTCTATGAGTAGATCCTAGATGACATCACTGTATCCATGAGCAGTTCCTAGATGGCATCACTATGCCCATGCGTAGATCCTAGATGACATCTCTATGTCCATATGTAGATCCTAGATGATATCACTAAGTCCACAAGTAGGTCCCATTTGACATATCTGTTCATGAGTAGATCCTAGATGACATCACTATGTCCACAAGTTGATCCTGTTTGTCATCTCCGTCTATGAGTAGATCCTAGATGGCATCTCTATGTTCACAAGTAGATCTTATTTGATATCTCTGTCCATGAGTAGTTCCTAGATAGCATCACTATGTCTATGAGTAGATCCTAGATGACATCACTGCCCATGAGTAGATCCTAGATGACATCACTATGTGCATGAGCACACCCTAGATGGCATCACTATGCCCATGCATAGATCCTAGATGACATCTCTATGTCAATTATTAAATCCTAGATGACAACACTATGTCCACAAGTAGATCCTATTTGACAGCTCTGTCCATGAGTAGATCCTAGATGACATCTCTATGCCCACAAGTAGATCCTATTTGATATCACTGTCCATGAGTAGTACCTAGATGGTATCACTATGTCTATGAGTAGATCCTAGATGGCATCACTATGTGCATGGGTACACCCTAGATGGCATCACTATGCCCATGCGTAGATCCTAGATTACATCACTTTGTCCATGAGTAGATCCTAGATGACATCTCTATGTCAATGAGTAGATCCTAGATGACATCACTGTGTCCACAGATCCTAGATGACATCACTATGTCCACAAGTAGATCCCAGATGGCACGACTGTGTCCATGAGTAGATCCTAGATGACATCTCTATGTCCATGATTAGACCCTAGATGACATCTCAATGTCAATGAATAGATCATGGATGACATCATTATGTCCATGAGTAGATCATAGATGATATCACTATGTCCATGAGTACACCCTAGATGGCATCTCTATGTCAATGGGTAGATCCTAGATGACATCTCTATGTCAATGGGTAGATCCTAGATGACATCATTATGTCCATTAGTAGATCCTAGATGGCATCCTATGTCCATGGAAAGATCCTAGATAACATTACTAAGTCCATGGGTACACCCTTGATTGCAACACTATGAGCATGAGTACACCCTAGATGGAATCAGTATGTCCAGGAGTAGATCCTAGATAACATCACTATGTTCATGAGTAGATCCTAGATGACATCACTATGTCCATGCGTAGATCCTAGATGACATCACTATGTCAATGAGTACACCCTAGATGGCATCACTATGTCCATGAGTACACCCTAGATTACATCACAATGTCCATAAGTACATCCTAGATGACATCTCTATGTCCACGAGTAGATCCTAGATGATATCTCTATGTCCATAAGTACACACACCGTAGAAGACATCACTATTTCAGTGAGTACCCACTAGATTACATCTCTATGTTCATGAGTAGATCCTAGATGCCATCACTATAGGCATGAGTAGATCCTAGCTGACATCACTATGTCCATGAGTACACCCTAGATGCCATCACTATATCCATGAGTACACCCTACATGACATGAAAATGTCCATGAGTAGATCCTATGTCCAAGATTACACATCAATATGTCCATGACTACACACACCCTAGATGACATCACAATGTAAAGGAGGGTGTTTAACATTGTTCTCCTGACTTTGATTGATGCTTGGTAAACTGTCCACTCAGCACTGTCTTCACAGTGTATTTCTTAGTTAACATTAACAATTGCTCCAATTACCTGCTCACCCAGGCCTAAACCAGCTCCTCTTACATCTTGGCTGAGCAGAATATCAAAGTGTTCTCTGAATTACATATGGTTAAGAAGAGGTCAAGAAAGGCTTGAGGTGCAGTGCTGCATCTTCCTACTGGGATCTCCATGGCTTGAATATTAATACCTCAAGGATCCTGAGAGGAGAGACTTGAAAGGATGTATTCATGGGCAGGGAGGGCCAGCTTGGAATCTTCTTTTCATGCAGAATGTGTGGTAGGGAGAACTCCAAAATGTTTATTTGAGGACTGGTGAAGGAAAGGTAGGTGACATGAGGGGTTGCTTCCCATTGGACTATGAATACTTAGGATGTCACCGTGCATTATAGATGTTTGATGTACTTCCATCATTATAATGTCTCGGGGGTCTTAGCTTCTTGAATGGCCCTACCTCTAATAGGCCTCAAAAGGCTATTGAATGGCCTCCTAAACCGCTGGTGCAAAATCACACTTCCTGGCTCTCCTTGTTGCAGAGAAGGCATCTCGCCACATACTTGCTTTTACCCTCGAATCTACCAAGTCGTGCTATTGCATGAACATCATCTCCTGTTTCCACTGTACCATCTGCAGGCCATCCAGGACACTCCAGTTCATGCTTGCTGCCCCATATCCACTCTCTCTCCAATCTTTCCTCTCTGCTAATGATGTTGCCTGGTATTTCTTCACTAAAATCTCTAGAATATGTGACATTCTCTTCTCTAGCAGTTTCACAACTCTTTCTGGATTTTCTTTCCTCAGCTTCTGCAGCTGATTTGGCATGGCACCCATCTGCCAGTCTATCAGATCTTGTGCTGTAGATCACTTGGTATCCCTGACAATTCAGGCACTGGCACCCCATCACCTACCTCTTCCATTTCTTCAACATCTCCCTGTCTTCTGTGATCTTCCCAAATTTCTGTAAGGTGGCCAACATTGTAGACATAATAAAAAAAACTACAGCTGAAAACAACCACCTACCCCTCTCCTACCGCGCTACTATAAAATGGTAGGACAAACGTGGTGTTCAACCGCATGACCACATAACTGGAGAAGCATGCATCTATCAACTCCGCCCCAATCCAGGATCCACTGCCATCTTGCCACAAAAACAGCACTCTCGCCATGTCTCTAACTTACTCACTACTGGCCACCACTCCTACTTATAACCTATCCTTGACCTTCTTGATCTCCCTGTTGCCTTCAAAACTTTTGACAACTCCTCCCTTCTCTTGGCCGCACCTTAGATTCCAGGGTATTACCTCATCCTGAGACAGGAGGATGGCTCAGTGGCAACATGCTTGCCTTAGAAACAGAGCGACACTTAGCAACACAGGTTCAATATCTCAGTTCATTCTGCCCCGCGGCCGCAAGGTGATTCCATTCCCCAAACCCCCCCACCCTCTCCCGCTGGTTGTCTTGTTAATCGGCGGATTTAACCCCCATACCTCTCATTTCCCAACCCAACACCTGCTTCTCAGCACAGCACACACTTACTCCCCACACATACGTACACAGACACACGTCAATCAACAAAAGTATCCCACTGTTCTGAACCAGTCTTGCACAATCCACAGGTTATATAATATAAACTCATCCTGCTTGTTCCTTTAAAAGGAAACAATAGTGTAAATGTCCTCACAGAGGATTTGAAACAAAACAAAATTGAAGCCGTTTTTTTTAAAAAAAGGAAGTTTGCAGTTTCAAAAATATTTTTGGGCAAAATGTAGAAATTATGATATGGACGTCATTTGAAGGTCACCAGGGGTTGCAGCTGCGACTCCTGGTGACATCTGTGTGACCCCTGGCACTGGCACTAGTTGTTATATCATATGTTTTATGATTCCTCCTGTTTCTAAGCACTGTATAAATAGGTGTTATTTCTACAAAATGTAATAGTACTTAATCTATATGGATGAAGGAATGATTAGCCCTGCTGAAATATGTACTTCGAAAGTGCAGCCTTGCACGTTTCAAAGTTGAGCGTTTACCTAGCTGAGCTGTCCAATCGCAACATCCCTAATCAATTGACAGTTAAAAAGAAACATTTATTAAGTTATCTACCCACAACCCTCGTCTGTCCCCTCCTGTCCTTTTTGAAACAAAATGTAGCCCTGCTATTATCAGATTTACTAATTGGCAATTACACATTCCTCCTGCTTTTCAGCACTGTAATATGTGTTTATGCAATTAAGAAATGTAACCAGCAGCGCCAATTCATTACCAAATGCTGTGGTATGCACATTTAAGGAGAAATAGTTGGTACGATAGCTCAGCAGGTTAAGTGCTCACTGTTAGGATCTATCTATATTCTGCAGGTCAGAGGTTTGAATCCTAGCAAGGTCTACACAACCATACTGTTCAAACATGTATGGTCCTTGGCATATATGGTCAGTGGCATATATGAGCACACCTGACCTAGTAAGATTGTTGTCTCTGTCTTCCCTCTGTTCCCCCTCCCTTGCCTTGTCGCGCCTTGAAACACTTGTGTATAGATGCGTTATAAATGCCATATCATATCATATGTCATATTTTCTTTACATTGCAATCAAATAGCAGCCACGATTTCAAGTCAATAGCGGTTGCGATCAGGAAAATCGCCCCATAAAGAAGGTTCTAAATAGAGAAGAACCCAAACAATTTGGGGCAGAGGGGTTCCTTGGAAGACATTGCTATAGAAGCTAGTTTGTTTAAGATTGTTTTAGGTGTAGCGCACGTGGTGTGGTGATGCAGTGGCACGACTGTTAGTTTGGAGAGCTCTAAATGTGCAGAAGAGAGTTAACATCCAGAAATGAATTGGAACGATTATGTAAATATTGCGTTCTTAAATATAGGGGTTGCTTGCACCACTTGACATAGCAAATGAAAATATGCTATTGTGAGTCTTTCTTTTTTTGATCCTTTCTGATTCTTTGTATTGTATATGGCATGTATGAATTATTCCAATAAATTGATATATTTATAAATGATACAAACAAATTGAGTATTTGATACCTTGTAGAAATTACAGGATATTTATTTGGAGGGTGATTTAGTAGGTTTTCATGGTTGCAATGCTTCCCCGGCATAATCTCCTCACCGGTCCCTCTAATCGGAGCATCACTCCCTATGATATCATCGGTTGCGTTCGATGTTAATTCCGCTAACCCTGGCATTTTGGTGAATTGACGTCCCTGGATGATCCATGAGTGTATAAAGTTTGTCCATAAATATAATCTGATACAAATACATAACGAAGGGGTCCACAATCTTAAGCAGCTATACCATGCAATTTACTGAATCCCGGGCTGGGACAGATCGGTTTGCACTCTGCGCCCTGCTCCGCCCTATTGAGGTGGCATGTCATGTCATCCAAGTGGCATTGCTGAGGTAATTTCCTCTAATGAGTATTGCTTATAGAAATGGAACTTGTGTCACATGACGCGTCAATTGCATGAGTGTGGAATGAGGGAAACATTGCCAAAGCACTGCAGTTTTGTATCCAGCTGCGAAAACCATCTTCAACTGCCTACACTCCATACCATTCATTTTTGGTTCCCACTGGCACGAAAGCTCCACTTATGTGCCAAAACTAAAAACCTCCCAAGGGAAGACAAGGTTCCTCAGTTCTAGCAGCCACAGTGTGAACTCTGCCCCTCACACATCAAGGTTGCACGAGGATATACCTACCTTGTTGTTCCCCATATCATTGTGAAACCATTGTCACTCATTAGTTCTGCTAACCCCATACATCACGAAGCGGTGCAATGGCAAACCCTGCACTCCAAAAATTGCTATTTGCTATGTAACAACAACAATATTGAAATAGAGCTCTCCTGAGCTTCACTAGGGAGATAATAGCAGATGGAATAGCCTACAAAGGAAATTGCACTTATCAGACATTTCCATAAAAGCTCTCCACAACCTACTCTTTAAAAGGCAACGATATTATATAAAATGCCACCAGTGAAGCAAAATAAGGCAAACGGGAGGAGTAGAGGAACCAGGCTGGTCCCTCATCTGCCAAAAAGGCAATTTTTGGAAGAAAGCAAGATTGTCAATATAGGGGCATTTGGGCATGTTTGTCTTAATGTCTAACTTGACATTCTGGCATAAAACCAAAAAAGGACCTTGCAAAAGCACCACCATTCAGCAAACTATTTTAAAAACTTCACCCCGCCTTCAGACAAGTTGGAGAGCAGCTCAACCAATGGTATGCAGGGGCACTGATGAGACTCTCAAGGCCGCACCCCATGCAGGATTGCTCGTGCTCCCCTGCAGGGAGGGCGCGGCCTAGCAGTTTGGGCTGCACTGCTCCTTTTGGGGGCTGGGGCAGGACTGATTTGCATATGTCGGTCCACTTCTGTAATGGCGCAGATGAGACATGAAACCTTGGCATTAAAATGGCCTCCAGAGGAATGTTCAGTGATCCATAACTTATAACTCAAGCATGTCAATCCATTTCTTTTTAGGTTTTCACATATACCTTTGAACAGGAAGAATTTGCAATGGGCAATAATAAGGTTGCTGGCTTTTTCTGCCCACGGGTGGCCACCGCCCCGGACCCTGGATGTAGTGTCCCGGAGCTACTTCTATTGTTTACATAATTTTGCATCACTAATTTGGCTGTCACCATGCTTTAACCAAAGGTTCCAGTAATGATCAAAAGGGTTGTGTTTAACTTTAACAACAATTATACAACATTCATGTCCAATCCTTTGACGGGAGAAGGTTCTTAAGTCAATAAAAGCTAATTTGAATATTAGACAGCAGAATTCTATAAAGGGGGCCGCACCCACCATTCTGTGAAGGGACAGAAAGGATCCGAAAGAGGTGCAATAAAACATCTGCAGCGTTTGTCTGTTATACAGTGTGTACAGGTGTGCACTGCAGCTGGGAAGTGAGCCTGGCCACACCCTCTTAGGCTACTATGCCGAACATTGCACTGTCCCAACTACCTACAAACCCTTCATCGTGTACGCCTCATTTAGGACACTGATACCGTTGACTTCAAGGTGCACACCACAGTAATAAACACGCGCAGACTGTGCCATGGACGGTGTATGCACAATACACAGCCTAACCAGGCACCACGCAGTCTAATGGACACCTCATTATGAGCTACTCATGTGTTTACAGTAGGTCGATCCCACCCACGTGTCTGTATAATGTATACATCGAATACAAAAAAGAACACGTCTAGAGTAAACGATCAGTGGCAGGTATATACACACACACGCGCGTGCGCACACACACCTGCACGCAAATGCCTGAATCGCTGTAAAGTAACTGAAACTCACATTTCCTCCATGTCCCACGTCCTCGCCCAGTCGTGACTAAATGAAGACTGCCCGTTTCCCCCCAGACCTTTTCACTAAAACAGTAGCGGGACCAGGGAGTGGCCTGGGAATGCACGTACTGCCCCAGGAATCTGATTGGCCACGCCAGGTGCCACCCCATTATCCTAAACTATGATCATTATGGGAGGGCATGCTTGTACTTCATGCCACCACTCCATAAGTCAGTGCCTCACTTGGGCCACCCCAGCCAAAAGAGTCTGGGCACGCCACTGCACTAAAAGCCTCTTGACAGTATATATATTGTTCTTTCTTTCTCCACTTTTTCCACTCCCTCACCTGGAGGATACAAAATGTCTGCCATAACTCCTGTAGTCCTGTTTCCTCTACTGTCCCAGAGGAAACCGTTTCACTCAAAGCAAGCCTACTGGCCACCGCGCGTTTCCTTTATACTGTGACAATACAGATCCGGTGGAAGCTCACACTGCCCCTGCTGGGCTCAGGAATCAGTAGAGTACTGCAGTTCACTGTTACCCCAGGTGAGTAGGCAATGTCAGCAACAGCAAGTTGGTCCACGCCATACTCCGCAGGGGTACTCTGGTAGGCCCGGACTAGCCAGCTCAAGGACCCGGCCGGCTGGCAAGGCGGGTCTGTGTACATGCCCAGCTGTAGCGGTAGGCACACTCTCCCATTTGCCACCCATGATTCGGCTTCCTTGAGGTCACAGAAGAAGGACACTCATGGGCCTGTGGCAGTGATGCATGGCTAGAAAGCAGGCCCTAAAGCAGCACAAATGTTTTTTTTTGTTTAAAAAAACTTTGCTTACAAGTGCAGGCTGAAGGAAGGGGGCGTGGTCCTGCTCCAGCCTCTGCTATAAGCCAATGCCTCGTTATCGGTGTGTTGTGTTGCCAGCATGGGCTCTCACGAGTGTTCAGAGAAAAGGATGCACAGGAGGCTTTCTGCATCTAGTTCCTGCTCTACTCCTCATTCTTCAAGTTAGAAAAGGCTGAAGTCTTCTCAGAAGTTGAAAGCCATTATCAGAGAAACATTGAGTGAGGAACAGAGGCTTGCTCCTCTCAGGGGCAGATTCAAGGCTCACAGACACAGAAACTCTCGTTCAACCCATTCTAACTCTACTTCCATTTCATCTTCATGCTCCTCTTCGCCGGTTCGCTCCGATGAGGACTCCAAGGATCCAAGAGGCAAATGCCTTGATCTAGAATCAGTGAGCAAGGTATTGGAGCATGCAGCATTCAGGGTGCAGTTGTCTCCGGATGAAACCCCTAGTATCAAATCCAAGACACAGGTGCGACAACTCAAGAAGACCATTAAGAAGGATCTTCTTTTAATCACCAATATCAAGGACAATGGCCTTCACGAATGGAAGAAGACACACCGCCTTTCCGGCCACAGGTTTATGGGGAAGTTCTACGCCATCAGAGGAGAAGATCAAGCCATGGCTACATTTCTGGAATTTCATTCCCTATTATCCAGCCTGATGGATCGCCCCTCGGATACAGCAGAGGAAGCTTGGGGGTGCGATCCCATGGATAAGAAGGTGGATGCAACTTTATGCAATACCTAGAATGGAGATCATCTTTCTTTCACACTGGCATATGACAGAGTACGTGTGGATCTTCTCACCATGGGGCCTTCGATGCATATCCATGTAGGAGACTATGAAACTGACACTTCTCCGAAAAACATAACCCTCCACCTTCTATTCCACTGCTCCAGACCTGGGGAAGAGTTAGAAGGAAAAGTGCATTGGGTCCAGAAGAAGGAGAAACATTCTGGGAACCGCAGACAGCAACAGAACACAGTCCAGCTAGCAGAATATTGTCTTCTCCACTTTGCCGAGAGCCCAACCGGTGGTGTCCCGAGAAGACCACTGTTCATGTGCAGGGATTAATCACCTTCTCAGAAGATTAGCGATTCTTCTCATCCCAAGATGTTATGCTCCTGATTGGTGGGGCACCCTTTTATCCGCTCCACTCTATTGTGGTCTCCCCTCTCCTAGGCAGCGTGGTTGGGAGGTCTAGCAGAGGAATGGCTGCTTCATGGGCTGAGGGCAGAGGAGTTTCCCTTTTAGACATTTGCAAGGCTGCTACCAGGACTCCACCAAACACATTTACCCATCACTGCCATCTGCTGATTCCTTGCCAGTCTGATCATGGGTTTGTGACAGTATGCCATCTGTGAGGGTTTAAAAGCCTTCGTTTAAAAAAAAAGAAAATTATGCAGGTAATTAAGTTTCTGAAAGGGAAGTCTGGTAAGCAGTCATCCCTTTCATTATGATTCATATCAATATCATAGTCATTGTGACTGTTTCTTGACATCTTGGGCAACGGCACTACAGTGGCAGCAGTGTAGGTTCAAAGGCCTTGTGTCCATTACTGAAAGCTGCTGGAACACAAAGTTCCAGCAGGCAGAGGTAGCTTTTAATTGTCTGCACCTGTGATTCAAGACATAGTAATTGTGTAGCCTAGTCAGCCTGTCCACACTTTAAATTCTGAATATTAATCACATCTGGTTATAGCATGGTGGCTACTAGACTCAGACGATTATATAGCCACAGAAAGGGTTTCAACCATCATGGATTCTGCTAGGGTCCCCTACACTTAATGCGCTCATCCACATCCTGTAGACAAAGCACTCTCGGTATCACATCAGAAGGCAAAGGAAAGTTGTTTCAGCAACCTGAATTGGACCCTTGACAAAAGGCTTTCTTTGAACTAACCTGCAACAGCATTTTGCCTTTAAAATGATCTCTGCCATCCAGATGAAGACAGACCTTTTAAGGAAGAGTGAAGCTATTCTCCCTACCCATCCCATGAGCAAATTATGGCCGTCATCACTGCTGTGTACCAAGGCCTCCCTGCTCTGGAACCAGGATCCTGCTCACTCGAGATGAAGGATGCCTTCAGGTGAAAGACATTCTTACTGCAGTTGATGTGCAGCGCAAAAGATGCAACTTTTCTCGGGAGACCCTGGACTGGGTTTTGCAGGAACTCAGAGTCTAGAAGCAGCTCAGAAGACATCCGGTTTACCACCTCAGGACATCTTCCAGCCAGCTTGACCCCACATCCCACTTTGCGCAGTTCCATGTGTTAAAATCGTGGCAAAAATGCCCGTTTACACAAAAAAATGTGGCAAAAAGGCAGTAGTTTTGCTGCTGCAATACATGTAAAGGATTCAGAGGACACCCCTGTAATCCCGAGACCCATTATACCATTTAACGGGAGCAGGGGACAACCCCGCAACCCCCGCTTCCCTTAAATGGTATAATGGGGTACACCTTTACTGGGTCAAACCACAGCATTTTTGCTGCGATTTTTTGTAAAGGCGATATTTTTGCCGTGATTTTATTACTGCATACCCTTTGCGCCACTGCAGGACCTTTGGGCTGCTTTCAGCTCTCTTTCGAACTTTGAACTACTTCCCTGTTTTTTCGAGCTGTCTCTATTCTGACTACACCCTGTGAAGTGCATCACTGCCTCAACTCAACCGCGGCTCACCACTGTGTTAACACCTGACTGTCCACACCCCAAGCGCTGACTCAACCCTGCTGAATTATCATCTCCACCTGCCACGAATGCCGAATTGACTCAGTGGATGCATCATTTCGACCTGATTGGACTGCTGACTCAAAAAGTTGGGATCCATTAAGTTGAATTTTCTCAAACGTCAACTCGATCCACTGAGATCCCCATCTTGAAGTAAACTTTGATTAGTTATTTATAACGCGCTTGATACCCGGAGGCTTCTAAGTGTGGACCCGGGGATCGAACTTGTGTTGCTCTGTCTTGCTTCCAAGGCGAGCGTGTTGCCCCTGTGCTATCCTCCCAAGACTGGGAGGACTTGGTCAACTAGATGCTGACTCACCAACGAATCAACGTGACCCGGCCTTGTCATAACTGTCATGTCTGTAGAAAAGTGCCAAGAAGTCTGGCCCAATGCCGTTGATCACCCAAGACAAGAAAAAAAGGTATTTGCAGTGGTCTTGCCCTCCTGATCCAACTTAGTATGCCCTGCTGACTTATAAGACCTCACTCTATGCCTTTTCAGGACTCTTCCATCTACTCTTGACATTTGCCACTCAAATCAATTGCTTGCACCTCTGTCTCTGTCTTCACCAGAGGACCCCTTTTCAAAGTCTGCATTCCCTGTGCTGCTTTTATAGGCATTGGTCTTTCGTGTTTTTAATGAATTGTGTGCATTGCTATATTAATTTAAAGAGCCTTGGTTGGACATACTTTTATTTTGGTCCCACTGGACTACTGTTGTTTGTGTTGCAACTGTAGCAGCTCACACCCTCCTGAAGAGTATATCCTGTCCACATTACCAAAAGAAGAGAAGAAGGTACTCCAGTCAACTTGTGCCTGTTTAATATTATTATGATTATTATTATAATTGCGTTTTTATAACGTTCTTAATACCCTGAGGTTTCTAAGCGCGGACCCAGGGATCGAACATGTGTTGCTTTGTGCTCTGCGTTGTTTTGCTTCCAAAGCGAGCGCTTTGCCCTGAGCTATCCTCCCGCCTGTAACGACTGGGATAACGAGTGGGCAGTTTAGCCTGTACTCCTGCAGAGCAGTTGTCATTTTGTCATAGTGTTTGTCTCTGCAGTTCTAGAAGCTGTTCTCTCTTAAGGGGCATGTGTTTTGGGCGAGCATTAAAAGTGCACTGGGTTTTGCAGGATCTCTTGCTCTGCCTTTTAATTTTGATTGGGCATTCTGATACATTTGTGATACTTATTTAGTTAGGACTTGGTCAGGAATGAGGGAATGCAGGGGTAATGGCTGGACTACTTACCGATAATCTTTATTACACGTAGTACACTCTTCCTCATCACAGTACTGGCATCCCTCGTCCTGCTTTTGACGTTTCCCACGTATCAGACATGATTAATTAATCAATTATTCTTTGTTTTCTTTTTCCTTGTGACTGTTTGTACTATCTCCTCTCGCGGTGTGTTATTTGAATATTATCAATCGAATGACGTTCCATCATACATTTGCTTGTATTTGGTGTACCTCCAAATATTGGTTCATTTTTGGATTAGTTTTCCTCTTTCTTCACTTTTCCCTCCCAACAACTCTTGATATGATTAGTCAACAAGTATAAGAGGGAGCGAGCGACAAGTTAAGCTGAGTTTTAGAATACGTAATGCCCTGACAAAGCCCAGAGGGCGAAACTGATGGCCATGCAGCTTGCACAATTTCTATATTGTTCTTGTACTATTAATTGATATCCAAGAATGTTGTAAGAATTGTGATCTAATATTTTGCACACCTGCTTACTAACTCCCGAACCATAAAATAGTGTGTTTGATGTATGGTTTTTGAATATACTGTATGTAGATCTAGGGGTCGCAAGGAGACAGTGCGTTTATTAATACCGCTAAATATTTGTATAGCAACGGAAATTAGTATGGTGGGATCTGCTGCGTTGTCACACTTCCACTGGTGCCCCCTAGCAAGTACCAGGACACATAAACTAGGAAATGGAAAATGAAGGTAAATCCAATGCGCAGATCCAGAAAATTAGATGTCCAAGTAAAAGAAAGTATTCCTGTTCTCGGTTGCAGAATTTATTAGTAAAAAAACAGCCCTTTTTTTTTTATAACTTTAATAATTCAGATTGTCTTATAGTTTACTTCATCGCCCTGTCTCCTTGAGTATGCTAACAGGATTGTGAGAGTAACAGTACCCTCTAGTGAGGTAAGGACGGAGAAAGGAAATGTGTACATATATATATATATATATTCATTTACGGAAAGATCTCAGAGGGCCGTGCGGAGGCCTTCATTCAGTTAAGACTGGGCAAAGAAGCGTGAGAATAGGTGTAATGAGTCCTTCTGTAAATTGCTAAGGGAACGAGTGCACTTGCGCGATCCTCCTGCACCGTGCCTGAAGATCGTCTGTCTGTTCTCGATGTCTTCACCCCTTAATTGCACTGGTATAACTGCAGAATCGCGTCAGGCCTATTTGCTGTGTCTCAAACTGTTAAATGTATTTTACGCACTTACTCTGCCTGTGCAGACTATTATCATCTCAGAATTTCAAGGGCTCTGAGCGACAGTTTTTTTCCCCATGTTCCCACCCTCCTTGAGCGCTTTGAAACACTGCATGTGTATAGGCGCTTTATAAATAAACCATACAATACAACTCAGTCCACTAAAACATCCCTTGTCGAGATCTATGTGTGACATAGGCATGCTGGTTTGAATCCTTGCATCTGCACTCAGCATCGCTCCTTTTTACAACACAGTACCATTAAGTTGGGTGATATTAACACCCTTTTCTCTCTGCTGAATGAGTATTCACTTAGAATGTTTTATATACGTATATGATTAACAGGTATAGTTTGCATAAAACATTATTAGTTTGCATTGTGAATTATTATTACACGTGCTTTGATCACAGATATTTTCATGCCGACGTAAAACCAATGGATATCTATGGAATCCGTCTGTTTCCAGCACCCGCTGAACACTGCAGGATTCCATAGGAATCCATTGTAAATGATGCTTGCCGTGTGTAAATGGCAGGTGGCAATTACACTTTTTGCACAACAAAGAAAGTATTTTTGCATGTGTGGGCACGTTTGTCATCTGACACATGTTGAACATTTCATGGAAGGGGGCACAAGTGAACGCAAGTGCTAGCATTGGTGATTCCCTCCCCTTAATTAACACTGTTAAGAAAATTTCCCCCATAGTGTAGGGTGACTACATGAGTGCCTGTTATTTGGACACTAAACTGTATGTTCAAAATACTTTTGTCCACACAGGTTGTGCCATCATGCACAATCTATGGTACAGCATGTTGGGGGGGAGGGCTGTGAAGTGCATCCCTTATTTCCAAAGACTTGGGGCCTCATTCGGACTCAGGCGTTAAGGGGTTTACGGCGCCGTAAACGGCGCCGACCCTTAACGCCTGATTACAAGGTTCTCTTTGCGGGATGGCTGTTTAACGCCTGCTTTTTGCAGGCGTTAAAAGCCATGCCGCAAAGGGACCTTGGCGATAATTACGGCACCGTAATTTACGGTGCCGTAATTATCGCCTTTCCCCATTCCCATTATGCCCTTTGGGGCAAAAATGGGAATGGGGAAGGGGCCATTGGTGAATGGGGAATTACCGCCCCACTCACCTTGGAATGGGGCGGTAATTCCGCCATCCACCATGGCGGAATTGAAACCTTAGCGGCATGGACCATGGTGCTAATAGCACCATGGTCCTCCGCCAAGGTTGTAATGAGACCCTTGGACTCGGGAATGCCTCGCTTTATAGCTCTCTTCCCTATGTCTAGTCTACCCTGTCCTTTCCTTGCAGGACAATCAACAGTGCGCACAAAGAGCACCATTTTAAGAAAAACCTTTACGCCCTGATATAGTGGTGAAAATGTAAAACATGTATGTAATTTGGCAGGCCTCTGACTTGCAATGTGCACTCTGCACCCACTCAGGGTGAGGGTTTCTGGGAGTCACGTATGTGCTTGTGCCCTGTATGGGGTCAGACTGCAAGGGACTTGTACTCCAAATACAGCACCCTTTCTTCACACAGGTTCCCTCTGGGAATTATGAACAACCTGCTGGTCACAGGATGTGATTACCACTTTGCACCTCAGACCTTGCACTAGGAGAATGTAGGAATCCTGCCACAGGGTGTTCCAACGACATGCAGCGACACGGTCACCTTATAATTATAATTGTTCTTTTATAACACGCTTAATACCAACGAGTGGTTTCTAAGCGTGGGATCCGGATTCAAACCTGTGTTGCGCCGCGTTGTCTTGCTTCCACGACAAACGCGTTGCCCCTTAGCTATCCTTCCTCCTCTACTGCTATTGCTGTGTGCGCTCTACATGTTTTCAACCGCTCAGCAAATACAAGAATGGGCCGCAATCTCAGTTGCCCATTATGAATAATTCGGTAGATCCTGGTGATTGCTTTGCATCTTTGACTTGCCGTTATAAGTCAAGACCCTAAGGCAGCAGAACTTGTAGAAAAACAAAACTGCCGGGGCCACTCATTGCTCATAACGCTGGACGAATAGAGAACCCAAGAGTTAAGGGAAATGGTGGGGAACCACACATCTGCTCTATGTCCCTCAGAAGCACAATAAAGGCGTGAAACCACTGACCCCATCATCACCTGTCCCCTATGCTGTTCCTGGGGACAAAGATATTTCTTTCTCTGAAAGTCACTCAGGTGTTGCTAAAACTTGTGATCATGTTCTAGCTAAAGGAGTCCTACCTCTTCTAGTCTCTGGAGGATAGCTCAGGGGCAATGTCCTCGACTTGGAAGCAAGACAACACGGAGCAACACAGGTTCGATCCCCGGTCCGCGCTTAGAACCGAGTTATAAATAACCTATCATCATCATCTTCTACATTCATTTATAATCCAGCACAGAAAGAAAGCACTGGGTCATTTAAATTGATCACTTAAAACAGAAACACAGCCACTCTAGTGACCACTAAAGCATGATAATTTGAAGCTGCTTTGACTTTGATAGTAGGAGTGGAGGGAATGATAACCAAAAGTTGGACGCAGTGTGTGTAAGGGTCAAACTGACCTATTCAGTTATCATTTGCAGATACAACGGGTGCTGGTGCAGGCTAAGAGCGAACTGGCAGATAGGATCAATAAAATAATGATATGTCATGTTATGTTATGGTTATTTATTAAGCGCTACATTCACCAGAAGAGGCATCTTGGTGCTATTCAACAGGGACGTGGTTAAGAACAAGCTTAGAACAGAAAAGTTTTCAGCGCACAGCAAAATACACGATGCTTAGCGGTGGCCCGAAGATGATGTGGAAGGGAGTTCCACAGTGCAGTGGCTGCAACTGGGAAGGAGCGACCCCAATCTGACTCAATTTGACCTTGGGGACGGGAAAAAGGTAGGCATCCACGGATCGAAGTGCACAACCAGGGATATAAGTGTGAGATTGATCCTGGAGGTACTCGGCCCCCTGGCCATAAAAGGTACGGTGTACCAAGCAAAGAGCTTTGAATTGAATGCGCTGGGCTACCGGGAGCCAATGTAGTTTACATAACACAGGAGAGATATGGGCACAGTAGGGTGTAGAAGTGGCCAAGCGTGCTGCCAAGTTCTGAAGGACCCATAAGCGTTGCAGAAGATAGCATGGTTGAGCCAGAAATAAGGAGTTGCAATAGTCGATAGAGGACGTGACGAGGGTAGAAATGAGAGGGGCACGAAGTTGCATTGGATTGAATGTCGTACAGTTTCTTGTAATGAACTGCTTCACCAAGCTGCTATTTGAGTTTGGTCATAATAACGTTTTTAGATTTTGGTATGTGAGGTTTCCATGTAAATCCACCATTTTGTAATCCTGTTTTCCTGATGACATCACAATGGTAGTTGACAAGAAGGAGCTTGTGGCTGAAGATTATTTAGCTGATAACAATACAGAGGTCAGACTATTCCCATGTATAAAGGCTCACCTGCCTGAACTAGGAGCAGAAAAACGGTGAGGGAACCAGAATGAGGACTATTTAGTAAAATGCATGCCCCGCAAGTTGTTATTGCTATTAGCGATTGTGAGTAAAACGTGTTAATGCTGTTTTCCTTTTGGAAGAAAAAAAAAACGTACCTCGGGCAGTGAGGGGTTCTTCATGATAGCCGTTAGTCTGTTTTCAGTGTTAACTATAAAGACTTAATAAACACTGAGAAATGACTGACATTCAAGGGATGCCGTGAAAGGGAGGCAATGATGGGGGCAGGTATGCTTTGTGCATTGATGTAATGAGAACAACTCTAGCATCCGTTTTTGGGCCGTTTTGGACCTAATGAGTATGGTGCCTGGGTGTGTGCAGGGGGCGGGGCGTGCGGCAGAGGGCAGTGGCAAGGAAAGGAGTGCAGCTCTCAAACCTCTCCAAATGTGTGTTTCACATGTGAATAATGACTGCTTTTTAAGCAGTATGATTGGCTGAATGCAATGCAAAGACAGTGGATGAGCCTAAAATTGTCATTTCTGTCTCCAAAAAACCGAAGTCAGAATGACTATGCCTATCGGGGAGGGAGGTGGGTTGGTGAGAGTTGGCGACCCTGAGTTCTTTTGCTTATTTGGTGTAGAATCCTGCACTCTCGTGCTCATTTTCCAATAGAGAATACGAGTGTTAGCACGCGAGTGCACAGGCAGCTAGTAATTTTGAAGTGAAGAAAGAGAAAGCAGTGTGTGCAGTTTCAGGGGAATAAAGAAGTTCACCCACCCGATGGTCTCTCGTGCCTACCTCATCATACGCAACACTTTGCCATGTGGCTGACCACTTTCCCGGCATACTCCTGACATGACCGAGCCATGCTATCTCTTCATTGCAATCAGCAAGCCTCTCAGTATTTTTCTCTCTAAAGAAAAGCAGTACAACTGAATGAGCATTTTAGTAACCGAATGCGGATGGATCGCAGTGCAGATACAGAACAGCTGGGGGGCCCCTAGTTCTAAATGTCCAGGTAGTTTTAATATAGGTATACACAGTTACTTTTTGGTTCCAGTTACTCTTGATCTATGTACAGGAGAGACCACCCAACGGCTATCCTCATGCCCTCCTGCTCAGGCCCACCATTGACACATTCAGAACACTCACACTGCAATCACTCATAGGTATTATCCTGAGCTATCAGTTAACCACATTCTGTCGGCATAATGAGAAGAATCCTACGGATCCCTCACGGAAACCCAGCCTAAATCCTCCTCCCAGGTCACCTGGGGAAGGCAGATACTTCCTGATCCCAACCCTGGTGGTGGTGCACTCTGGGAGAATCACCTGGGAGGAGACAGGACCCAGGGTGGTGAGGAGATTCCGTGGGATGAGACACAGTATTTCTCCTCTGACAGGAATATTTTTACCACTGTACAAAAAGAGGTTATGTGTTACTGGCATTGTAATGCCTCTCAACCTCATATTAGATCGAAGATTGTCAACCCTAAGGTTACAAAATCAGAGCAAACTGTACCAAATGAAAGACCCTTTTTGTTATCACAAACTAAACACCTTCCTCAATCCCAAGTGTACAATGTGAAGTATTATGGGAATGTTGTCTTCACTAAACCACCTTTCTCTGTAATAGCTAATTCTCGTAGCCCTCTATGATAAACCTTAAGGGAATTAAATCTAGCCTTATAAATAATTCAGAAGTAGAAAAACCTAATGTTGGAAAACACTACATGTCTCACAGAATCCTAGAGGTATTGAGAGGAGGAAGATGGCTGGAGAGGCATGCAGATATAGTAGTCAGGCAATTAAGCAACTAGTCAGGCAATTAAGGCTAATAGCCCACATCTGAATCCTGTCACTAGACCTGGGAGGCATAAAAGACCCCCTCAGAAAGGAAGGAGCTGGAACGAGAGCTGGAAGGCTGACTGTGGCAGTAGTAGCAGAGAAGAAGCACAAGGCTGGCAAATCACAGGAAAGTAGAAGAACAGACGGGAGGCTGGAACGTGGAGCCAGCAGATTTCAACTGCAAGTTCTGAGAGTCCTATTCTCCCAAAATCTGAAGTGCAGACAGAGGATGCGCAGCGGAAGACATGCAGGGGGCTGTGTTTTCCCCCTGTGAGCCTTATTGCCGTGATTGAAGAGCTGTGAATGTGCAGGAGACTAAGGCCAGATGCAAGAGGCAAGCTGAGGGTCTCTGGAGGAAAAGGAATTCCCAATGTGAGTAGCTGGTGCAGAGACATGCATTCAGGAGAAGGGTGTGGGTCCCTAGTGAGCCAGAAGCAGGAAAAGTAGCAGAGGAAGTCAGGAAAGCAGTGCAATGTGCAAAACCAGTGTCTATGAAGCCGGTGAGTGAAGTACAGTGTTCAAATATAATGTGCGAGCCTTGCCGGTAACTCTAGCCAGCTCCGGATTAACTTGCGCATTGCTTAAAGTGAGTGAAAGCTGTTTGTTATACCTGAAGTCTTTTAAACAATGGAATTGTAGCACTCTAGCATATACCGTAAAAGATCAACACTCGCATGAGAAGCTAAAGTTATTTAAAACCAGTGTTGAACTGTTTAAAGACTATTACTACCTAATGGAGTGGTCGTGTGTCCCTAATTAAGAAGAGGGAATGCTCTTTAACCCATTACCAAATACCTAACGTTGACAATATACAATTGAAAACTACATCAAAAAGAGATTGCTTATACCTAATTGTAATTCCCAAAGGAAGTCAGAACTTCATAATTTGACGTTACACAAGAATGCACTTCTTTTTTCAACTTTAAACCTTGAAATATACTTTAAAGAGAGTTTGTGTGTGTCCAATTGTGTTTCACTTGAAAGTCTGAATCCTATACTGTGACATTCTTTCCATTTTTAAGAAGTAAAGAGTCTAAAGTATTGAAAAGAATAACAAATGTTACCCAAGCCAAGAGGCAGCCCCTTTTCATAGTGAAACCAGTCTTGCCAAGAGTTAAAGAGCCAACTAACAGCCAAGTGGTCTACGATACAAGTATACCCTTATTACCTAAAGCTGAGAGAGTGGCTCCAAGGCTTCTGGGTAATTACTTGGACTGATAACTGGGAGAAAGATGTGAGTAAAGCTGGGCAAGGGGAACTAAATGCTTGTGTAGATATTCTGAGGTAAAATACAACCGGTGGTGCCAAAGAATGCTAAAGCTAGAGGGAAGTGAGTCTTGAGGGCGGAAGCAGGTTATTATGGTGGCAGAGCATAGGAGAGGCAAAGAGGCTGCCCCTTTTGAGGAAGTCATTAAAAGGAAGAGTGCCTTCCCTACATGAAGAGGGTAAAGTGTATCGTGTCGAAGCCTGTATACCCATTCAAAGTACTGAGCTGTGACATTAGTACTTAACTGTGGTGATATACTAAGCTGTCAGCAGATGTCACACTGAAGTGGTCTGAAGCAGTAACGTACTGTGGGACAAAGGTGGCTGTTCACATAGTACCAACAGTAGAAGTGTGGTTGTCGAAATGCAAACACCCGCACAGAGAAATCTTCTGACAAATATACCATTGTAAAGTTGTAACTGAAGAAGTCCTAAAGAATTGTGTATGATTGACATTGGGTAATATTACTCCTTCTTTTGAACTGTAACAATCTATCTTGAAAAAACCAGGACGACCATTGGTGCTACTTCTTTTCTGGAAGTTGGAAGGGGATCTTTTCGTCCAGGAACAAAGAGTGAGAACAGGTGGATATTTGTTTGATGAACATTTTCTTTAAATTGGAACTAACAAGACCTGGTTCAAAACTTTTATTTTCCTTTGTTGATCATTTTGGTTAACTTTGAATCGTGGGGAAGGGTTCTTACCCAGGATAGGAAAATGTCATCCAGAAATCGGGTTAATATTGTTTATTATATTGTGTTGCACTATCATTTCTTTGTATGTTTGTTGTTTAGTGTTAAGGCCAGTTTACGCATGCGAGAAAATGTTCCCTTAGCTTTTAGACTAGGCAGGGAGTTCCTTAGTAGAGTACGGCAAGCAAGGCTTTATTTTCATATATTTTATTTAATAAAGCTGGCATATTTGGAGAAACCCACAAGCAGCTTTTTGCCTCGCATTACTGACCCCTCACAATAAATAGATGGCCAGCAGGACAGGGCAATACTCAGCCAGGCAGGACAAGCATGTTACAGATGCTTGAATGTGATCCATTTAATGAACTTAGAGACGTCACGTTGTACATATCTCTCTGCAGCAGAACTATTGTAAGTTCTAGGCAAACATTATAGGCAATGGTACATGTAGCAGTTTCTGCATATCCTCAGTAATGTAACCTCTGTTATGCCTTTTATTTTTCATATGTAACCTTCTTAATACCAGTCAGTGGTTTCTAAGCGCGGGATCAGGATTCAAACCTGTGTTGTACGGCGTTGTCATGCTTCCAAGACAAACACGTTGCCCCTGAGCTATCCTCCCTCTCATGCCTTCATGCCTGGTAGATGGGTGCCAAAGCTACTGATCCCCAAGCACAGGGCCACTCACTCAATGCGTCACTGAGCCCCATATGTTGCTCTAGGTAGTTACTTTGGTAATTCACACAGTTAGATCTGCTGTTCATGTTTAAGCATCCTGTTTGCTCATGACAATTTCAAGCTTAAAGCCGGTAATGTCTTAGGACATGTTTGCTTTATGTGCCCATTAATGGGACAGGCGATTCAAGCTGCGTCTCACCGACACAATGACTGACTCACTGGCTCTTTGATTGACCAGCAGACTGACTCACTTACTGGCAAGGTGCCTGACGGTTTGACTCAACATTTAACTGACTCACTGACTGACTGATCCATTGGTTTACTGGCTCACAGAGCTCTGAAAAGACACATTTACTGGCTGACCGAATGACCGCCTGACCAATTGACTGACCTATTCACTGACTGACTGAGTGAGGTACTCTCTGATGGACTACTTGACTGACTTACCAATTGGCCTACTGATTGACTCTGTCCCAGCCCCGCCGAATGATGAACTAACTCACTGACTGACGAATTGACTCAAAGACTGACTCTGACAGGATCACTGACTGATTACCTGAGTAACCTAATGGGAAAAGGCTGCCTGAATGGCCTACTTATTTTCACTCACTCACACACTCATTCCAGTGTCAGCCCATCCACCGGTGAGGGCGCATTGGAAGTGAACTGGTAAGGATGGTATTATGTGGACACAGTGTTGCATGCACTCTGCCCAAAGATGTGCACGCTGTGGTGCATTGCTAAAGTGCACAGCGCGTGCGGAGGCAGTGCTGCAATCTTTGGCTGGCAAGCACACTGGCTTGCATTGACTAATAGAGGGCCAGATAATGGCGCTCACTGAAGCATGTAAAGCACTGGGAACAGGACCAAAGTGCTGCTGGGATGTGTCAGGAGTATTCATGCAGGTCTTGCAAGGTAATTGAGCTCTGAGGGCTACACACCGCCTCTGTGGAAAAATGACACCTGTCAGAATCCCACAGATGTACAATGTTTCTTTAACTAAAGTTATAAAATGCACATAAAAAGAGTGGCAACCAGGACTATGGGGGCAGAAATGGTCCCGATGCCAGGCATGAGAAGCTAGTCATGTGCTATCCCTTTAAGTTGCAGTGTGACCCACACTTCACTCAGTCAGTGATAAGCACACTCTGATTCAGTTAATGGGGTGTTACTGACCATGTGCAGGGTTTTTCAAACCTTAAATTGTCTTTGCAAAATTCAAAATAATGCAGAAAAATACCAGTACTGGTGTGTTTGAAGAGAAAATTATATATACACCTGGCAACATCCAGGTAATATTCGTACAGAGGAAATGTGAAATAATAGAGGCAAACCTTATTGTTCACATAAAGGCAAGTAGCCTGAACATATTTATATTCCCACCTCATTGCTGATAAGCCTGGAGAGGAAATAACTGCACCTCTCAACTCTCCCCACAGGGGGCAGTAGCCGGAAAATAGTACTTCCCATGTGCAAGCCTCATCCATAGCTAACAATCTGCATTATCTACTGTCCTGTGGAGCAGGCACGCCGCGCCATCGTCAAGGTGATATCAAGCACGGACTGAGGCGCTCTGCTGAATGCCTGAACGGTCTTCATGAGTATCACATTGGTAGTGTAGAGGTTTGAACACTCAACTTGAAAAAGGGAGCAGCCATAAGAATTGGTTTCAAAGCTTCTACTTTTATTGTGAGCTGTTATGACCACAAATGGCCTACATTGGCTTACAATTAAAACAAAATAAAACTAATATGATCGGTTGTACAAAGTATCACTTAGCCGCAAATAATAACACATTATTTGCGCTTTATCACTTTGCTGTCCCTCAAATGAGATGAGCAGAGAAGTACAAGAGGCAAGGAAAAACAAGAGAAGGGATATGTAGCTTAGTAGCATGAAAAGAAAGAAAATAGCAAGATTGGGATAGAAAAGGGAAAAGTAGAAACAAACTGTATGGCCAGATGTGGACAAAGGCTAAACATGAGATGGGAAGAAAGGCAGGACAGGAAGAGATGTGATATCATATTTTATTTGTATCGTGCTTATGCACAAGTGTTTCAGACCCCCATGAGGCAATGGAGGGGAACGAGGGAGGCCAAAGCAACGATCTTAGTAGGCCCAGTGACATTGAGCAAGTGCAGGGGAGAGGGAAGCAGGAAAGTGCAAGGGAGAGGGGGTATATTTTTGTCCTAGTTGCATATTTATAACGCGCTTCAATACCCAGAGGTTTCAAAGCACGGACCCGGGGATCGAACCTGTGTTGCTTTGTGTCGTCTTGCTTCCAAGGCGAACATGTTGCCGCTCAGTTATCCTCCCGTATAGTAGAACAAGGAAAGAAAAGCACCTCGGTTTTGGATGCATTAAAATATGAGATATAAGAAGCCACAGTGTATCCTGCATTGAATAGCGAGCAGGCAAGCTGGAAGAGTAGACTACAAAGAGTCAGAAAAGAAAGCCAAAGAGCCAAAAATCAGGGCGTCATCTGCATGAAATGACAGGAGAGCCCAAAAGAAGCAATAATCGAAGAGCGAGGAGTAGCATAGAAAGAAATATTGCAGAGGAAAAGTTGTTGACCTTTTAGCAGCCAACGGGACCAAGAATGTTCGACCTATTAAGAGAGCATGAAACCAATGGAGGACAGAACTGCAAAATCCCAAGGAGGAATGAGAGGAAAGAAGGGTAGCGTTATCATAAGTATCAAATGCCGTGGAAAGATCAAGCGGTATAAGAATAGAAGATTGTTTAGAGTGACGAGCAGAGAGTGACGAATCAGCAACACATATAGTTTCAGTCGAGTGAAGAGGACGAAACCCAGACTGAAATAGAGGAAAGGGGAGAGGTGATTTAGGTCGGTAGCATCTTGAGTAGTGAACATAAGAAGGGAAGAAGGGCCGTTGGACGAAACATATCAGGAAGAGAAGGATGAAGGGAAGGATAATAAATAGCATGTTTAAATGAAGCAATGGCAACAAAAGTAGAAAGGGAAATATTGCAACGAGAAGTAAGAAAGGGAAGAAGAAGAGGATGGAGCTTCGGAGTAAGAGAAGAGTAAGAAAGGAGGTTGAGGGATCATTAGAAGAGGCAGTGGGATGTGCACAATTTAAGTAAGAAGCAATGTCAGATTCAGAGAGCAGACGAGAAGGAAGGAGGAACAGGTGACGATGAATCTACTAAACCCACCAAAGCAGCCGCTGGAGCAGAGGAAGAAGGAAGAGCAGAGCGTAAATGGTAACCCTAAGCATGAAAGTAATGAGCAAAGTCAGTAGTGTGAAGATCAGAGGAAAGAAGAGTGCAGTGAGCGTCAGTATCATGGCCCTGCTCTCACTGAAGATCAGAGGAAAGGAGAGCATCAGTATCATGGCCCTGCTCTCACTGAAGATCAGAGGAAGGGAGATTGTAGTGAGCGTCAGTGTCATGGCCCTCCTCTCACTGAAGATCAGAGGAAAGGAGAGTGCAGTGAGCGTCAGTATCATGGCCCTGCTCTCACTGAAGATCAGAGGAAAGGAGAGCGCAGTGAGCATCAGTATCATGGCCCTGCTCTCACTGAAGATCAGAGGAAAGAAGAGCGTCAGTATCATGGTCTTGCTCTCATTGAAGATCAGAGGAAGGGAGAGCGCAGTGAGCATCAGTATCATGGCCTTGCTCTCACTGAAGATCAGAGGAAAGGAGAGCGCAGTGAGCGTCAGTATCATGACCCTGCATTCACTGAAGATCAGAGGAAAGGAGAGTGTCAGTATCATGGCCCTGCTCTCACCGAAGATCAGAGGAAGTGAGAGTGCAGTGAGCATCTGTATAATGGCCCTGCTCTCACTGAAGATCAGAGGAAAGGAGAGCGTCAGTATCATGGTCCTGCTATCAATGAAGATCAGAGGAAAGGAGAGCTGTCAGAATTCCGGGAACCTGGTTCCGCGTTGACCCGTCGTGAAGAATATATTTCTTCCTACCAATGTGATTCTCAGGAGTACGAAAGGACAGTCTAAGAATCCAATTGATCGGAAGATGGTGTAGAGTCGTTGGGATCGTAGAGCTGAGCGGCCCGCAACTTCCCGGTAGATGATGGTTCCAGGTTCCAGCCAACGACTGCAGAATATTATACTGATTACAATCAAATACACCCCTTTCAAGAGAACACGTAACAAAATCTCAACAGACTAACCTGCAGAAAACGGTTTAACCAGAAGTGTTTCATGCAAGAATGTCCTCTATACTGGGGTACTCTGGAGACCAGAAGAAGAGAAAAGACAATCAGTACCAGAGAATGAGTGGAAGAAATAATGGTAAGGAAAGGTAGGTTTCTTACCCTTTTTTCCCTGGAAGTGAACGTCCCTGGCAAAGTCCTTCTTCTTTCCTGTAGGAACAGTGTGATGGTATCTGCCCTCTGTTCGGTGGACCAAACAATCCAAGGTGTAAGAAGTCACTAGTCCAGCAACCACCTATTCCCGCCGGCACGAGGACGCCTAAAAGGTGCTCAGGAAGTCTCTAGTCCAGCACCAAGCCTGTACCCGCCGGCACGAGGACGCCTACAGCACCCTGGGGAAGGACAGGGAAGGGATTGGAGAGGGAAAAGGAAGGAAGGAAAGAACGAAGGTAAGAGGTCTCCCAAGCTTCGAGGTCCGATTTCGACAAAACCAAATCACTAGGCAAGAATAATCCATAAACAATCCGAGGTCAAGATACAAGAACAGGTAAGGATAATCCAAGAGCAATCCAGTAAACGTAATCCGAGATCAAACAAAACCACTAAATCTGAGCAAGAAAAAACCGCTGTCACTATTGGATCAGAAGCAGCGAGAAGTGGGCGCCAGATCATTAAGTACTTGAAGTACCGGCACCAAGATGGTCACGTGACCCAACACGTTTTCTATCACGTGGAAGATGCTGCGTCCACTGACGTAGTCTCCATGGCAACTTCCACGTGAGGCGTCGGGAACGCAGTTCCCGACGCAAATGTGTTCCGTGCGTAGAGCGTGGATACCGCAAGCCCGCCTTCTGTATGGTGGTATAACGGGACAGAAGCTTTTGGTGAGGATGAGACACGTGAACCGCAGGGGTGATACAAGACCTGGAGCGTTTTCTGACAGTATCCTCCCCCAAAGGACCCCCATGCCCCCGAGAGGCCAAAAATTGGGAAACCAACAACGGGGCATGCACATTCTGCTCCGGTTCCCATGTCCGTTCTTCCGGACCGTAACCCTTCCAGTCCACTAAGAAATACCTGGTACCACGAGAAACCCTGGTATCAAGAATGGAATTGACCTCATACTCCTCCACCCCTTGAACCAATATCGGAGACGGAGAAGCCGGTATCCTGGTGCTGTCTACACAAGGCTTAACCATGGACACATGGAAAACCGGATGTATCTTCCAAGAGTGCGGAAGTTCTAATTTGACCACCAATGGACTCAAGACGTCCTTTATAACATAAGGACCTACAAAACGTGGCAACAAGCATCGTCGACCTGGAATGCGTAGGTTCTTAGTGGACAACCATACCCGTGTACCTGGAATGTAGACGGGTGCAGGACGGCGATTCCGATCCGCGTACTTCTTCGCCTGTTCTTGTGCTTGTTTCAGATGTTCCAGCACCCTATCACGGACCAGAGACAAATCTTTGATACAAGATTGAACTGCCGGACAATCCTCAGGTAGATTCCAATCAAGAGGAAGGGTGCGTGGGTGTTGCCCATACAAGGCATAGAATGGCGATGTTCCCGTTGATGAATGGCTGGAATTATTATACGCGAATTCCGCCAAAGGAAGAACTGCTAGCCAGGATTCCTGATGTTGAAGGATGAGACACCTGAGGTACTGCTCCATGGTAGCGTTAACCCGCTCTGTTTGACCATCCGTCTGGGGATGGAACGCTGTGGAACACCGTTCATCTACCCCCAAAGAGAACATTAGATGCCTCCAAAAACGCGACGTGAACTGGGACCCCCTGTCAGAAACCACAATCTCAGGCAACCCAAAAAACCTGAAAACATGTCGCAAGAACAACTCTGCCAGCTTAGCAGCTGATGGCAGGCCTTGGCAAGGCACAAAGAGAGACATTTTAGAAAAGCTGTCAACCACCACCCATATGGTATCAAACCCATCAATCAAAGGCAACTCCACCACAAAGTCCATGGTAATCATCGCCCAAGGTCTGGCTGGCACTGGTAATGGTTGTAATAACCCCATAGGTTTCGCTGAATGGGACTTACACTGGGCACAGATGGCGCAGGTCAAGATATATTGCGAGACGTCTCTTCGCATGGAAGGCCACCAACACCAGCGTTTGAGGAGTTCAAGAGTTTTCTGGGAACCAGGATGCGCTGCGATAGCAGCGTCATGACACAAAGAAATAGCTGTACACCGGGTATCCTGATCAGGCATATAAACTCGACCCTGGACATAAGGAAGACCATGCAGAATATCCATGTTATAGTCTGCCAGTTCTGTGGGCTCTTTATCAACCCAGTTCTGGAGCGTTGACTTCAAAGTGGGTTGTAGAACACAACTACAGACCACTTGTGTAGGTAATAACAAAGACCCATCCTGTGGACGTGAACCATCATTACCCAGGCTTCTGGATAGCGCGTCCGCCTTGGAATTCAAGACACCTGGGCGGTAAGTCAAACTAAAGTTGTACATGGAAAAGAATTCATGCCAACGGGCATGTCTCGCAGTGGTGCACGTCAGGGACTGCAACGCCAACAGGTTTCTGTGGTCAGTAAAAACCTGGACCGGTAATTCCGTCCCAAGGAGATGATGACGCCAGATCATAAATGCGTCTCTTACGGCCAACAATTCCCGTTCAGTAACGGTGTAGTTACGTTCATAGGGCGTTAATTTGCGCGAATGGTAGGCGACTGGATGCAACTCCTTGGTATCAGCGCAGGTTTGGGACAAGACAGCCCCTACCGCAACATCCGAAGCATCAGCTTCGACAACGAATGGACGTTTGACATTTGGGTGTAGCAACACCGGGGCTGTAGTGAACGCGGCTTTTAAAGACTCAAACGCTATTTGGGCGTTATCGTTCCATAAATAAGGTTTCTTGTTACTGGTCAATTCGGTGAGGGGTGCAGCAATCGAAGAGAATTGTCTAATGAACCGCCTGTAAAAGTTCGAAAACCCCAGAAATGATTGTAACTCCTTCCTTGAAGTTGGTACAGGCCAGTTTAAGACAGCTTTCACCTTATTGCTACTCATCTGCACTCCTTTATTGGTGATGTCATATCCAAGGAACTCGACCTCACTCGCATGGAATACACATTTTTCCAGTTTGACAAAAAGACGATGCTCCCGCAAGCGTTGTAAGACTTGTGAAACATGACGTACATGATCTTCCATGGATGGAGAATAGATGAGTATATCATCTAAATAGACAATAACGAATCTGTCGATCATGTCGCGTAGAACGTCGTTGATGAAATTCTGGAATGTGGCCGGGGCATTGCAAAGCCCGAATGGCATCACCAAATACTCGAATAGGCCATATCGTGTCTTAAAGGCTGTTTTCCACTCATCCCCTCGACGTATCCGGACCAAATTGTACGCACCCCTTAGATCTAATTTGGTGAAGAATTCTGAAGACCCTAACTGATCCAGCAAGACAGAAATCAACGGGATTGGGTATTGATTACGGATAGTACCTGCATTGAGTTCCCGATAATCAATACAAGGTCTTAAGTCCCCCTCCTTCTTGGGTACAAAAAAGAGCGGTGAAGCAAATGGAGAGTGAGAAGGCCGAATAAAACCTAACTCGAGGGCTTTATCCAAATATTCTTTAAGGACGACTTCTTCCTTTTGTGTAAGGGAATAGATACGTCCCGAAGGTGTCTTGGCATCCGGTTTGAGAACAATGGGGCAATCATAGGGCCGATGAGGCGGCAGGATCTCTGCTTTCCCCTTGTCAAAGACGTCCTTATAACTTGTGTATTCGACAGGTAATACGGTGTTAACAACAGCTCCGATTGTAACCACAGAGTTCAACAACGCCCGACTAGGAGCTTCAGGTACTTCATACATGGACTCTAGGGAACTACAGGATCGAGGGCGTTGCTGAGCACTGAAAGCTATAACCCCGGTCTCCCAGTTAACGACCGGGTTATGAAGCTTGAGCCACGGTAAACCCAGGATGAGTTTGTATTGCGGTGCCATAATGACGTCAAATGTGATGATTTCCGAATGCTCGGCGCCAATAGTTAACAACAACGGAATGGTATGTTCAGTAACAAGCCCCGAAAGTAGGGTTGAACCGTCAACCGCATTGACTACCTCCGGAACACTTTTTGACAACAAGGGAATACCCCATTTCCGAACGTATTGGGCATCAATGTAGTTACCGGTTGCCCCTGAGTCAAGAACAGCTGCAGAACTCCAAGGAGTGACCTGATCGTAACTCAACATGACGTCAATGTAAAAAGGCGTGGACAACGAGGAACCCTGCAGGGAAGAGCTCGGCGTAGGGGTTCCTTCTACGACCGGGCCTTGGCGTTTCCCGACTTGCGGGGTCTCTTTGGACATGCACTAAGCAGATGAGTAGAGGAACCACAATAAAAGCACAGATTGTTCCGTCTACGATGTTCTCGTTCTTCTGTCGTTAGCGGGCCCCTAACTGCCCCAATTTGCATAGGCTCGTCACCGCCAGAAACAGGGATTGGGGATATAGTGGTATTGACCGTAATCATTCTCTTCTCCCCCTTTCTTTCGGTACGTCGGGCATCAATCTGGAGTACTAGATCCAAGAAATCAGAAAAGGACGTAGGAACCACCGGAACCGTAGCTATGGTATCCTTTAACGTATCCGACAGTCCTTTATAGAACAGAGCGGCTTTCTTATCTTCCGGCCAACCAGTTTCAGCCACCAACTGATTGAACTTAGCCAAATACGATAATAAAGGAGTGTCCCCCTGACGGAGATTCAGCAATTCCAGATCCGTGGCCTGAGTCTTGTAGCGAGTATCAAACACCCTCGTCATAGCACTGATCAATGCATCGCAGTCGAACAACAGCGGACTGCCTTGTTCCAACAAAGGATTCGCCCAAACCGCGGCCATACCTCCAAGGTTAGATAAGACAAAGGCTGCTTTAGTAGTCGCATCAGGAAACGAGGTAGGCCGACACAAGAAATGCAGTCTGCATTGGTTAATGAATGTCCGAAAGGATTTTGGATCCCCAGTAAACCTTTCTGGGGGAGCAAGCGGGAACTGAGCGGCCATGTACACATGCGTAGAATCAGGTCTGACCGAAGGCCCTGCCTGACCTGAAGCGGAAGCGGAGGCCAAAGATGGTATTCCTGTAACCACTTCCCTGATACCGGCTTGCATTTCATCAATGCGCCGGTGGGTGTCAGCCTGGGTGGCCGTCATATCGGCACGTAGGTCGGCCACTAACTGAACCAAAACGGCCAACGGGTCATTCGCGGCATCCATAATAAGGCTTCTGATTCTGTCAGAATTCCGGGAACCTGGTTCCGCGTTGACCCGTCGTGAAGAATATATTTCTTCCTACCAATGTGATTCTCAGGAGTACGAAAGGACAGTCTAAGAATCCAATTGATCGGAAGATGGTGTAGAGTCGTTGGGATCGTAGAGCTGAGCGGCCCGCAACTTCCCGGTAGATGATGGTTCCAGGTTCCAGCCAACGACTGCAGAATATTATACTGATTACAATCAAATACACCCCTTTCAAGAGAACACGTAACAAAATCTCAACAGACTAACCTGCAGAAAACGGTTTAACCAGAAGTGTTTCATGCAAGAATGTCCTCTATACTGGGGTACTCTGGAGACCAGAAGAAGAGAAAAGACAATCAGTACCAGAGAATGAGTGGAAGAAATAATGGTAAGGAAAGGTAGGTTTCTTACCCTTTTTTCCCTGGAAGTGAACGTCCCTGGCAAAGTCCTTCTTCTTTCCTGTAGGAACAGTGTGATGGTATCTGCCCTCTGTTCGGTGGACCAAACAATCCAAGGTGTAAGAAGTCACTAGTCCAGCAACCACCTATTCCCGCCGGCACGAGGACGCCTAAAAGGTGCTCAGGAAGTCTCTAGTCCAGCACCAAGCCTGTACCCGCCGGCACGAGGACGCCTACAGCACCCTGGGGAAGGACAGGGAAGGGATTGGAGAGGGAAAAGGAAGGAAGGAAAGAACGAAGGTAAGAGGTCTCCCAAGCTTCGAGGTCCGATTTCGACAAAACCAAATCACTAGGCAAGAATAATCCATAAACAATCCGAGGTCAAGATACAAGAACAGGTAAGGATAATCCAAGAGCAATCCAGTAAACGTAATCCGAGATCAAACAAAACCACTAAATCTGAGCAAGAAAAAACCGCTGTCACTATTGGATCAGAAGCAGCGAGAAGTGGGCGCCAGATCATTAAGTACTTGAAGTACCGGCACCAAGATGGTCACGTGACCCAACACGTTTTCTATCACGTGGAAGATGCTGCGTCCACTGACGTAGTCTCCATGGCAACTTCCACGTGAGGCGTCGGGAACGCAGTTCCCGACGCAAATGTGTTCCGTGCGTAGAGCGTGGATACCGCAAGCCCGCCTTCTGTATGGTGGTATAACGGGACAGAAGCTTTTGGTGAGGATGAGACACGTGAACCGCAGGGGTGATACAAGACCTGGAGCGTTTTCTGACAAGAGCGCAGTGAGAGTCAGTATCATGGCCCTGCTCTCACTGAAGATCAGAGGAAAGGAGAGCGCAATGAGCATCAGTATCATGGCCCTGCTCACACTGAAGAACAGAGGTAAGGAGTGTGCAGTGAGCGTCAGTATCATGGCCCTGCTATCACTGAAGATCAGAGGAAAGGAGAGTGCAGTGAGCGTCAGTATCATGGCCCTGCTCTCACTGAAGGTCAGAGGAAAGGAGAGCGCATTGAGCGTCAGTATCATGGCCCTGCTCTCACTGAAGAACAGAGGTAAGGAGAACGCAGTGTGCGTCAGTATCATGGCCCTGCTCTCACTGAAGATCAGAGGAAAGGAGAGCGCAGTGAGCGTCAGTATCATGGCCCTGCTATCACTGAAGATCAGAGGAAAGGAGAGCGCAGTGAGCGTCAGTATCATGGCCCTGCTCTCACTGAAGATCAGAGGAATGGAGAGCGCAGTGAGAGTCAGTATCATGGCCCTGTTATCACTGAAGATCAGGGGAAAGGAGAGCGCAGTGAGCGTCAGTATCATGGCCCTGCTCTCACTGAAGATCAGAGGGAAGGAGAGCGCAGTGAGCGTCAGTATCATGGCCCTGCTATCACTGAAGATCAGAGGAATGGAGAGCGCAGTGAGCGTCAGTATCATGGCCCTGCTATCACTGAAGATCAGAGGAAAGGAGAGCGCAGTGAGCGTCAGTATCATGGCCCTGCTCTCACTGAAGATCAGAGGAATGGAGAGCGCAGTAAGCGTCAGTATCATGGCCCTGCTATCACTGAAGAACAGAGGAAAGGAGAGCGCATTCCTCTCACTGAAGATCAGAGGAAAGGAGAGCGCGGTGAGCGTCAGAGGAAAGGAGAGCGCGGTGAGCGTCAGTATCATGGCCCTGCTCTCACTGAAGATCAGAGGAATGGAGAGCGCGGTGAGCGTCAGTATCATGGCCCTGCTATCACTGAAGATCAGAGGAATGGAGAGCGCGGTGAGCGTCAGTATCATGGCCCTGCTATCACTGAAGATCAAAGGAATGGAGAGCGCGGTGAGCGTCAGTATCATGGCCCTGCTCTCACTGAAGAACAGAGGAAAGGAGAGCGCGGTGAGCGTCAGTATCATGGCCCTGCTCTCACTGAAGATCAGAGGAATGGAGTGCGCGGTGAGCGTCAGTATCATGGCCCTGCTCTCACTGAAGAACAGAGGAAAGGAGAGCGCGGTGAGCGTCAGTATCATGGCCCTGCTATCACTGAAGAACAGAGGAAAGGAGAGCGCGGTGAGCGTCAGTATCATGGCCCTGCTCTCACTGAAGAACAGAGGAAAGGAGAGCGCGGTGAGCGTCAGTATCATGGCCCTGCTCTCACTGAAGATCAGAGGAATGGAGAGCGCAGTGAGCGTCAGTATCATGGCCCTGCTATCACTGAAGAACAGAGGAAAGGAGAGCGCAGTGGGCATCAGTATCATGGCCCTGCTATCACTGAAGAACAGAGGAAAGTAGAGCGCAGTGAGCGTCAGTATCATGGCCCTGCTATCACTGAAGATCAGAGGAAAGGAGAGCGCAGTGAGCGTCAGTATCATGGCCCTGCTATCACTGAAGATCAGAGGAAAGGAGAGCGCAGTGAGCGTCAGTATCATGGCCCTGCTCTCACTGAAGAACAGAGGAAAGGAGAGCGCAGTGAGCGTCAGTATCATGTCATGGCCGTGCTCTCACTGAAGATCAGAGGAAAGGAGAGCGCAGTGAGCGTCAGTATCATGGCCCTGCTCTCACTGAAGAACAGAGGAAAGGAGAGCGCAGTGAGCGTCAGTATCATGGCCCTGCTCACACTCTTGCCACAGAGTCTCAATAGCTTCTAAGGCTATGGCCGGGCTAACTGAAACCTTTAAATCGATATTTTGTACGTTGAATTATTTATACATAATGCATACTCCCCACTTAGAACTATTATTGTGCTATGCTCCTGGATGTATTAGAATTGAAACAGAAAATATACGTTTTCCCAGATAACATGCTTTGATTTGGAGGGAACGGTAAAGACTTGTGGTATTTTAAATAGGCCTTGTTTTTAAAATAGCTCCTAATTATGAAGCGGCATTCCAATGGATATTAACTGCGCAGGGCACAAAGAAAGTACTGCCTGGGGTTAAGTATGAGCTGCTTACCTCATACAGTACTTTCGCTGTACTCCATGGACCTGATGTTTGGTGTTTGGTGTTAGTGGTAAAACGCCCGGTATTTTAGACTAGCAGATGTTTTACTGCTCCACAAAACGACACGTTTCAGTACTGTCTGGAACTGTTCGTTTCTTCCTGCTTTTCTGAGGAGGTAATTTGTTGCGACATAAAAGCATTTCTGCATGTAGTAATTACCACCATTGTTAATTACCGCAGGCGGTAATTTGAAATCCCCATTGAGTCCTTTGGAACATGGGGAATAACTGATGAGCCCACGTGACTCGGAATGATGCAGAACCTTCGAATTACCGCATGCTTGCCACACGTGGTTGCAATTGCAGTGTTCAGGTATTTCCAGAAGAAATACTGCGAAGCTCACGATCAGGACTTATGCCTAAAATATCCCATGCCGCCTCAACTCAAAATGAAATGGTATTTAAAAAACAGGAGGTATTTTGAATAGCACATGTTTTTATTTTTACTGCCATGTTCAAAATGAGGATCGTACTGTAGCAGTTTTTACCCACTCTGCTCACAAAATCAATACCATATAAAGGCATTACTGGAGAGCGCCTATGGGATTGTAAGTAATACGCAAAGACCATACAGTATGGCCAGGTGTATTTTGCAATGAGAGTGGAGATGTTCTAAAGCTCTAGCAAAGCCCCTGGAAATTGTAAAACCTTCAGATTTTTGAAAGTGTTAGACACCAACGAGAATTACAGTCCACATTTTAGAGTGATTTCTCCAATTCCAGGGGGACGCTACGTAAATATTATGCGTCTCGGCGAGCGAGGTTCCGAATGATCATTTTCGATGCGCCATGCCTGGGGTGGAAAATAGATAGCGGATAACTGAGACATCCCCGGCCTGTAAGCAGAGCCTGACACCATGAATAATGGAGAGGAAATGTAGGCTGGTGAGATAAGGTAGCCCAGAGGATCTCCTTTTTCACTCGGCTTTCTGTTCTGGTCACGTGGCCTCAGTAACAGCGAGACATCTTTCATGAGGTACCTCCAACTGCAACATGTAGCGAGAGCGATGCAGAACCTTTCCCAGGCGTTCAAGGCGAGAGCCGGGAGTTCACCATGAGCTGTTGTGCAGCCTATTTACCTAAGGACCCGTACTGTGATTGGCCGGTCTTGGGTTTGTAGGCCACTGTGCTACTCGATTCTGGCAGAGGTGCAAACACAAGTCTCTGAATATGAGAAAGCTCCCAAAGCCACTGATGAATAAGTGATGCCTCTGAAAAAGAAGAAACCCCAAAGCCAAGAAGAAATTGAAGAGGAGGAGGAGGAGGATGAAGAGGCGGAGGAAGAAGAGGTGAAGATTAAACCAAAAGGGAAAAGCAAAGTCATCGCTAATGGAGTCAGCCACGACAAGAAGAAGCCGGCACGTGTCAAGAACACTTCAGATGGGGAGGAGGCGGAATCAGATGCTGAGGAGCTAGACGAGCCCGTCCGCAAGTCGACGAAGAAGAAGAAAGAAGGCACAAAAGAAACAAAGGGAAAGGATACGAAATCAAAGCATGACGTGAACGAAGATGACGACGCTGGCCGGTCGGGGCATGGAAAAAGAAGCAAGGAGAAAAACAACAATGACATGAAGGAGAAGAACAAGAAGAACCGGGCCCGGGAGGTGGAGGACGTGGAGCTGGAGGAAGAGGACGAGGAAATCATCGAGAAGAAGAAGAAGGCCAAGTCCTCCTCTAAGGAGAAGAAGAAATCATCTGATGATGGCAAGAAACACAAGAAGAAGAAGCAGGAGGAGGAGGAGGATTCGGAGGAGGACGAGGAGGACAAGAAGAAAAAGAAAAAAGCAAAGAAATCAAAGGATGGGGAGAAAGAGGACAAATCTGACAAAAAGAAGGGGAAGACGGAAAAGGGGAAAAAGGGAAAGAAGTCACCCAGCTACATGGAGCTGTACGAGCAGGAGCTTCTTCAGTACCAGTCGGCATCCTCGGACGATGCCGAAGAAGAGTACAACAAGAAAAAAGGTGAGTCCGCCATTGTCCTCCAGAGGCGCGCCCAAAGGACCACATTTAGAATGCTTGCTATTGCCCTTTGGATACGCCCCACAGCATAGGTGCATCTGATGTGCTAAGACATCCATTAGATAGGGTGAATGCCATATTACAAGTAGGAGACAAGAATGGGCATTCATGGGATGAGGTGTGAATCAGGACTCCTACATATATAGGTGCACAGTGGGCCAAATATGGACTCACAATAACTGTGTAGAGTACTGTAGGGTGTACTCTTTCCATATAAAGCATTATAAGCCACAAGCTGAACGCTTTGCACAGTTCCGTAACTTGAGGAAAGTCTTAAAGTGTACTTGCCGGGGGTGGGTGATCAAACAACCCATTGACAGGGTTCCATGTGAATAAGCCGCCTGAAAAATGTCGCCAGGGAGGCAAATTTCTTTTCCTGACCCCTAAAATTCTTTCCCCAAATATTCTAGGTGGGGTGTACATTACGGTTATATATGCCGATCCTAAAATAATTGAGGAAAGTGTTTGATTTTTATTGAGGGTGTATATTTGGGGAAATGTCGCTCCCATCGGAGCATTTTCCTTGACAAGGTGTTCACTGGATACCAGTGATAGATGTTCTCCTTATGGAGCAGTTAAGTGTTGGCTTAAGGTTGGAAAATTTTTCCCGAGTATTGAAAAGCGGTAGTTTTAGATTTAGGAAAATGCCGCTGTCTATGAGGGCGCCCCTGGTCAGCTGCAGCAGTTCCACTCCACTTTGCTGCCAGAGAGCAAGTGTTCGCTGACAACACAGCCAGAAATGGAAGTTAAAGGAGCAGTTGTTATATCAGAATTTGAGGATCACACCTTCTATGATTCCTGCGCTTTATATGGCATAAACTGCATAATAAGTCACAATGATAGCCTTCTATGCACCACACAGCAGAAGCTGCCAACATTCTGTCTAAATATAACTTCACCTCTATCATCTCTCTATCATTATTCTTTGACTTATACTCCTTATAATCCTCTGGGGTGAGGCATCAGAACTAGTCAATTTCATTCCATTGCTCAAATCGTCAATGACAGGTGTTGCATTTATTTCTGTCAACTTGTCTAAATGCCTCGACTGACAGCAGCAAAGCTTATAGAACGCCTGGCCGAATAGCTCAGATGCAACAGCGCGGGTTCCAAACCCGGTCCCCCGCCTTAGAGGCTGGACTCTGGCATAAAGCCATATATGATATGATATGATATAATATGGCATTTATAACGCGCCTATACACATGTGTTTCGAGGCGCGACGAGGCAAGGAAGGGAAACAAAGAGAGGACAGACAGCGATCCTACTACTAGGCCAGGTGTCATTCAGATCGCGCAAGTGCATGGGAGGGGGGCAGGGACAGTGCAGTACATGAGAAAGACGATAACAATAATAAGTACGGCCAACAAGCGGCAAGTGCAAAATACCAATACAGTTTCTTTTATTTTTATTTTAAGAACTAGTACTGTCACCTTTGGCCTGAATAAAGCACTCAAATGTGGCAAGAACGCTCCACGCCCTGTAACATCCCTATAACGCGCAGGTGAGGGCGCTCTATTCTGAACAATCAGGGATTTCCTTAAAGCCATATTTGATATTGCAATTTGCACAATGTGTGAAGCAGAGAATGGTCCCGTCCATGCTGTAATTTCAACAAGATGGATTCTCATTTGAGTGACAAGCTGTATGGATTCCAGTGTGCCATCCTTAGGTGGCACCATTACCGGTATTCATTATGATACGCTTTGCCCTGGTGAAATATCTACGCTCAGCTACTGGTGCTTGGAATTTCTTTTGCAATGTAGATGGGGTGCTGCTGCAAGGGCTCTTCTTAGCCACTGTGCAAATATGAGTTATTATTGCATACTCTTAATGTAGTTACATATACTCTTAACGTATTTACATAATATGGCATAATGCATATACATACTACGTGACGATTTACAATGCAAAAGAAATTCCGAAAACTGGGGGAGCTAAGAGGGGCCGGGCGTTCCATAATCCTACACCATACATTAGCGGATGTGGGTAGTTGTGATATGCAGTCCTCGTCTTGGTGGCGGCAGCACACGGACAATGAAATAAAAATCCCAGCGCGCCTCTGCTCAATGCCAGGGGCGGGAATTTTTTTTTAATACTCCCCCCTCCTGCGCAGGAGCAGGGAGTTAATCAGCTGAATAGGGTGCTGATGCAAAAGCATCAGCACCCTATTATTATGCAATGAACTGTGCTCCCGCGCTGGTAAGCCCGGCGGCAGCACAAGACCAGGGCGCATTTAATTCAAATTGTGTGCCTGCCGTGTTTCCTACTACCATGCCAGCTCGAGGGAGCCCTTGAAACACTCCCCTAGCTGGCATGGCGGGGGGCTAATGGTGCCCCGGGCAGTCGCCCGGGCAGCCCTGCCCTAAGGCCGGCCCTGGTGATATGACCTTCTACATATGGGGGTGATGGAGTAAGTGTGAGTGTCTGTGTGCGTACATGTGTTAACAATGTTTAATTGGTTCTGGTTCTTACAGGGGCTGAGCCCTGGGACTTATTTCTGAGCACCAGCACTTATTGTTGATAAGGATAGTTTGGTGTTTTAGAAACTTTTTTGTTTGAATTTTCACTGTCAATCATAGTCGCAGAACAAGAAGTGGGGCAGGGTGCATATCACAGTGAGAGGACCGGAAGATGTCACTTAACATGCTTCAACACCAGCACAGAAGAGCGGCCAGGAAAATGCCACTGCAGAGGAGCTGCCTGGCTGTCAACCTAGGCAAGGTCTTTCTCAGGTGCTTAACAGGCAGCTCATGAGCTTAGGGATTACTTTGGTTTTGTCCATCTTTTAGTTATAGGCAGAAAATACGTGTACACTATTTTCTGTGTTATGTTGCATCGCAAGCTATTTGCACATCTTACATATGCCATGAGTACTGCACGTGTCTTGCCCGGGCCTGAGTTGGACCTGCTGCCCGCGAGCTGCCATGTCCCCATGCCAACCTGCCACGTATTTTCTTTTATCAAATGACCACTGCTTTACTGTGTTGGTGAGTGCCTGTGCGAGGAACTAAGAAGTGAAGTCTTATTAATACTGTTTGGAATCCATCGATTCTTACCCAGTAGCTTTCCCATACCTGTAAAGGGGTTTGTCTCCCATGCCAACCTTTCTGGGCTGGCTCAGTGTTCACACAGAGCTAGCCTAGCACGAGTATTCAAAGGTCATATTCTCGAAGGCAATTGCTAGATGCTGCGGGTAAAAACACGGAATGCTTTGAACTTGCAAGTTTGTCCAACTCCCGGCCTCAAAGGCTGGGATTCTGACCGGTTTTCTAGATATCTCACATTAATCTGCATGAGTAGAAATATGCATACATTTAGAATAATTGATGGAAATGTAACTCATGAATATTAATGAGGGATATCCTGAAAATCCGACATGGATCCGGCCCTCTAGGCATGGAGTTGGACACCCCTGTTTGAAGCCATCGCATCCTGAGACTAAGGCACAGGCATGTTTCCTCCCAGGGACCATTCAGAGGTCGGGAATATGAAAGAGAGCTCCCTTCTTCTCGGCTGTAGAATTGTTGAAAGGAGGAGCAGAGCATGCAGCTATGCACCCAGCAGGCTCACCCATCACCTCTGCCTGTCCTCACCTTGCAACCCTACATCAGCTCTTCACGTGCCACTCACCAGCATTCCATGCAGCAGCATTCCACACAGGAGAAAAGACTACTCAAAAAAGGACACCCCACATCTTCCCTCATAACGCATCAAACCTCTTACAACAACAAAAGACCATAGAATATGACACATCATGCGTGTTACAACAGAAGAAAGTAGAACTGATCTTCCCTATTACACACTAGAAGGCATGCAGACATAGCGTAAGGCATGCCGACATAGCATAATGTTTCACTTCAGTGAAGGAATGGAAACATAGCATAACGTTTCACTTCTGTGAAGGCATGCAGACATAGCATAAGCCACGCAGACATAGCATAACATTTCACTTCTGTGAAGGCATGCAGACATAGCATAAGGCACGCAGACATAGCATAACGTTTCACTTCTGTGACGGCATGCAGACATAGCATAAGCCACAGAGACATAGCATAACGGTTCACTTCTGTGCAGGCATGCAGAGTTAGCATACTATATCAATTCTAACATTAGGAAACACCAGGAACGTGCACATATTCCCTCTCACACACTCGAAGGCATGCCTTCCATTTTGTCTTGTGCCAATGGGACCCCTAGTTCCCTTGCTACTTCCTAAAGTGCTGTTAGCGTGTCCAGACATTGCCTAGACCCCCGTGGGTCCAAGAACAGGAAATAGTTCAGGTAGTGTATCACCCTGGCCCCAACCATCTGCTGTTTTGTGACCCATTCGAAGACTGTGCTAAAGGTCTCAAAGTAACTGCATGATATGGAACAGCCCATGGGCAAGCATTTGTCAAAATAAAATCTACCGCCTGCCCCAAAACCCAGTCACCAGTAATGGTCTGGGAGCACTGGTAACAGACGGAATGCTGACTCAATGTCTGCTTTTGCCAGCAGCCCCTTCCCCCCGCCTTCTGCAGCTCGTCAAATGACGCATACCTCACTGAGCATATTTCCTCGCTGATCGCATCATTGACTGATGCCCCTTTCGGGAAGGATAAGTTGAGTATCATTTTGTACTCGCCCTTCTCCTTTTTGGGGACAATCCCCACAGGGGAGCATATACCGTTTTTTCCTGGCGCTGTCCCGAAAGGGCCCCCGATCCTCCCCATCTCATTTTTTTCCATCAGGAGCCCTGCATTATTTGTGAATGAAGATTGATTCTTTGCTATTGATGAACTGACCAACCCCTGCACGGGGATCTAAAACCAGTCGCAAACCCTTCTACTAACATGTGTGCATCCTCCTTTCTCGGGTATCTGTTTGCCCACAAGCGCCGCACCTCCAGCGGGATCAGTGTTGGTGGCGTGCCCCCTTTATCACCCTATCCAACCTCAACCAAACGGTGTATCAACTTTTCACTGGACTAAAGCATGAGTTTAAGGTCCCGGAAGACTTGTCTCGCTTCCAGAATCCATCCGTGTGCCCGAGCCTATATTTCCTTGCTGGGGTCCACTAGAGTGTGGAAAGTGAAGGGGTGTTGATAGGCCTGGAAAAGATCTGGGACTCTGCTAATGTTGGCACGCAGGGCTAGCGAGCCTTTTGGTTGTAGCCCCTGAGCTTCTATCTGGGGCTACAACCAAAATACCCGGGCCTATAGCACCCCCCCATTCTCCCTAGCGATGCCCGAAAGTGCCCTGTTGCCTCCATTTCAAGTGTATGAACCTGGAGCACAGTTCTGTGTTTCTCTGGATACTGTTCACTGTTGCTCACTCAAGATAGTGTCCTGGTCCACGTGCCATTTCAGAATCGGGGGTTCCCAGAACCTCACACCTGTCACAGCACTGAAGCAAGTGCATTTTGTGAAAAAGGCCCACTTAGAAAGGATTGGATTCCATTTGTTCAGCTTCTTTAATTGGTGTTCAACTGAACTATATGTTATGCTAAGGTTTGGATCCAAGTAAGTACACGATCTGGATGACCAACCTCCTGTCCCCACTACCCCACAAACCTTATTAGGCTCTTCCCTTGCCTTTCTCCCTTCAATCGAATTGTGTTTTTCATCAAGGTGGAATGTCCACACAGGTATGAAACCAGACAAGTGTGTGTCCTCTGCTTTCACCCACACAGCTCGACTGGCATGTTTAGATCAGTAGTTCCAGCAAAGGCGTGCCACGGAAAGAGCTCTGATAATATTTCGGAATGGTCTAAAGAGGAGTTTGGTAATAGGTGCAAATCAGTATGTTTACAACAAGACATCTGTTGTAGAGTTAAAACATATTCAATTCACGTAAAAAATACCCCTATTGAAATTTGGAATTACTTTTCAAAGAACTAAACGTTGTTTAACTCTCACATTCTAAAAATCCTGAGTAAATAATTAAGCAATAGGGCCCAAACAGGGGGGGGCATTACCAATTCAGGTACTGCCGGGCCCATAGTTACACTTTAATGAAGGCCCTACGGCTTTACCTGAAGTGGTAATGCCCCCCCTGCGAGGGGTTCAAAGAGCATTTATTTTTCTGTTCTGAAACACACCAGCGCTACGGAACTGGAAAAAAAGTTTAAAAAATGGCCCTGGGGAAGGAAAACGAAGTCCAGTTTCCCTTTCCATGGCGGCCCTTGAAAATTAATGTGAAAAAGACTGCCATAGAAAGGGAGAAGGGACTACAAGTAGTCCCTTCTCCCTTTCCATGACGGCCTGTCGCCGACTGGTGAGCGGACGCCCTGGGGACAGAAGTGTTCCCAGCGCGTCCACTCCCGAAATGGACAGAAAAGAAAGTAAGTAGGGAAAGAGGGCGTGGAGGGAATTCTTTGTATTGGGGCAGGGGGTGTGGAAGGGGGGAACAACACTTACCTCGATCCCCGGCAGGGGAAGATGGCAGCCTCCAGCTGTGTGGTGGCTCGGAGCAGGGATTACCCCATTCCGAGCTTCCTCATTGGCTGAGTGGCTGCCATCCCCGCCGGGGACAGAAGGGAAGGAACGTTGTGGGGGTGAGGGGTTCCCGGTTGGGTAACACCCCGGCGAGGGCCAATGAGCTTGCTTATAACAAGCTCATTGACACTCGCCGGGTATTAATCCCATTTAAAGTCTTATTTGAACCCTGGGTATATGGAATGATCTTGATGCTTGACTCTGATCAAGTCCTCCCCATCTTCTAAGCTTAGAACTGTTCCGACTGATTAATCTGGAAGCAATATCAATGACGGTGAAATCTACTCATACTTGAAGAAAAGTCTATGATAAAACTCTAGCATATATACGTGGGTTCCAATTAAGTCTGTCTCCTCCTCCCTCCCCTTACTGGTTTCTTCCTCCCCACTCCTCCTCCAGCACTATCTGAAATGTCGTCAGGCCTAGTATGATAGTCACTTGTTTTGTTCCTCCCCTCCCTTTCTGCACCCCTCTCCCTCACCTCTTGTTTTTTTCCGGCTCTACCAGAAATGTCGTCAGGCCTAGTACGGTAGTCGCCTGTCTCTTTCCATTTCCTTCCCACTCTCCCCCTCTCTTCCTATCTATGCCTTAGCACTTGCACTATCTGAAATGTCATCAGGCCGAGTACGATAGTTAATTTCACATCCTTACTGTTCATGGCCTGTAAGAATGTCATTATTTTTTCCCTTGTTCCCTCCCTTGCCGTGAAGTGCTTTGAAACACATTGTGTATAGGCGCTATATAAAAAAACTATCATATCATAAACTATCATATCATATCATATCATATCATATCATAAAGATAATTTAAGACCCTTAGTGGGCTTTGATGAGAAGTTGCCACCCACAGGCGACTCTTTTGCTTTTAAAAATTCAGGTGAGCGTAGCATTGTGTTTGAATGGGATTTCACACACTCTTTTTGAGTAGTCTCATGATTGCAACTCATCATTTGGGATCATTTCTGATTATGCACCTGTGGCTAAAGTGTAAGTAGTAGGGCCTCATTTACGTCGGAAATGTTCACAGGCAAATTACGTTGGTGCCGCATTCACCCAGCGTTATTATTTTTATTATGGTATTTATTGAGCGCGGACCTGGCTTTAAGAAGCAACGGAGCTCTTTGCAGCGGTACACACCAGAACAGATATACAGGGGGTGATGGGATACAGAGGGGCTCTGAGGGCGATCACAGCTGTACCGAGTGGTAGGGAGGAGAGGCCTTACGATTATTCCTAGTGCTTCATCCCCACATCTCGGTACATCTAGATATGTTTTTCCAAGTCACCCCCACTGATCTCACACATTACACACTGTCACTTGGACTGTTACTCATTGGTGTCCCTTTGAGCAAAGGCATCATTATGACACTGTGAGGTTCTCCCCTCAAAGGTTTCAGTGGGGTGGGGGAGCAGTGTGTGCAGTTCTCTACACCCGTTTTCTGTGGTACCCACACACTAAGATGTGGGTGGAAAGATTCTTGTGATAGCCAAACCTGACACCTAGTAGTGTGACATTGGTGAGGGAGATGGGAGTGTGAGAGTTCAGAGGGATGGAGCAAAGTAGAGTTTTTTATTTTGGCCGAGCTGAGAAGTAGGCAGCGACTTTTGATGTTGCAGTTATGAAATAACATAACAGAGGGGGAACATGGAACACGTTAGTGTTCACAGTAAACTACAAGTAATGGAATCTTGATCTATAAATATCCCAAAAATAAAAACAACCAATTATAGAAGGAGTTGAATTAGGCAGGAGAATCGCAATCAGTTTTCAAAACTGTTTTTTAACCAAATAAAGTACCACTTGGTTTTGCATGTAATGCATGTCAGGTGGTATAATAAGATGGTGTCAGAGTGTGTGGGCTGTCCTGGCTTTATCACAAAGGCCCCCTGCACTTGGGCTATTCCCCTCCCAGTGACCAGAAATCCAGAGCGTTTCTACCCACTTGTCCTACCCTGTAATATCCATCCCCACTTTTGTCCTGTCCTCCCTGAGTTCAGCAAAACAAATTCCACTACTCCCACACCCGGCAATTAACCTCCCCTCTGGGGCTTCACTGCCCTGCACTCTATAATTCCAACTCCCCTGACCTGGGAATCACACAGAATCTAGTTTTCCCTATTATGGGAATGGGTGGGGGCAGTTTCTATATCCATCCACCCTGTGCGTACCTGAAAATGTGTGCCCAACCCTGCATCCCATCTTACCTGGAAACCACACAAAGCTTCCTTGGCAACACATGGTATGTTCCTGGGGTGAGGGGCTGGCCCTGAGTGGGTGGGAGAAACAGCCTTATATACGTCTGTAGAGAAAGGAATGGGTGCCCTCTTTTTGGTTGCTGGCAGTGGTGTGCTGATGCGGGGGGCAGCAGAACTCAGGAGGCCCCTTAAGCCGATACCCTTGTCTTCCCTCTCCATCCTTCCCCTCCCTTTTCTCCTTAACCTGCTCTACATTTCCACCAGTAGGGGTCCTGGACTCTCTGCCTTGCCCCCCTGCCTGTCTCTCCCTGTGTGTGTATGTGTGTGTGTGTGTGTGTCTCTCTCTCTCTGTCTCTGTGACAGTCTCCCTCTCCCTGTGTCTCTGGGTCTGTCTACCTCTCTTGGCATGTCTGCCTCTCCCTCTGTCTCTGTGCTCATCTCCCTCTCCCTATGTTTCTCTCTCCCTCTGTGTCTCTCTCTGTGCCTCTGTGCTCTCTCCCTTTCTTTTCTACCTTTCTCCCCCTCCATTTCCCTCTATCTCCTTTTCTTTCTCTCACCCTTTCTTTCTCTCTCCCCTTCTTTCTCTCTTTTCCCCCCCACACCGTCTCTAGCAGCTCCCATTCTTGAACCCCTCTCCAACCATTCCTTTCTCCCTTTGTCCCTGCATCCAAGCATACTCCCAGGCCCCCGGGCTCGATGCCAGTGGGTGTGCCTATCTAGTCCAGTGTGTCTAATTTATCCTGCGGCCAATGAGTTTACTCCTCTTCCTGAAAGAAAGTTCCTGGTTTCTATAGAGTTTTGTGCCTTCATTGTGTTCCCACTTTCCAGTGTAGCCTGCCTGTTATTGCCAGAGGGGGGGCCCAGTCTGTCTGAGTACACAATGCACCCCCACCAGGTCTGTTGACTCCCTGGTTCAAAACGGTGGCCCTGACTGTGGTCTCCCACACGGCCTCCTAATTTTGGTTTGCCTCCAACTTCCACAGTGGAAATGGGTAAGCGCAAATAATGGGGTGTTGGGCTGGCATGGTGGGGGTTCCCTGGTGCTGCTAAATCTATAATTATAAACATGAACAGAATTTGTTTTTGCACACAAAAAGATAAAGAAGAGGTTTGCTTACTTTTACTTTCATTGTTTAAAATATATTTTTTTTACTATTGACATAACACTCATGTAAAAGGAGTGATTTTGCCTCTCCATATTTACTACTTCATTTGTGTGGGCAATGATTCCCAGGATATTGTAACGAAGAACCATATTTCTCACACTACTGGCCATACACTGAACTCTTTGTAATCTACTCTATGTGAAAATATGACATAACTCACTGCAAGAAGCAGCAGTCTATAAGCCAAATAACAAGCATTATTGTGTACGTCACTGAGACCTGCCTGATCTCTGGTGCGTTTATGATAGATAAGGTACTGGTCAGGAAAATGAAAGCACAAACAAGGCTGCCAGGCAAACAGGGTGTTTGGCCGTCTGGAAGACATTATGAAATGGAAGCTTTGGAAATTCTCTTCAAGGTCAATTCTACAATCATTAGCATTAGCAAAGCTACTCTTTCTGGCTTTGCAAATGTAGAGGGTAAGCCTTTTTGATGATGCAGGAAGGGGGTGCTTAAAGAAAAGTCTTACCCTTTCCATTTACAAAGTCTCTGTATAATGTAGTTTGTTGAGGCCCGGTTGCAGAGATTATGGCCATCATTATGAGTTGGGCGGTGCAGTGAAAATTGTCGGGAAATGCAGCATTAATACCGCACTGCCCAACTACGAGTTAGGTGGTAAGGTGGAGGACAAACCTCCAGCAAGAAACTGGAGGTAATTCATCCACTTTACCCCCCATAAATGGCCAAATCAGTGGTATTACCACCAGAGAAATTACTGCTAGTGGTAATACCACCAAAATCCCCCATGGAGTCCATGGGGACTGACCCCACCTACCACCACTTGTAATCCGGCAGTAATTCCACTGGGCCAAGTGGTGGGAATGGTAATACCATTTTGCGGTATCTCAGCAGATTTACCGCTGAGATCCCACCATACTCGTAATGAGGCAGAATATAGTTTTGCGCTGCATACTTGTGTCATTGGGTTGGCCTCTGGCGCATGGATCTGGTTACACATGGCCACCTTTGCAGTTTTAGGAGGAAGCTAGCTGTCGCATATTGCGCTCTGCATATAGAATGATAGATTGGTGGGAAATCTCCCGGACTCTCTTACATTTCAGGAGTTCAAGTGAAAGCTCTGCTAAACAGTCCCACTTTCAAACAGCGCTCAGTGTTTTAACAAAGGTGGTATTGGTGAGTTTATTTCCCCAGACGTGCCTACAGGCCCTTGGGTGTATGATTGAACATGCCAACATCCATACATAGGTCAGCCCATGTATACTTTATGTTGGGCATCAGTGATTGGCATGCCAGCCGCTGTTAGGCCACACGTTACCGGATGTGAAAGTGTGCACAGCGGAAATGGGAACATGGAGGCACCGAGGAGGAGTTTCTCATGTAAAAGTGTCATTAATCCTATGGGAACCCCTTCACGTTATACAGATGTGTATTGACACATCTGACCTATTACGCAAGTAATATAAGGTGATGGATGGAAAGTGTGATATGGATCTACAAACAGTCTGCTAAAACAAAATTCATTTTTAGCAGCAATGGGACTACATTTTTTAACCCTTTAACTGCCAGGCACTTAGTGACCCAGCGGGTTGTTCACTTATGAAGTGTAAACCCATTTTAGGTGGGCACAAGTGTGTAAGTGGCATGCATCAGGAAGGTACCCTTCGAAGGATGTGTTTCTAGAATGTCTACAGAGATAGTTATTCTAAAAGGAGCACTGGTCTTTTTTGGAATAAAAACGGCAATCCATTTGAGGGGGGGAAAGGCTTCAAATAACTGGTTAACTCGTGTATCTGGTGACAGAGATGCAGTCCCTTTTAAGCTAGATATTGTGCCAATATAAAGGGAAGCTATATTTTATCCAGAAGATAGATCTAGTTATTCATAAGGTGATTAAATTAATCAAGTAAAACCACATTTGCTGATATAGCTTGCCCCCCCCCACCTCCATTCTGTCTCTCCGTGTTTGCCTGCAGGGGAAAGAGACATCTGAGGGCGGCGTCTCCCTGCACTTGGGCACAGGTATACTTGGGATACCTACTGTGCTCCCAGTGGGGGTTGTGGGACCTCCCCCAGAAGGAGAAGCAGGCTTCCTTCGGGTTGGAGCTCGGAATTAGATCTTCAATGGGAGCTGCAGGACAAAGGGTAACTACTTGATATAGGATAATTGGCATGGAGTCCCTCTGATTAGGGACAGGGATGCCAAGAGGCCCGGAACCTGCCGGAAGACGGCTTTGCCCATGTTGGATGTTCACTGTACCTCATGTACTTCCCTAACTTCCTGCAAAGCAAGGACCTTGTGTATGGCACTGCAGAGGATGGACAAGCTGTAGCAGTGACATGGATTTATCTTTAACCGAAGGCTTGAAAAAGACCAATACCTGTTAGGAACTTACAATATATTGGAGAATCCACCCATTTGGTGAATCCTCTTTGCAACTGAAGACAAATCAACCTGGTGCCTTGGAGCTAAAGCTGATCAAAGACCCATTCCTAGTGGGGATACCATCTTCAAGAGTGTACCTAGGAAACACTGGCCAGAACTGTGGAAAAGACCTTGCAAGCGACTTCGAAGTATTTTCCTGAACAGGGAAAGCAGAGCAATTGATTGTTTTCTCGAAGGGGCCTGGTGACAGGGCCCACAGTGGACTGGAAGCCTCGTGCTGCTTGCGAAGTTCAGCATTTCCTGATTTTAACCACTTTGAGCCTAACAAGACGAATTTGGACTTCCATTGAGCTGCTGATGCAATACTGGCTCCCGATCTCCTGGCTTTCGAGCTATGCTTCGCCGCATCAAACCACCGGAAGAATCCAGTCAAGCCACTAAGTAGATGCCAATTGCCATGGACCCCATATGTTCGAGGCCGACTTGCCATATCCAGCCATCCCGATTGAATTTCCAGCTTCTTTATCTGGGAGCCACCCATAGAGCGATCAAACTGCGCACACTGGACCTACGGCAGCCCGATTCTGGACGCCGATGAGCTCTTTGAGCTACATTGCACAGCCGGGTCTGTGGCTCAGTTGACTAATGCATCCACTACTGGGACTTGTGTTTGGCCTCATGGTCACAGGTTCGAATCCCGGCAGGTCCACTCAGCCCTTCATCCTTTGAAAGTCGATAAAATGAGTACTATTAAGATGGGTAACAATAAACATCTGTTATTAGCGCCAAGATGCCCCTTCGAGGTGAAAGTGTGCTTTACAAATATGCCTGTTATGTTATGTTATGTTTGGGCAGCATTATAAGCACTATTGCTCAGGTCCAGCCGAGCCACCTACATGCTTCAAACTTCAACTTGCACGATTAAGGGAGTGTTAAGAAGACCATCTCAATGCTTTTGAGGCTCTCCAAAAAGACTAAAGTTGTGTTAAATGGACAAGTTGCCACTAAGAGGCCGTTAATGCACCATTCTCTACTTTAAAAAAGATGTTCATAAGTAACCATTGAATGAATGCTTGTGTTGTTCCCTCCTGTTTGTCATATATACCCATAGTCAAAACAAAAGAGGTGATGGCTGGAAGGTTTGGAATTAATCTTAACCTCTGGCATTTCTCTGGGCAACCCTCCAGACCATCGTGCTTCGCCTGCCAAGCCATTACAAAAGGGGAAAAACCATATGCAAATCAGGCTTGGTCCCACCACCCCCAAAGGGGCAGTCCCGCCCGTACTGCTAGGTCACATCCCTTCTGCACGAGACCACAAGCATCCCCAAGCATGTTTCAGCCTTGTTGGGCCTCATCAGTGAGGAGTAGCTTGGGTCTCCAGGCTCAGCAGGCACGGGACCCACCTCTGGGCATACCCGTCCCACTCGGAGTGACCATAGGAAAACAAAAGAGGTGATGGCTGGAAGGTTTGGAATTAATCTTAACCTCTGGCATCGCTCTGGGCAACCCTCCAGGCCATCGTTCTTCTTCTGCTAAGCCATTACAAAAAGGGAAAGACCGTATGCAACTCAGGCTTGTTACCACCCCAAAAGGGGCAGTCCAGCCCAAACTGCTAGGTCACATCCCTTCTGCACGAGACCACCAGCATATGTCTGAGTTTAAGTTGATCTGTGTGTTTATTTTACAGGGGTGAAAAGTGTTAGTGTTTTGACTAAATGTTTATTTTTGTAGTAAAGTATCTATGTTGTTTTTTTTTTTTTAACCTGTGTGAACGCTCCTTTTAATTTGGTCCCACTGTGCGATTGTTGTTTGGGTGCTTCCGTACTGGTTCACGCACTCCTGAAGGATATACCCTCCCCGCAGCCCATTATACCTTACGAGCTGAAGAAGGGATACAATTCGATAGTGTGCCTCTATAACCAGACCACGTTTGCACTAGCAGTAGTGCGAGGGTGGAGAATAGTTCTTAGAAGACATTACTTTGCACTTTGAAATTGCTGGGCAACCGTCATCTCATCATGGTGGTTATAGGCTACTGGGGTATATTTCACTGAGGGGTGAAAGTTGTCGATGATGTCACTTCCTATCCTGAGGTGGGATAAAACCGGTAGTTGATAGCCGCCCATCTACACAGTTTAATGGTGCATGCCCGACCTGCTTCCCTTTTCCCCACCACTGCACTGACCCCCCACCCGGACCAGCGCCGTAGGGATGCAGAAGGGGGGTCCGGCCATAACTATTCAGCAACCAAAAGTCTTCTGAGTGAGGCCGATGGCTCGCGAGGGCTGTGAAAGGGCAGCTTCATCTCCCAGGCCCAGCACGGATGTTCTGGGCCTCTGTGTCGGGTGCCAGGCCCTGGCCCATGTCCCCCCTGCGGCATTGACTCTTAGTGCCCCTGCCTGCTCTGCCTGGAACTGCGGTGACGCTGCCTGTGCTACTGAACAGTCCTGCAGAAGGTGGGTCTGTTCTCAATTAAAGGCTGCCAGTTGGGGTGCAGTATTGCTCCCTTCCACTGGCGTCTCAAAATGTCAAAGGGATTCCAGTGTGAGGCCACGATGTGAAAATAGCTCCAAAGCGACAGACAGCGATTTCGTTTTAATTGAATGAGTCATGTTTAGGAAACGCGTTTTACTGACGCCTGCAGTTTCTCATCATTTGTGAGAAGTCAGGCACGACTGAAAGCCTCTACCTTTACCCTGCGGCGAGTTCCTCGGCTGCTCCCTTCCTTCATTTCTCCCTCTTTCCATTGCCCTTGCCTCTTCTCTTCCTTCTCCCTCCCTCTCTCCGTCCCTTCCCCCTCCCACCCGCCCCCTTCATTCCTTATTTATTTATTTATGCATTTATTTATGTATTTACTTATTGATCATCTGTTAGGCGCCTATATAACAAAATAGTGCTTCCTTCTTTCCTTCTTTCTTGCATTAGAGCTGCAATAACTACGTTCCTTATAGAAAAAGAAAATCTGTATTTCCAAAAACCGAACTATATTTTAACAACGGACAACCAAAAATAAACATTATGTACAGGTTTAACCACAGTTTTAAGCGTGTGTGGCTTTGGACTTCCCACACCTGTCTTTTTGTCACTCAGCCACAGAGCACCGATCCCAAGTCTTCATTTATGCTCCCCAACGGACCCAGGATGTCGTTGCCATTTTATCCATCCAGGGGGCTTGTGGTACATGTTGTCCTATTACAAAGGATACTTGGCCTTTTACTGACATTTTGTCTGTTCAGATTTGAGAGATGAGTTGCCTTCCCTGATGTTCTAGCACTGGTGTTGGGCCACACGACATCTGTTTCTCCTTCTTGTTAGTTATAAACGATATCCTCCCCAGTCGTGCACGGAACGTACCGCAGTAATGTCATATCCTGCGACTGGAGGCAAAACCAGGGTGCCTATAATGTTAAACTCAAGCAACACACGGTGCCCTTTGTCAGAACGCCCAAAGCCAGGAAGGAAAGTGTCATTTTGTTTGGCTGAGTATCGCCCTCGGTGCACTCTACTATCATCCTACCTCTGTGGGTCAAGACGGTGAGGGTAACAAGGGCCCGGAGTGCACTCTTCTCCAAGAACACAGTAGACTGAGAATTCTCAAGGTGTTTTTGGTCCCTGCATTGAAGATGCAAACTAAACCCTGAATTTTGGATCACTTCATCAGGGCCGTCTGTATGGAGACAGGAATTGAACTATGATTGCCTTTTCTGTGCTCTCTGCCAATAACTGCAGCGTCCTGGGCTAGATGGGATGGTATTTTATGCTACGTGGGATGTGTAAAGCGCACCTCTAGCAGGAACACAACCTTGTTGTGGAGCTAATGGTCAACTCGAGCGATCACAGAATGCCACACTTGTGCCAGTCAGTCATGTTGTATATCGGAGAGTGGGCGAGGGGATCGACCTGGCAAGAGGTTAGAAACCTAGTAGACAGCCCCATATGCCATGCACACTCTTGCCAGACATTTGTCCCTGTGGTTAAAGTGGCGGCTTCCATGTCGGCGCACCATCGTGGAACTCCATTCCGAGATGCTTTTCAGCACCCACATGGGGCCACAAGCGTCGGCCTCCGCACTGCCACCGCAGCTGGTATTAGATCACTGAAGACGCGCCTTGGCACGTCTCTAGCTCTGCGCTCTTGTGATTCTTCCCCTTTTCGCTTAAGGGATCCTCTTGTTTCCATTTGTCATTCTGCTGCTGTTCCTTCCTTGTTCTTTCCTCCCCCGCTCTCTCCGGTCCGCTTTTGCATGTTGCGGTGGCTTCCTGCTTACTTCAGCCTGTTTCCCTGATGCTTCTCGTCTCTTGTGCCTGCCTCTGAATTTTGTTCCCTGAATTTCTACTACCTGTGGCCACTAACTGCTGAACATCAGTACCTCTCGATTGTCTGGATCAGGATTTTTTCCTCTTTGGCGGTTTTTCCTGATTGTCGACTGGCTCGGGTGGCCCCCTGTCTGGTGTCTCATCCATTGGTCAGGGTGGCGTCCAGAGGGTATCAGGTATTAATATCGCCACATATATGGTCGCCGTAAATAATATCGCCGGGAAAATGTCGTGGCGATATTATTTGGGTGACCATATATGTGGCGATAGGGGGGAAAAAAAATTATAAAAGAAAAATGTAACAAAAATTTAGGGGTTGCGGGGGTGTCCTCCGCATGTTCCATGCAATAATGTCACCACAAAAAACGACCATTTTTCGGCGATATATTTGCATGGAGATATTTTTGTGGCGACATTATTACATGGAACCGTCCAGAGATAGTCGTCCTTATCTTCACGACACTGTCTCTACTAAAAAAAGAACTGCAACAAAGTCTCGGTCGTCGCCTCAGACAGCAAAGCACAGGTGAGACCCCAATCCTTAAGTCGGCCTCCTGACAGTTCCGCTTGTCATTCTGAGTCACTACCTGACACCATCACATTCCAGTTGGGGTTTGATGAGGCATAAGTGTGCATCTGTGTGATTCGTATCTGCAGGTGTTGGATGTAGGGAAGGGGATCCCCATAACTCCTTAGGGTCCTGGGCTGCGTCAGTTGGGTTGGAGGGCATTCGTGGCAGGGCGATGAGTAACCAGTGTCCCTTACCCAATCGGTGCATGAGTGTTGTAGTGCATGTCTGAGTGATCAGTGAGTTGGTGATCCCTAACAAGGATCCCTCTCATTGCGTAGTATGTGAGGGGACAGTCCTTGGAAACTAAGCCCTTGCATCACCTACCAGCCCCCTTCTTTGAGAGGGCTCTCCAGGCAGTGCTTTAGAGGCCTATATGACAATGAGACCGTGGTGGGCGGGGGCTTGCATCTGTGTGATTCCTCTTAGCCAAGAGGCTGGGATGCCAAGTAGTCACCAATCTCTTCCTAGGAGTCAATGGGTGCGTAGGCAGATGGAAGGTGAGGAATGGTAGAGATGTGAGAAGGAGAAAGGACAACAGAAGGAGGGAGGGAGGAGGAGAAAGGACAGGAGGAGGAGAAAGTTGGAAAGAAATAGATAAAGAACGAGTGACAGATACGAAAGAGAGGGTAAGTGAATGTAGACTTGGGGCAAAGGAGAGGGATAATGGCGAGAGAAAAGGAGACAGAAGAAGAGTGTGAAGGAGGCAGGGAAGAAGCAGAAGAGGAGAGGGTAGTAAGGGAGCACAGAAATAGATGAGGCAAAGATGAGAGAGAGAAAGAGTGTGGTGAGAGGATGAGGGTGGGTATGTAGAGAGCAGATGGAAGAAAGACGAGGGAGTGGAGAAAAGAGAAGGCGAGAAAGGGAGAGAGCTGAGGATACAGTGAAAGAGGTAAAGAGAAAGAGAAGCCAGAGGGATAGGGAAGAAAGATGAAAGAGGGATTGAAGGAGGAGAGAAGATAGAGGGAAAGGTGAAAGTTATTTGGGGTGTGCACCTGGTGTGTCTGTATGTAGGCGCTGCTGTGAAATGCGCTATGTTGTGTTATGTACATAGGGTAGTGTTATGTGCATTGTGTGGTGATATATGTAGTTGTGTTGTGGTATGTGCACTGTGTGTGCTGTGTATTTTAGCATCTGTGTGGAGTTGTATGTGCATTATCTTATGGACATTTCTATTATCGTGAGGTATGTGCTCTTTGTTGTGTGCATTACCTTCTGTGTGTTGTGATGTGTTCCATGTGCAATGCGATGTGATATGCACTGTGTGGTGTAAGAAGCAAGTGATATGTGTGGTTTGTTGTATTGTGTGCATTGTGGTGTGCGGGTGAAATGTGCTGTTCAGTATTTGTTCTGTGTGTAGTTTATGGCAGGCATATTGTGTGGTAAGTCTGCCGTGATGTGTGTTGTGTGGTGTGTATGTGCTGTAGAAAGGGGATTGTGTGGTACGTGTATCGTGTGCTGTATGTTGCTATGCTTATCGTGTTGCCTTGTGTGCTTTACATGTACAGATGGTCTTAGTGGCATAAGAATGTACACATGTACATGAATAGGTATGGGGGACATAAACTGGGATACTGGTGCCTTGAATGCATAACAACACTGTAGAGGCGCTTTAAAAGATATCGAAAATAATTAAAGGCATACAAAAGGTGTAACCAAAGGGGTCAAATGCATTAAAGGCAAGGAAGGAATGGAGGACAATACATGCATGGACTGCATTAAAGGGATGGAAGCCATTACAGGTGGGAAGGCATAAGAGACATATACATCATTGAGGGAAATGGAGCAGAAAGAGGCATGGAGGGTATAACTAGGCATAGCTAAAGCATACATAGACATTGAAAGTGTATGAGGTACAAAGGTCATAAGGGCATACATAGTGCCTGACTAGGGCATAAAGGGCACAGAAGCCATAAAAGACCAGGAAGACTTTGCCAGCGTGAAAGGAACTAACAACATGGTTGCTACGAATAATTTTGGTGATGGTAAGAAGGTCAGTTAGTGACTCATTTCATTTAATTTGCTTTATTTTGGAATGTCCTCAAATAAAACCATAAAAACAACAAAATATACATATTTTTAAATAAAATCTAAAAACTCAAAGCATTGATCATGTGAAGCAGAGAAATTAATATATTCAAACACATTCCATACATCACATCTGAAGCCCTCTTCCTAATCAACAAAGGTTTTCTGAAAATGTGATTCAAGGCCCATGAGACCGATTGCTGACTCGTAGAGCTAGTTATCTACACACATTCAACATCATCAACCTGTGGCATTCTAAACAGATCTCGCTATGTCTCCTGCCTGCCAGGTGTAGGATGAGTCCTGACCCTCTCCACCCTGTTTTGCGTCTTTGTTCCTTATTAGCCCATCTTATGACCTACACTGGACATATTCTTGTCCAGATCCCATGAGGTGTTGTATGCAACAATCGCTCCCATCACTAGTCATCTTCAACATTGACCACTGCGCCTCACACAAACTTGAGATCTTATCCTGAAAGAAACTGGCGAGGACTATAAGATGCCAGTTCAAACGGCCAAACGGGGCCTGAAGATACTTTACCCCATATATGAATCATCACAATCTTTGGGATGGTCGTTCATGCTGTGCGTGTTTTATCTTTGTCGCATTGTCTGTGTTTTTATCTGCCGGATACCCAATGGGCTTCCATGGGCTCAGCAATAACCTGATGTGAAACCTGTTTCCTTCTCAGGAGCCATTCTGCACAAGTTGTGGGAGTGATTGTTGCATACAACACCTCATGGGATCTGGACAATAAAGTGCTGGTAACAACGTATACAAGCACCTTTCCGGACGGCCAACTTAAGTCTGCCAGTAGGGGCTCTGATCTACTGGCCCACCTGACCTGCCAGAAGATTATGCCCCTAACAGCAGACAAATGCCTGAATCACAGTGCCGGTGATTACGTCAACCCCATCGGACTCCATGGAATGGGGAGTCACCAACATCTCTGCTGCCCGTAATATCCCAGCAACAACGGGATACAGGGCGGCGGAGACGGTACAGTAGTTTCCCGGTATCCCACTGGAATTACTTGCGGGATACCAGGGAACTCAGAATGATTCCACCATTTTCATTTTTAAATGTTTTTATTGGCATTTAAGGTCATACATAAAGCAGTTAGGCATAGGTTATGGCTCGTGATATTGATTGCGTGACACATTCGCCAATTGAACAACAAATGACAACAAAACAACAATAACAACAACTTAGACTGTCCTCTCTCCTGCTGTTATAGTGCGGTCCACTTGGCACGTGTAGACTCAGTGTCGGGGCGGTCGTTCTCCGTGCCCGTCTTCGGGGGGTGGCGCCAGGGCGTGCACAGGTTTGGTGGTCTCATCAGGATGGCTAAATTGCAGTTCATGCCATAACGCTCTGCTCAGGGGGGTTTGAAATTCGTCGAGAAGATCATGTCTCTCATGAGAGCCTTCCAGGACTCTAGTGTGGCACTCACATCTTCTCCGCCTCTGCTGTTCCCCTCCTCCCAGGTTCTGGTTTCTGCGGCAGTCCATCTCTCCATTTCCTTGATCCAGGGTCCAAATCGCGGGCCTGCAGGCGACTTCCAGGCCATCGCTATTGTTCTCTTCGCGAGTATGCACGCCATGTCCATAAGTTTGCCTAGATGCCTGATTTTACTGAGTCTCGGGTAGGTGCCCAAGAGGCATTCCTTGGGAGTCCATTCGTACCTTTCCAGTCCAGCTTTCTTGCAGGTCTGCTCGGCAGCTAGCCAGAGCTTCTGTGATCTGGGACAGGTCCAGAACATGTGAATCATGTTGGCGTGTTCAGAGGAGCACCATGGGCACGTCGAGGGAATGCTGCCGTTGAAGGTGGATATTCTGTGTGGTGTCATATAGGTCCTGTGGAGAACGTTCAGCTGAATCATCCTGAACCTGGCGTTCCGTGAAACCTCCTTCGGTTGCAGCAGGGCCCGTGCCCATTCGCCCTCTGTGATTTCGGTTCCAATGTCAGCTTCCCACTTCTCTTTCAGGTGCGCACTTCTGGGTTTAGGTCGGGCGTTTATTTGGGCATATAGTCTCGATGTCGGCTTCCAGCCATCGCTCAGGTTGTACATTTCCTGTACAAGAGGGTGTGTCTCCGGCTCCTCGGGCCATGTGTTCCATTTTTCCTTGGCTACATGTCTCACCCTCTGGTACCATAGGAACTGGCCTGGTGAGAGCCCGTCTTTTAATTGAAGCGAGTCAAAGTCTCTGAATGATCCCTCGTCGAACAGGTCTCCCCATGTGTAGAGACCGCAGGTCTCCCAGCTCCTCATCATTGGCAGTTCAAGGGGGGTCTTGCAAACATCAGCCAGAATGGGGATTTCAGGCATGTAGGGGTGCTGAAGGCCAAGCAGTGATTTGACCTTGTCCCAGACCTGTCTCCCCAGCGTCACTATCATGGGTTGGTCGGAGGGTCCCACCAGTGAACTCCATATTACCTCCTTGGGGTGCATTGGCGTGATCAGCCGGTGCAGAAGGCCAGACTCAGCCGAGGGCTCATCCGAAAGCCACTTGGTGACATGTGTTAGTTGTGCCGACAGATAGTATCTCTGGAATTCGGGCAGTTGGATGCCACCCTCAGCATGGGGAAGCGTGAGGATGTGCAGGGCGAGTTTGTGTCTCTTCTGGCCCCATAGGAAGTCTCGAAGCAGGGATTCCAGTTTCCTGAAGAAGGGAGGGGGGATATAGTACGCAATGTTGGTGAAGTAATAGAGGAACCTTGGCAATATTATCATTTTGGATATTGCGGCTCTGCCCATCAATGAGAGGGGGAGTTTCGACCAAAATCTGATGGACCTGCGTACCCCGCACAATGCAGTTTCAGTATTGCGCTCGTGAGTGGAAAGTGGGGAGTGCGCGATGGTGAGGCCCAGGTATCGAAAGGCCTCCACCTGCCATTGAATCCCATTCTCGGGCAGATCTTCGATGTCTTTCCCTCTGAGTCTTGCAAGGGGAAAGGAACTTGATTTCTGTCTACTAAACTTTATCCCAGAGTATTTGGCGAAGTTGTCGAGGATGTCCAGCGCGGTGGGTGCTTTCTTTCTGGGGTTCCGTAGATATAGAAGGACATCGTCGGCGTACAAGGAGATGATGTTATCTATTCCGCCGATGTTGATGCCAGAGTCGAATAGCTGCCTCCTGAAATAAATTGCCACTGGTTCCAGGCCCAGAATGTACAGCATCGGCGATAGTGGGCACCCTTGCCTGGTTCCCCTTTGGATGGGCCAAGCCTCCGACACCATACTTCCAGTCTTCACCCTTGCCACCGGGTCGTTATAGAGGACCTCTACCCACCGGATGAATTGTTCTCCGAGTCCAAACTACCTCAGGGTGGCAACGAGCCATTCCCAAAATATTGAATCAAAAGCCTTTATGGCATCTAGTGAGAGCACAGCTAGATCTTCCTGGCGCTCCGCTGTTTGTGCCATAACGTGTTGTAGCCTTCTTAGGTTGGCAGTGGTGTTGCGTCCTGGGATGAAGCCGTTCTGGTCCCCGTGTATCAGGGATCCTATTACCTTCGATAGCCTGTTGGCTAGGATAGTTGTGAGGATCTTGCCATCATAGTTCAGCATCATCAGGGGGCGATACGAGTCGCATTCATCGGCAGGTTTACCTGGTTTAAGCATTGGTTTTATGAGGGTCTCTCTCATGCTGCTCGGCAGGGTCCCGGTCTCGTATGCCTCCTTGTACACTCCATGCAGTATCGGGGTTAGGATCCCCTCATAGGCCTTGTAGAATTCTGGGATAAGGCCGTCAGTCCCAGGGGTCTTGTTTGTGGAGAGGGACCGGATCGCCTCCGATATGTCCTCCAGTGTGATGGCTTCTCCCAGAGCATCTCGTTGTTCTTGGCTTAATCTGGGCAGCTCGATCTCATCCAGGGTGTCTCTGATATCCGCTTCAGGGATCCGCTCGTTGTGAGCATAGAGTTTGGCGTAGAAGTTTGAGAAGACATCGTTAATTGCTTGTTGTGATCTTTGCGTTATACCATCCTCATCTTTGATCTCTCTGAGGGGCTGTCATGGGTTCTCCTTCCTGCACAACCAGGCGAGTATCCTGCCTGGCTTATCTGCTTCCTTGTGTGCCATGAGAGTCCGTGCAGAGAAGTCGAACTTGGATAGTCTTTCCCATGCAGTCCTGGAGCCCTCTCTAATCTCCTTCAGCCTGGCCTCACTCGCAATGGTCGGGGGTAGAGGTCCCTCTAGGTGCCTAATCTCTTCTTCCTTGTGCTCCAACTCCCTTCTCAGTTGCCGCCTGAACCCGCCAGCTTCAGCTATTATCACCCCCTTATTACCACCTTCATAGTTTCCCACAGCGTGCTCCATTTCTCGACTGATCCTGTGTTGATTTCTTTGTACTCTTCCAGTTTTTCTCCTAGGGTCTCCTTAAATGTGGAGTCCGTCAGGGTTTCCGTCGGCATGCGCCACATCGGGATGGGGGGCCTAGGGCCCTTCAGGCAGAGCTGCATTAACAGGGGGGAATGATCTGAGATCGACCCTCCCTGATAGGACGCCGACTTAACTTGGGGGATTAGTTTGCTGGCTATGAAGAAGTGGTCAATCCTGGTGTGCTGGCCGTGAGGTGCGGAGTAGAAAGAGTAAGCCCTGTCGGTGGGGTGTAGGTCTCGCCAAATATCGACCAAATGCAGATCTCCCACCGCGTTGCGTAGGGCACAGGAGGCAGGGTTATTGAGGGTGCGTGGGGTTGCAGTCCTGTCTAGCTCCTCATTCATCACGCAATTGAAGTCTCCCCCCCACAGGAAAGCGGCCTCCCTGTGATATGATATGATAGTTTATTTATATAGCGCCTATACACAAAGTGTTTCAAAGCGCTTCAAGGAGGGAGGGGACATAGGAAAATACAGTTCATTCAGTAAAAGTCCTTGAACAATACAGAATGTGAAAAATAACTATCATAATAGGCCTGTCGACATTTCTGATAGTGCAAGTGCATAGAACAAGTAAGGTAAGAGGTAATGGATAGGAAGAAGAACAAAGCAAGCAGTAACATTACTATGTCTGACGACAATTTACGCAGTGCAGGTGGTAACAAGAGGCGGGTGGGGGGGCAAGGGGAAGGAGGGGGAAGGAGAACAAGGCACGCTACTGAGCAAAAATGTCGGTGACAAATTTAAAAAGCAGGGGAGGGGGGAGGAGGGAGAAGAACAAGGAGGAGAGGAGGGGAGACAGACAAGCTGCTGTCAAGAGTCACGGAACAGATGATAGGAGTAAGTGCTAGGAGGGGAGGGCTGAGAGGAGGGAGAGAGAAGGGGAGAGTAGGAAGGTAGTAGAGGATGGAATTGAGGAGGGGGTTACACAGTGACTAAAGGGGGGGCAGGGGGGCTCACAGTGACTAACGGGGAGACAGGGGGTCACACAGTGACTAACGGGGGGCAGGGGGGCACACAGTGACTAACGGGGGGACAGAGGGGCACACAGAGACTAACGGGGGGCAGGCGGGCACACAATGACTCACGGGGGCAGGGGGGCACACAGTGACTAACGGGGGGCAGAGGGGCACACAATGACTCACGGGGGGTAGGGGGGCACACAATGACTCACGGGGTGGCAGGGGGGCACACAATGACTCACGGGGTGGTAGGGGGCACACAGTGACTAACGGGGGGGCAGAGGGGCACACAATGACTCACGGGGGCAGGGGGGCACACGATGACTCACGGGGGGCAGGGGGGCACACAGTGACTAACGGGGGGGCAGAGGGGGTCACAATGACTGACGGGGGGGCAGAGGGGCACACAATGACTCACAGGGGGGCAGGGGGACACACAGTGACTAACGGGGGGGCAGAGGGTCACACAATGACTAACGGGGGGGCAAGGGGGCACACAGTGACTAACAGGGGGGCAGGGGGGCACACAGTGACTAACAGGGGGGCAGAGGGGCACACAATGACTCACGGGGGGCAGGGGGGCACACAGTGACTAACGGGGGGCAGGGGGGCACACAGTGACTAACGGGGGAGCAGGGGGGCACACAATGACTCACGGGGCGGCAGGGGGGCACACAGTGACTAACGGTGGGAGCAGGGGGGCACACAATGACTCACGGGGGGCAAGGGGGTGTGATTCTGGCATACAGCTGCTTGAGATGAGCAGGTATGCCATGTTGGGGGAAATATGAATTCATGATACATAATCGAAAGTTCTCCAGCATGCCCCAGACTATGATATACCTGCCCTCTTTGTCGGCCTCCATCCCCATCTGGCGAAATGGTGTGTCCGGGCTAACCCATGTGTATACGCCTCTTGCGTACTTCGAGTAGGAGGCACCATTGCCTTGGCCGCCCAGTAGCCCACTAGTTTGTCGGTGACATCAGTTGTGAGGTGTGTTTCCTGCAGGAGGGCAATGGATACCCGCTTCCTTCTCAAGTATGAATGTATACGGTTCCTACGCAGATAGGATCACATCCCTCTAACATTCCACGTGATTATCTTGAGTCGTGTCGCCATCGTTCAGCTTTGAGTATTGGTGTGGAAGGCTTTTCGCCCATCTTGTAACTTGATCGTGCGTTACCGGGTGTTTTGTCCCGATGCAACTGTATGGAGTGGTAGGCTCCAGCCTCTGGCCAGTGGTCCGCTATAGTCTGATTAGTGGTCTTCATGAGGAGGGCAGTCTTGACATTAACAACAACAACTAAACTGGAATTGGTGCGCCCAGCTACTGCATCATTCTTGCGGTGCTCAGGTGCTCTCTGGCCGTCGGAACCCGTCCGGGTGTCAGGCTCGGGCATGGTCGGTCAGGCAACTGGCCTGACCTGATCTATACGTGGGGGTCGGGTCCTGTGCCTGGTGTGAGGGCCACGCGAGGGCCGCATCAAAGTTGGCTATCAGTAGTGTATGTTACTTTCTTGGTTGCTTGAGGTTGCAGGGAAGCTGCGTTCATGTTACTTATGTGCTGCGGGTTGGTTTCATTTTCAGCTGTCCTTGGGGTGGGCCTCAGTTCCTTCAGAGAGGTTGTTATCCTCCATCCACATGTTAGCGGCCGCAGGGGATTCCAGGAAGATTGCACGGCCCTTGTAGATGACTTTAAGCCTCGATGGATAGAGCAGCATGTATTTTAAGTTTAGTTGCCTGAGCCTAGCCTTAACGGGCACAAACGTGTTCCTTTCCCTCTGTACCTTCGGGGTGTAATCTGGGTAAATGGTTATTTTGGCATTGCCGCGTTCAATGGCGCCCATCTCCCTGGAGTACCGTAGGATGGTTTCCCGATCTTGGAAATTGAGCACTTTCGCAATTATCGGACGAGGATGCGAGCCCGGAGGGGGCCTTTTCTGGAGGGACCTATGTGCTCTCTCCACGGCGAATCCTTGTGTGAGTTTTCCCGCTCCTATCTCCTGTTGCAGCAGGGATTCAATGTACGCTGTTGGGTTAGGACCTTCGTCGCCCTCCGGGATGCCCAATATTCTGATGTTGCCCCGTCTGGCCCGTCCCTCCGCCTCCTCGGCCCTCGCTTCAAGAATGGCAACTTTTCTCTCAAGGTCCATAACTTTAGCTTTCAGTTCGACATTGCCTTCTGCCGTTTCCTTTATGGTTGTTTCATTGTTGGTCACTCTCTCCGTTAGTTTCCTGGCATCGTGGCGCACCAGCTGGATGTCAGATCGGAATTCGTCTATTTTTGAGTCTATATTATCGGGGGGAAATTCTCCCGGTGTCGGCTGGGCCGTCCGCGGACCTCCGGGCAGAGATGCCCCAACTCCTCCCGTATATCCAAAAAGAATGAGTATGAGACACATGCAAGAAGCAAGGTGGTTTTGCTGTTTATTAAACAAAACAGCAGGGATAGGTCCTGACACTCTCTCTCTAATCGTGGGGCTCGCAGGCCCTTTTTACCTTAGTATGACGCGCTACTTGCGTCACCTGGGAAAGTTAGTAAAAAAAACCTATCGCCACTCTGGATTGGTTCCTCGAGTGGTAGGGTTAGTATAGCATACGTATAGAGAGCGTTATTAGTGGTCGAGGGTCAGTCAGGTGGTATACTTGGGTTGTCCCTTCAATTTGATACATGAAAATTGTTACATGAAGACCCCTGAGGATTGGCTAATGTTAATGGCGTCAGTGATATGAGCCCCATGTTCCGATTGGTCCACTCGCGAGCCCCCCAGTCTGGGACCATCGCTGTTCCCAGCTCGCGGTGCACCTGTCATTTGCAACAATGTATCACTATGGGTATGTGCAGACAATGTGAGGATTTATTCATATGCTGGAAGGCAGACTACTCCCACCGCCGCAGATGTCCATTGAGTCGCTTAATTGTATCTGCCTGTGTCTTGAAACGTGGGATCCAGGCGCCTCCCTCCTCCTGGGCCTGGCACCCTGTCAGGTTCGGCTTGGTCACGTGAGGTGAGACCGTGGTTGAGGCAGAATTCTGCACAATTAATATTGCATTTTCCACTGTGTGCCTGGCTTAATTTGCAGGTGTGACCTTGGCGTCGGCTTGCGGCATGCGAGTTTGCAACATTGTGCCCTTGACTGTCTGCTCTCGCCGGGCTCATTCTGCAGGGTCAGCAACTGTACTCTTGCTCATTCAATGTTCATGGAAGCTCTTGCTTGCGGCCTACTTGGGCCTGGTGCATAGGTGGAACCGTTTGATACACAGCGCTTTAGGTTATGGTATCATATTGCTTTATCCCCAGTATCAGGTCTTCGTTATATTTCTCATTGTAATGCATGGGTTTAGGAGAAGCGTGAGCAAGCATTTTAGATGAGTTCATTGTGCGTATTGCATTTCTGCATTTTGAAAAGCCTATGTGAAAAATAATAAAGATGCGCGTCAGTGGGTGTGTCCGTCACCTACGTCATAGCACTGAATATGTTCTTCGTGTGGATTGGTGTGGGAGTGTCCAGTGTGCATGTCTGCACGGGTGTGCTGACCGTTGGCTAGGTCGTCATGGCATCTCGAACGATGTGTTGATTTAGTGTTGGATGGTTCAGTCGAGTCCATCCATGCCGCAGGTGTCGGCATGGGCAGGGCAGGCTGGTGGGCAGGCGGGTGGGCACATCCGTATGTTCCTGTACCAGGGTATTTGGTCGTCTGGTAGATGGGCAAACTCCTCTCGTGGCGGGTGCCTGGGCCGTGATCCTATAGGCCAGGGGTGTGAGGGGATTGGTGGGAGCCTTTTGTTCCATTCTCCCACTTCAGTCCCCCCTCTGGTCGACTTGTCGACCACAAACATATCCTTTTCCTTATCTCCTCTCACTCTCCATATTTTAGTTACTCCTCCCAAATGTCCATAGTTGTTGACATGGTCTTCGAATGACAAATACATATATACACAGGTTCCTCCAGGTGTGCAGTATACCCATTTCCCTATGTAGCTCCTTGGGTTTCTTGGATTTTCGAGCTTCACAGATGGTGGGTCCAGGTGGTTGGTGATGATCTGGTTGCGCAATTTCTCTCTTTCTTTTATTATTGTGCCTGTGTGTTGGCCATCATCTGCCGGCATCAAGGGTTGCATACCAACCATTTCGATCAGTTCGTCTGTGGTGCGTGCCTTCCGGGCCTTCCAAAATCTTATTATGATCAGTGCAGCTCCAGCCAAAATAATGCATCCAACTATAATCTTCAGTCCGTCCCACAGCCAAGATGGCATCCATGACCATAATAGCGAAAACCAGCTGTCATCCTTTTTCACATCTTTACTTTCATCCATCATTTTGGAGTGCATCTGGGCCAATTGTGATACTGCTTCTGTCAGTGTACCATTGTCAGCATCGTTAGCAGGAATGAATTTGCAGCATGATTGTCCTATCTTTGCGCAAACTCCTCCTTCCATTGCTGTGAGGAGGTCCAGTACATATCTGTTCTGTAGTGCTACCATCCTCACTGCTCGCAGTTCCTCTTTTATTGCGTTGAATCCATTTACTGTAGAATGAATTGTCATCATTAATTCCCATCGAGTTATCTGGAGCCATTTTGCGTTTGCGTTAGCCTGTAGTTCCGGATGTATTATTGAGGAGAAGAACATTGCTGCTCTGCTGAATAGTCTGTGTTCTGGTGGAATTGAAGTGAGTGCTGTTTCCGACCTTCCCCATAGGTAATTTCCTGTCAGAGGTTCTCCTTGTCTTTTCTTTCTATTCAGGACAGTGTTGTTGCCGTTGTTTTGGTTCTCTGGCCCCTTCTGGGGTTGTACATATCTCTTCTTCCTCTTGTTTCCTTCATCCATTTTAGGGAAGTTCGCCACGTTCACATGTTTCTGGGGCACCACTAGTGATGGTACATTAACGTGTACCATTGTGCATATACCATTCCACAGAGGGGGCAGTGTGTGGTATGCCTTGTCTCCGCAGGCCCAGTAATGGTCCATTAATACTGCTGTTCCTGCTCCCCCCTCAGGTAACTCCGTCACGCTTGCACAGTTGGTGTTGTATCCCACGTCCACTTCTCCTCTATGTTGGTAGCATACCTTAGGTGCAGACAGCGGCAGTATTGTTATTGGGTCTTCATCCTTCTCTATCCACGTTAGCATGGGTACGTACTTGACCCAAGTCGTCCAACATCTGTTGTTGTGTTCAGCAATAGTTGTAGTATCCTCTCTCGTTACCATGTTGCTGCCAACCACTCCTATGTCCCATTTGTTGTCCAGGTACACCTTCCCTGTTATTATTATCAGTGGTCTTTCCCAACATCCTTGTTTACCAGGAACTTCAGTGGCGTACCAATCACATGGTAGGTATTGTAGTGTTACTTTCTTTGTTTCTCCTTTTTCAGGGCCACTTGTTATGTATCTGAATGCTTCAGCATGCAAACTGGTCTTGTGGTAACTCAAATAAATCTTGAGGAAGTTGTTTTCGTATGGATATGTGTCTCGCGTTTTCCATACCAGGTGCACCGTGTTCCCTTGAAATCTCCCTTTCGTTTGGAACAGTGCCAAGTATATTATACATCGTGCTGTCTTTTCATCTATTTCCGTGGCAACGAAAGTTCGAGAAGCGCTCATGGCATATGGGATCAATGAGCAAACGTAGCAGCTGTCTTCTGTTGTCTGCTTACCTTTTTGAGTTATGTGCTGGTACCACATGTTGTTCGAGACGTGTGCTGAATCTTGTATGTAGTTGTCAATATCTTTATTATCTGAGTATGTGCTGCGTTTAGCTCTATTTCCCTTGTGTGGAATTTTGCTAGTACCACCTGACGTAACACCTGTTGCAGCCGTGGGTGGGGGTATATTAGGTTTGGGTACAGCCAAAATATTGATAGCATAACTGTTCTGCCATACAGAGGCAGCCAAGAACCCGGTGATCATCAAAATCCCTATCATCTTTATTACAGAGGCTAGTCTCACCGGCATATTGCTCTTACCTTGCTGCAGTCCGGCAGCTAATTCTTGCGACGTTAAAGTTGCCCGCCTGAAAATTCTCAATATGCTTGTTATTAGTGTTAGTTGTTGTTTTCAAGCTCTCCCTATCAAGTAGTCGTTCAGTGCCCAGGTGAAGAGCTGTTCCCACGCCAATCTAAGCGATCTATCTCTTAGGACAGGCAGGTATTGGTGAAGATGGGGCATTGATTGTTCTATGGCCAGGAGAAATGCTGTGTAGTGGACACGTACCCTCCTTCTTTTCAGGTACTTTGGCCTTTTTATGTGATAGACAAATTGGTGTGATAGCTCTTCAGGGTAGTTATCGTCTGAGGGTAGCATCTACTCCTGGGCAGTGAACTTTGTTAGTTATCTGTTTTCTTAGCAGTACAATAATACGCGGTACCTGCATGTGCGAGAAAGAAAAAAGAGAGAACAATCAAGTGTTTACATGTGTATATGTGCAAGATAATGTCCTTCAGTCCAGTGATTACTGCAGTGGGTAGGACGTCGATAGGCAGAGGGTTTAGAGCTCAACTGGCGGAAGTCTCTTTACTCTTTGATCGTGTGACCATGGGGTGGGCGGTATGGGAATTGCCCTTCTCTATTTCAGTAGTTGTCTCTGGGGAATCTGGGGGGTGGTAGGGTAGGGAGACACTTAGGTCATTGGCTGTGGTAGAAGTCTCTTCCTCCGTTGGCGACGCTGTTGCTGTTCTTCCAATGGCCCTGTCGGTGACGCTAGGGCGGGTCTGGAGTTTGCAGATCTTTACGTCGTGTAGGTGATTCCAAGCACGTTTGTCCTGTAGCTTTACTGCTCTCGTTGATACTTTCTCTACCAGGTGGGGGCCAGTGAAGCGTGGGCTGTTCCACTTTCTGTTGAAATTGCGGAGTAGTAAGTGGTCACCTTTAGTAATTTTGCACAGTTTTCCCTTTTCCAATTCTTTATCCGCGTCTTCTTGTTGATCACTCTTAGACCCGCCCCGCGTGCGCTCGAGCTGTTGAGACACAAACACTACACTAGTAATCAAGGAAGACACATATTGGTACATTTCATCACCAAGAGCACTTGCTGTATTTTCATAATCTGTGAATGCTCTTGATGTTGGCGTTAGAGGAAGGCGCATTTGACGTCCGGTCACCACCTCGTGAGGGGTGAGGTGGTGATCGGAGCCTGGTCTATTCCTTAGCTCAAATAGGGCTAGCGGGAGGCAATACAACCAACTCTTCTTTGTTGTTTGCTGTATCTTTGCTATTGCCTCCTTCAGTAGGCCATTCAGGCGTTCGCATATACCGTTGGCCTGCGGGTGATATGCACATGCAAATTTATGCTTGATGTTCAGTAAGGATGTGATGTGCTGAAACATTTCATTAGCGAAATGCGGGCCATTATCTGACCGCAGTACCTCGCACACTCCCCACCTGGGGAAAACCTCCCTCACTAGAAATTTAGCTGCTCTGAATGCATCTGGGTGTGAGCAGGGTCCTGCCTCAATCCACCTGGAGAATGGGCATACTACTACAATCATATACTTATTTCCTTGACATACGTTGATCATATCAACATAGTCAATATGGATGTGCAGGAAGGGTCCCTCTGGCCGGGGTATAGTACCTTTTATCACCTTCAGCGTGTGACCGGCCGTGAATTGTTGACATGTGAGACAATTGCTGATAAAATTTGCCACATGGGAATTTAACTCGGGACAGAACCAATCTTCCCTAATTCGTGCTGCAATAACTTCCTTGCCTGTGTGGGCTGGGTGGTGGAGTTGGCTCAGGGCGGTGTTCAATAGTGCCAATGGCATTACCATCTTTCCAGTGTTACCCTGGCGCCATAGTGCGTCAGTTGGTGACATTGTACATCCTCTTTTTACCCATATTTATTTTTCTGCCATTGGTGCAGCCGCTTGTAGCTCCATTATCTGTGTGGCTGGGAGATGGGTGTACCCTTCTTTTAGCAACATCTCTTTAGCTATCCCCCTCCCTCTCCCTCTCTCTAACTCTGGGGGGTTCCATATCTCACCAAAATATGCAGCATACTTCGCATGTGCGTCTGCTGCTGCATTCCCTTTTGAGATATGATCTTCTCCATTAGTGTGTGCGGTACATTTGACCAAAGCTAATTCTTGGGGGTCATTTATTACTTCAATTAGTTCAGTTAACAAGAGAGCATGTTGTACTGGAGTGCCGTCAGCTCTCCTAAACACTCTTCTCCTCCATTTGGACAATCCTGAGTGGACAGTAGACGTGACATATGCGCTGTCAGAATATATAGTCACTCGTTTGTCAAAGCTTTCCTTCAATGCCAAGATCAGTGCAACCAATTCAGCCGCTTGAGCAGAGTAATGCTCTGGTAATTGTACGCATTTCATCGCCACACACACCGGTTCCTCTGTCATTTTTACCACTGCTGCCCCAGTTCTCCTCATCCCATCACTTTGGTTTATTGTTGATGACCCATCAATGAACAAGAGCTCACCTCCATCTAGTGCGTTCTCTTCAACTTTTCTAGTACATGAGTACATTTCGGTAGTCTGCGTACAATCGTGTGCATAGTCTCCTTCCTCAATTACTTCTGCTATAAACCTTGCAGGGCTAACCGTGCTGCATCTAACAATTGATAGTTCTGGTCTAGATTATATTATCTCATAACCTGATGCCCTCTGCGTGGTTAGTGTGGACTTAGGCTTGTTCAATATTGCAAATAGTGCATGTTCCACAAATAGTGTGGTTGGGCACCCCATTGTGATTGCTGATGCTTTCTCTACCGCAAAGGCAGCTGCGGCGAGACCTTGTTCGCAATGGAAATGTCCTAACATCACAGGATCCAAGTGACCACTGTAAAACGCTACTGGTTTGTAGCCCATGCTTGTTTTTTGAGCCAACACTGCTTTCATTACTGCTGAGTCGCAATGTGAAAAATATAAAAAATTGTCGTTCATAATCTGGGGTGGCCAGTACCGGAGCAGTTGATATTGCATCTTTCAGTTCATCAAAAGCCTCTTTCATTTCCATTGTCCACCCCAACTTTTTCTCCCCTTTGTTAGCTTCCTTTAACGCCTCAAGTAGGGGTCCAATGTATGAGCTGTAATCAAATACCCAGGCTCTACAGTAGTTGCACAGTCCCAGGAACTGCTGCAGTTCCCTCACTGTTTGGGGCAGTGGCGTTTTTGAGATGGCCTGTGCTCTTTGTGGTGCAATCTTTCTTCCGTATTGGGATATGAGCTGACCAATGTAAAGTACCTGTTCCTGACAGTACTGTAACTTTTCCTTGTCTACCTTGTAACCCTTTTCAGCCAATATTGTCAGCATCTTCAATGAGTCCTCTCTGCATCTTCTTTCGTTTGTGCTGCAAATTATTATGTCAGCAACATACTGCAACACTGTGCTTTCCACTTCAATGTTACCCAAGTCCATCTGTATTACTCTGTTGAAGATTGAGGGTGACTCGCAGTACCCTTGTGGCAATCTGGTGTGTTTCCACTTTGTGTTTCTGTACGTGAAGCTTGTCAGATCTTGTGAGTCTGGGTGTAGGGGTATTGAGAAAAAGGCATTTTTGAGGTCTATCACTGTAAACCGTGATGCCTCTGCTGGAATGCCGCACAATATTGTGGCCGGGTTTGCTGCTATGGGGTATTCTGCTTCCAATATGTTGTTCAAGGGCCTGAGGTCCTGTATGAAGCGCCAAGACCCCCCTTTAGCTTTGCGCACTGGGTATACAGCTGTGTTACATGGTGATTCTGATGGTACCAATATGACATTATTTATAAGGGCCGTTATTGTTTCATATATGCCCTCATCTGCCTCTTTTGATAGTGGGTACTGCTTCACTCTGGGGAGTATTGCACCTTTTTTCCATTTTATTCTTACTCCCCCTATACTTTTTATGCACCCCACGTCATAGGGACTAGTAGTCCATAATGATGTTGGTACCTTTGCCATATCCTCCTCAAAGAAGGGAACTGGGGTGGATGTGGGTGCTTCAAGTGCCATTGCAATTTTCTGTGCCACTTGTTTGTACGTCACTCTTAGCCATATTTCGGTTGCCAGACATTTCGTCGAAAAAAATTGGTCGACCAGACAAATGGTCGAACCAATTTGGTCGAAAACCAAATGGTCGAAATTTTTATTTTTTTTATTTTAACCCTTTTTTTTTTTTGGGGGGGTACCCCCCACAACCGCCTTTTTTTCTCTAAAAACCCCTTTTTTAACTAAACGAAAACCCGAAAAATAAATATATAAATAAAAAAAAAAATTCGACCATTTGGTTTTCGACCAGATTGCGTCGACCAAATTGCAGTCGACCAGTTTTTTTTCGACGAGTTGACTGGACACCCCATATTTCTACACTCATCATAAACACCATTTCACCTTCTTCCTTTTCTTCTGCGAAGAGCTCCTCATCTGACACCTGGGCGAGTCTACATCCCTCTGCTAGTGCTATCACTGCCCTCCATGCTCTTCCTTCTCTGTCTTGGGCATGTACTGCAATGTAATCAGCAGTTGCTATAATGCTCTCTATGTTCACTGAAATCACCTTTCCTTCTGGTTCATTGGCTGGTGTTTCTGGTCTAAACAGATAGGCTGCTGGCCACCTCCAGATCTTTCCTTCTATTCCTGGCATCCATGCAAATGCCATGTCTGTCCCGTACTGGAACAGTTCACCATCTACTGGCTCAGCCCTAATCACTGTCTGTCCACAGTATGCTTGCATAATTTGTCGTGCAGTGAGCATGTTAATTCCTGGGGTGGAGCAAATTATGCCGTCCTCCGTAAAGGAGATCGTCATATTCAACCTGCTCATTATGTCTCTCCCCAGTATATTTACTGGTGAGGCCCTAGAATATAAAAGCGGGACTGACATATCATAATCACCTATTGATAAGGGAATGTTATCAGTAAAGGGAACCAACCCCCTAGCCCCAGAAAATCCTTGGGTGTTCATGGCTTCACCTGACATCTTAAATTTACCTTCCCTTATGCAAGACCGGGTCGCCCCGGTGTCAACAAGGAATGATAATTTTTTGTCACCTATTGTTACCTCTATGCGTGGTTCCTCCGCACTATTAGGTGTTACCGACAGGATGGGACACACCAAGGCCGTCTGTGGGCTGTCCTATTGAGGGTATAATGATTGACCACTTCCTGTGTAAGGGTTGTGTCCCAGGACCGTCACCCTTCCCAGTTGTGTTTGCTGTAGTTGTGTATTGGTAGTGGTTATGTTATGGTCTTGGATTTGGGCAGGTTGCTGTACTTGCTGTACTTGGGGTTGTTGTGTTATCGCTACCTGTTGTTGTGGCAGTGAATATGTCTGTGGCTGTTGTTGTGTTACTAGTTGTTGCTGCCCATTTCCCTGTGGCAATGTCTGCTGTTGCTGGATGCCCTGCTGTTCCTGTGTGGGCCCTTGTTGTCCCTGTTCACTCCATGATGGTGTGCCTGGTCTCACTCTACACGTGTGTGACATGTGCCCTACTAATCCACAAATCCAACACACCTGTGGTTCCCTGTTCTGCCATGGAAAGCTTCCTGGGTTGTCCTGGTATACTGGTTGCCCGGTGGGGTAGAAATTTCTAAGTCCTCCACCCTGCTGTTGTGTGTTATATCCGTATCCTCTCCCCCTCATCATTCCTCCCCTTCCCCTGTTGTAATTATAATACCCAGCTCCTGGCGTTGAGTATCCTCCTCCCATGTTAGTCGTGAATGGTTGGAGTGGCGGCAGCTGTTGTGTTACAGTCTGTGATGATTGTATTTGGGAGAGATCTTGTGCAGCCACTACTTGTGTGGGGCTTTGAGTCATTGTTGCAGGTGTAGTTATTAGTGCACCTTCCATCGTGTATTTAGTAAGTTTTTTCTGTACTAATTTAGCCTCTTCCGTTTTTCTATCCTCTTCTTTTTGTTTCATTTTTTCTTGCCATGTCCTACAATGATGCACTATTGTCAGTTGTATTTCTGGCCATGCTTTTGCTTCCATCCCCACTACTTTCTTCAGTTGTTTCTGAACTGCTTCTGGGAGCCCTTGTACTAGCATATGGTAGAATATTGCTGGTGTCTTGTCCCATTGTTCTCTAGTTTCCATGCGCCACTTCTCTTGAATTTCCTGGATATAATCAACAGGATCTTCGTTCTCACACATCTTGCGTGAGGTAATTGCTCCTATGTCTGATGTGTCTGGGTACTGTACCCTCAGTGCCTGCCATAATGCATGTCTGCAGTTTGCGAATTGTGCCCCATCGTGTGATGTGTTTATTATTGTGACCCCGGGAAAGCCTGCTCTCTTCCAGATGTCATCTGCTGCATCCCCTAATATTGATATTAGAAGGCCCTTTACATCCCCCACTGCCAATTTCTGTCCTGCGGTGTGTTTTTCCATTTCATATATCCATTTACCCGCACCTCCACTTAATGATGGGAGCCTGCACTTTATATTTTCCTGCTTCCAGGGGACGTATTGTGGTCTAACCCCTCCCCTCTCCAGAAGTGGCATTAGGTTGTGTCCTGGTTGGCCCTTTGGGTCCCACACAATCGGATCCGTACACCCCTCCTCTTCTTCCCTGTCTTCTACATCGTCAATGGCGTCCATATTTCCCCTGCTCGTAACTGTTTCTCCTCCATCTCTTCCCTTTCTTTTATCATTTCCTTTATTTAATGTGGGCGTGTGCATTCATTCTCCCTGCCTGCGTCCAGGGAGGTCTCTAATCCTGCCTGCATAGGGTGTCAGTTCGTGTGCGAAGGGCGCGAGTTTAGATGGGCATGTTGCACGTAATGAGCGTGAGGTAGTGGAGCATGTGGGACGGGATGGTGACGGTGTGGCTGCACGTGTCTGCCTTTCCGCTATTCCTTGCTCTTCCTCCTCACTTCCCTCCAGTTCTTCCTTTCTCCTGCAGATCCATGGTGATTCTCCGTTTGTCCGGGTGATGTATAATTTATCTAAGCTTTCCCTTTCACTGTCTCTCCCTTCCTTCTCTATCCCTTCTCCTTCCTCTCTGCAAAAGTCCTCCATTAATGGCATCCCCCAATCTGTCTTTTTCCCCCTAATCGTTACTGTTTTTAAATCTATTAGATCCGTTCCTCCCTTGTCTTCTTTGCCAATTGCTCCCCTTTGTGCTGATGTTGTTGCTACTTCTGTGTCTCTGTATACATACCTCCTTACTTCACTCCCCCCTCTCCTTTCTTCTCTTTCCCCTTCATTTTTCTCCGCTATTTCTCTGCCAATTTCCTCTCTTTTCTTTTTCAATTCCTCCATTACTTCAATACTCATCTTTTCCATTATCCTTTCTTCTTCTTTCTTCCTTTCCCATCTCGCTCTTTCCCGCTCTAATAAACCCTCTATCATCCTCCCTTCTTCGTATTTCCTTGTCGTTTCTGATAGTAATCTCCTTCTCCATATTTCCATTTCCTTTTCTTTCTCTTCTTCCTCCCTTTTCTTGTCACGCAGTGCTGCTCTGGATACCCTTTCTGCTACTGCCTTCACCCTTTCTGCTTCTCTCTTTTTCTCCTCAGTTCGTTCCCTCATTTTGTCCAACTCATTCTTGCTTTCTTTCCTTTCTCGTGCTCTCTCTCTTTCCTCTCTCTCGAGCTGCTTGATCAGTGTATTCTGCTCATCCCTTAATTCTGCTAATCGTTCTTCCAAAATCTCTTCCTTCTGTCGTAACAGCTCTTCCCCCTTTCTTTTCCCCTCTTCCCCTTTCCTTTCACTCTTCCTGGTGTTGTCCTCGTCCATTTTCCTTACTACCTCCTCCTCTTCTTCTGTTAATGAACCTCGTAATTTTAATAATACCTGCGCAGCTACCCACTCATCCTGTCCTATTCCTGCGATCTGCTCTTTGCCAATCCCCCCTTCCCCTGCGGGCATTTTCGTGCGAGCTGATCCCGTCGTGCTACTCTGCTCCCTTCCTGTGTGGCTACCTGTGACTGTATATGGTGGCGGGCTGTATGCTGGGTTCGAGTACCCCTCAGCCGCCCTTAATTGAACCATGTCTCGTAGTTCTGTTAAAGGATATAACCCCCTTCCTCCTTTTTCACTACCTTCGCTAGGGGTATATCGTCGCTCTGTTCCTTTTTTATTTCCTTTTCGTTTATGTGGTTACTCTTCTCTCCTCCCTCTTCTCCGTTCCCTGTGTTCTGTGTGCCTTCACTCTGTTTTTCCCCATTCTCTCCTTCCTCCTTAATCTTCTCTTCTTCCGTTGGTTCCCCCATAATAAACATTCCGTTTGGTCCTGGTCGGGACCCTTGGAACATCCTCCATAAGTTAAACACCTCCACATGGTGCATCAACTTCTTCCCCTTGTATGTGTTATGCAGATGGTTTAATAGTGAATGTTGGGTATATGGATCGAAACTGCCATTAGGAGGCCATGGTGTCGTCATTTTGTTGTCCGTCCCCTGTGTCCATTCTAACCTATACTTGATCAGTTTCTGCGTATGGGGTGACAGTGTTTTACATATGTGCTGTAGCGGGGTAGTGAGGGTGTTCCCCCACCCTCCCGATCCTGCCCCGTATGACATAGTAGCGCTTCACTTGTTATCCTTCCCCTATTTGGTAGCGGTTATCTTACTAACAGTTTACACTATACAGCCTTAGATCTTTACCTGGCCCCGTAAGTTAGGGGACTTGCGATAGTCCGCTAAGGAAAATTAGTAAAATATAGCATTTACATTTGTATATTCTTTTCTTTCTTTTCTTCCTTTACCAAACACCTTTACGGCCCCCTGCGGCCGAGGCACACGTAGCCCCCTGCGGCTGCGTGCCCCTTGTGACGTTCTTATACAGCCGTCCCACTTTCTCTTACTCCTCCTCCCCTTTCTTCACTTGCCGTGGCCGGCGTTCTCCGTGCACGGCCACGTCCCCCTTTTCACCTTCCCCCGATCAACTCATTACCATTTACCTCCGTTTCCACTCCCTTATCATAATTCTCTTCCCCACCACTCTCAGAAAGAAAGATGCCTTGTGTTCGAGATTATCCTATGGAAGCCCTACTGCTGACGTCACCGATCTCTTCAAACTACCGGTAAGTTCTTCATATGTTTTTAAAAGTTCAAAATACGCTTGCAATCTACCCCCGTTAACCCCACAGCTGTCTTCCTGTCATGCCTGGAACAAGGTAATCAACAATATAATCGGACTGCGCACACTGCGTCGCCTCGCGTGTGATACGCCCCTCGACAGGAGGGCTTAACCAGCCAATTATCTTCCGTATTAGGCAACCAGCTAGCTACCGCCTACAGGGAAACGTCATCTATCTATCGAGTTTCCTGCTCGATCAATAGGGATCCTCATCTACTCATTGATCAATAATTACCAAATCGTAGGAATCCGCACACACACACACACCCTTACACGTGGTCGCGACCTAGGCCAATCAGTGTCTACGAGCGGCCGCACGTGATGTTTTCGTGCTCCGCCCCCTCCTCTTCCGTAATGTAGCGGACTGCTCTCGCACTTGTCCAGCTACCATTCACTCTACCGTCAATACTAATTTATCAAACCTTTGCCGCGCACCTGTGTAACACCTCCCTCCTCCCGTATTCAGTTCCTCACCCCTCCCTCACAATTTCACATTGCTTGTTGTGCGTGGCATACTCACCAAGTTCTCTTGATGCGGGGCCGCTCGACTGCGTGCACCCCTCCAAGCGGCTCACCACCTCCCCTCGTCTGGACCACGTCTGGACACTCGCCAACCGCGGGCGGGATACTTCTCAACCGGCTCCCGAAGGCCAATATCCGGATTGCGCTGTCCGGTCTTCTCGCAGTTCCGCGATGGTCCTGTAGTCCTCAAAAGGGGGCAGCGGCAGAGGGGGCCACGCTGCCGGGCCTCCTCGCAATGGGAGTACTCGGAAAAATAAAAATAAAAGCGGACCTCAAACAGATCTCAGAAGTGCCTCCAACTTGTCGGGGGGAAATTCTCCCGGTGTCGGCTGGGCCGTCCGCGGACCTCCGGGCAGGGAGGCCCCAACTCCTCCCGTATATCCCAAAAGAATGAGAATGAGATACACGCAAGAAGCAAGGTGGTTCTGCTGTTTATTAAACAAAACGGCAGGGATGGGTCAAGGATCGTACGCGTCCGTCCTGACACTCTCTCTCTAATCGTGGGGCTCGCAGGCCCTTTTTACCTTAGTATGACGCGCTACTTGCGTCACCTGGGAAAGTTAGTAAAAAAAACCTATCGCCACTCAGGATTGGTTCCTCGAGTGGTAGGGTTAGTATAGCATACGTATAGAGAGCATTATTAGTGGTCGAGGGTCAGTCAGGTGGTATACTTGGGTTGTCCCTTTAATTTGATACATGAAAATTGTTACATGAAGACCCCTGATGATTGGCTAATGTTAATGGCATCAGTGATAAGAGCCCCATGTTCTGATTGGTCCACTCGCGAGCCCCCCAGTCTGGGACCATCGCTGTTCCCAGCTCGCGGTGCACCTGTCATTTGCAACAATGTATCACTATGGGTATGTGCAGACAATGTGAGGATTTATTCATATGCTGGAAGGCAGACTACTCCCACCGCCGCAGATGTCCATTGAGTCGCTTAATTGTATCTGCCTGTGTCTTGAAACGTGGGATCCAGGCGCCTCCCTCCTCCTGGGCCTGGCACCCTGTCAGGTTCGGCTTGGTCACGTGAGGTGAGACCGTGGTTGAGGCAGAATTCTGCACAATTAATATTGCATTTTCCACTGGGTGCCTGGCTTAATTTGCAGGTGTGACCTTTGCGTCGGCTTGCGGCATGCGAGTTTGCAACATTGTGCCCTTGACTGTCTGCTCTCGCCGGGCTCATTCTGCAGGGTCAGCAACTGTGCTCTTGCTCATTCAATGTTCATGGAAGCTCTTGCTTGCGGCCTACTTGGGCCTGGTGCATAGGTGGAACCGTTTGATACACAGCGCTTTAGGTTATGGTATCATATTGCTTTATCCCCAGTATCAGGTCTTCGTTATATTTCTCATTGTAATGCATGGGTTTAGGAGAAGCGTGAGCAAGCATTTTAGATGAGTTCATTGTGCGTCTTGCGTTTCTGCATTTTGAAAAGCCTATGTGAAAAATAATAAAGATGCGCGTCAGTGGGTGTGTCCGTCACCTACGTCATAGCACTGAATATGTTCTTCGTGTGGATTGGTGTGGAAGTGTCCAGTGTGCATGTTTGCACGGGTGTGCTGACCGTTGGCTAGGTCGTCATGGCATCTCTAACGATGTGTTGATTTAGTGTTGGATGGTTCAGTCGAGTCCATCCATGCCGCAGGTGTCGGCATGGGCAGGGCAGGCTGGTGGGCAGGCGGGTGGGCACGCGGGTGGGCACATCTGTATGTTCCTGTACCAGGGTAATTGGTCGTCTGGTAGATGGGCAAACTCCTCTCGTGGCGGGTGCCTGAGCCGTGATCCTCTAGGCCAGGGGTGTGAGGGGATTGGTGGGAGCCTTTTGTTCCATTCTCCCACTTCAATATGTGTGCGGGGTGACGCTATGGCTTCTATCACTTGAGATTGGTTCGCTGTGGAGTCCGGTTCTTTTGCTTGTGGGGGATCTGGGACGGCGAAGGACGGAACGGCGGAGTCCTTAGCCTTAGTCATGACATAAGTGTCCATTGTTGCAGGCCTAGTCTTGTTTCTGGAGCCCATGCTGAAGTCTCCACCCCAACCCTGGCCGTTGGTCTTGGTAGAGGGTTCCCACAATGGTTCTGGTGTTGCCCCAGCGCTACGGCCCAGTTCTGGGGATGACCAAGCCAGGGAAGCTAGGGTTTATAGTGCTCAGCGTGGGCCGGGGAGGAGGCACTCCTGGCACTCATCCGTGGCGGGTCAGGGCGCAGTGCGGGGTTGTGGCTGCCAGGGACCGCACAACCCCAGCCCCTCCGGCTGTAAGGTCTGCGGTGCGTCTCCCCACGGGGTTCCGGGGTATGGTATTTGGGCAATGCGGGTCGAGGGGGGAAGGGTCTCAGTGTCCGGGGTAGCCCGCTGGGGTGTGCTGGTGTTGCGCAATGCGCGTGTTGCGCTGTGCACCCCCTCAACGCCACATCCCGGCCCAGATATCGTTCATGCTCGCGGGCGCCTTGTTGGGTGCTGGTGGGGCGGGGGACCAGGGTGCACTTCCTCTGGTTACACTCCCCCCTGGTCTCCTCACCTCAGGCTTGCTGGGTCGCCACTCGGGGCCTGCCGCTGCGGTGCGCTCTCGTCTCGTGGGTCCTCCCCGAGGCCCCACGGCTCCTCCGCCGATGCAAACTCCTTCGGGGTCGGGCCGGGACTGCCGGATTCGTGGATGCTATCTGGCGTGTTGTCGGCGGCTCATCCGGCTCACGTGTCGGCGGGGTGTCGTCGCGCAGGCACCCGCCGTTGGGGGTATGGGAGCAGAGGCGGCCTCCTCTCGGGTCGCCGCGGCCTCACGTGGCGGCCGCCATCTTGGGCCCAGGCAGTTGCGGGAGGCAGGGGAAATGCGGGCGGGCGTACGAGCGGTCCACCGCTCCGATTCCGCCAGCGATTCGGCACACCTTATGGCAGGTCGGTTCCCACACCTACACAGCGACTTTTAGTGTCAGAAGGTGTCTGCTTCGCACCAATACAGGATCATGATGCAGCGTCTTGGCCGGAGCTCAGCGCATCAGCATCCGTCCGCCATCAGCTCCAGGCCACGCCCCCAGAATGAGTCCACCATGAGGTTAATTGCCTTAGTGCGTCTTTATGGGGCCCACTTCCTTGACAAAAGGAGAGGGCCACTGATGGTGGCCTCCGGAGATAGTTCCCATAATCCGGGTTTGGCTCCTGTCCCATTCTGACCCGGCTAATCTACAGCTCCAGACCCTGTCTGCAATATATCAGTAGGTTTATTGCCTGTCAATATTCTCAATGTTCTAATTCTCTCAACGCGTGCCTCCCCTCAGGTTCTTTGTGCAGCCTACCCCCTGTTGGTTTATCAAGCATACTGCACTTGTGTTACACCATGACACACTCATGTAATGCAAGTGCTAACCTTTTAGTTAACGCTCTCTCTCACTAGGGCTTTTTTGGGTTCGGGCAGTACGTCTTTCCCGCAGTACAGGCAGAGACGCCATTTCACCAAAATGCGAGGAGTAGCGGAAGTGACATCACACGACCCTTGACCCCTTGATGATATCACAGGAAGTGATGTCATTTGGCCCCACCCAGAAATGATATCACAGGAAGCGATGGAACACGATCTTTCACCTGTTGACAAAACAGGAAGTGGCATCACATAGCATTGTACACTACGAAACATATGGTTACAATATCACTATAATGTGATGTACATTTCATACAAGAATGGATCACCATATGTATCGTTAAGATCAGTGTATATAGGCCCATATTACCAAATTACTGTGAATGCAAGCAGACGTCCATGACCAAATGATAATGATGTGTTATTATTATAAAGCACTTACGCTTAAACGCTTTATATAGAACAAATATACAACCAATATCACCCAACCTGTGTTGGTACTCATTTATCGACCTTACAAGTATGAAAGGCTAAGTTGAGGCGTTTAAGAACAGACTAAATCAGTGACTCACCCCCTGAAGTGTGCCTGAAATAAACCTTCAATGAGTCTAGCAATTATTGTATAGAATTCCAGAAAGACACATTACTTGGTATTCCTATTCTTTCTTATTTAGGATCAGTGCTGAAAGTGTTAGACTTGTGGCAGTCCTTTTCTTATTTGTCTTATTTTTTTTAAGGGGCCTGCACAAGAAAGCTAGCCACTCCAGCAGTAAAGAGCCACAGGTTGTTGGCCACAGCTCAGGAGCTTGCATTACAAAACTTTAGCGCTCGCACCGGAGTCCATAGAGGTCGCAATGGAGACCTCATTGGTCGCAGTTGCGACCTCTGACGACCCCTAAATGACGTCCCTGATGGGTAACAGAATGTCTTTACATTGGTGTAAAAGTAACATTATTAAACTATTGTCTTTCAAAAAGATGCTTAGAAAACAAATAGATTTAAAAAACAGAGGTTGGGAGAATACAAAAATGAAAAAGGTGAACTGTAGGTGTTTCCAATTAAATTAATTAAAAAAGCAAAACATTATAGTACAAAAACGTTATAATAGCACTGATGTGAAGACCACTGTTGTTTTCATCAGCGTATGCCGGTGGAGGTAGTGTGTCTACTCATCATTATTATTATTATTATTATTTTTGCATTTATTGAACACGGACCTAGTTTCGAGAAGCAACGGAGCAGTTTACAGAGGTAACAACAGAACAGATATACAGTGGGGAGTAGGATACAGAGGGGCACAGGGGAGAAGAGCACAGCCGTACCTGGTTACGGGGAGGAGGGGAGTGGTTGGGAGCAGAGCGGTGATGTATGCCAGTGGATGTAGTATTTCCACAGATGTATGCCAGTGGACAGGATCGGACTGGGGCATAAAATTGTCTCGGGCACCAATGAAAAAGAGGGCCACAGTTGCAAATGGCAATTCACTCCTTTTGTGACACTGTTTGAATAGTACCCAAAGGGGGAGTTTTGATGAAATGTGATGCAAATTGTGCATTTTAAAGAATATTTATTAAGCAACACTGGTCAAAACTACTAGCCGCATAGTGAAGTAACTTATCAAATTGGTCCAAAATAAAAGTGCCACACTTTTATCAAAAAACTGGCCCACACTAGCATTTTGTGTTTTTTGTTCAGACATTACCCTGTAGGCCCATAGCCCTGTCCGAGCCTGCCGGTGGAGGTAGAGTTTACACATATGTATGCCGGTGAAGGTAGTGTTTCCACAGATGTATGCGGGCAGAGGTATGTTTCCACAGATGTATGCCAGTGGAGGTAGTGTTTCCACAGATGTATGACAGTGTATGTAGTGTTTCAACAGATGTATGCCGATGGAAGTAGTGTTTCCACAGATGTATGCCAGTGGATGAAGTGTTTCCCCAGATCTATGCCGGTGGAGGTAGTGTTTCCACAGATGTATGCCGATGGAAGTATTGTTTCCACAGATGTATGCCGATGGAAGTATTGTTTCCACAGATGTATGCCGGTGAGATGTATGCCGGTGGAGGTAGTGTTTCCACAGATGTATGCCGATGGAAGTAGTGTTTCCACAGATGTATGCCGATGGAAGTAGTGTTTCCACAGATGTCTGCCAGTGGATGTAGTGTTTCCACAGATGTATGCCGGTGTATGTAGTGTTTCAACAGATGTATGGTGATGGAAGTAGTGTTTCCACAGATGTATGCCAGTGGAGGTAGTGTTTCCACAGATGTATGCTGGTGTATGTATTGTTTCAACAGATGTATGCCGATGGAAGTAGTGTTTCCACAGATGTATGCCGGTGGATGTAGTGTTTCCACAGATATATGCCAGCGGGTGTAGTGTTTCTACAGATGTATGCTGGTGGATGTAGTGTTTCCACAGATGTCTACCAGCGGATGTAGTGTTTCCACAGATGTATGCCGGTGTATGTAGTGTTTCAACAGATGTATGGTGATGGAAGTAGTGTTTCCACAGATGTATGCTGGTGGATGTAGTGTTTCCACAGATGTCTACCAGCGGATGTAGTGTTTCCACAGATGTATGCCGATGGAGGCAGTGTTTCCACATTTCCACAGATGTATGCCGGTGGAGCTAGTGTTTTCACTGATGTATGCCGGTGGAGGAAGTGTTTTCACTGATGTATGCCGGTGGAGGTAGTGCTTTCACTGATGTATGCCGGTGGAGGTAGTGTTTCCACAGATGTATGCCGATGGAGGCAGTGTTTCCACATTTCCACAGATGTATGCCAGTGGAGCTAGTGTTTTCACTGATGTATGCCGGTGGAGGAAGTGTTTTCACTGATGTATGCCGGTGGAGGTAGTGTTTCCACAGATGTATGCCGATGGAGGCAGTGTTTCCACAGATGTATGCCAGTGGAGGTAGTGTTTCCACAGATATATGCCGGTGTATGTATTGTTTCAATAGATGTATGCCGATGGAGGCAGTGTTTCCACATTTCCACAGATGTATGCCGGTGGAGGTAGTGTTTTCACTGATGGAATGACAGGGAACCCATTTTCTTTATTATCTTCCTTCCTTCATGCTGGCGCCCCTCCCCCCATCACTTCGAAGAGGGGAAACTTAGTAGGACCCTCATTATGATTATGATTTGTGATTTGCTTTCAATAGTTGCTATCACTGCCTAGAACTGCGAGTCGTCTGGGTTACATATACCCAGCAGCCACCATCTTATGTCCAGGCACATGAAATGTAAAGTTACAGACTCACATACCAGATGGTGCTTCACCATCCCAGATGCTGCCATCATGTCCAAGACGCAGGTACCAGAGGGGTTGCACGAAGGGCGGGGGAAGACAGACCCGCATAGGCCCCTGATTCCCGGGTGTGTCCCCCGTGATCCAAGCCTGAACCTAGAAAACCTAGAGAATGGCAGGGGGGCGTGCCGTGGATCCATGCATGGAGCACTGCCTCTGCACCCCTGGCTACTGTTTCGAGGGGGCATCACCCAGTGGATTAAGTGGGATGCAAAATCGAGTGGGGGGGCTCTAATTAGGGGGGCCTGGCCTAAGCATGTGTGCACTTAGGACATGCACCTTCACGAGAGGCCCCGCTCGCCAATGTGGACAGGGGGACTGGTGAAAGCAGGTGACTGGGGCACACTGGCATTTAATCTTTGGTGCACCCACGCCTGCAGGGCTGGGTGCACCAAAGGTGTGACACCTTGTGCCCCAGCTCTCACACGCAGCAAGCTGCCCTTTCGCTCAAGGTGCCGCATGGTTCAAAAACCACAGCCCCCTTGAATGAAAGGGCTGCCTACAGCGTGATGACTCTGAACTCCGAAACAGAAGCAGGGCTGGAGGGCCGAGTCTCTCATTTTGTTTCTGAGTGAAGCATCATCACGCATCATGAAGCCTCATTTAAAATGCTTCATGCTGCATGATGACTCTTTACTCGGAAACAAAAGGAGAGACTGGGCCCTCCAGCCCTGCTTCTGTTTCGGAGTTCAGAGTCATCTGGCAGCCCTGTATCCGCTGTCTGCAGAGGTCAGTACTTCCAAAGTGCTGACACCTGCAGGCAGTCCGTGTAACTGTGCAGCGCTTCGGCTACATGGCTGCCCGAGGTGTCGTTGTGGCTGGGGGTAGTGGGGCTCGGGACCCAGCTCGGGAGCCCTTTCTGGAGACTGCCTGGGCTTAGCCCCAGCTAGCCCCAACCCCACATGAATCCCGGGCATCACCATGGAGCTAGGGGCCTGCACAGGGAGAGATAGAGAGATTCCCCGTGCATGTGCCTGTCTTCCTAGTGACTCCACCGCACTTCCAGGTGGAAGAAAGGAGAGTGGAGCCGCAGGCAGGAGAGCCTTTCCTTTGAGACAGAAACCTCACAATGAGGCTCCTCTCCGAATGTGCACATGCACTATTCATCACAGGCCTGGAATGGAGTCCTGGAGAGGCATAGGAGCAGCACAGATTAGCTCTAAGACTTGCTATATAGCAGTAGAAAGAAACGAACTCTAGTCCCTATGCAGACCTCTCGGCAGCCAAGAGTAGCCTGCTGAAAGTAGGGACGTCATTTCACCAAATTGCCAGGGGTAACGGAAGTGGCCTCACATGACCCTTGACCTATGTTGATATCACAGGAAGGGAAGTCATTTGACCCCACCCGCAAAGTGACATCACGGGAAGCAATGGAACACAACCTTTTAGCCCTTGACAAAACAGGACGCGGCATCCTATAGCATTGTTGCTAAGTACACTATGAAAAATACGGTTACAATATCAATATAATGTTATGTACATTCCATACAGGAATGGATCATCATATTCATCATTAATATCAAAGTGTGTGTAGGCCCATATTACCAAATTACTGTGAATGTAAGCAGACCTCCAAGGCCAAATGATGATGATGTATCATATAGCACTTATGCTTAAGCGCTTCATATAGAACAAATATACGTAATATCACCCAACCTGTGTTGGTACTCATTTATCAACCTCAGAAGGATGAAAGGCTGAGTTGGACTTGCTGGGATTCAAACCTGCAGATCCCACACAAAACACACACAGATCCAGCAGCAACCAAGCATATCCAGCAGATCCAGCAGCAACCACTCAACCCACTGAGCTATCTTACCAATTATAGCTGTCTTTACGGCTATAGTAAAATGAGCAATTACATTTCTGAATATTCTCAAAGTCAGAAAGCAAATTACGCTCCGCAGTAGATACCATTAAACTGGTAACTGAGATTTAACAGCAGGCCAGTTAATCTGCAGGTCAGCAAAGTTGGCCACATGCCAAGCCTGCCTGGATCTACTTTTCAGGCATCAGAGGTTGGCAAAATACATACCATTAAGAGGGTTCATAACTGTGTCTTAAATAATGTATAGTAGTGTAGGGAAAGCAGCACAATCACACGGAATCCTGTACTCGGGGCACCCGTTACCTCATACATGTAAACAAACATCCTGAACAGCATGCCACGGACACAGGAAAGATAGACACATTACAAAAAATCATTAATTGTGGCACAATGAAACCAATGGCCAATTTATGTGCTATGCTCAAACTTTTGTACATTGTACACAAGCTTTTAGGCACAAGGATGTTGTCAAGTAACCAATGACCCCGAGGTGGAATGTCTTCTGATGATCGTAACAGAGACAACGAAAAAACATGCTATAACTGCAACTTGAAAAAAGCAAAATACATAGTCGGAAATGGATGCTTAATCTACTCTAAATGCTTTATGGAACTTTTTGTCTGCATTGTGAATTTGAGGTGTTTAAGAACAGACTAAATCAGTGACTCACCCCCTGGAGTGTGCCTGAAAAGAACATTGAATGAGTCTAGCAATTATTGTATAGAATTCCAGAAAGACAAATGATTTGTTATTCCTATTCTTTCTTATTTGGGGCCACTGCTCAAAGTGTTCCACTTGTGGAACCCACTATTTTTTAAGAGGAGTGAAAACAAGAGCCATCCTCTCCAGAAACAAAGAGCCACATTGCACTAGCCACAGCCCAGGACTCTTCTGTTTAAAAAACAAATAATAATACAGAACATTAAAAGAAAGTGCGACCTCCAAATGATGTCCCTGGCTGAAAGGCCTGGGAATGCACATGGGGCAGGGATGCGCCGGCAACATGGGAGGAGCAACACATCACTAATGTGTTATTTTCAGTGCTTAATTTGTGGGGGTGTTGCCATGGCTGAGCCCTGGCACTTATTTCTGAGCCCCGGCACTTATTGTCTCAGACTCAGGTTGATTATGAAGTGATGACAGCCAGACTATCCATCAACCCCAATGAGCAGGTGCGAGCTGTAGTTTACCCCCAAATGTGTTGACACGGTAGGAGGCAGCTGTGGGTGGTGGCAGCAATGGATGGGAACTGCCCGCTGCAATGTCACATATGGTCTTACAAATTAAGCACTGGTTATTTCGCTACAAGCCTACGGTCAGTTTCGCGAACCATGTTCGCTGACAGTCCACCAAAGCTTTCCTGTGTTGGTGTTTAGAACCTTATAGCACCCTGTCACCTCCCTCATAACTGATCTCATTTGAATCTTAGATTCAGATCCAACAATATGGTGTTAAGAGCTTTGAAACCCCATTCATGTTTTATGTGGACCTTATGCTTAGGTAGCCTCCTGTAGCCCCTGGTTCTTTTTTTCCTGGCCTGGTTGAGCACAGTTTTATAAATACTCTGGGCCAGGAATTGACTCATCGACAACACCCCACCATCCCAGACCAGCTGCTCTGGTGGGGCGCTAAGCAACCTGCATGGATACATGATATTTGCCACACCCTGAGTTCCTTGATAATTAACAGACACTGACACCAAAGTGAATTTTTATAGAGACCCAGAAGGGATCACTCTTTATTAAACATACCCTTATAAGACCCTAGGATTCCCCCAGCGTGCGCTACATCTAAGCAGGGACCAGCTATGTCAGTAGCCAAGAGTAGCCTGCTGAAAGTAGGGACGTCATTTCACCAAATTGCCAGGGGTAACGGAAGTGGCCTCACATGACCCTTGACCTATGTTGATATCACAGGAAGGGAAGTCATTTGACCCCACCCGCAAAGTGACATCACGGGAAGCAATGGAACACAACCTTTTAGCCCTTGACAAAACAGGACGCGGCATCCTATAGCATTGTTGCTAAGTACACTATGAAAAATACGGTTACAATATCAATATAATGTTATGTACATTCCATACAGGAATGGATCATCATATTCATCATTAATATCAAAGTGTGTGTAGGCTCATATTACCAAATTACTGTGAATGTAAGCAGACCTCCAAGGCCAAATGATGATGATGTATCATATAGCACTTATGCTTAAGCGCTTCATATAGAACAAATATACGTAATATCACCCAACCTGTGTTGGTACTCATTTATCAACCTCAGAAGGATGAAAGGCTGAGTTGGACTTGCTGGGATTCAAACCTGCAGATCCCACACAAAACACACACAGATCCAGCAGCAACCAAGCATATCCAGCAGATCCAGCAGCAACCACTCAACCCACTGAGCTATCTTACCAATTATAGCTGTCTTTACGGCTATAGTAAAATGAGCAATTACATTTCTGAATATTCTCAAAGTCAGAAAGCAAATTACGCTCCGCAGTAGATACCATTAAACTGGTAACTGAGATTTAACAGCAGGCCAGTTAATCTGCAGGTCAGCAAAGTTGGCCACATGCCAAGCCTGCCTGGATCTACTTTTCAGGCATCAGAGGTTGGCAAAATACATACCATTAAGAGGGTTCATAACTGTGTCTTAAAGAATGTATAGTAGTGTAGGGAAAGCAGCACAATCACACGGAATCCTGTACTCGGGGCACTCGTTACCTCATACATGTACACAAACATCCTGAACAGCATGCCACAGACACAGGAAAGATAGACACATTACAAAAATCATTAATTGTGGCACAATGAAACCAATGGCCAATTTATGTGCTATGCTCAAACATTTGTACATTGTACACAAGCTTTTAGGCACAAGGATGTTGTCAAGTAACCAATGACCCCGAGGTGGAATGTCTTCTGATGATCGTAACAGAGACAACGAAAAAACGCGCTATAACTGCAACTTGAAAAAAGCAAAATACATAGTCGGAAATGGATGCTTAATCTACTCTAAATGCTTTATGGAACTTTTTGTCTGCATTGTGAATTTGAGGTCTTTAAGAACAGACTAAATCAGTGACTCACCCCTGGAGTGTGCCTGAAAAGAACATTGAATGAGTCTAGCAATTATTGTATAGAATTCCCGAAAGACAAATGATTTGTTATTCCTATTCTTTCTTATTTGGGGCCACTGCTCAAAGTGTTCCACTTGTGGAACCCACTATTTTTTAAGAGGAGTGAAAACAAGAGCCATCCTCTCCAGAAACAAAGAGCCACATTGCACTAGCCACAGCCCAGGACTCTTCTGTTTAAAAAACAAATAATAATACAGAACATTAAAAGAAAGTGCGACCTCCAAATGATGTCCCTGGCTGAAAGGCCTGGGAATGCACATGGGCAGGGATGCGCCAGCAACATGGGAGGAGCAACATATCACGAATGTGTTATTTTCAGTGCTTAATATGTGGGGGTGTTGCCATGGCTGAGCCCTGGCACTTATTTCTGAGCCCCGGCACTTATTGTCTCAGACTCAGGTTGATTATGAAGTGATGACAGCCAGACTATCCATCAACCCCAATGAGCAGGTGCGAGCTGTAGTTTACCCCCAAATGTGTCGACACTGTAGGAGGCAGCTGTGGGTGGTGGCAGCAATGGATGGGAACTGCCCGCTGCAATGTCACATATGGTCTTACAAATTAAGCACTGGTTATTTCGCTACAAGCCTACGGTCAGTTTCGCGAAGCATGTTCGCTGACAGTCCACCAAAGCTTTCCTGTGTTGGTGTTTAGAACCCTATAGCACCCTGTCGCCTCCCTCATAACTGATCTCATTTGAATCTTAGATTCAGATCTAACAGTATGGTGTTAAGAGCTTTGAAACCCCATTCATGTTTTATGTGGACCCTATGCTTAGGTAGACTCCTGTAGCCCCTGGTTCTTTTTTTCCTGGCCTGGTTGAGCACAGTATTATAAATACTCTGGGCCAGGAACTGACTCATCGACAACACCCCACCATCCCAGACCAGCTGCTCTGGTGGGGCGCTACGCAACCTGCATGGATACAGGATATGGGCCACACCCTGAGTTCCCTGATAATTAACAGACACTGACACCAAAGTGAATTTTTATAGAGACCCAGACGGGATCACTCTTTATTAAATATACCCTTATAAGACCCTAGGATTCCCCCAGCGTGAGCTACATCTAAGCAGGGACCAGCTATGTCAGCTCACCCTTCCTTGGAGGGGTCCCAGGGACCCTAAGGATGAGCTTGCCACAACCAATCCCCTTCCTAAGCTCAGGTACCACCCACATGGGGAGTGAGACCAGAGGATGGCCTCTGTGTGTGGTCCATTCTTGCAAGGCAGCCTGGGGCAGGCTGCCAACCTATGCCACCACCTCACGCCAGGGTGCCTCCCCTGAGCCCCCTATTTAAACTAATGACCACCTGATCTATTCCTACCAAACAATTACCTTACTTAACATTCCCCCAATACCCCAACTCCCTAACCTTCCCAATTTAACATTTACCCTACTTAACCTTGCAGAGTTATACACATAACATGCATACATATAGACATACTACACAAACACAAAACCCCATATCACAAGTGGGTGACTACTTCAGAGAGCCACCCCTTCACAGAACCTTTAGGTCAGTCCAATGTGCAGGGCTACTCCTGATGACACTGGCTGATGACTGGGCCCTGCCCCACAGATGATGGGTGAGGCCAGGCCCCCTCATTTTCTTCCAGGGTGGCCACATTCACCACGTGGGGCCACCGCACATCCTGCATTATTTACATTGTTCTGGGTGGCCCCCGATGCACCTGGGGACCGCCCACACTCACCACCGCGACCTACGGTATTTATATATTATTTAAGGGTGGGCCTGCAGTATAAATAATACCATCACTTCCGCGACCCACTGCCTCCTTTTAGTCCATGGTTGAGCCCCGTTGTCCCACCCAAAGTTACCAAGCGGGCTGGGCTTCATTATCAGATCCGGCGGTGTCTCTGTTGCAATGGGGATGCCGCCACGCTCATTGCAGAGCATCAGGCCATCTACTGGCCCGCCCCCTCAGCAATGTGTTGTGGAAACGCAGGGGGCTGGCCGCGTCTTCACCCGGGCCGCTCCGCTGGGCCGCCCGGGGCTTTCTTCACCCGGGCAGCTCAACAGAGCGACATGGGACTTACACACCACCTCCTCTTCACCCGGGTTGGCAGTGGCAATCCCGGGGCTTCCGCTGCGCGTCTCTGCAACCTCCCGGGTTGCTCCTGACATACGCAGCCCTGTAGGATTTTCTCAATGGCAGGCCTGCCTCGCTGGCCACGAGGCAGGCCTTTGGGGCATGGCCGGGCAGCCCGGTCAGGTCCGCCCCCCACACACGGTCCTGGTCTTGATGTGCCCGGACATCTACCGTCATGCTGCCCGGGTCATAAATGTATCTGGGGCCCGTCCGGTCTGGTCCCCTGGTGGGCCGACAGGCGCCACGGGCAGGGGGCAGCTGTGCCGCTCTTGGCATAGCAGCTCGGCCCCCCTGCACAGTCTCTGCAGGGGCTCCTTGTTGCACCACCCAGTGCTTTTCAACAGATTAAGGCCCCGGTGGGCTTCTCGAAGCAGCGACCCCCCCCCCAAGTAAGTCTCTTTCCTTTCTCTCCCTCTCTTCCACTGTTCTTTCAACTGTCTTTTTTTTAATCCTTCGGGGTTCTTTCCTTCTTGGGCAGGGGAGTTCTTTTTTATTGTGCTGTCCTTTACTTCTAACATTCCATCCAGCGCCATGGTGGGCTGGATGGTTTCTCCCAAACACCTACTTAAATAAAAGACACACACACACTACACTTAAATAAAACCTTTTATTACTACACTTACTGCACTGGTGTCTGCATCTTTTCTTTCTGTGTGTTTCCTCAGAGGGCCAGCATGTAGCCCACTAGCTGTGCCCCGTGGGGCCACGGGCTACACTCCTTTGCACCCACAGCAATCCATGAGCCACTTTGTGCTTGGAAACATCTTCCTGCAGTTTAGGCTCTACATGAAGAACAATAAATAAACAACTAATCAACCTCCTTGTTTGTCTCGCTCCTTCATGGGTAGCAGAAAGGCATTAGTGAGGCTGGGGTAGGGGTGGCTTCTGGCACACTGCAAGGGTAGAAGGGCTCAGAGGGAAGGCGAAGTTAGAGAGGAAAGAGTTGTAGGGGGTGTTCTTCTGTGCAAGGAAGACGCCAGGGAGTTGACGGTTCAGGCTGCCTCTGACCTCTTACCAATCTGGCTCCGCTTTTAAGCTCCATCCCTTTCTGCTCTTCCTTGAGAACGCACGCTGCACTTTCCACAGCCAGATCTACTGAGGATGCCTTAAGCCTCCCTGGAACTGCTTGCTTAGCCATTAAGCATGCGTGTGCACTCTCGGCTCTCGCTCAGGCAGGAAGGCGTACCGTGTTCTCCTCTATCGTCAAATCCTCAGATGCCATCGCCACACAGTCACGGATGCAGCGCCTTGCCGGATGATGTCAGCTCGAAGAGAAATGCATCCGACATTTCATGCGACGGCTGGCGGCCAGTCAACCACTGCGTGTGGGCGCCAGAAAAAGAGAAACAGTACATCTGTCTTAGGCATCGCTCCGCGCATAGAGAAAATACTGCTTTCACTGCAAAGTGGTGCCACTTCTAGGAGCAGGATGGACCTCCCTGACACCTGCACTACCACATTCCTTTTTCATAAATAGAGAATACATTTCCTCCGAATGGCCATTATGTTTTAAGTGAAAGGTTCTCCGCAGCATTGCAAGTGCATTCAGAGTTTTGGCTATTAGGTGGCGCTTTAAGCGCTTCTCAGAAGCTGAAACTATTGTCATGAGAAGTGAAGATAGAAGAGAGACGGTATGTGAGGGGGCACACCCAGGTTTTGGGTGTGGTTTGGCTTTCTAACCCCCCATTGACTGTCGACGGCCATGCTAGTCTCTATGTTGGTTCCCACCCACTACCTGCCCCTCCCCAGCTGGTAAATACCCTTCCTGGGACCTCTCTGAGCCTAGCTCTCTGCTTTCTCAACAGTCTTCTTTAAGGTAATTGCTTATTTATAGCTATAAAGCAGCCACAGATGTAATAAAAATGTCATAACTAAGTCTGCCTTCATCCACTTGATCTATAAGCAGTATGTGTGTTCTTGCATCTCGTTTTGCCCTGGATTCCTGTACTGGCAAATCAAAATGTTTTGGCTTATGTGTAGGCATTAGGTAGGCATTTGCCAGCCAGGTACTGCCGTAAATTGCCCAGGTACTAGCAGCATTTGCCAGCTGTTTACATATTACGGCCCGGTTGTACCGTCATGCCAGTGCCTGGAAAATGCAGATCCCATACCTAAACAAAACCCAAAAATGTTGCTTTTGCCATTGCTTGATGGACTATTGTTCTCGGAGGTGTTTGCTTTACTAATACCTGCAAACTCGTAGGGAGATTCTATGTTTAACATCTTTCTAAATAACAGCTTCTGAATGTAGTCATTCTTTTCCTGCTGTGTCCTTTACGCGGGGTTACCTCATTCCCTATGTTTCCCCTGTTACCTCCAGGCTGCCTCAATTCCATCAGTTTTGATATTGAACGCCTACCACTGTATCCAATAAGGCTTTAGGCTTAAGGCCCTCATTGCGAGTTTGCCAGTCCGGAAATAAAGGTGCCAGTAGCAACGTAACGGCACCCTTTCCGGACGGCCAAGCAATAAGTATGCCTGTCAGGGCCCTGAACTACCAGCAGGCCTGACCTACCGGCAGTTCAGACCCCTACCAACATGATTCTCACTGAAGCACTGGCACTGTTAACGGTGCCGGTGCTTCAGGTTTGCCATCCCCATGGAGTCCCATCCTTAGTCCTTCCAGACTCCATGGGAATCGGAAATAACCGCCCTGCGCCGCTGTGATATCCCGGTAGCATTGAGATGTCAGGTGGCGGTAACAGTGTCATGGAGTTACCGGTAACTTGCCATCTACCGTCGGGTTCTCTGGGCAACCTCGTAATGAGGCCCTTACCTTATTGAGATAGATGTTGCTGAAAAAGGCATAAGATACCAGCTGCGCTTGGCGTATTCACTCGATCCTATCAGGAGGGGACAGTAGCTGACATGTGAACCTGTAACTGGAATATGACGCTGCACCTGGGCATGTGGGCGGTGCATGGCCCTGTGAGGCTGCACCTGGCCATACGAGTATATACCTGGATCAGAAGCATTTTATAATGGCACAATCCCATAGGAAAATGCTCTGTGAATCAGGCCCTATGCCTGCATAGATGACATGGAACTTGCTCTAAGATATAGCCACGTAGATTTACTTTGGCACTGTTGCTGTGAGCATTTGGCAGGCTTAAAGGACATATGCTAGCGATCAATATTGCTTTGTGATTTACAAAATATGTGAGTGCAATAGCTGCCTGTGTGGCATTCCCTTTAACTAGGCATTTGAGGCATAAATGGAACAAGGAAGCCTGTACATCTGAAGTTAGTGAGTGTTATTTAAGGCCCTGGACTGGTATTTACATAAGCAATTTGAAGGATGCTGCGACAAGGAGCACCTTATTGTGTGTCTACTGACAGTGCCGGCCTTAGCGGCAGCAGCGCCCTGTTCACTTTAAGAAAGATTTGGAGCCTCCTTCCCGCCCCTGGTCAATGCCAGGGCAGAATGCCACTTATTTTTTTAACTCCCTGCTTCGACACCTGAGCAGGGAGTTATTCACTGGAATAGGGGTCTCATGCATGAAAACCACCTCGCTCCCGCGTCGGAGTGGGAAGGTAATCTTTTCAATAGGGAGCACCCTATGTTATTAAATGTGCCCCGTCACCGTTGTTCTCTAGCATGTTGCTCTATGTCCAAACTTCCAAAACGTTAAGATCTGAGGATCGGACCCTTGGGCCGCGGTGCTGTGCGACGCAGGTGTTTGGCGATGATGAAGTCAGAAAACAAAGTGAGAGCATGCAGCACAGCCGTCGACTAGCAGCGACCGCAAGATAAGACAGGGGCGGGTGAGGGGCGCAGCCATTATTGCATTCTACTAAACAGCCCTACCTTGCGCTTACTTCCATTTTAATGCGAATCTCACCCTGAGCTGTCTCTATGCATCCATTAGGCTGTCCCTCACCCGGATATCTGTACTTTCTGTGTCTCTGGCTGCTCTCAAGCCAGACTGGTGGTCATGGAGACTGACAACAGATTCAGCGTGCTGGATTAATTAGTCAATTACCACATTTTTCCAGAGGTTTGCCCAAGAAGGGGATTGTTGAGATAGGGGATAGTTAGCGGGGCAGGAAGGGTCTGCAGACGGCTTGTTTAGGAGTGTGTGCACAAGGGAGTGCTTGAGAGGTAGTGGGAAGAAGCCAGTGGCAAAAGAGTGGCTGCAGAACTCAGCCAGGGAGGGAGCAAGTGCTGCTAAATTGTCCATGAACGTTCTGGTGGACCAGAGAAGCACCTGTTTAGAGCAGACTCTCATAGAGCAAACAGTCTTGGAGAACTCATAAGGTACAATGGGTGAAAAGGAGGAGAGTAGGATGGATGGAGAGTGAAGTGCCACAGGAGACCTAAGCGAAGGTGGAGGAGGGAGTGGAGTAGAGGAAAGTGAGGACAAGGTGTCATGAGTTCTGTTTTTGTGAATTGGGAGGCCAAGGTTGAGCAGAAGGCCTGGGAAGGAAGAGGGGATGTAGAGACTGCAGTTGGATTGGCAAGTTCCTTGTTGTTGCTGGTCTCAGAGATGCAGGCTTGAATATGAGCCCGCTTCTTGGACCGGATGGAGAGACTGTAATGTCTTTGGAGCAGGCGGCAGGCCAGTTTGTCAGAGGATGTGTGAGAAGCCAACCATTTCCATTCCACAACTCTACACTTGCTTTTTAGCAAGTTTGGGTCGGAATCATATCAACTGCTTAGAGTTAGGGGTCAGGAGAGAAGAGGTGAGGTCAGCCCACTCTGAGAGGAAGAGGGAGACCGGCCCAGGGGTCCTTAGATTGTAGTGAGAGTGATCGATAGGGTAGGAGAGATGCAAAGCTTGACGACAAGACATTCAAAGGAAGATTAGAATGTGGCAATGGTGCAAGCCCCTGGCCATCGTTATCAGTCCTTGGCAATGTTCCAGTACCTTGGTAATTGATGAAAATCCTTGGCAATAGGTCAAGTGATTGGCAATTGATATAAATCCTTGTAAGAGAGTGCGTACCTGTCCATTAATGGCAGAACTTGGTAATCAAGAAACTGCCTGACCATTTGATGGTGATCAAATGAGTGGGATGGGCATCTGATGGCCGTGCCTAGCATTTTGGTGGCCCCCTGCATACTTGATCAGCCACTGTTCTACGGTGGTAGGTTGGAAAGCCTGGGACAGTTGGAACACTTTGATGCCCATCACACAATTGGATGCACTCCAGTCTATAAGTAGGTCGCTATCTGGGGAACAACAGTTCTGCGACTGCTAGAACCAGTAGGATGCCCGAAATGGGGGAAAAGCACACAGCTGGCCCCGACAGTGTTGTTATCGTCTCGGGAGGATAGCTCCCGGGCAATGTGCTCACCTTGGAAACAAGACGACACGAAGCAACACAGGTTCAATCCCCGGGTCTGCGCTTAGAAACCTCTGGGTATTACGCACATTATAAATAACCTATCATATATCATATAACAACCGTAATCGATCTGTGTGATTACAACGGGAAAAAAATCCTGAACTTGAAAATGTTGCATTTTCTTTTTCTTTTCACATGTCACTGCAATTATATGCAGGGGAGACCTCCACGCCACTCCATCCCATACACCCCTTATATTTTAAATTACCCCCCCCCACATATAATTGCATGGATATGTGCATTTCAAAATTCCGCATTTTTGCATTGGTCATTTCTTTGTTCAGTATTTTGGTATGATACCCCTTAATCTTTAGGCTTTCCCTTGTCCTTCTCCTACACCATCTTCTGGACTTGAACCTCTACTTCTCTTGGTAACTTCGGCTGCCACTAACACACTAATCACAATCTTTCCCCAACGCCCTGCACCCCGGCTGGAAGGAGCCATTGCCTCCACTCTTCCCATTGTTGGGAGCCCTCATACTTTCCAAATTGGTTTACTGTAACACGCTCTACATTGGAGCGAATAGACAGACTATCCATAAAATACAGATTCTCCAGAACAATGCCCTGAGAGCTGCACTTAAGATCAATAGAAATGAGCACATTTCCTCTATAAGAAGAGAACACAAATAGCTATCCACCGCTGATAAAATCCAACTCAAGATTGCCTCCCTCACCTACAAGTGCCTTAATAACAATGCACCTCCTTACCTTACGGACAGAATCTGTAAAACAATATCATCCAGACTGACGAGAACAGTTCATTCAAACTGCCTCCAAGTACCACGATTCAAACTCTCTACTATTGGAGGACACAGTTTCCCAGTTAAGGCTGCACAACTATGGAACTCCCTACCTCCTGGTATTAGAAATCCCAGCCCTTCTCCAAATTTAGAAAGAACCGGACCAACTGACTAAAAGAAAATGATAAATAATCATTCTGACTAACACCCTTTTGATGATCCTCACCCACACCTATCGTCTGTTTGCAGATTCGCCTACTATGTACTAGTCCACTTGAACACCCCTCCCGTTGTACTGCGTTGACCCGGAACCCTTGCTATATAACCATGTATTGTATACACTGATGTGCTATTGCATATTCCGTCCTGCACTTCAAACCTCTGCTATACAACCATGTAACCCACACTGTATATACTGATGAGCTATTGTATATTTCATCCTGTACTCCAGGTACCCATGTAATTTCACTGTAATCTTATCTGAACATGTAATCTACACTGTATATATTGATGTGACACTGTATATTTTGCCCTGCATTTCATGTACCCATGCCCCCTGTAACCAAGCTTAACATAACCTTATCTTAGGCACCCTGGTGCCCCTGGGTCTGGTGCGCATTATAAATAAATAAACTAAACTAAACTACATGCGTCAGTCCCCAGCTTAGATGGTCCATGGTGCAGGCACCATCTTGGAAAGTGCATTCTGCCCTGGGCCGTACAGAAGCAGCTACAGATCTTTTCAGAGGTTTTATTGGGGGTCCAAGCACATCATGGGTTGCCCCACCCCTGTGCACAGCATCGTTGAGGCTGCTATTGTCAGAAAGTAGCATGGGAGACCCGCACCACAGGACCTCCGAAATTCCCAGGCCCCACAGAGTTCACTAGACGCACATCACTCTGGCAGCTGTGCTAAGTGACGCTCCCGAACATCTGATTTGTATAATTGATGATGCCTTCGGCAAACACGTGTACTGTCAGTGTTGGCTGGTATTAGTTATCTTCTGTGTGCATACTAAATACTCTTGCAATCATTGAAACCAGGTCTTCCAGCACACACGAGCATGTTGCATGCACCGGCACCATTGTGTATGGTGCCGATGCATCCGACCTCCCTATTCCCGTTGGGCTCAACGGGAATGGGGAGCATTTCATTCCGGTGCCCGCGAATGGGCAATTACCGGGTCCAGCAGGGCCATAATGACCCAGTAATTGCCCATTCGCGGGCACCTGAATTTTTTGCAAGTTTGGTGGCAGCCTGCCGCTTTTACCGACAAGGCTAGGTTTCTTAATGTTGATGCTACAGAAGCCGCCACTCGAAGGAACTGGAGGGTCAAGGGTAGGTGCCAAGAACAAGAGTGATGCAGCGGCCAGGCAGATGCGTTTCCTTTTTGTTCATGGGTGATAGCAGACTGTCCGGTATTCATATATCACAACTGTATTCCAATGAACCATGTAACAACTCAGCTGGTACTCCGTGAGGTTTAACGCGATGTACCAAGTTATCGAGTGGTAGCTTCTTTAGACCATCCATTTCCATACGCTCGCTGCAAAGGTTGGCTCTGATGTTAGAGGAGAAGTCTCGTAAGTGTCAAGTTACCGTGGCCCAGACAGAACCCCTACACCCTATACGATCCGCTGCGGCCATAATGCTATTGTGGTGGGACTTGAATCAACCTGAAAGCCGTCAAAAGTCATCTAGTATGCATCAAGTCATCGGTGCGCAGGTGTGCGGCAGAAATGGAGGTGCCATGAATGTTTCATATGCTGGGAGTGGTCGGTGTCTGTTTCATCTAACGCTTACCTGACCTCGCCTCATTGGTAGGCAGAGAGATTATGTCTCATTACCGACAATGTTTTGCTAATGAAGACATAGCATTGCATTACAGCTGATGAATGCATGGATTTCTACTGTTGGACAATGATTGTTCAAGGACCACATTCCCATCCTCCACATCCATGGCGAGCATCTGGAAATGATTTGGCTTTCAAAAATCTCGTAAGGACTTATTCATTTCCAAGTCAGAGGTATCCCTGTGTTCAAGGTTCCTTAGATGTGACTCATGGTTTTCAGGAACGTACTTTACTGATCATCACAACTCACAGAACTCATTGATGATTGATGACTCCATGTTGTTAATGGATCCGCAGAATATGTGTCCTCTTTTTTTTGACGTGCCCGGGTGCCATCATGAGGACATGCCCTTTAACCCGCACCCTACTGATTTTTGCCTTATTGATCCCACAAGAGAGTCTTGATGACCCGTGCAGGACCACACCCTAGCCATATTACATAGTTCGCCATCCGCTGCCGCTCCAATGAATATGCATGATATATGCGTAAGGCGTGAGGGATGAAGGTATACTGCACAGTGCAAACCTCTATCCATGACATTGACAAGCTGTGCCCCATCTCTAGTCCCATTAAATATCATAGACTATGTGTGCATGCTTTAAGGTAAGCGTGGAGGCCTATTTCCTCAGGTAAAACCCTGATGCCTACTAGTCACAGAAGGCGTGCTTTCTCTTGTGCCAATGAATATCTTTGGACTGGGTGCCTGTATGAAGGGAGGCCTGATGTTCCAGGAAAACCACCAGCCCTGCCATTTGCGGACTGCCAGCAATCTACACCCCCAATAAATATCCATAGACTCTGCCCACATTGCGAGTGGTACAATGCATGCCCACTCTCCCAGATCAATCTCATTTTCTGACATTCACTGGGCGCACGCCATCTCGAGTCTCCATGCAGCCTGGCATTCCCCACCCTTAACCTAGCCCATTCATTAGGCGAGTTTGTTTTAAATGTGTTATTTTTTTATTATTTATAAGGATCATGATCTACATCAGTTCAATTACATCATAAAATCTAATAATTAGAAGAAGAATTACAATGCAGGTTCCATCCAATCAAGTAAAACAAAATTATTGAACACTGTGAAACTCAATACGACAATAAAACCAATAACATAATTGGAACTAGAGAAAATAATCAATAACCGATCACACACCCAACTCAATGACGACCTCTTTCAATTTCCCAAACTGCCACAGAACATTTCCGCTTCCCTTCTTCCCACAGTCCTAGACTCTTCCATGAGACACAATGGGCCTCATTATGAGTATGCTGGTGCGGTAACAACGGTGCCGGTAAGCTACCAGTGCCGTTGTTACCGGACCTGCATACTCCGAGTTCTCCAGGTGGGTGCCGTCCCTCCCGCCGGGACATAGTGGGTGGAACAACACCCTCTCGCAGGCTTTGACGGAAACACCGGCACCGTTATGAATGGTGCCAGTGCTTCCGTCCTCCCCATTCCCATTTAGTCCTATGGGACTCGAATGGGAATGGGGAGTAATTTTTTCCAGGACCTGGCAATGGGGAATACCCGGGACCGCGTGGCTGTAATGCCCCGGTAATTCCCCATTGCCATGCACCTGAAAAAATACGACTCTGACAGCAGCCCTGCCATTTTTACCTGCACGGCTACCGCCAGGGTCACAATGAAGGCCAATGCATCGAATTGGAATACAGGACCAACTAAGGCATTGGCAAAGTCAATAAAACCTGGTCATGTGAAAGCGTATGCCTGTGTTTGAGAGGAAAGGGGAGTGAATGTGTGCGGGGTGAGCCGAAGGTATAAAATAGAGGCGAGCAGCCCCAAAATGTATTCGTATTTTATTTGCATTTATTGGGCGCTTTCACAAAAGCGCCTTACATAGTTACAAAGAGCGGTACAAAGTACAAGATCCCATGGACAGCGGTAGATAAGGCAGAGGAAGGTGAGAGAGAAAGATTGACCTTGGGGCAAGAGCGGAAATGAGGGAGGGAAGGGGAAGAACGGATATCAGGAGGAAGAGAATTCCCTAGTTTGAAGAAAAAAGGTACAGACGCTTGAAGGAGCACAGGAAGGCTCAAGGGAAGTAAGGATGTGAAGGTTCTGAGAGCGATAAGGAGGAGGAAGACCCTGATAGCATTGGAAGACGACACAGAGAAATTGGAAATGGAGTCGGGAGTCGAGGGAAAGGAGTGAGATCGAGAGAAGTGACTTCATGAGAGAGGAGTGGGTAGGCAGTAGAAAGAGAGATGAAGAGCCGAGAGGAACATATAACTGAGGTGGGCAAGATATGAAGAAAGAAGACCAACTAAGAAAGCTGAACAGTAATCTACTTATGAAACGATGGAAGAGAAAATGCTAAGCTTATTAGTGTGAAAGAAAAGGGCAGATCTTACATAAGTTACAGAGGTGAAAACGACAGGTCCGGGCATTAGAAGAAATGTGGTGAGAGATTGAAAGTCCGGAATCAAAAACAATACCCAAGTTACAGGCCATAGAGAACAGTGGGCTAAAGGATGGAGGGTACAAAACAGAGCAACCTGGGTTTTGCGGAGTGGGAGGCACAGGAAGGAAGTAGAGTATTTCTGTTTTAGAAGGATTCAGGCAGAGGTATGGGGAGGACCTCCAGGATTGAATTTCCTGAAGGCAAGAAGAAACATGCGAGTGGAGGGAGTCAGAAAAGGAAGAAAAGAAGACACATATCATTTCCACAGAAGTGACAGGAGAGATTGAAGGACTCAAAAAGAAAAGCAAGAGGAATAGCATAGATGGAAAATAGGAGAGGAACCAGAACTGAGCCTTGGGGGACACCATAGAGCAACAGATATTACCTGACGAAGAAACAGAATAAGTCAGAGTGAGAAGGCAGGAGCTAAACCATTATAGAACCAAACCGGGAAATCAATGAAGGAACGGGCAGAAGGAAGGGTGGGGAGAAAAGGAGAGAGTCGGACACATGAAGCAGAGCAGTGTCAGTGGAATGCGCAGATCAAAATCCAGATTGAGTAGAGGGAAGCAGAATATATTTATTATTATTATTATTGTTATGGTATTTATTGAGGGCAGACCTGGCTTCGACAAACAACAGAGCGTTTTACAGAGGTATACACGAATACAGATACATAACGAAGTGCTTTACAGAGGCGTACAACATTACAGATACATAACAGAGTGCTTACTAGTGGTAAAAACAGAACAGATATACAGCAGGGGGTAGGATACAGAGAAGGGGTACAGCTGTGCCGGGTGACGCAGAGAAAAGGGGCAACATGATAGCCTAAGTGCAGAGGAGGAGAGACTCCTTAAAGAGGTGGGTCTTGAGTTATTTTCGGAATTGTAGGAGCATGGGGGCAAGTCTGATGACGGTGGGGAGGAGGTTCCATAGTCTTGGGGCGAAGGCAGAGAAGGCTTGTTTTCTGCTCCTTTCAAGTCTGCACGTGTCCTGGCTTCTGGTGGTATGCTGTATGTTGGAGATGCAGAGTTTCTCTGCAAGGTAGCTGGTTGACTTGAGGGTGACTGCCTTACAGATGATGCAGCAAGACTTGAAGGTGATCCATGCATGCAGTGGGATCCAATGAAGGTCAATGATGGCCAGGTTGATGTTGTTGTATCTGTGTAGACCCTTGATGAGGCATGCGGCCGCATGTAGGACACTTCTCAGGGGTACAAGGGAGAATGACGGTAGGCCTTGGAGGAGTGCATTGCCCCCATCCAGGTGGGATAGGACCTGTCATAGAACAGTGGACCTAAAGCTGTCAGGAGGGAGAAAGGGCTTGACTTTTCGCATGAAGGAGAGCTAATACCAAGCTGTCTGCATTTTATTAGCTCTGTGTGTCTTGAAGGAGAGGTGTTTGTTGATAGGGAACCCAAGGGACTTGGCGCAGGAGGTGAGCTTGGTTGTGAAGTCCTCAGAGTTCATAGTTGATAGCCAGGTCTGTATGTCTGGGTGTTTAGTGTTGTTGGTGAGGAGTAGGAATTCGGTCTTGGAGGGGTTGAGCTTCAAGTATGCATGGACATCCAATACTGGATCAGCGAGAGGCAGGATTTGAGTCTATGGATGTCCTTGATGCAGTCGATCTTGAGTTATAGCTGTGTGTCATCGGTATATTGGTGGATGTGGATGTTGTGTGTGGCTAGGAGGGGTCCCTGCGGCTCCATGTATAGATTGAACATCACTGGGGAGATGATGGAGCCCTGCGGGCCTCCACAGGTGATGGGTAGCATAAGTGATCTAGAGGAGTCTATCTGAACAAACTGCTTGCCGCTGGTGAGATAGGACTTGAACTAGCATTGGACAAGGTTTCTGTTCCCCATGCGCTGATGTAGTGTGTCCGTAAGTGCATGGTGGTCTACTGTGTCGAAAGCCGCTGAGACGTTGAGTAGAACCAGCAGGCAGAGGTGACCGTCATCAAGGATGTTGACGTGTCGTTGACTACCTGTATGGTTGCTGTCTCTGTGCTGCATCTGGGTCTGAATCTGGATTGGTAGGTTTGGAGGAGATTGTTGGTGTTAATGAGGGGGGTCTGTGGATGCAGAGCTGGCGTCTATGTGCTGGCAAATTTTGCTGATTTTGTCAATGAAGGTTTTGATAAGGTGGATTTTTTCGATGAGGTGTGGTATGCCAGGGTTGGGTAGCGGGTCTATGCAGTACTTAACCACTTTGACGAGGGCTCTGCTTTTGTTGTCGGCTTCTGCTATGGTATTCTGATAGTAGGAGGCATTGGCTGTGTTGATTAGTTGTCAGCGGGTTGCTCAGAGTTCCTTGAGGAGCACCAGGTTGGATGCAGTCCTGGAGCAGTGCCAGGTGTTCTCTTGTTTCCCAGTGTTTTATTCCACTATCAGGTAATCACAGTAAGGGCACTACTACCACCAACACCATTTACAATCTTATTCAAATCTGGATGGTGAACAGTGCTAATACTGAGCTTGTGATAACTGGCACAGAACCACAGCTTCGTAAACTGGATGCCGTGTACCCGTTCCTTTAGATTGCCGATTGCACTATTGCTACTTCGCCAAAGGTCAAGACATTGGAAGTAATTTTGGACCAAGAGCTTAATAGGAAGGCAACAGCCTACTTTCTGGCACCTCATATTATCTTAAATTACTTGCACAATTGAGACCGTTCCTTAACTCTACCAACTGCACTACCCTCACTCATGCAATCATTGGGGCACAACTTGATTATTGCGCCAGCCTCCTTCAGGGAATTGATAGGGGCAAAATCACTTGCATGAAGGTTATTCAAAACAACACAGTTGTGTTGCTTAGGGTTTGCGCAGATCTGACCATATGTTGGCTGCTTGGTGGGCCCTACACTGTCTACCCATCGACAGGAAAATCACCTTCTGGACATTGTGTAGCACTCACAACTGCCTTTATGGAAAAGGTCCTAGCTATATATCTAGCAGACTCTCTTGGCTTCCCAACCACACAACGCTCAAATCAAACAACTCCAGCCTTTTCCAAATACCAAGATCCAAACATTGGGCCTCATTACGATTTTGGCGGTAGCCATGCCGCTATTGGCGGCATGGCTGCCGCCAAAATCAGGTCTGGGTCTGGGTTCCCATAATGGGGAATTACCGGGCCATTTCGAGTTCGGAGGACCCGGTAATTCCTCCCTCCAGGAACCCGGGCCCGGACCTTCCCCATTCCCATTCAACCCCCATAGGGCTGAATGGGAATGAGGGAGGGAGCAAACAACGGGCTGATTACGAGCGTCCCGTTGTTTGCTCCCTCTTCACCTCGCGGGACCCGGTAAGCACGCCTGGTTTGACTAGGCGTTACTTACCGGGTCCCGTGAGGGGAGCTTGTAATGAGGCGGAACGGGTTCAACGGGTCCGCCTCCTTTAGGGGGGCCCGTTAACCCATTCCACCTCACTTGTAATGAGGCTCATTGACTTGTGACTGAGGGATCTTTTCCATACGCTACCCCAAGATGCTGGAACTCCCTACCGCCGGACCTAAGAGCATGTTCTTCCCCTGTAGGTTTTAAGCAAAGTCTGAAAACGTTATTATTTGGTTGAATTATCTTCCCATTCAGTTACTAACCCTCCTTCTCTTGGCCCTGAACATGTGTTTCTTGTTGTCTGTTCTTGTTGCGCGCTACCATGCCCATGGCCTCCTGTATTAGCGCTTTTTAAATAAAATAAATAAATAAGATACATGGAGGAACCTGAGATAGCCAAGCTCTTGGATAAAGGGAGAGTAAATTAGGCAGCTTGGTATTTAGTAAATCACAGAAGTGCATAATAAAAGCGGTAGTTGCCATCATCGTTATATTATACAATAAAAAGGCTACATTTTAATTATCCAAAGGGTAACACTAAAGAATGATATCCATTTGCAGAACACTATACTTTTTTTTATAGTGCTTCATCCCACATCTAATAATCATTGTCATTACTCCTCAATTTCATAGTACTCATTTCATCAACCTATGTACGATAAAGGGCTGAAAAGCCCTGTCGGGATTTGAATCTGTGACTATAAATTGCAAATGTTTAAGTCAAACCCTTGTAGCCATCTCAACACCCTTACATATGCAAAAAAATAAATAAAAGAGCAGTGTTCATTTGATTATTTAAATTATGTTTACAGTGTATGTGGGTTATGTCTAGAGTGGATACTCTGCAGTAAAAGGCAGCTTCTGTGGGACAGAAAGGTGTCTGTATATGGCACAATACAGGGCCAGCTCCATTAGGATGGACTAATGTTAATCATGTTGTTGCTAAAGTTTTTCCAAAAGATTTTTTAATGTGTTTTTTCACTGCCAGATTAGACTGTATGCTGCATCCAGAGATAACATTGCTGTAGCTATGACTGTGGGGGGAAGAAGGGGCAGCTTGCCCCACAACACAGGGCTCCCTAGAGCACTAAAGCGGGGCATTTTAGACAGTGGTCGCAGTGGGTGGGAGCGGTTAGGAGCGGTGCTCCTCTACTTTTTTAAATAACGTTTTACCGTTCCTATAATTTTATTTTTAAAAGAAATATTTCCAAAAGGTTTCATTTTAAAATAAAAGTGTAGGAAGCAGTTGAAAAATTGCACTTCAGTGCACTTGTACTGAACGTTCCTTTAAACAGCAGACGCATTTGTTTGGGGGTTTGTATCGTGCGTGGGACGGGGCATGGCGATGTGGTTCGTGGACAGTGAGGGTAGGCTGGCAGGCAACATAGTTCCACTACTTCTTTTCATGCACTTCGACCACTGATCTCAGAGCGGTCTTGGACTTTTTCCACAGCTGCTGCCTGATCAGGAGGGCCCTGTGGCTGGGAGAAAGTGTCCCTGCCATGCATTCTCTGCAGTCCTGTGCTGCACATACTCCATACTTCTAGCCGCGCCCTGCTAACGCGCAACAGTTTAACTTAATGCCTGCAGCCACTCCATCCCAATTTGGGCCTTTGTTGTAGGTAGGGATGAGCTCAACTTCTGTGCCACCACTAGCAGGAACAAAAAGCAGAGGTAAAAAGGCACCTTAACAAGGGCCTTTCCATTACTGGTGTAAAACGTTTCTTTAGCTAGACATAAGTGTTCATTCAATTGGCAAGGTGATGGCACAATTCCAGAGGAAAGAGACCCCCTTTTCTCCGCTCGCCTACCATCTATATTTGCTAACAACATAAAGTGAGTAACACAGTAATGCTCCTTTTAAAGGTTCATTATATCCATGATGTCTGCGAGCTTGCCGTGCAAAGAAATGGGCTTGCTTTTCTGTGGCTAGTCCAATGTTCTTAACATCATGCATACCAACAAGCTGCACATTTGTGACAAACTTCCTACTACACAATTTGTTTCAGTCTGTGTCTTAAAGTGCAAAAGGCACAGTTGTGCAAAACAGGACATTTGTAGAATTGTATTATTTTGTTTTCTGGGACTTTTAGTTTTCCATTCAGGGTGTGCAAACACAGCCTGAATTGTAGTCTTGGACTTAACATATTAAACTAGCAATAGACAAACACGCCCTTTGAAGCATTTGTCTAAACCCCGCTCCACTGAGTTGGTATAGTTGCGTCCCTGGCACAAGACATGTCAGACAATGCAGTGGTAGCCCTGTCCTCTCACAAATCTCAGCCCTTCTTAAGTGTTACATATGATCGTTGTATGCACAATTGGGTTGCCAGAAATTTGGTCGAAAAAAATTGGTCGACCAGACAAATGGTCGAACCAATTTGATCGAAAACCAAATGGTCGAATTTTTTATTTTTTTATTTTAACCCTTTTTTTTTTTTTTTTGGGGGGGGGGTCCCCAACCCCCTATTTTTCTCTAAAAAACCCTTTTTATACTAAACGAAAACCCGAAAAATAAATATATAAAAAAAAAAAAAATCGACCATTTGGTTTTCGACCAAATTGCGTCGACCAAATTGCAGTCGACCAGTTTTTTTTCGACCAGTTGACTGGACACCCACAATTGTTGTACACATGATACATACCTTTGTCCAAAATTGACTACAAGCAGATTAGTTATGATACGATCTGTTATTTATAACATGCTTAATACAAAGAGGTTTCTAAGCGCGGACCCAGGGATCGAACCTGTGTTGCTCCATGTTGTCTTCCTTCCAAGGCACAAGCACGTTGCCCCTGACCTATCCTCCCGTGCCGGTTTATCTCAACGGCTCTTCTGGGGGCTTGAACCTATTCAAGGCAGTTCAAGCAGATATCACGATTTCCAATGTCATGTGTGAAATAATTAACCATTCCTGCTTTTTAGACTTATAACAAAGAAAACAGTATGGGTTTGTGTGAATGTGGTTGCGCACATATGTGTCGTCGTGTGCCTTTATAGGCCAAAGTTTAAGTTTGTCGTCACTGCGAGTGGCATGATGGAGGACTGGGTTCAGCATGGGCATTTTTTATGACAGGCTGCAAGATTTGATTTGTTTACTAGCAACATGTAAGATGTGCATGTATGAGCATATATTGTTGAGACAGACCCTGTTGTGGGCGCTAGCAGCATGAAAGTGTGTTTTACAGGGCCAATGTTGGCATGCACGGTGGGGACCAGACTCATTACTTTCTTCAGAGACAAAAGGCATGAAAGAGAGACAGACAGACCTGGTTTGGGGACTACCTGCTTGAAAGTGAGGCAATGCTGGCATATATTGGGGACAGAAGGCTCCTGGTTTAATCTTGGGGACAGACAGCATGAACATCCATCACACAATGTACAGTTGAAGCCCAGGTATCTATTGGAGTGTTTCATGTGCACCCTGCAGAGGCATGAAAGAGAGACAGACAGACCTGGTTTGGGGACTACCTGATTGAAAGTGAGGCAATGCTGGCATATATTGGGGACAGAAGGCTCCTGGTTTAATCTTGGGGACAGACAGCATGAACATCCATCACACAATGTACAGTTGAAGCCCAGGTATCTATTGGAGTGTTTCATGTGCACCCTGCAGAGCGCAGTGTAAATTACTGTGAGCTATTGTTTCCTGAAATGTTTGCTTAGAAATGCACAATCTAAAGCCATTATTTGAAAAGAATTGTAAGGGGGAATCACTGGCCAAAATCGTTCTGGTTTTGTTCACGTGCGCTCACTTGTCTGAATCCAAGTTCCTTCTCCTAGTCTACACAGTTATCAATGATCTTGCTCCTTAGTAACAGTCTGACTGTTTCTCCGTCTACTCACCATCTTGTTCCCTTCACTCGTCCTATGCACTCAACCCCAATGTTTATCACCTGCCCCCTGTGCCTCCCTGTGCTTCCACTCTTTCTCCCTACTCACTCTGCTCCGGTGGAACCCACTGCTAATCACAAAGCCAACCAGACCTCAAACCTTGACTTAAACTTCACTTACATACCAAAGAGCAAGAGCAAGCTCCCATTCTGCTCTCCCACATCCTCCATTGCCGCATATTTATGTAATAATGTATGTGTTTGCGGTACTCTTTAGTTTGAATCATGCCTCCAGAGTTAATGTTACCTTTGCGAGTCAGTTGCTTATTTTTCTGTTTTGTTGTTTCCCTGGTGTATGTCCCACTTTCTTCACACCCTCACAAACTGGCTCACCGCTTGTTCTCAACTTGTTTGCGATTGTACGGGCACCATAGCAGGGAATGCCTCCACCATCTGTAAATGTGTTATAGTAAGCAGGTTTTAATAAAAATTGGCATCCTTGTATTTCAAAAGAATACAAATACAAACACACATCCGTGCCAGGATATAGTGCCCATCAAAGTTCAAGTGCCAACATAATGTGCCATTAGAGCTACTTTGTCAAAAAGCAGGGAGCAGCTTAACAATGGCACAGTGCTGCTCAAAACAACAGTGGTGTTAGTGTTCTGTTTGGGCACACTTGTGTACCAGTAGAACATTGTGTGCCTGATAGAAACAGTTAATGTCCAAAACTAAATGGCCACTGTAAATCCTGTGCCAAGAGAAATAGTGGCAATTGTTAATACATTGCTAGAAAAACAATACCTTGCACAATTCCTGTGAAACCCACCAGAATGCGGGCCCATCCTATGCCAGAGTAAGGCCATTTTTTGTGGAGGAGACAGGGTCTTCCCACCCCCCTAAGCGATACTGAAGGCACAGATGTTAGAAGACACACTTGGGGAGCAGGGGGGAGGAGAGTACACTCAAAAGGGAGGTGACCGATCATTGCAATGCATGTATTAGGAGCTATAGAAGAAACATAAACGCAAACTCCATCTTGGACGCAAACAAACACCAGCCATCCTAGAATGTAGACCCAAGCGCAGCAAATAGTATTAGGTGCTTGAATCTTAGGTCCCGTGCATGAGCGCGAACAACACCCCCACCGCGGCCATGTCGCACACAGGGAGGAATGTGCCCAGCAAGGTCCTAAGAAGGAAGCAGCGTGCCTCTTGGCAGTACCATCCCACTAACAGATAGCAAGACTTCTGCCCGCAACAATCCCCGCACGAGAAATATAGCTTAGCAGCACTTTCATCCTGAGACCCCTGCATGCCATAAGACTATCCATCCCAGAACACCGACCATAAAACCTTTACACCCCCCCATCGATCACTAAGATCAGAAGACAAGGCTATCACACCTTCACAACTGGGTTTCGTGATTTGCAGGGTGGCATCTAAATTATAGCACAAACCGAAGGAGGAGTACCATGGGAGTTGGTGATCTGCCTGGGAATGAGTGAAGTGAATGAGTTGGGTGACCTCAGCCCCCCAACACGAGCCCATCCTTGTATCTGACAGGTGTAGTGTAGCCATGATAGAATAACATTGTTCTCACTGGACTATAATTGATTGTTAGGCCAACCTCGTATCGGATGACAAGCCCAGCATTGCCCACACAGGCGAAGACGAATAGCTGAAGATGGGCCAATGGACTGGTATCCCATACAGAACAGGTCCTACATGCATATGTACCATCCACTAGGGATTGGAGAATTATCTTATCTGTAATTGCGTCACCTGTGACACTGTTTGTGCTTATAATATGCCACATAAGCTGATGGATATCAGAACGGTCTACGCCAATAGAGTCCTATGTTGGCCCTTTTCCTTTTTGTATGGAAATAAATACTTGTTATCCTTGCAAGAGTTTCTTGGGCCTTTTTCCCTAGCGGGTTATATCTTTTCTGGTGTGAGCATACATGGGCATGCCTTCATTATACAGAGCACCCGGATGGGCTGTGGAAACCCTAATGCAGCAGGTACACCATTCAAGACAGGCCCTCATTACACATCCCCCAAAGACAATCAATAAATAAACAGTGGATATATCAGGGAGCAATTGCTCTTCGTGAACTGTAGGCCACTGCAGGGGACCACAACGCATAACATGAAGCATTGTTCTTGCTTAGGTCCCAAAACTCTCTCGTGGGTCGTTCTTCCCTGGCTAGAGCTTAACATGACACGTCACACTGCATGCACCCTCCGCCCGTGCTTCACTCCTGGAGAGGTTAGATCACTGATTGTGGAGCCCGTTGGCCTGACACAGGACCCTCACTTGTAGCCTGCAGCCCTAATCTATTTAGAGGCACTCCTGTGCCCTGGGCAGGTCTTTCTCCCCCGCCCATACTCGCTATGTTGTCAAGCCGGTCCTGGCTACAGACTTCTTCCTGGCCGGCCTGCCCGCTCCTCATCATGCTTCACCATTAATGTGAGGATGGGATCTGGGATGGGTCTGCTCTGGGCTGCTGCCACCACCTCAGTGACCTGCGTTTTGTGACTCGGCAAGCACTTTCCCTTCCATCATCCCAGGCTCTTTGCGCTCACAGGCTAAATGCGCGCCAGGGCGTAGGAGACTAGATGCTCCTCATCTGGGCCTTGGATTATGCCATTCAGTGTGAGGCTTCTACTGATTGCAGGTCCTGTGCTGGGTCTTCACCACATATATTTGGCCCCCTCACTGTGCCTGGATCTACTAATGAGGTCTCTCTCACCTGCTCAACCCACGTGAGCGATTCTCACCTGCTCAACCTCCCAGGCTGCCCCGCCTACACGGCCTGAGCACTCACAGCGCAGATGAAGCTGTTCCCATTGAAGGGAGTCACAACCGTAGCATAAAGGGGGCACCACGGCATCAGGATGCCTTGTTTGGCAAGGGCTTCAAAATAGCCAAAATTGACTGTGTGGTACAATGTGCAATACACCACTAGTATCCTTCCAGTTTTTCTGCACTTGTTGAGGCAAACCCCAGCCTTGCGTGCCACAGTACCAATAGTTCAGACACATTCAACCTCAGAAGACAACATTATCGAGACGAGTGTGTAGTGCCAATAGGCATAGTACTCTGTCATCGATCGCTGGTCCCCAACCTAGGCAAGATAAACCATCAGTTATTAGCAGAGATTATCCTAAAGTATGAGAGACATAAGCAATGAGGGTCTTCTCATGTTAGATACTCCTGTGCCATGCGTGGAGAAAGGTTGACACATTGCCGCAATGTGACATGAAGAGACCACCTACCAAACCAGTGATGGGATAACATAAACATAACAGGCGTATTTGTAACGCACACGTTCACCCACAAAGGGGCATCTTGGCGCTAATAACCAATGTTTATTGTTACCCAACTTAATGGTACTCATTTTATTTACCTCGGAAGGATGAAGGGCTGAGTGGACCTGCTGGGATTCAAACCTGTAACCAGAAGTTCAAACACAGCCCCTGTAGCGGATGCATTAGTCCACTGAGCCAGAGACCCAGCTAAAGAAGAGCAGCGCTGCTGGAGTGACAGGTCTGTGGTGGTGGAGACCCAGAATCAAAAGGCCGTGATGCCGTGTGATCACTGCCTTAGCTTCCTGTGTGCTCCACTCCAGCCAGTGTTGGAACATCATTTTCTCCCATGTAGGATCCCAGCAGGGATCAGGGTCGGGTGGGAGGATTTGTTTTCCCTTCCCCCACCCCCATAAACATGTGCTTCTGAGAAGATAAATCATGAACACAGGAAATAACCCAAGATGGGGCGTTCGCTATAGTGTTGCAAGCAAAGTATAAAAGATGCACACCTTTTAAACCTAAAAAACGATGCTGTAGAAGTTCCTGCATACTACAGTGTTAACGAGAGATTTCACAGGTGTCACAACAGATGCTCAAGTGCTCTTGTGAGTAATTGATTCACCCCTGATCTTAACAATAATGGTTTGAAACGCGGCATTGGCACTGTGTCATCGCTTATAGCAGTCACTGAAAGAAATGAAGGGTGCAAATGGATCTCCTGGATCTGGGAAAATCCCTCCAAATGCCCCTCTGACCCTAGGAGCGTATCAATGTTTTGGGCTTCCCAAAAGCTCAACTGACTTTCTGCTTTCTCAAAGGATGACACAAGAGCGCTCCTGGTTGCCTAATTGGGATGCCTTTCGCTTCTGCGGTTTTGGCACAGCGCCTTGGGCGTGGGTCCTTTTTAGGTGCACCTTGTGGGTGCAGCCAGCAGGGCACAGACACCTACGTGCCAGCATATTGATGTTTGTTTAAATATATTGTCAACTGAAGCACCGAAAATTGTAATGTTGTGGAGGACAGTGTATTTAAACAAAAACTAGCCGCTCAGCACATGAAGCTATTATGTGAGTAAACGTCATGCGCAAATAGGTTGCTGTGTTCTGCATGTCATGTTTGCAGGGCAGAGCAACGTATTTGGTCATGGAACATTCACTCACAGTACGTTCCATGCACTGAGGAAGAAGGAAGAAAGAAGCAACATGCATGCTTTTTGCAACACATCCTGGTCAGACTTTATATTACAATACCATTCCCTTCACATTCTTTGCAAAACATCTCAATGCATTCTAAACTTTCTCCTTTAGACACACGGGGCCTGATTCACAGAACTGTTTTATAATGGTACAATCACATTGGAAAATGCTCTGTGAATCAGGCCCATTGAAACCACCAATGCCAACATTCTTTTACCAACCAGTGCCTGCTGCTAAGTCCAACATTCTCTGTGCAGGCATGAAACACTTAATCAATATATTCCCAGCTCGCCCCCTCAGACTCGCTGATGATCCCAACTCCCATCCGATTCCAACAGCTTGGGCCCATCTGCCCTCCCCTGCCCCCACCCACCCGATCCCCGGCAGGGAGGCAGGTAGTGGGCACATGCTCCATCCTAGCCTGGGAAAGTTTGAGACCAATCATTGCACTTGTGATTTTGGGACTGTGTGGGCTATTTAGTGTACAGGCTATATCGCAAGTATGGTGGGGGGCTAATATGGGCTATTTATCTCATGGAGTACTTTCTGTGTAGCACATGCCCTACCTATCCAATATGTCCCTAACTGATAGGTGTCATTTTTAAAATAGCATGTATCGCAAATATTACATGTTGTTACCATTACCGCCATACTCATTAAGAGGTCCCCAGGAGAGGATTAGACTATACCAATTGTGATTCATTCAGAAACTGAGGTTTCTATAAAGAGAAAGACACTTTTTAAAATTAAGATGTTATTGTTTCATTACAGATCACAGTATATCATCTTAATAAAGGCTTAGAGAAATCGGTGACAGTATCCGCTCTCCTTCTCCCACCTATCAAGGTAGTATAAACCATATGTGGTATAAACCATATGTCTTAGGCAAGGATATATCACTGGATATATTTAAAAAAAAAAGTTAAAGACTCATTTGTTTGCCTAATTTCGAGACATCAGCAATTCTAGGGCCTTGCACCCGGCATGACCTCCTCTTCTTATTTGTTATTTGTTGTTTGTGTGCTTGTTGCGCCCTTAAGGCCAAGGGTCAATGGCCGCGCAATACAAATCTATTAAAGTACAGTAAAGAAAAAGTAATTTTACAAAGTCGGCTCCAAAAATATACACCACATTTCATGATGAAGAGGAGTATTGTTTTGTTTCTTAAACAGCACCTTTTGAATCAGAGACCTTCCACAAAGATCTTCCATCCATTGTTCCATAGTTTCCAGCGGATTTCCAACTTTCAACTTTGCAGTTATTGCGGCTCTAAACAGCAGACTCCTTTGCTGTGCTGATACGTCATTCAGGATAGTGTCCTCCCCTAAAATCAGAGTCTCAAAATCAAAATCCAGCTCCAGCCTCAGAACCTTATCCAGCATTCTCACTATTTCTATCCAGAAGGAGCTCACTCTCCTACTCTCCCATAGCATATGTTCTAGCGTTCCTTTTGAAGCACGCACCCCCATCCCATGCATTCTTTCTGGGGTCCAAAGAATTCTATTCCAGAGTTTGATTCAGAGAAGCAGACTTTGTGCTGGCTGGAACACAGGCCCCTGCAGGATGAAGAGACAGCTTATTACTGCCGTTAAGCGCGTTTCTAAGTGCTCTCAATTTTGGTTGAGGCGCAGGAAGATAAAGGGATTTGTCCAAGATCACCAACTGTGTGAACGCCAGGATTAAACAGCAGGACGGGCCCTTGGTTCTACATTCTCTGAAATTCAGTCACCAGAAGAAAAAACATCTCCTTTCTTGCTGGACCAGATGCCTTGACTATAGACACAAAGAAAGTGCCAGACGCACAGAGTGGACGGGAGCACAGGCACGTCTCTTTTCAATGCGAACAATAACATGAATAAAACATGGGTCTGTTAATTGTTTTTTTCGCGGACATTCTGCCATTTATTTTACAGAGTTCAATTTGAAAATGGCGCATGAATGGCAGGAACCAGACAATTGTTGCTTCTCGTTGCGGCATGTGTTGTGAGTAGTCTGAGTACTCCGCAAAAGGGGGAATCCCCATGCTAATTCTCGAATTACTCTCGTGCCGACACACAATCGCAGAAAAGCAATATATCAGTGACGTCTCTACACGTATTAAAGTGTCTGCCGGCTCTCCCGGCCATAGAGCACTGCTCCCCGCCGCTCCCACCTCCCTCCCTCCTTTTCTTCAGCGCTCGCTATAGAACATGGCGGGATTTCTTTTCCGAGGTGAAAGGTCAGCATCTGTTCGTTTCAGTTGGGAGGCCAGACGGGTTTAGGTGGGGTCATTAGAAGAGAGTTAAGATTGTGAAAGGGTGAGAAAAGGACCTGCAGCTGCTCAGCCAATGAGCGAGGCAGCGTAGGTTATTCAGAGGTTAATCCGGCAGTGGGGCTGGTTAGAGCGAGCAACTTTTCTTTTCTTATGGGCAATGCGCCAGCTGATAGTCTGAACTTTCTGAAAGAGTCTAATATTTTATTTTGCGTTTCACTTTGTAAAGTTTCACTGCTTGCAGCACTCTGAAGCAGTGGAGTAGCTTTGCTGGAAATGTTGGGGGGACATGACATCTGAAGAAAAGGTGCCCCAGCAAAATGAATGGGGACAAAATGCTGTGCCATGAAAGTTGGGGGGGACAAACACCCCTGTCACCCCCTAAAATTGCGCCCATGTTCGGAAGTATCCAGAAGGTGAGAATTAACCACATAAAAAATACTTTAAACCAAATAACAATAAAAAAGAAATATATTCACAAATATGATAATGATGTGTTATTTATATAGTGCCTTAATCCAAAGCGCTTTACAGACCACATATTTACATACAATATTACCCAACCGAAATTGGTAGTCATTTATCGACCTCAGAAAGATGAAAGGCTGAGTTGGCCTTGCCGGCAGGGGAGTTGCTATGTCTGGAAAAGACCCGGGGCTACGCTGATGTCGGAACTGTTGGGACTGGGGGCTAGCTAGTCTTTTGGCTGTAGCTCCTGAGATTCTATCCGGGGCTACAACCAAAAGATCAGGGGCTATAGCCCCCTTAGCCCCCCCCTAGCAACGCCCCTGCTTGCTGGGATTCAAATCTGCGACCTGCAGATCACGCTCAGATCGCAGCAGCAAGCGCTCAACCTGCTGAGCTATTTTACCAGCAAATATGCAGCAAGGCGGCTACTATGGGCTCCTGCATACTTGCGCTCAATGCACAATGTCCACAGGGCCTTGTTCTGGACTATCTGAATACTCTTCCGGTGTCGCTCATGGCAGGTCATCCATGCTGGGGAGGCATACGTCAGGGTAGGTCTGATGATCGCCTTGTAGACGTTGATCTTTATCTAGAGGGGCATGCACTTGATCTTCTGGAGTGGGTACAGCGCTGCCATCTTTCCTGTTGCCTTCTGCTGAGTATTCTTGCATGGGAAGCCGTGCGCTCCTTTTATTAGAGGCATTACAAGTTGTGTGCCACGTGTGCCTAACACGTGACACTGCACGAGCCCTGGGAGGGAGCTCAATCATAACATCCAATGCCAAGTATAAATTAATACAAAATGACATAGTGCAACATTATATCCATAGCCACAAATACTTACATTACATATTGTTACTTCCATCACGTACCAATATGAACACGGTCAGGATTAGGCAGTTATTCAAAGGACAGTAAAACAAAAATCACATACATTTAAAACCCAGCCAGTGAGGCACTGGGCATTGCACACATACACCACACTTTATTGGTCCAGGAGAGGTGGAGCACACATGACATAAACCTTTACTGTCCATTTTATGCACTTTGGAATTAGCGGAAACAGAGCTTTTGCTGGGCCCTCTTTAAGCCTGTTCAACATGCAGGATCCCAACTTATTACTGCACCCATTTTTAGTCATCCGGTGCATGCAGGATCACAGCTTCCTAGCACAAATCCTTGCTCACTGGGCCCCACACCACCTTGGGCAATAGCTCTTTTCTAGTTCACAGCTGGAGAGAGTTTAATGCACGTATGGCAAACCGAGAAAGCCGCCCACGGGAACACCAGGGCAGTGGTCGAAGTGGGCGGGAGCGGTGCTCCTCTACTTCTTTTAATTTAGTTTTGCCGTTCCTATACTTTAATTTGAAAAAGAAACCATTCCGGAACGGTTTCGTTTTAAAATAAAAGTGTAGGAAGAAGTTGAAACTTGCACTTTCACTGCACTGCACAGGACGTTTACTTAACGAGCAGGCACATGTGCTTTATTTTTTTTATTGTGCATGGGAGGTGGCGCAGCGATGGGGTCTGTGGGGAGCGGTGCAGGCCAGTAGGGAACATAGTTCCAGTACTTATTTTCGTACACTTCGACCTCTGCACCAGGGGCCACATCAGCTGCAGTTCTTAGTTCATGGGGATGATGCTGGGCAGAGGGAAGGTTGCTGTCATGGGCCACCTCTTTACACTCTCCATTCGGGAGCAGTCTTTGCCCTGTGTGACAGCAGAAACCACACTGTTTCCTTTGCTGCTGTGGTGGAAAAAGTCCATTACTGGGCCCCATAGTGCCACACACCGGCATCTTCACTGGGGCGGTATAATCTTCTCACTGCAGCAGCGTAGCGCAAGGCGCTCAATGGAGCGACGGTGTGGGCCGTCCTTCTACTTCCCAAGCGGTAGCCTTTCTTTGTTTAGTGCAGCCCCACTCCGCCTGCCTCAGCAATGTTGCGGTCGCTTCATTTCTCTGTTGCGGTGGTGCCAGCCCGCTCCCCCATACAGGTTCTGTCCATTACTGCTGCAGCAGGCCGCACTGCTCTGTCCCCACTGATGATTGTGGCTATGGTGGTGTTAGCCACTCCCCTCTCTCGGTTGTGGTACCACTTACGCCTATCACCTGGCTAAACACACCATGGCCCACCTGCGATGCGCACAGTCCTCGTCGGCGAACCGGCTGTCATCAGGGCTCCGCCTGACACCTGGGGACTCCAGTAGTGGGGCGCCTGTGCACCACAGAACATTGTCAGCCATGCTGATGGTCATCGGACAAGATTTGACATGAAAAGTGAGAGCCTTTGGCCTGGCGGGTGCTCCCCAAAGCGTGTTCTAGCGTGGCTGGGCTGCACGCAAGTTGTCATAGCCCTTGTCGCCAATATTATGTGGCCTGGTTTTGCCAGACCCCCTCCTAATGCATACTGGAATCAGTGAGTTTGGTGTGGAACTGGCACCCGGGAAGCAGTGTGCCCCTTTTATTAGAGGCCTCACATGGTGTCTGTCCTGTGTGCCTAGCATGTGACACTGGACGAGCCCTGGGGGGGGACTCATCCATAACAGCGGCCACGCCCCACAAGCTGAAAGGCCGTCACACGCGTTGTTGGCCAGCTGTGCTGATTTTTGAGAGGCAGCCATAGAAGTTTTCCAGCAATTAAATAGATTTGACGGACTGTTGTGGACATTCTTAGTGCCATGCTATAATTTTCTTTCGCGGTTGAAACCCCATCACCAAGCATTGCTGAACATTGTCTAAAAATCCTCTGGACGCTGCTTTGGAAAGTACTGAGTTTTGAGAGTGGGATTAATTATGTATTGTTGTTTTGTATCTCACCATGCATGGAGAATAGATCGCTTCAGAGCGCTTGCTTGGAGGGAACAGAAACACGGAGAAACACATAAGTGAGAAAAGGAGGGAGAGATAGGTGTTGTGTACCGTGTACACAAAGGTAGGTACATAGAAGGAAACAAAAAGCCCCTCAGGTCCATGATGAAAGAATCAGAAGGAGCCAAATGTATGTATGTCTTCCCTCTTTATTCTATCTTTTCCTTTTGCGCTTCCTTCCTTCTTTCGGACACCTCACTTCCCTTTCCCCTGTGGGTTTGGGCGATATATAACAACCTCGAGCTTCTAGCTATGATATGATATGATAGTTTATGTATATAGCGCCTATAAATATTGTGTTTCAAAGCACTTCAAGGCAAGGGAGAGAACAAGGAAAAATACAATGACATTCTTACAGGCCATGAAGAACAAGAATGTGAAATTAACTATCGTGCTCGGTCTGGAGACATTTCAGATAGAGCAAGAGTTAAAACACAGATAGGAAGGAAATGGGAAATAGACAGGCAACTACCGTACTATGCCTGACGACCATTCTGGTAGAGCCGGAATTTTACAAGAGGCGAGGGAGAGGGCATGAGAAGGATGGAGAGGAACAAAACAGGCGACAATCGTACTAGGCCTGACAACATTTCAGATAGTGCTGGAAGGCTGGTGGGGGGGAGAACAAGTATGGAAGTATGATATGTTGCTCTCATACTAGGTCCAAGTACTAAGACACAGCAACCTCTGCCAGGCATAGCATGTGTGAACATTTAACCAATTTCTACTATCCATCTGACAGGCTTCTTGCAGGTGTGTTGTCCCTTTGCATTTGATCAGTGACGTCTTTATGGGAGGGCAAAAGGGCCACTTGCCCCGGGCCCCCACTTTGGAGGTGGTCCCCCAAAAGGGTGTCTGATCTAAATAATTTAGTGACCATTGTAAATAAAAAATGAAATACCACATGGCAAGATATTGTATGGCGTGTTGCTGAGGCTCTGAACCTATTGCCTGTCTGTTGTAACAAATACTTTCTGCTCTGATCAATTCATCCTGTAATGCTTTCTGTGTTCTCTGTCCCACACATAGTTTGTGTGTTCACTACGACAACTCATGTAGCAATCTCACCTTTCTATGGGAATTATATTGATCATGTGCAATAACCAACGTTGAAATGCATACTGATAAATGTGAGTGCCGCGTTGGTGCAGAAGAAAGCTCGCTAGAAGAAAGCACTAATTCCATAGATTGGTGTTCATATGCAAGATTATAATACTGAATTCCAGCAAGGCCAGCACAGCCTTTGCTATGTTTGAAGTTGATAAATCGGCAGGTATGCGTACTTTGTTTTGTAGCACAAGAGAAGATATTTTCAGCAGTGTATCTGTACCTGTGGTTGCTATAAAAAAAAACAAATATAGCATCATTATGGTGAAGGTCTAGAAATTGGTTTCTGTAGATGGAGGCTTGTAAAACCTAGGCAGCCACCTCAAATGAAGACTATAAAGTGTTAGTCCGAGAAGGGATTAGGTATGTAAATTCAAAACTGTGGAACCAAAGCGTTCATGCTTCTATCCTGGCTTCCCCAGCAGTGCAGTAATCCTGGACAAATCAACTTATTTCACTGACATTACTGTCTTCCTTAAAAACGCTGGCTTAGCACATGCTGCGGGTATTGTTTATCTCATTCATTACCTGATCTGACTTTTTATGTAGGTCATTTCAGTGGAAGGGGTCCTCGACAGAACAGAGCGGATCGGATATTGCAGGCCTCTGGCCCGCATATTTTAAGGTCTACTCGTTTGGCACAAATATGTTTTTTTTTTGTTGTAAAACCGAAAGGTTTTAGAGTATGTTCATAAATAACAATTTCACAAGCCTGTGTTTTGGGCCAATTTAAAGCACTAAAATACAAAAGTTAATCTTCTTTTAGGATCACTTCAAATAGTATGTTGGCACCTATATACTTCCCTTGATGATCGAGACAATGAAGCTAGAATCATTCCCATTGTGCATAATGAGCTTCTATAACATTTTGGTTTTAAAATTGTCATGTTAGGTTATGTGATTTGTGTACTTTCTAAATCAGATCTATAGAATGGGATTATTTTAATTCATGGTAAGTACTAGAAAGGTAAGTGGTGAAGTGCAGAAATTGCAGAGTGGGTGCAAATCCCAGCTTCACATTTTAACCAATGTGTCATCCTGGGCATCTCATTTAATCTTGCGTTGCCTAATATGTCAAAATTGGCAGTCCCTAAGCCATTCACAACTGTCACCCTTCTGAGTGATGTTGCTCTCAGGGTATGATCTTCACAATAGCTTCACACATGGTTTCACTGGCTATAGTGTTGCTTCCTCTATAATAATAGTGAGCATTGATATACTGCACACCACAGCCACTTGTTTCTTTGCTCTCTAATGGCAACCCTACTTGAAAACCATGTCCGTCTTCTAATCTCAATCTGTTTGGATGCGTGCACCTTCCTGGTAGCTTCTAATCTTCATCCACTATCTATTCTATGGTAGGTGTATCTTTCTCGTTGCTTCGAATTGGACTCCCGTTTCAACACCTGAGAATTTTTGCATTCTGTGAGGAAGCTAATCTGAGTCATCTCTCTATTCTGCATTATGTTGTAAGAGGATTCAATTCAACACTACAGCTAAGTCAACGCCTAGTCTATAATACTGAATGAAAACCCTTATTGATATATCTTTATGTCCAGTTCATGCGTTCTGGATGACTACCCCTATATAACACCCCTCTCTTGGAATCCCCCTGACCCCACTGAGCCAAGAAGTAGTTCTGTTTTGCAAGTTTAAAAGGTTTATTTGATAATTTAAAATATATATATATCACACTTTATAATAAATTAATAATTGAATAGCACACTTAATCTGATATGATAAAGATCAACAACGGAGAATCTGGCACTAGCACACTTCTTATAATCACTAATGAGTTGACATGAAATGGATAAGGTAGCACACTGGTAAATAGGAACAAAAGTATAATGTGGTAGAGGATGCTTTATGTAAGCTCAGGTGGATGCAATATGCAATGAATGCAGTACAGAAAATACTCAATATGATTTCAACCAAACAATGTAATCACTTTTCTCTGGCAATCCCCTCCCCCCCTTGATGCAAGGCAAGGAGATGGAAGGAAAACACACAGTTCTCAGAAATGCAATCAATGTAAATCAGTTCACCCCAGCAAGCTTACACTACAGAAAACAGATAGGAGTTTTGAAAACACAGGCAAATTGCTTTGATATGTGCTAGCAATGGATGAGAAATATGCTAGAAATGCTTTTAATTCCCTTTCAGAGGTTCAGGGTGAGTGGTATCTAGTTAATATTAGTCCAGGCTCACTCTTGCAATGATTCAGGGATAGTTAGCAGGTTAAACGAATTTCTGGCAAATGGAAGGCAAGCAGCAGCAGTTTTTACATGTGAAGAAATTTGCAAATCGCGGCAAAATTCGCGGATGCGCCGAGCGCTATTACAGAGGAACCACAAGGACTATCTCTATCGTTTTGGGGTCCTAGGAAAGCCTAGGATCTCATCTTCCAAATGAAAGTTACTGCAAGTCTCTAGCACAAACGGTTGCAGAGATATGAGCGATTTTGTGAAGGTCGTTTTTCAGATTTGAAATTTTAAAGTTCAAAAAGACAAGTGCAGCTTGCAACTAGGAAATGACAAGTGACAGTTTTTGCAGCTAGAATGACAGGTGACAGATTCGCAGCTATCAGGCAGTTCTACTTAGGTTGAATAGATTGAATTAGATGAATTTAAACTAAGAGATTGGTTCTACACAGTTCAGCTGGGTACTCACACTATATTCTTGAGTGAAATGGGCCACGTCACGGATCTGGTCAGGGTTTTAAACTGGACTCTGGTCTGGTCTGGTCTGGCCTCTGCACTTCACAGTGATCTGGGTCAGCTCTCTCTGCTGGTCTGGGTCTCTCTGGGTACAGCACTGCTTTCTCTCTGGTCTCTTAGTTCTGGATAGATTGAAGTCTCTAGTTTGGCTTTCTGGAGGTTTGATGGAGGTAAGTATGGATTTTTCCGGCAGAGCGTCCCGCTGCAGATGGAATTGAAGGTCTCTATCTGTCCTGTCTGTCTGCTTTTATGTGTTTAGAATGTGGGTGTGTTCTAGCATCACTGACCCTACCTCTCTCTCAGCTTCTAATTGGTCAAACTTCCATTTATCATTTGATTGGGGAATGAACTGTGAGTCAGAGTGATGTCATTTTACAGCCTGCAGAAAGTCCACTCCTCCTGTCAACTTACACACAAATCTAGATTTGAAACAAATACATATTTGCAGAGGTACATATTGTTTTAAAATCATATGCACCCATCATGCATTACAGGAGGTATCCCCTGTTCAAACTCTGCTCTTCCTGGGAGCTTGCATTCAGAAATGGCACATAATTGACTGTTTAACTGATTTTTCACTTTCTGACATTGACCCAACTTTACATACATGTGCGCAGGGAGTATGGACATTAACTGATGAAGTTTCAGATTTTTAACATGCATACATTTAGAGTAATATCCACTTTTCCGCTGACACCCCCCTGAACATACCACCGGTTCTAAAAACCTCTTAAACTGTGGGCAGAAAAATCACAAGAATTATGGTATCATTTATAAAATTTTCACATGTCCGCTCTATGAGTTATTCATCTTTTTAGAGTTATGTTCTGGCTCCAAAGGGGTGTGGTTTCCTCTCAGCACAAGGTAGAAATACTGGTTTTTCCAGTTCTGCCAAGCCAGCTTGCTCTCACAGGCAGTGCTCCTCCCAGCTTCTGCCAAGAGGAAGCTACATTTTACGACTGCTGTAATAAAACCTTTGCCTGAGTCAGGAGAGGCTCATTGTTCAAGAGGAAGCCATTTATGATCCTCTCAATAAACCCTCTGCCTGGGTGAAGGGAGTTGCATTGTTCACTCTCCTGCAGAGCACAGGTAATTCAATTATCAGATAGATGGCATATCCTTAGTGTGAGCAGCAAAAGGGCAGCTAGGCCTGGGAACACAGCTGTGACTCAAGTTTCACTCCTGATGGGGGTAGATGCCAGGCAGAATTGGAATCTCTTTAAGCCAGTTTCAGATAAAATGTCACTTTTTGTTCCCCAGTTCCTGCATTCAAATAAAACTAAACATTTTTACATATGCAGCTAGAATGCTGATTCTAAGTGCAAAACTATGGCATTTCAACAGTTACAAAGGCATGTGACACCAAACATAGGTCACTCATTTAATCTAAACATTTTCGATTTTAGTGTCTTTAACCCCAGTGCAACTTAAACTGCTGCAATCCACAGCTCAGCCAGTCTTGTTATAAACCTTGTCTTATGATCTTCATTTCCCAGATTTTGTAAGCACACAAAACCTCATTCTACCAATGTCTGCTGGTGTTCAGTGAATATTTTGCACATATTGCAATGTTTGAAATAGGCACTTTGGCTTGCCTTCAGAGAAACACAGGGTGGTTTTAAACTGCCGGCTTTTGGATAGTGGTGAGTACTGGTACTGCACCCATTTTTGGGATTGAAGAATGAATTCCCCACAATTCTAGGTTGCATTTGGCAATCAGCATTGCCATTCCCAATGGTTTCAGACTACTGTGCGGGTAGTCCAATGGTGGTTTTAGGCAGTGTCCTTCTGTGCCCATAACATCGGCAAAAATGGGTGGCAGCCTATTCTTCCTGCATTTCCCTGTGCATTTTCTGGGAAGCTCTGGCCATCATGATGTTTTCATGTCAGTACTGCACAGTTTTGAGGTAGGGCTCGGATGCATGGGTAAATACATCCCACAAGCCCCCCTCTTGCGATGGCCATTCGGTTTCACTGATGGGACTCGCAAGATCTGGGATGTTTCCTCATCTTCTTCCAATAGATGGCACAGTTCAGCATCTTTTCCTCCATCCGGTCGGATCGATCGGTTCTCCTCGCCGGTCCTGATGGGAATATTGGGCGGTACCCCGAGCCCGTTGCGTCTCAGCTCCCGGTCTCAGGATCGTCCTCCTTGGCCCGTCTCAAGGTTTTCTTTCTCCTAGGACGACAAAGGAAGAGCGGCAATACCTATTCATAGACGTTTTTCCACCACCGTTGAGATAGTGGGGCAGCATATGCATTTCATCATCACGAAACATTACATTCATATTTTGAAAAAAAAAAACAGTATAACTGAGAGACAGTTTCATACAAATCACAGTATGTTAGAGACTAGATGTGGTATGTTTTATGATTGGAACTGAATTAGTCTGATACAGTACCCGCTAGGATTCCAGAGGATTCCTCCAGTTGTTGCAGAGTGTGCCTGGGATGGCAACATTTCAACTGGTTTATGTGGACCCACTTGTCTTCCCCCTCTGCCGAACCGCCTTTGGGGATGCGGATCTTGTAGGCCACAGGGGAGATCTTATCGACGATCTCAAAGGGTCCCTTCCATGTAGGCAAAAATTTGCGCTGCTTGGCCTGGTTCCTTTGGAAGTTGTATAGATAGACCCGGTCTCCCACCTGATATTCCTTCCTGGAAGTTTTCAGGTCATAATGGGTCTTCATGCTATCAGCTGATCTTTCTAGATTCCGCTGAGCATAAGCAAAAGCATGTTGGAGGTGTTTCCTTAAATTCTCCACATACTCATGAGTAGTGGAGGCATTTATCAGTGTCTGCTCTTGGGTCCTGTAGAGCAAATGCTGAGGAAGCACCATCTTGCGCCCAGTCATCAACTCAAATGGTGACATTTTGGTTGCAGATGAAGGGGTAGATCTGATAGCCATTAGGACCAGAGGTAATCGGATATCCCAACTTGGCCCAGAATCTGCCACAAACTTCTTTAATATGCTCACAATTGTCCGGTTATATCTCTCTACTGCCCCAGAAGAAGCTGGTCTATAAGCAATATGCAACTTTCTCTTGACCCCCAGTATCTCCCACATCTTTGTCATTACTTCACTGGTGAAGTGGCTACCTCTGTCTGACTCAATCCTTTGAGGTAGAGCAAAACGGGAAAAGATGTGGTTAATCATCAAGGCAGCTGCCGTTTCTGCCTTGCAATTTGGGGCTGGGAGACATTCCACCCACTTGGTAAACAAGCATGTGACGGTCAACATGTACTTATTCCCCCTAGCAGAGCGAATCACGGGGCCTACAAAGTCGATTTGTAAATCTGACCATGGCAGTGTCATCCCCCTCTTTTGGAGAGGCGCACGGTGCGTGAGGGATGATGGCTGAAATTGTGCACACACAAGACACCCCTTCAAGTATTGGTCGAGGTCCTGCCCCATGTGTGGCCAGTATGCAACCTCTCTTAAGATTTCCAATGTTGTGTGAAACCCCCTATGACCGGCAGTGGCCGCATCATGGGCGTGACTTAACATCAGGCTTCGGAATGAGGTAGGAACCACCCACTGATCGTGGCCAGCTTTGGATTTCCTTACCAGCAAACCGTCTTGGATTCGGAACATTTTTGGACATTTCATCAACACTCTTAGGTCCTCTTTCCCAATGTAATCGGTATCCGTCAGGGGAAAGTTCTCAGGGTCCTCAAGGTGCTGGTAAAATTTACCAATAATTGGATCCCCCTTCTGAGCAGTAATCAAATCAGCATCAGGGGTCTCCTTACTCCATTGTGCAATTGAAAGGTTGTTGTGAGCATTTGTCTGGGACCTAGTGATAGCAGTGACCTGGATTTCCCCCAACAGGGACTCAATCTCAATTAGATCCCCTTGGATGGCCCCGGTTTTGGCCAGCTGATCAGCTAAGTCATTTCCAGTTTTGTCTGGTCCCTCTACTTTGGAATGACCCTTGATCTTTTTCCAATAGACGGTCATCTCATTCGAGGTGACCAGATCATCAATGTTTTGGATCAACTTCCCATGTTTCAAGGGTTTGTTGTTAGCACATAACATGCCTCTGGTTTTCCAATTAACCAGGTGCTCCACGAACCCGTTCCGTACATAATCCGAATCTGTGATTATGACCAGTTCGTGGAGTTGATGATGGACAGCAGTGAGGATGGCATGATGCACAGCCATCAATTCTGCCACCTGACTACTTCGGGGACCGATTTTGTATCCAGCGGAGGGTTCTGGGGACTCATTCACCCATGCATTCCCTACGCCGGCCACTAGTTCTTTCTCCCCGTCGTTGTCAACATGGTAAGAGCATCCATCCACATACACAGTGGGCATTCCCTCACACTTGTCTTCTTCAAAGACTTTGTGGGGGGAATTAAGGTATGCCTCCGTGTTGTCCTTTATTTTTAGACTTTCGTCCTCGAGACAGTTTTCTCTGGCACAATCATGCAAGTCAGCCAGACCTTGTGCAAGGGGACTCTTCTTGTTTTGGCCATATCGGACCTCCACAGGAAAGCCTTGCATTGACAGAATCCAGGAAGTAATTCAGGAATTACTCACATTTCCGGCCCGGATTCTGTCACTTTGGAGATATTGCAGAGGCTGGTGTGGAGTCTCCACTATGATGTGTTCCCCCTGGATAAACGGGCGGTAATTCTTCAATGCCCACACCGTTGCCAGGAGTGCCTTCTCACAATCGTTGAATTTTTCCTCCACAGAGGATAAAGTTTTGCTCGCATAGGAGATTACTTTATTGACCTTGTCATGCTTTTGATATAATACTGCCGTCAAGCACGTATTAGAGAACCCTGTCTCCAGGAAGAACTCCTTGTTTCTGACAGGGTAAGCTAGGCAAGGCGCTTGTGAGAGGCTTCTTTTGAGTTGTTTTACTGCCTCGGCTTGTTCTGGACCCCATTCCCACTTGACCCCCCCCTTCAGGAGATGAATCAGGGGTCTGGTGATCTCTGCGTAGCCCTCAATGAACTTTCTGCTGTAATTAGTCAGTCCAAGGAGGCTCCTTAGTTCTCGCAGAGTTGTGGGGTCTTTCAGTTTCTGAAGTGCTTCCACTTTCTTTTCCTGGGGACAGAGACCCTGAGGAGTAATCTCATGCCCCAAGAAATTAACACGGGTTCTACACCACTGTGCTTTCTGAAAGGAAAGTTTTGCTCCGGCAGCCCTCAACTGTGTCAGAACATAACGGATCTCCGCTATGTGTTCCTCCACAGATGAACTTTTGATGAGGACATCATCTACATAAGCCAGGTTACCCCTTGCACCCAAGTCAGGCATGGCCTTGTGTAGAAAAATGTTGAATTCATTGCCGGAGTTGAGGTATCCGAAGGGATTTCGGGTCCATGTGTACTGCTGGCCCCCAAAGGTAAAAGCCAGTTTGTATTGGTCCTCCCTGCTGACAGGCACGGTCCAGTATCCATTGGTCAGGTCTATTGCAGTGAATACCTGTGACCCCTGAATCTGGGCCAGCCCTTGGTCAATGTAGGGCAGAGGCCATCGGGAAGTATGGACCCGTTTGTTGAGCTCCCTAAGGTCGGCGCAGAGTCTCCACTGGCCGTTTGGCTTCAATATTCCCAGCACCGGATTATTGAAGGTGCTGTGGACGGGACGGATTATTCCCCGGGACTCAAGGTTCTTAATTATTTCAGTAAGGGACTCCATTGATGCGAGAGGCAAGCGATATTGCTTCACAAACACAGGAGTCATGCCAGGGTCCATGGGGATTGTTGTTGTGTGGATGTCAGTGCGACCACAGTCATATGAGTCTACCGCAAAGAGATCTTGGAAATCCAAGAAAACTTGTTTCAACTTTTGCTTTTGTTCCAGAGTCACACAGGCATCAGCTAGGTTGACTCTCTCTTCCACCATCTGCCTGAAGCCTGGAAAGACTTCTGGTTTGGCTATTTCCGCGGCCTCCTCCAGCTGGGTGGAGAAGTCCCTGGTCAGAGTGCTGATTTGGACCGGAGGCTTCAGGTGGGAAAGGCAGCCCTCATGTACCTGGAAAATCACCTCATCCCTCCTGAAGTCACACGTCACATCTTCCTTACCATAGGGGCAGGAAGTGTACACCAGGAAGTTCCCCCCATGCCGGGTGAAAATCCTGTCTGGTGTTGTATTGTCCTCACTGTCACTGTCAACACAGTCCTTGGGGATTGGTCCTAACAGTTCATTTACAAGATCAATGGAGAAATGTCGGTCATCAACCGCCATTCCAATAATGGTGCCTGCGGCTAGAGTAATACTCTTTAAGTCGCTGTTATCCACCTCTATTAGAATGGTGTCATGTTCTATGTTGACTAATGGTGTTGGGTTTACCCCTAACCCTTGCTGTTGGAGAGAAGCATTTAGATGTATGTAAGCATCAGGGTTTTTCAAATGTTGTCCTCTTTTAACTTTCACTTCCAGGGAGAATTGTCGGGTCCTTTCTGGGATGGTGACTTCCTCTTTAATCTGAATTTCAACTGCATAAGGTAGCAATTGAGCTGACCTAAATGTTTTTTCTGGATCATCAAAGCCCATGGGATTATCCGCTAATCGGGACCAAGCTTTGAAGTTTATTAGGTCCAAACTAATGGCAAAGCGATTGAGAATGTCACTGCCTAAGTAAAAGGCGGCAGTGACGTCTCGCACGACCCAACAATTATGGACTATGCTCTTGTTGCCAATGGAGATTTTGAGCATACACCTGCTTGGCAGGAGATGTTTTGAATTGGGTGCTTCCAGGTCCATTTCCCATTTGTCTATCAGTTTGAAGGTGGGAATGGCTGGATCTTTTGGGAGTTGGCGAAACATGGCTTCGCTGATGAAGCTCTTACCGTTGTTCACACACACTCGAGCGAGAACAGAGTCCTTCCCATCATTTAACTGAACAGGGATGAACAACTGCTCTCCAATTTGCTGAATATCAGCCAGGCTCTGAGCTGATTTCACATCTTTCTGGACTATAGGAGTGGGAGTTTCAGGTTGTGGATTGGTATAGAATTTCAGAGTGTTTCCTTCCAGCGTGGAATACCACTTTAGACTGGAAGGAAGGTTGATTTTCGGAAACAGAGAGGACCCCCCATCACCAGTCTGTTGTCCTACTGCTATTACTGTCACATCTGGAATTTGGTTGTTCTGGAAGTGAAATTCTACTTGGTCAGATTTTTGTTCAACCATGTGGCAGGTGCCGTTTAAACTAACATGGTTGACACTCTGTTTTAATTTTATCGGTCGGCTAGTCTGGGTCCAGAGGACCTTGTTTACGCAATCTATTAGGGGTGACAACCTTCTCAGGAGGTCATTCCCTAGTAAACAAGGGGTGCCCTCTGGGGTCACAACTATGACCGGGTGTTTCAACTTATGTCGCCCAATTTTAATGCCCAAATCTGCCGTCCCCTCGACGGGAATTTCCTTCCCGTCAAAGTTCTGCAGTTGTCCAGGAAGAGAGGTGAGAGGAATTTGGTAATTCTCTCCCCTTCCTGCATTCAGTTCATCAAAGGCCCTTCTGGACAGAAGGGTAGCTTGAGATCCAGTGTCCACCAGTGCCGAGATTGTACCCTGCCCCTGTACTTGTACCGGGGCATAATATCTTCCCTCCTTCTCCTCAAGGGGGCACAGATAATGTACATTTTTGGACAACTGGTGGGCTAACTTTCTGGTTTTGGACATTGCTAGCGAAGAGATTTGGGCAGAATTCTGTGGAGAGTCTTGGGAATCTGAAAGAAAAATTTGGCAACTGGAGATCAGAGCCATTGTGGGTTCCCCTGGTTCCAGTTCTGGGCCGCCCCCCCTTTTTGGAGGCAGTCCCCAGTATGGGTTTGAACCAGGGGATTTTCTTGCTGTTGGTTCTGGGATGAGATGGTGGGCGGCGGTAGCTCAGTCTCCACATCTCCCCAGTCTGGATTTGCATTCCTAGGGACCCATTTTTCTTTGGGAGGAGTTCCCCCCTCTCTGAAGGAGAAGATCCTTTTCTAAGGATCCTCTGAGGATCCCTCTCCCTCAAATTGGAAGATCTGTACCTCCTCCTCAAACTGAGTCTGTTTGGGTCTTTTGTTTCTCCTACCCCCCCTCTGCTCCTTAGGAGGCAGACTTTCAGGGGCAAGAGATTTTGTTTCCGGTTCCTGGGTTTCCAGGGGCTGTTTACAAGTGAGGAAGGAAGCTTCCTCCAAGGCTTTACACCCCCCTTCCCCTTGTGCCTCCTCCCTGGGAACCGGTGAGTTATCTGGGTGCTGCCCCCGTCATTGTTCTGGAGCACCAGGTCCAGAGTTGGGTGCGTTCTGCGCCGGCATGCTGATCTGAGGGTTCTGCTGCGCCCTCAGTATATGACCCATATCCCGCGCCATGTTTTGAACCTGGCGCTCTAACTGGGAAACCCGCTCAGGCTGATACGGGGCCCTGTTTTCTCCCCTGGGCTGATCCTGGGAAGGGTAGCTATCCCTCCTCTGGTAATACCCCGGGTTGGGAAGATTTGGGTACCCCTCCACCCTTGGCCTCCCCTCTCCCGGATTCAGTGGTCTGGGCTCAGGGAATTGGGGAAAGAAGGATGGATGGTTTTGGGGCTGAAAGTTGGGTGAATACCTGGGGAAAAAGTTCTGCCCAGGATTTGGAGAGTTTCTGCCCTCCGGTGGGAAGTTAGGAGGGAAGTTCCCTGGGTTAGGTGCTTGGCTGGATCCCCCCCCTTGGGCTGGAGGAGTCCACACATAACCCAGGATGGGTCTGTTTCCCTTGTAACGGGGACTTACATAATCAGGAGAGCGAGGGACCCCATTTGTGGGGCTGCCTCCCTGGCTCCCTGTCTGTGACTGGCCCGAGGACCTTCTGGGCCTAGCATTATTAGGTGCAGGTAGGTTTTTAGGCCCCCCCATCTCCAAATCTAAAACGGGGGTGACCTTTACCTCTGCCACCTTGGCAGCAGCAGGGGTGGTGTTGGCTTTGGGGTTTTTCTGGGCATTACTTTTGCTATCTACCGGTTTCTGCACCTCATAGATCCGGGTAGCCTGTTCAATGACCCAGTCTAAGGATCTTTTCTCGTGAAAATCCCTCACGAGCTGGGTCATGATATATTTGGGCAAGGCATGGAAAAACGTATTAATAAATTCCCTGCTATCCGTGCGCACCCTTCTTGTGGTCTGTGCAAAAGCCCGCTTTAACTCCTGCACAAATTCTTGTGGGGCCTGATCCTCCCCACATTGCAAATTGTAGGCTGCCTTGCGAGCCTCTTGAGGATTTCTGTGAACAGAAAAATGTTTCAAGATGGCCGCCTTATAGGTGGACCATCTTAAATGATTTTGGTCCTCCAGCCCCGCAAAGAAACTGGAGTATTCCGGGGAGAAGGTCCACTTTACATATTGAATACAGCTTTGGCTGTCCTTCAAATGGAAAGTCTCCATCATTTGTTCAAACAACTCTAAGTGCTCCCAAACAGAATACTTAGCGTTCTTATGGTAAGGCGTGATGACGCTCCTGATCGCCTTAATCTGCTTTAAGGGGTCCTTAAGCAAGGCCCTTTTTGCCTTATTGGCCTTTTTGGTTCGGGTAACCCTTGTCCATTCATCCTCGGACTCAGAGGCACTGCTCCCAGAGGTTCCCGTCTGTTCTTCCAGGTTTTCCCGGATTCTGCGAGCCTGGGAATGGCTGGCAGACTTTGGGGACCTGGTCTCCTGTGTCCTGCGCAGTTCAGAGGAGTCTTCAGATTCCTCCTTGCTGCCAGGATTTGATGGGTACCCCCTCCACTGACCTAACTGGGCAGAGGTTTTCAGGATGCCCTTAATGGGCCTACTCTCCTGGGGTTCCCCACTGAACTGTACTGTACTTGGGTGCCCATACCCGGATGCCCACCCCTCCATTCCTGAGTGGTACTGGCCTATGAGCCCCATACTTTTAGCTGGATAGTAATCTGCCATCCCTGTGGCCCTGTGCTCATGTGCACCAGGGGACATGGGGGTGGCAGAGTCCAGGGACTGAGAGGTATGAGGGCCTCTGGTACTAGGGCTCCTGAGGTTATGCTCCGGAGTTTCCATTTCCCAGCGAACCTCATCTCTATCCGCCCCTGCTCCCTGTTGCAATGCAAGAGCCTGCATTTGTGCCTTCAGTTCCTTTGTTAAGGCCTTACTCGACTCTATCAGTTTCTCCTGCATCGCTACCTGTTGCTGGAGCCTATCATTGTGTTGACAGAGGGCCTCATTCTCCCTCTGTGCTTCCTGGTTGGTCCTGGAGAACTGGGCCAGTCTTTGCTGCAGGAGGTTTACCTCCTGGGCAATGTCCCTATTGGCCTGCTCCTTTCTTGCTAGAGCATCTTCCACCCTTCTGGTGTGCTCTACCAAGTTCTGGTTTTCTTTTTGGAGATCACCCAGCCCCTGGAGGGCCAGGTGATTTTCTTCAATTTCCTTTTTTAAGTGGCAGACTTCCTGGCCTAAGGCGTCTCTTTCCTGACTAAGAGCCTGCATTTGTGCCGCCAGGTCGTCCCTCTGCCTTTGAATGGCACCAGCTTTCTGGTGTTCTTCATCAAACTCTGCCTGGGTATCCAGGTCTTTCAAAATCAGCTTGTTGCTCTCTACCTTCACTCTATCTAGATGACTTTGCAGGGTGGCTACCTGCTCCGTGCATGCCCTGTTAAAGTCTAATTGTTGCTCCAGCTTTTTCTGGCTCTGCAGTAAGGAGTCCAAACTGTCTTGGTGCTCCTTCTGCAGGGCCAGAAATCTAGTATCCTGTTCTACCTTTTCCTGTTGCAGCACATCCATATCCTTCTTTATTTTAATGATGTGCTGCCTACTATCATCTTCTGACTCCTGGCTCCTCTGCAGCCTCTGCTCAGAAGAGACCAGGTCAGATTGGGCCTTCTCTAACACCATCTGTTGCCTATTTGCCAGATTTTGGCTTTCAGCACATCTATCCTGCATGTCTCCCATATATAGGTACAGGTATGCTGCTATCCTGGCAATCTTATTGTGTTCCTCTTTGGCTTTAGGAGCCATATATAGCTCACTCAGGGCCACATGTAAGGGACCCTGATCTCTATATATATCTGACCCTGTTTCAGTGACCTGTTGTGTGATGGCCTGCAACCACGCATCCTGGCCCTGTTCGGTCCATTCACCTCTCACAAATAGCTTATGCAAGAGGTGCTCTCTGGCTATTTTCATGTCTACTAAGGTCGTCATTCTAGAGATTGGTCTCTGTCCTGACTTACAGAAGTTAGTATTTTATTTTTGCAGAACAGAACTTTTCTTGGAGTGTCCCTTTTGAGGAATGCTTTACAGCGTAATGCAGCGTGGTGATCCGACTGGATGTATGTATCCCGTCAGTTAGCACACTGTATTAAGCTGCACAAGTGGTATTCTAACCCAAACGTCCGGCTCGAGCCCCCAATTTGTAAGAGGATTCAATTCAACACTACAGCTAAGTCAACGCCTAGTCTATAATACTGAATGAAAACCCTTATTGATATATCTTTATGTCCAGTTCATGCGTTCTGGATGACTACCCCTATATAACACCCCTCTCTTGGAATCCCCCTGACCCCACTGAGCCAAGAAGTAGTTCTGTTTTGCAAGTTTAAAAGGTTTATTTGATAATTTAAAATATATATATATCACACTTTATAATAAATTAATAATTGAATAGCACACTTAATCTGATATGATAAAGATCAACAACGGAGAATCTGGCACTAGCACACTTCTTATAATCACTAATGAGTTGACATGAAATGGATAAGGTAGCACACTGGTAAATAGGAACAAAAGTATAATGTGGTAGAGGATGCTTTAGGTAAGCTCAGGTGGATGCAATATTCAATGAATGCAGTACAGAAAATACTCAATATGATTTCAACCAAACAATGTAATCACTTTTCTCTGGCAATCCCCTCCCCCCCTTGATGCAAGGCAAGGAGATGGAAGGAAAACACACAGTTCTCAGAAATGCAATCAATGTAAATCAGTTCACCCCAGCAAGCTTACACTACAGAAAACAGATAGGAGTTTTGAAAACACAGGCAAATTGCTTTGATATGTGCTAGCAATGGATGAGAAATATGCTAGAAATGCTTTTAATTCCATTTCAGAGGTTCAGGGTGAGTGGTATCTAGTTAATATTAGTCCAGGCTCACTCTTGCAATGATTCAGGGATAGTTAGCAGGTTAAACGAATTTCTGGCAAATGGAAGGCAAGCAGCAGCAGTTTTTACATGTGAAGAAATTTGCAAATCGCGGCAAAATTCGCGGATGCGCCGAGCGCTATTACAGAGGAACCACAAGGACTATCTCTATCGTTTTGGGGTCCTAGGAAAGCCTAGGATCTCATCTTCCAAATGAAAGTTACTGCAAGTCTCTAGCACAAACGGTTGCGGAGATATGAGCGATTTTGTGAAGGTCGTTTTTCAGATTTGAAATTTTAAAGTTCAAAAAGACAAGTGCAGCTTGCAACTAGGAAATGACAAGTGACAGTTTTTGCAGCTAGAATGACAGGTGACAGATTCGCAGCTATCAGGCAGTTCTACTTAGGTTGAATAGATTGAATTAGATGAATTTAAACTAAGAGATTGGTTCTACACAGTTCAGCTGGGTACTCACACTATATTCTTGAGTGAAATGGGCCACGTCACGGATCTGGTCAGGGTTTTAAACTGGACTCTGGTCTGGTCTGGTCTGGCCTCTGCACTTCACAGTGATCTGGGTCAGCTCTCTCTGCTGGTCTGGGTCTCTCTGGGTACAGCACTGCTTTCTCTCTGGTCTCTTAGTTCTGGATAGATTGAAGTCTCTAGTTTGGCTTTCTGGAGGTTTGATGGAGGTAAGTATGGATTTTTCCGGCAGAGCGTCCCGCTGCAGATGGAATTGAAGGTCTCTATCTGTCCTGTCTGTCTGCTTTTATGTGTTTAGAATGTGGGTGTGTTCTAGCATCACTGACCCTACCTCTCTCTCAGCTTCTAATTGGTCAAACTTCCATTTATCATTTGATTGGGGAATGAACTGTGAGTCAGAGTGATGTCATTTTACAGCCTGCAGAAAGTCCACTCCTCCTGTCAACTTACACACAAATCTAGATTTGAAACAAATACATATTTTCAGAGGTACATATTGTTTTAAAATCATATGCACCCATCATGCATTACAGGAGGTATCCCCTGTTCAAACTCTGCTCTTCCTGGGAGCTTGCATTCAGAAATGGCACATAATTGACTGTTTAACTGATTTTCACTTTCTGACATTGACCCAACTTTACATACATGTGCGCAGGGAGTATGGACATTAACTGATGAAGTTTCAGATTTTTAACATGCATACATTTAGAGTAATATCCACTTTTCCGCTGACACCCCCCTGAACATACCACCGGTTCTAAAAACCTCTTAAACTGTGGGCAGAAAAATCACAAGAATTATGGTATCATTTATAAAATTTTCACATGTCCGCTCTATGAGTTATTCATCTTTTTAGAGTTATGTTCTGGCTCCAAAGGGGTGTGGTTTCCTCTCAGCACAAGGTAGAAATACTGGTTTTTCCAGTTCTGCCAAGCCAGCTTGCTCTCACAGGCAGTGCTCCTCCCAGCTTCTGCCAAGGGGAAGCTACATTTTACGACTGCTGTAATAAAACCTTTGCCTGAGTCAGGAGAGGCTCATTGTTCAAGAGGAAGCCATTTATGATCCTCTCAATAAACCCTCTGCCTGGGTGAAGGGAGTTGCATTGTTCACTCTCCTGCAGAGCACAGGTAATTCAATTATCAGATAGATGGCATATCCTTAGTGTGAGCAGCAAAAGGGCAGCTAGGCCTGGGAACACAGCTGTGACTCAAGTTTCACTCCTGATGGGGGTAGTTGCCAGGCAGAATTGGAATCTCTTTAAGCCAGTTTCAGATAAAATGTCACTTTTTGTTCCCCAGTTCCTGCATTCAAATAAAACTAAACATTTTTACATATGCAGCTAGAATGCTGATTCTAAGTGCAAAACTATGGCATTTCAACAGTTACAAAGGCATGTGACACCAAACATAGGTCACTCATTTAATCTAAACATTTTCGATTTTAGTGTCTTTAACCCCAGTGCAACTTACAATCCACAGCTCAGCCAGTCTTGTTATAAACCTTGTCTTATGATCTTCATTTCCCAGATTTTGTAAGCACACAAAACCTCATTCTACCAATGTCTGCTGGTGTTCAGTGAATATTTTGCACATATTGCAATGTTTGAAATAGGCACTTTGGCTTGCCTTCAGAGAAACACAGGGTGGTTTTAAACTGCCGGCTTTTGGATAGTGGTGAGTACTGGTACTGCACCCATTTTTGGGATTGAAGAATGAATTCCCCACAATTCTAGGTTGCATTTGGCAATCAGCATTGCCATTCCCAATGGTTTCAGACTACTGTGCGGGTAGTACAATGGTGGTTTTAGGCAGTGTCCTTCTGTGCCCATAACATCGGCAAAAATGGGTGGCAGCCTATTCTTCCTGCATTTCCCTGTGCATTTTCTGGGAAGCTCTGGCCATCATGATGTTTTCATGTCAGTACTGCACAGTTTTGAGGTAGGGCTCGGATGCATGGGTAAATACATCCCACAATGTGCACCTTTTACATTTGATCTGTGCCCTAAATGTATACCATGACTGGTGTACCTTCCCCATGGCTGCTAATAATGAAAGAGTGTCCTGTACCTATGCTAGAATGCAAGTCGCCTTGTCATGGACTACTGATGGTGGCCTTGAAATGCTACTTATTTATCATTCTTATTACAGCAAGAATGAAGAGGGTAAGGGGACTGAAAGGGAGTACCATTGGCTATTTTAATCGCTGCAAGGTAACATGCCAAGCTATGTCTTGTGATCGCAATGACGGGGGCACAACCAGCTAGATACCTTAATTCCTTTGAGTCAATGGAGGGAGACCCTCCAAAGGTGTCCTTGCCCCGGGCCTCAAAAGTGCTTAAGATGGCCCGGCATTTGATGACTTGGATCGCTGGGGCCCCTAGTTGTTCGTAAGTTTCTGGTATGAACTCTGGATCCGAGCCCTCAATGTCTCCCTCTGATTAATCTGTGCGACCCTTATTGATGTATTATCCTTTATTGTCTTGAAGAACAACAAGTTTCTCAGTATTCTTCTTGTGTTGTTTTCAGCAGTGATCATAGACCCTTTCTTTTCAGTTGTTTCCAATGTGTTTGGGTGAAATGGAGTCATTGCTTTGTCCTGTGGTGCACTATTACCTTGTTCCCTGTTGCGAGGTTGGACTTCTCCGCTCTCCGCTTCTTATCCGCATATTGTTTCATGTGCGCCTTTCCCTGATTGTCATTTTCCCTGACCTCCCTGTCCTCTGCAATCCGATTGTTCTTGGACTGTAGGTTTGGCAAACTTGTGCAGATTTGTCTTCCAAACATCAGTGAAGATGGTGTCACTTCAGTGGTACTGTGTGGTGTATTGCGGCAGTCACAAAGTCGTTTATAGATCAATTATTTAAAATACCTGTGAGTTTGATGAGCAATGCAAAGGGATTTATTTATGTTGCTCCTGAATCTCTCTACAATGCCGTTTGCTTGAGGCCATAGAGGGGTTACTTTCCTATGGTTGAAACCCATGTACTCTGCAAAATCATGGAAGTCCTTGCTAGTAAATGGAAGCCCATTGCCCGATTTTGGAATGTGCGGAATCCAATAGGATGTCAAGGTTTTGTCACATGCTGGGATTCCGGCGGTCGCCGAAATGTATTACAGAATGTGGAAATCAGAAAATCTGGAAAGTTCATCCATGATCACTAAAGCATATAGTCCCCCGATGTCAGTCCAAAGAAATCGATCAACACTTCTTCCCATACACCATCCAGGAGGGGTATCATGGGCAGAGGCTCTGGGTCAAGTAAGCAGTTGAATGGTATGAGAGACAATGCATTCCGCTATGGTGGATTCAATCATCTTGTCCATTCCATGGAACCATACCTTTTGGCGCAGTAACCTTTTTGTGGATACCACGCTCCTGTCAGGAATATGTTGGATGACACAATGCATTGCCCCTTGAAATATTTTGGCAGTGGAAGATAGGTCAAATCTTAAACGCTTGTAGAAAAACAACCCAATATGATTTGCAAACATCATGATGTACCTCATCCAGGACGTAGCTCAAGCCAATGATAACCTTTGTTGAGATCCAGCTTTAAAAATGTGGTTGCCCCATTGAGGAGGTGTATCTTGTCTAAGATGCGGGCACTTGATGGTGCTCCCACTGGATCGCCTCATTTGGTAAACTCTCAGAACTCTTTTTTGGCACTGGAGCAATGGAGGACACCCAAGGAGTGCGTCCCAAAGCTGGTTCAATGATTTCTTGGACACAAGGTGAGTACGTTCTTCTTTGACTTGTTTCTGGATGTTAAATGGACTGCCACGGTAATGTTGGGCAGTAGCTTTTATTGTTGTGTCTATGTGCAAATGAATCAGCCGGTTACAAAGTTGACCTATGCCTCAACACAGGGTTGGAAACATGGCTTACATTTTTGCTGGTGTGCAGAGATGTTTTGTGAGCATGATGTTGCACAAAACATGAACGGGGCCAATTTCAATTGCTGTTGCGAAACTCAGAATACAGCATGCATTCACCTTTGTGGCGATAACATGAAGTTCGACCATTGCAGAGTGGCATTTGTATGAACAGGTTGCTGTATATTTACCCAGGCATGGAAGAGGAGTTTGAGACCCGTACGGGTAGATGTAAACTTCTGGGTGTTGACGACGAGGGGGTTTTGCCATGTTGCGATATTCTCTCTATCCTATGACATTCACTGTTGCGCTTGTGTCTATGAGAAAACTATTTGTATTTATCATTTATGTTGACCAGTAACCTGGGACTGCGCTGTATGGCTTTTTCATTTCCAAGTGCTTAGACATACCCTCTTCTCCTGTCAATGGGAGACGAAGACGAGCTGCCAGAGTCAGTATCATATGGCAGTACCGTCTGCAGGTGTCGGAAGCTCCTCCTTGACTTGTGACTCTTCTGCTGCTCTAGGGTTGGGAAATGCAGGCGAGAGGATCTGTATTGTTTGTCCTTGATTTTCACTTGATCCTTTTCCTTTGACTGAGACGATAAGATCCTAGATTTCCAGATGCTTGACATACCATTGGAAATGATTTTCATGCCGTGCTCAACTGGCCAATGGCCGGGCATGAACCCTGATGAGGGAATTTGAAGCCAAACCTCTAGCACATGCGATTTGACTGCAGCGCTAGGCTGAGTCGATGGAATTTGCAGTATGGGTGCTACTTGCATGGCCCGAGAACCCAATTTTAGTTCCTCCAAGGTCTCCAACTGTTGATCCACTGCAGATACCGTTCTAGCCATGTGTAAAATAAGATTTTTGTGTTGTTTTCTTTTTTTAATATTGAGGATTTGCACCCTTCAATGACCTGAGATTTGAGGGCTTTGTCATTGGAATAGCGATGAAAGTCTCAATGTTTGACACGTGAGCGTTATCTCATCACAAAGGTATCCATGGACTCACCTTTTCGCTGTATGGTTGTGTGGAAGACATGGCGCTCTTAGTCAACATTTTTGTGAAGTGAGACATAGTCCTGTAGACATGTTGTGAGACCATCCAATGTCTCTATTGCATCCTCTAGTAGTTCATAAACAATGTCACAGACTGCTGGTACTACCGAAAGGATTAGAATTCCACCTTTCCTCTTCTCGTCCTGTGTTCCCAGGGCATCGCGGTACGTGTTTAAATCACACACTGAGCGCGTCCACGTGGGCCCTAGGTTGCTGGTATCTGTGGTGTCGAAAGTCAGAGGACCCCAGCAAGCTTACACTACAGAAAACAGATAGGAGTTTTGAAAACACAGGCAAATTGCTTTGATATGTGCTAGCAATGGATGAGAAATATGCTAGAGGAGCTTGTATGGGGAAAGAATCACTCATTTGCACCATGTGACGCTGAGTAGGCGCCACCGCACTGGAGGACCATACTTCTTCATTCGACATCTTGTGATAAAATCTTTATGTGTTGAAGTGTTTATTGAGGAGGATAATGATGAGGGTTCTTGCAAGGAATATGTAGCATGCTTTCCTATGTGACTTTGGTATCCGGTAATATTATCACCATATATATGGTCGCCATACATAATGTTGTGGAAAAGATCGTGGCAACATTATATATGGTGACTATATATATGGGGTGAAGGGGAGTGGGGTTGCAGGGGTGTCCCTCCCCTGCTGCCCTTGGAAAAAAAATGGTTTTGGGGGTTGCAGGGGTGTCCCCCGCACGATCAATGTGATAATGTCCCTGCAAAAAATGGCAATTTTTTTGGTGACTTTTTCACCAAGCGACATTTTTGTGGGGACATTATCACATGGAACCGTGACGTTACGCTTCTGAAGGTTGTGTACAAATACTGAAGTGCTTGAACAAAATCCTTATTACTTGCTGGCCGAATCCTGGCTAAGTTCTTGTGTGATAAGGTAACGCACAACATGCATTCAGGCACCGAAATTCTTGTTGCGGGTAGTGGCGTTAGAAAAATACATCAGCAACCAGCAGGCACTGTATGTGGAGGAGGCAGGAGAATGGCTCCTCGAGAGCAGTGTAATGGCCGAAACAGGCCCGCTCGGCTGATAGACGTTGCACCGTTTTGGAGGAGGTGGGAGTAGTGCTGCAGCAGGCAAACACTGGCTTGATGAGAAGACATGTTGGCAATCAGGCAAGCACCGTAGTTGAGGAAGCAGGAGAGCAACTCTTCGAAGGCACTGCTGGCGGTGCCCTCTACACTCCGACTGCATTGGATGCACGCTCGAGTGGCTGGATCAGGTGGTGGGTCCAGCTAACACCTCGTCGCCATTGTTGTGTACTGTGTACAGAATGGTAGATACATAGAAGGAACGAAAAGACCTCGAGGTCGATATGAAAGAATAACCAGAGCCAAATGTATGTACGTCTCACTCTTTAGTCTATCTTTTCTTTCTGCCCTCCTTGATTCTTTCCTCCACGTCACTTCCCTTTCCTTTGTACTAAGACGCTTCAATAGGTTTCTAACTAAGTCAAAAATAATGTCCACATTCCGGTTGTCCAAAACTCACAAAGCAAAGCTGAGCTGTTACTGAACTGAAACACATTCAATGTTCTAGATGATTCAGCAAGCCTTGCTGGTCGGGATTTATTTCACAGGCTGCCTAATGAAGCTTGCAATAATCAACAAGGGAATACTGGGAAGCTGGGATCAACTGGACTGTGTAGTTCTCTGCAAGAAAGGATTCTAGAGGGACCTAAACAAGTCTATAGGGTATTTTTGAAAAGGTGAATATTGGTTTTCTGTTTCTTTAAAGGAGCGCATTCTACATGGTGTGACCAAAGAGAGCACTCAGTCTAGCACCGTCATGACCTGTCTGGATTTTGGGGGATTGGAGGGGTCTAGCTGCAGGTGATCCCATGCTCCTAATAGGGGTATAGTGCTGGACAAGAAAATCTAACATCGCAAGAAATCATTGGATTGCAGAGCCCTATCACTTAGCGTGATCAGACCTGGGCTCGATTTAACAAACACATGCATTCTGGGAGTTTTAGGCTTAGACATCTCCATGCCCCTGGACCATCCTCTTCCCATTGCAGGGCTTCATTTAACAAAAAAATGAATTCTGGGAGTTTTTGGCTTAGATGTCTCCATGCCCCAGCATCACCTTTTTCCCATAGCTGGGCTTCTTATAACAAACAAAGGTATTCTGGGAGTTTTATGCTTACATAACTTACATTTAACAGATTGCACATAAGCACCTGTTACTAATGATTTGCAAAAAGAAAAATAAGGAGTGGTGTCTGGGTGACATGGGGTCATCTGGTCAGCGACCTTTGAAATATTAGTAACAGGTCCTCCTCGTCAAACTCACCCATATGTAACCCACAAACAATATTCGGTTTTGAAAATTCAGTAATGTGAATTTTCACTGGTCATTTACATGAAGGGGTGAACTTTGATCACTACATTAGGCCCCACAAAGCACCTTTCTTGACCCTTTTCACCCCACCTCACATTCTCCTTTGTCGCTCTTCATCTAGCATGTATTCCACACTCCCATAGTACCCATATGGTGCCCTTTTCCCTTAAATGAAGCACCCAAAGGTCTCAGACGGCCTTAGAACCAAACTGACACAGAGTTCATCATGCCTCAAGAAGTTACAGGTTACATAACGGAAAACTGCAAAATCTGAATACATAGGTTACAATGTTATCCCACCACCCTCATTGGCTACCACCTATAGAACATGCTAATATCCCCTTATAGTGCCTGGACCGAATGGCCACACCTTATCTAAATCCATTCTCCTAGACATGTGGTCCACTACATCGTTACTGTTAAATCCAGGCATGGGATTGATCATTTGAACATATTGACACATTAATAAATTGTAGCCATCATGTGATGCGCACCCCTCCGATCGAGACATGTTCATAGTAAACTGGCGAGGCCATCTCTTCTTTGATAAGACAATGGCGATCTCATTATACCAGACACTGCGGCAGCAGGCAAACACTGCCCCCTGACCTTGTACTAAATGTATTGGCATCATGTCTGCTCCCCCCGTAGCTAATCATGGATGGTTCCAGACACGGCTCCCCCGTTATCTCCTTCAACTTCTGGTGTCCAGTAATGACATGACAGGAGCACTTCTCTTGTGTCATTATTGCAGGGATTACTTTTTTGTGGTTATGCGTGTGCTTGTAATTCAAATGAGAGGACCGCTCTTGGGTAAGTAAGGGCAGTAGAGCTCTAAATCTTCGCCTGGTCTGTTGCTGTCACACAACCTTATGCCCTATTTCACAAATTAGTTCTTCAAAGGGTGCATCCCTTACTGCTTCTCCCTATAGCTAACATTCCATTCCCAACACGTTCAGGGCCTGCAGCTGGATACGATTAGCTTGTATCTGCGCACCACTGGTGCCTCTGACCTTGGCTTCTCTCCTGGGGAACGGAAAAAGGAATTTGTTTTTGGGAATGTACTAACTGGAGCCGCAGCTCCACATCAGGGCCTACATTATATTCTGCTCGTTGTGTACTAGACCTTAACATCCAACATGGCGACACTTCTGCCATGTTAACACGCTAACCTCGCTTCTACCACAGTACCTTTCTGACTCCATCTTTCACCTATTTTCTCGTCTAACACCTAACTGGAAACATAACTTTGTGTACTACTTCTAAAGACACGGCCCTACCTATAACCTCTGCAACCGCAACATGAATATGTTTGTTGCTCTGTCCCCATATGTACGTATCTAATATGTGTCAACGACTAACCAAAACAATACATGCGCCTTTAGCCATCCAAAACTCATTCTGCTCACATGATGGTCAGTGCTAATACGTTTTTCTCAGTCTTGTCCTTTTTGCCTGGATGGGGTGCTGTACATGCATCCCAACACTTTCCTTACCCCGGCTTCTTCTTACTCAGTTTACGCACCTGTGCAGAGGCTGTGCGCCGCGGGAAGCCTCTTATTTGGATATTCTTTTGTTTAACATTTAGAGCGTGGGAAGACTGTACTCATGAGAAAGGTAAAACAAAAAATGTCGACGTGGAGCCTGCCTACGTTCGTTGTTTAGCACAGGTGGAGCCCCTTGCACTGCTGTAGGACAGCGAGGCATCATATAGGACTCTGTGGCAAAGGTGAAACTGCCCTCCCCCACTAGGCCTTGACCATGGATGAAGCCGGATGTGTTGGGGGAAAATTAGCAAAAACATTTGAAAGCTCATGGGACCTCGATCCCCTCAAAATTCAGGTGGCCCAAGTTTCCTTCAAACATGTCTGCCAGGCCTAGTAACAAGTACGTATTTAAAAAGAAATACTACTCTCTACCGTATATGGTTAGCTTAGGGGTTGAACACTGTATAAATGAAATAAAAACTTGTAGACAAATCATGAGTCTTTTCACAAAAGCAAGAGGGTTGGCGTCACTGTTATGGTTGTAAATGCTTATCTGCAGTGTTAGAAATATTGAGGGCTTTGGTGGTAAGGGTTGTCAGATACACCTAGACAGTAATAGTGTCCCTCAAGGCCACTTAAGACCATGTCCAATATCCTGAGTACTGCAGACATCTGCCTCATCCTGTTCCTCTTATTTGAAACGTTGAGATTCTAGTTAGACTTCTCCATTGACACATCGTGTGATTTGGGGCCAGTTACATCATTCCTCCCACTAATTGGAGCATGGACAGATGCCTGCAGTTTAAGAACTCCCAAGGCTACAGATAGAGTCAACAGAATGTATTCAGTTGCATGGGTCGAGTGGGGGTCAGGCCCCTGGCATCTTTACAAACGTATTCGCTATCCAGGAGAGCATGACTAGCCCATAGGATTGGCAAGTTTCATTGCACATGCTTAATAGTATCACTGTTTTGTTAGTATTTTTTTGCAGGAAGACCATTATACACCATTGTTTTGAGCACACTGCTGAGAAACGTCACCGTGCCACAGTGTCGTCAGAATCCTAGAGGTCTGGGGGGGATATATGCCAGGGTCGCCAGATGCCTGTGTATGGGGTTCCGACGGTTCCTGCTTCTTTTCCAAAGTATTCCTCAATGCCTTAGGAGACCACACAATTCCGGGCCAATGCTCAAGGGATGATCTAAATCAAGGTCTTTCTGATTGACTGTAAGGGTGCTGATGGACATTGGCTTTTTCTTCTTTCAAGAGTTGTAGTGGTCATCCTTTCTCATTGCCTCTGTCATGACAGTTCCTGAGGGGCTCTCATTCAGGTAAGACATGTGGTGTTCTGTGATTTGATGCAGTTTGGAGCTCTCCAGAATATGCACTAGTTGGGAGTCGACTCCAGGGGTCTGAAACCTGCGGCTATCCAGATGTTATGGGCTACGATTCCCATGACCCCTAGGGATGATGGGAGTTGTAGTCCATAACACCTGGAGAGCCAAAGGTTGCAGACCCCTGGCCTACCCTAAGGCAATCCTTCTCTTACATAGAGGTCTGGTTGTTTAGCACAGAGCTGTGGGAGGAGCTTATACCAGCTACCTTTAATGCCCACACCATCTTGGATTCACCACATGACCATCCTTATGTCTTTTCTAATATGCATATGAAGTGGGCATATGCCCGCTTTAATGATACCATTTTATTTTCCCATTAAATCACTGCAAATGATACATGTATGCTTTACAAGTAAAAGAGACAGGTGATGTAACATTTAATTTTTTCCTGATCCCTGTGGAAAGAGAAATGATACAAATTGCACTACAAGTTGTTAGGGTGTCCTCAGAGCAGAAGATGAGCAAACATGATTTTAGCGCACATGCGCCCTAAAGCGCGCCATCCTCATGCAAACACACACTCAGAATGGTGCCAAGAAGGACCTCTAACATGTCTATCGGGGGTGTAACCTCCCCACCCCCCTTAAGCTGAAAGAATGGCCTCCTATATTTAACCATCTGTTCCCTTGACAAATTGCTTGCCCCTCGCAGAGTATGTGCCCTCTCAACTTTTTGGGGTGCGGGAATGTGTTTGTAGCCTTCATGCATAGGGTCTGTCAGAAGGGTTCCTTTCCAGCCCCATTCCCAGTGGTGCATATTATTTATTTCTTTGCATTTCATTCTTGAAGAACCTTTACAAACTTTTCTAAGCTAAAAAGAGACACATTTTAGAAATACAAATACATTGCATTCCAGAAAAACAATCTGTTTTATGATCATGTAAAATCAAACAGGTCTAACAGTTCGAAGCAGCAAACAGTTTGAGACAATTATAAGAACATTTCAGTTTAGGTAAGAAGTTTCAAAAATGATCGTAGAATTCTTTTGATTGTAAGACTCTACACGCTCAGGCAGTGAAGTTACAGAAAATATTCTATAGTAATGCGATAAAGCACATCTTCATCGCTATGGTCTATTTACGGGGCCGTACTGTCCATGGAAAGTAATTTAGAAATATGGCACCACACCAAGTACAGTGCAAGATGTAGGTTGAGGCAATAAACCCAGAACTCCTGGCTTCTTATCGAGTCATAGCTCTAGACATACGTGTCGAACATGGTCATATACAGAGCCCCAAGCCCTTGCATTCAGTAAGTACGTGTCTGGCTGTTTCAACCATACCTGGTGTTTTACACATAAGGCATATCCTTTGGGCCAAGGGGATCTTGAGATAAACACCACGTAGGGCAAGTAGTGGTAATTGGTTTGCGCGCAGTCTAAGAACAAAGTTGCGCACAGCCGGATTTGGTTTCTGTCGGAGGTACCATTGAGTTTTTAAATATCTATACGATTGCATGATGGATAGCTGCTCATAGTTATTTAGCCAATTCCTTTGATTAATCTTTCTCTGAAAGATTTTTTTCAGGATATCATACTAAGTGCCCCGAACAACCTTCATGCATAGGGTCTGTCAGAGGGTTCCTTTCCAGCCCCATTCCCAGTGATGCTCATTTGGAAGGCGGTGAGCAGGAGCTACCTCTCATCTAATAAAGGTCTGTGCACCATGTCATTGGTTCATCCCTGAAAGTAGTATTAGCACCACCCTCCTTCTAATATCCAAGCAAGCCACCTTCTCTCTACGTTCAGCCCAAGAAATCCAACAAGGAGACCAGCGCGTTGCCCTGTGGGTTAGCACAGTGCTATTCCGCGAGCTAAGCCGCCCCGGACATATCCAACACTGCGGAAATTCGGATTGTAATATAAAAATGATAGCTCCTATCCCGAATCTGAGATCAATATATTACATACTTGAATAGCTACTGCACAAACAAAACAAACCACCTGTCTCTATTATAATATAATACATCAATTTATTACCCATTCACAATGCATAAAGCATACCTGCAGTTCTTAAAAAGAAAAATTAGCAAAAACCTTGTTGGCAGCATCAACCATAGATAACAGTCTATCATTGCCAGGATCTTCTCTAGATTTCTGACATAAGATCATTTTCATGGACTGGTACCAGGATAGTCTTCCTCCAAGAATCAGGGATCACACCTTTCTGGATTATCATGTTAAGCAATGCCGTTAATAGTTAATATTTCTGCCCACAATTCCAGATCTTTTTTCAACACCATATTTTCGAGCCCGGACCTGTTGATTTCTTTAATGCCTTGATAAAATATGATTGCTTATTTATAACTCGCTTAATACCCAGAGGTTTCTAAGCACGGACCCAGAGATCGAACCTGTGTTGCTTTGTGTCGTCTTGCTTGCAAGACAAGCACACTGCCACTGAGCTATCCTCCCGGGACAGCCCATGCATCCATCCACACATCAACCTACCAAGCCAACCATGAATCAACCCACCCAGCCATCCATGAATCAACCTATCCATTCATGAATCAACCTATCCATCCATCCATGAATCAACCCATCCATCCATGAATCAACCCACTCAGCCCCATCCATCCATGAATCAACCTATCCATTCATGAATCAACCTATCCATCCATCCATGAATCAACCCACTCAGCCTCAGCCATCCATGAATCAACCTATGCATCCATCCATGAACCAAACCAGCCATCCATCCATGAATCAACCCATTCATTCATGAATCAACCCATTCATTCATGAATCAACCTATCCATCCATCTATGAATCAACCCATCCATCCATCCATGAACCAAACCATCCATCCATCCATGAACTAAACCATCCATCAATCAATCCATGAATCAACCCATCCATCCATGAATCAACCCACTCAGACCCATCCATCCATGAATCAACCTATCCATTCATGAATCAACCTATCCATCCATCCATGAATCAACCCACTCAGCCCCATCCATCCATGAATCAACCTATCCACTCATGAATCAACCTATCCATCCATCTATGAATCAACCCACTCAGCCCCAGCCATCCATGAATCAACCTATGCATCCATCCATGAACCAAACCAGCCATCCATCCATGAATCAACCCATTCATTCATGAATCAACCCATTCATTCATGAATCAACCTATCCACCCATCTATGAATCAATCCATCCATCCATCCATCCATCCATGAACCAAACCATCCATCCATCCATGAACGAAACCATCCATCAATCAATCCATGAATCAACCTATGCATCTATGAATCAACCTATACATTCATCCATGAACCAAACCATCCATCCATCCATCAATGAATCAACCCATCCATCCATGAATCAACCTATCTATCATGAACCAAACCATCCATCCATCCATGAACTAAACCATCCATCAATCAATCCATGAATCAACCTATGCATCTATGAATCAACCTATACATTCATCCATGAACCAAACCATCCATCCATCAATGAATCAACCCATCCATCCATGAATCAACCTATCTATCATGAACCAAACCATCCATCCATCCATGAACCAAACCATCCATCAATCAATCCATGAATCACCCTATGCATCTTTGAATCAACCTACACATTCATCCATGAACCAAACCATCCATCCATCAATGAATCAACCCATCCATCCATGAATCAACCTATCTATCATGAACCAAACCATCCATCCATCCATCCATGAATCAACCCATCCATCCACCCATGCTATACAAGCTCATATTCAATGCCTGGTGTCTTTTCCCTATGTCTAGGGGCAACTGTTGTTGAGTTGTCCTCAGGAGGAAACCTAGCAACCTAGCTCCCTATTTCCCTTCAATATACATGATCCATGTGTCCTCACCTATGGGGTTCGTTACAAGGAAGTCCTTTTGGCCTTTAACCATTTGCAGTTTGTCCCACACGTTCCTATTGTCACCCTTGCACAGGCCCGAAACCAATCTCTTTGCCCAGTTGTTTTATTTATTTGTACAGGCTTTTATCAGAATGAATGCTTCATCTCCTTTTGGGTGGTTCTTTCTGTAATTATAGTAGAGGAAAGGGCGGTTGTGGGTCGGAAGTGAGGAATACATCTGACAAGCTAATTTGACATTAAACCTCCATGTACAATGGGCAGTAAAACCCTATCCCTACACCTAAAGGTCTGGCGGGAATCTGTCTGGGGTGCAGCCTCAGCTCATGTGTCTTCTTGTGTTGCGTGGCAGCCATTGTGGACGTTTTGCGGCCATTCTCCGGCTAGGGCAACTCAGCTTTCCACGGCAGATTCATTCCAATGAGAAAGGCTGCGCTTTGGCAGGTGCTATCTGGTTTCCAATGAAGCTCCATTCAACGATCTCACCGCTGACACTACCCATCAAATAGTCTAATCCTCGCTTGCGCGCGCCGTGACACCCTGTTGCTTAGTGCAGACTGCCGCGCTCCTCCTGATGCATGCAGCTTAGTCCGATGAAGGTTTGATGAATGCCTATCTTAGAGATTCACAGAATGTGATAGGTTTTCAGTGATGGAAGCACATGTATGCTACAAGTCGCTCCAGGTTATGCAAATGTTCATGCTCCAACACCCCTCCCCCTTCAGCCCTGCATATACAGACACACACGGACACATAAATACACAGACACACACACACACATACACCTTTACCCACTGGCCATGCACCCATACAGCTTCTCTGTCATTCACACAAGGACCCAGAACCAGGGGAGTTGCTAGGGGGGGCTAAGGGGGGTATAGCCCCTGATCTTTTGGTTGTAGCCCCGGATAGAATCTCAGGAGCTACAGCCAAAAGACCAGCTAGTCCCCAGTCTCAACAGTTCCGACAGCAGCTTAGCCCCGGGTCTTTTCCAGACCTAGCAACTCCCCTGCCCAGAACATTCATACTGTACTCTCATTCATACCGGCGCTCGCACCTATGTACACCATTCACACTGCATTCATTCATTCATTCAGACGTGTCCGCTTACAGACACCCCCTCGCATACATGCATATATGCACACATAGACGCACTTACACCACCTCGCATGCATGCACAAATGCATTCATACCTTCATCCAATCCTTGCACACATGCACATTCAAACGAACACACTTTCTTTCCTTACCTGTTTCTTTCCCTCCAGACTTGTCATGATGCTGCCAGTGGCGAACCAGGGTCCCCCGCGGCCCCTGCAATGCAGGGGGCCCCATGCTGCTCATGCCTAGCAGGGAGGGGTGGGCCAGTGGCAGTGGAGGGCGGGGCACAGCAGGGCTTGCAGGGGGGTCCCCACATTTTGTGTTACGCCACTGGATGCTGCCTCCTCAGCTGCTCTGTGGGCCTCTATTGCTCTCTATGCACCCTAGTGGGTTTGCTTTGTGCCGTGTGATTCGGGAAGTGTTATAACATAGATCATGCGATAGACTGCCGCCATATTGATTGAATGCCAGAGGCCCGCGGCATCTCCATTTGATTGAGAATATGTTTCTGCTCGCTTCACAGACAGGAAGCAGTGAGAGCGATCATTCAGCTGAATCGCTCCATGTATCAATCATACTATGTACAAAGTATATCAACATGCATGCAGGAGCATTTTATTTCCTAGCAGTCCGCTTCCATCGATAAAAACGAAGCAGTGCCAAAACAGAGTACTTGTAGATCAAAATCCTCGCTTGACCCCCATTCTACCCAGGCTCTGTGATTGATGCGTGCAACAGTCTTCTGATATACAAAGGGGTTTGTATTAAAGTGAGACCTCAAGGTATTAGCAATAAAGAGAATAAGTAGTTGGTTGTATGGGGGCAATGAAGATTAGCGACAAGGATGCAGCTTGTTTTGAAGGGAGGGTGTATTCCGCAGACTTCAAGGTATTCCCCATGGAGAGAATATGTTATCATGTGTATAGGGGGAAAAGAAGAATAGCAAGGAGTGGTTTTGTTTTAAGGGAGAGTGTATCCCGCAAACTTCAAGGTTTCCCCATTTTGTTAATTTATATTGTGCCACTGGCACCTGTGCAAGTCTTTCCCCCGTTATCCCTTAGTTTATAGCCCGCCCTCTGCCATCCTCCCCACACACACCCACCCATCCCCTGATTAGCTCTTGGTCTCCAAGAAGCATTTTTTGCTGAAAGCTCCAGAGCAGCCTTGCCCGGGCAGTCGACGGCTAAGGCCCCAAGGCAAAGGGCAACAACCTGCGGCAGCTCCCATACCCTGTTTGCCCCTCTTCGCCTGTGGACACCCAACGGTACACCCTGCAGCGACAACCAGGTAAGATGGTATGGGCGGGGAGGATAGCCATTACTGTGCTCCAGAAATCCCAGCCACTCTTCTATTGTTTTAAGGGAGAGGGTATCCCGCAGACTTCAAGGTATTATCCATTTAGAGAATATGTTGTCTGTATAGAGGGTAATGAAGAATAGAGAGAAGGAGTGGTTTTGAAGGGAGGAGGATCCCGCAGACTTCAATGTATTACCCATTTAGATACTTTGCATTCGTGTCTATATGGGGCAATGGAGAAAAGCAACGAGGAGTGGTTTTGAAGGGAGAGTGTATCCCGCAGACTTCATGGTAGTGACTATTTACAGAATATGTAATCGTGTGTATAGGGTGTAGGAAACCTGAAGGTGTCTCACTTATTAGTCCCCGGGGATCTATCGTACTGGTGGCCAGGACACGGCCACCGCTATTGGATCCAGTTCCTGTGGGTGGCCCAGTATGGGAGGATCCCCTGGATGGGGGATCTTTGGTGAGTGGAAGTAGGACACCAAAGGGTGAGACACGGTAACCCCTTCTTCCAACACCTTTTCCTCATCCTACCACGTACTCAGAAACTGTACCCCTCCTCCGTTTTCCGACACAAACACTTTTGCACAACACAAAAGATAACTAACACCAGAGCTGTTTACCTGACATGTCCCAACACAAGGGTCAGGCAAAGTCAGTCAATTGACCAGAATCATACACACCTGACAGCCTTTTTCCTCCTTCCCCACAGGGATAAAAGGTGGAGCACGAGAGCATACTACAAGCAATGCAGTACGAGACAGCAATGCATGATGAGACAGATATGCCAGTACGGCAATTCAAGAGGAGAAGAAAGGCAGCAAGAACCAAAGCGGTGACAAGGAGAGAATCGACCTTGCCCTTTCAAACCCGTACCTGCAAAGCCTCTGTGAAAGGAATCATAAGACTGAAAACAATAGACAGTGTATGTTGCAGCAGATGTCAACAGTACACAAAGCCCTCCTACATTGATAATCAGGGCAGAAAGAGGCACCTGCTACCATGGTACCATCCTTGACTCTAGAGACAAGAAAAGCCAAGCGGTTCATCACAGTCGGTGAGTGGAGGGGAGAACTGATAAGAAACCGAACTGTGTTGAACAAAAGTTGCCAATGGCAAATTAATGGAAGTTCAAAGAACTGTTAACTTCTAAGGGGAAACCAGTTGCAGAGGGGTCCAGTACCAAGTGATTGTTCATTTGAGAGACTCGAGTTGATTCCCTGTTTGTTGAAACTACCGATAGCAGAAGGCCTTAGGAGAGACGCAAGGAGACGTTCAAAGTGGTCAAACAGGGGGCTATCAAAATCCTCTGTACAGTCGAAAGTCTTTGACCAACACGAAATGGAAAAGCCAAGGGAAGTGAATCCCGCATAGTAAGGAAGTAGAAGAAACTGAGAGGCTGGCAAATGTGAACCCGACGGAGGGACGCCGACAGAAAGGGGCGAAGCATGAGGCCCCAATGAACAGTGTGTTGACAAGAGTGAACCCGATAGAGGGATGTCCACAGTGGATTTTAAAAAGACATGAAGACTTGAGAATGCGACAGGTGAAATTGTTTTGGACATCAAGCTGTAGTGAACCCGACAGAGGGAGGCAAACATTCTAGAAGGGTCTGAGCCCAGAAGAGGGGAATCCAGGGGTGAAAAGCCACCACCCACCGACACGTAAATTCTAGAAGGGTCTGAGCCCAGAAGAGGGGGGTCCAAGGGTGAAATGCCATCACCCAACGACACGTGAATGTAGCAGATGTTATTTTATTTTTAATGCAAGCCATAGTGAACCTGACAGAGGGAGGCCAACATTTGAGAGGGGTCTCAGCCCAGAAGAGGGAGACCCAGGGGTGAAGAACCATCACCAAAGAACAAGCAGAAAGGAACTTTTGTTTATTATTCTGAACCTCTCAGGCCCCCGGAAGCAAGAAACCTAACCACCGAAGGTCCTGATATTGCTAGGAACTTTGGTGGATTTGAGCCCGGAAGAGGGGGATCCAGGGGTGTTATTTTGAACATATCAGGTTCTCGGAGAAAGAAGACCTTTTATAGAAAAGAAACTTAACCACCGAAGGTCCTGATAGCTGAGAACAGAACAGTTGTCTCATGCGTGTGCTGTGCTGAGGAATACCGCCTTGTCCCGTGCCCAACATGTGGGGAAGGGAGATCCCCGGCTACCACATCCTGACTTATCATTTGTGAAAATGTCTTTCTTTCTTTCTTGTGAACACTATCCGACACTCTTTTTGTATATAGTTGCAAAGATTGGCAATAGTATTTTTTTAGTATAGGCCCTTTCATTTGACAAGATGTCACTAGGACTGCCTTATTATTATTTGATGGTCGTAACTTGTTCTCATCTTAGATTTAGGTTGAGATAAGGTGTTTTTCCAACCTGCATATACAGTTTCATAAACACCCTTGAACTGTGATCACATGTGTCCCTCTTTACTGTTGCCACCATGAGTTCCTTACAAGGGGCAATGCAGATTATCAACAGGGAAAGGGCGTGAACTTCCTACAAAGTCACTGCTCTGCTGCTCTGCTCATGGACACAACATTTACTGGCTCCTTTGTAATGACTACACAGAAATAAAAGAAAACGGTAAACCTTATGAAGTGAATTGGAAGAGGTCAAATTAATGGGTAAATAATTAAATAGTTGAAGGGTTGATTACACAATAACCTGGGCACAAATGATACATTGCGAAATGAGGATTCCCACCACCCATGCATTTTACTCACACTACGACTAAGAACAAAATATGCTTTTGAATTCCTTTGTGACATAAAAATAGTCAACAAATTATAAAAAGCAGTGCACGCTATGGTGCTTTGAATGAGTCTCTCAGAGCTATGAGGTGCCTTGAAAGCAAATTGACCATAGTTAATACAGCTTGATGTTACCTTCTTTGCCCCTAGTTGCAATGCCTTGCCTTTCTCCCACTGCCCATTTCTGAATTGCAATCTGCAGGTTTAATTCTGGTCAGCCTTTCATCTTTACAAGGTGGATAAAATGAGTACCTCTGGAATGGGTGCAAATAAGAGACTTTAATCATATTCAAATATGCAACTCTATCTTTGGTGTGAGCTCCATAAGAAAGGAAAACATCACACAGCTCTTGAAAGCCATACAATGGATACAGAAACAGTAGACCAACCAAAGGAATGATGTTTCAAATAAAAAACAGCAATACAATTCCCAATTTGTCAAATTGGCAGTACATCAGAATCTATACACACCTTTGTGATTTTGGGTGCCTTTGGCTTTGTACAGGGTAGAATATACAAGTGAGTCCGAACCAGTGCAAATAATGTCGATATTGGGTGAAGTTCCACCCATTACACAAGGAGGCAAGTGAATCCTCTGTAATACTGCCAGTGGTGAATGCATTATCGCTAGTGGTCAATATGGTATCACTTTAATGCCCATTGGGGAAATAACGCCTAGAAATGACAGTGAATACCTCCAAAAACAAGGTGGGCTCTGAGCTGCCCTGACCAGAAACAGCAGCAATAGTTGGTACCTGTGACGAAGTCACATATTTTTATTTATTTATTGGGTATTTATAATGCGCCTATACAGCAAGTGGTGTTTCAAGGCGCAACAGGACAAAAGGGGGGAGGGGGGTGGAACAGATGGAGAATAACATAAACAGTCCTACTAGGCCTTATGTCATTCGTATCCTGCAAGTGCAGTGACGAGAAGTGCAAGGGAGCGGGGAGGTGGGGGAAAGTGCCGGTCAGAGCGGAATGTGCTAATGCTGAGGATGGAAAGGAAGTTCAGGTAGGAGTGGAGAGCATGCAAGTGCTGGGGGGAGCAGGAGGGGGACCTGAGCTAGGCGAGTGCTAAGGGGAGGCCAGGTGGACACGTGCCAGGGTAATGCAGAGAGTGCAATGGAATGAAGGTCCGCATGTTAAGTTCGAGGACGGGGCTGGATGAGCTCAATAGTTTAAGCTGGGTGATGGGAATGTGGTCACCCTTAAGGCTGGGTGTCGGTGGCCGCTCACCCAGGGAAGATATACAGCACATCCAGTTTCCCAAGTCCATGACCAGCCTAGTTTCCAAATACTCTGGCATAGGTACCACTGCCAACCCCCCTTATTCCGAAAAGTTCTTAACCTTTCAGCACCCTGAGAGCTCTTTTGAGAAGGGGAGTGGCCAGAGTAGGAATTATTTGGTACCATAAGACACCCTGTAAGATGTAGCGGACTCCCTGGGAGGGAAAGATAGAAAAACAGAGCTTCCCTGCAATCTATCTTCAACCCAACAGGCCCTGTAACACTTGCTCACCCCACCAGTACCAACATTAGACTTGCTGGATTCAGGACCACACAACACTCACCTCCATAGTGAACCTCTGACCCATAAGGGTTCAGAATGTCTGAGATCTTGGGATCCCAGGAGAAGGGAGACCCCTCCACCAACTAGAATAAATATCCCCCTCATAGCACCAGAGAGAAGGACGCCTGTATGACTACCCACTTTAGAAAAGCCTAAACCAAAATATGGGTAAAGCAATGGGCGGGAGAGTTCCCTGAAGAAGAACGTGTGCTTAGTGATCACAGTTCCAGTGAGGTGCCGCTGTAAGGAGACACTGACGCCACTGGCTTCTAGGAGCTGGAGTCTATGAATATCCAAGGCTGGTTCGTCTGTGACATGATCATGTGCCGGGCCACTGCGGGGGAGGTGCAGCTCAGCACAGCAACACAGCAGAGCATGTGCCCAGGATCACCAAACCTTTCCAGCAGCCAATGAAATCCAACATGCCTGCCAGTACCAATACACGCTCCGAAGACAGATCTCCACCACTGCATGGCCAGGATTTACATGGTTCAATGTCATTCCACTGCCTTTTTAAAAACTCATTTTTTTAATAGTTTTTTTGGGAGATAACCCTCAAAACCCCCTTCCTAGCTATTTACAGCCTAGTCCCCACACCCTCTACGCCTTATATCCCTTTACACAACCTTCATATTTGTCTATGAGTTTTTGCCGCAATAATTGGCCAGCAATAAACTCAGCGAAAAAACAAATGGGTGATGGATTAACGTCGTACCGAATTACATACACCTGTCACCCCAGTGAGGGCAATTACATAATTAGGAGAAACCAGAAAGGCAACATTCCCCCCATACAAAGGTCCAGGACCATCAAAAAATGAGGAGTCAGAAGTTGGAATTTACAGCGGGACATCGTGACAAGGTTGTGGAGGGGAGTACATGGAACATCACTGGCGACAATACATAAGTGGACATAGATAAAGGACAACCAACACTGGACATTTCTAAGTGCAGGCAGGCGGTACGGCCAGCTGTGCTCGGATTGTGACCATGATTGGTGCAGTGCTAGAGTGGAGGCAGAGGAAGTGAGCGACAGAGGCAGGTTAGAGGCGAGAGAACATTTTTAGCTAGCAGGCAGATTGGAGGTAGGTTAAGAGGGTAACTCAAAGGCAAAGAGGTTGGCTTTTAGTTTGGTTTCGAACAAATCTGTATGGACTGTTTCTCAGATGTCCGGGGGAAGAGAATTCCAAGCAAGTGGATCAAGAAGAGAGAAAGAGCAGAAGCGAGAGGAAGCCCAGCAAGAGTGTGTTTTGCAGCGTGAAACAGACAGCAAGAAACCAGAGAATTGCATGCTGGGGAGGCTTGGAGCAAATGAGGCGAGGGGTCGAGACCAGAACAACAAAGACACAGCAAATAAGGGTGCTGGAGGAGTAACGACTTACAAGAGCGGAGATGGAACAAAATGAACAGGAGGGGAGGAAGAAGATGAGACCACTGATGGAGGAGGAAGGAGTGGTGGTGACACAAAGTGCCATAGGAAGGGAAGAAGAGACTGAAGTAGAGCAGAAGAGGGGGAAGAACACTTAAGGGGAAGCAAAGGGGTGGAGGAAGGAAACAGGACAGAAAAGAAAAAGGCAGAAAGCGAGAGTGGTGAATACTATGGAGACCTCTGAGCAAGGTTGTGGTCTCGAAGAACAACAGCATGCTGGGAAAGAAAGAAGATAGGAAAGGAACAGAACCATGGAGGAACATGAGCAAGAAAGTGTAATGCAGATGGGGGTGGAAAAGGCCCAGAGAAGGGGAGTGAAGAGAATAAGCTCAAGAGTGGGAGACTGAGGCCCTCAACAATGAAAGTGTGGGAGCAAGTGAGGACATAAAAGAGGTGCCAGAAACCGCATGGAAAAAGAGAATGAGGAGGAAAGTAGAGGGGAGGAGAAGGAAGACTCTTGGTAGAACATCAATTGCAATGCAAAGGGGCTGAAGTCAAGGATGGGCTAGGCACTGAGGAGGCCCTAGGGACCACAGTCAAGGTTACTCACCTCTATTAGCCTCATTGCTAGCTGGGTAGCATGACAGAACAGGGAGGAAGTAGACCAGAACCTTCATGGACAAATTAAGCTGGGATCTGGCATTGTAGGGTCGAGCCTCTAACAGCTTTCAGCAGGACATGGTAATGGCAACTATCAAAACCAGCACCACAAACTCAACTTATCAGAATCCCTCTCAATTGCACAACATTTGGGACTCTTTGGACCAAAAACAAAGCAAAGCGAATTCAAAGGCAGAGGGTAAAGAACTGAAGACTACAGTGTGGCAAGAATGTTTAAATTATTGTTTGGTTGCGAAACCTACCTCATTGCACCAGCCACCCCTATTACCCGACTTTTATGCCAACATACCTTAAGGCCAGATGTGGTCACAAAACAGGTATAACTAAAGTACTGCCCAGAATGCCTCATAGTATTTGGGGTCTAAGTGGTCAATCATACCCCTATCTATTGCCTGCTAAATGGCTGCTACAAATAACCAATCTCATCTGCATAACTTGCTGTTCAATCAAGCGCTTTCATCAGCAAGCCTCTCTGGCAGCTCGTGTGGCGTTTCTTGACGCCGATTCATGTGACGCAACATCTAGAATGTTAGTCAGCACAGAAGCTTGCAATGTATTTTGGCAACCCGCGATTGAACAGCATTTGATTTTAGTGAGAAAAGACGTGCACAGCGTAGTGGCAGTTGGTGAATTCTTTAACTGGAAGGGCGTACATATTTCTTCCAGATATGCTGTAGCGGCCAAGGGTAGCGAGGGAGCCCACACCACTGAAGGGTTGTTCGGAAGGCATCTCCCCCAGAAAAACTATTTAAAATAATGGGTTAAAAGTGTGCCTTTTAGAGCACAGTTTTTTGAAAAATTGGGTAAAAAGCCAAACAGTTTACTTTTGGTTTTGTAGGGTAACTCATGAAAAAATCCAATAGATGTAAGTCACCAACAGTGCACAGGAGCATTTCTCCAACACATTTCCATGCTGACTGCACTATTATACCCCAGTATTCCCATATAAGAACATACTCATGTTTACTTTGCGCATAATGCAAGTAATGATACTATAAGGAAACATGTCCATGTTTGTTCTGCCAGTATATGGCAGTATCACCACGTAAGAACATACTCCAGTTGGCTTTACCATTGAAAACATGCCCAAACTGGCTGCACTAAAATGCCCGTCGAGCTGCATAATTTCAATTATCATGCTTGCTTTATCAAAGATACCAATACAAAATGTCATACTACAATAGGAAATGGCTAGACTGGTTGCATAAAAATACCAGTCTTGCTTCTTAATAACACTTATCATGTTTGCTTTACCAAAGATGCCCAATACACAATGTCATACCACAATATGAAATTTCTTGATTGCCTGCATTGGAATGCCAGTTTAGCTAAATATTAACACGTATCATGCCTTCTTTATCAAAGATGCCCAATACAAAATGTCATGCCACAGAAAAAATAATACCACTGATCATGCTTGCTTTATCAAAGATGCCCAAAACAAAATGTCATGCCACAGTAAGAAATGGCTAGACTGGTTGAATAAAAAGGCCATTCTTTTGTCGTAATAAAACTCATCATGCTTGCTTTACCAAAGATGTCCAATACAAAATGGAATACCACAATAAGACATTACTAGACTGGCTGAATTGAAATCCCATTCTAGCTGCATATTTACACTTATCATGCCCAATACAAAATGTCATGCCACAGAAAGAATAATGCCACAGATCATGCTTGCTTTATCAAAGCGGCCCTTGCACTCAGACATAATCATATTAATAATTAATGTGATTATGTGTGAGTGCAAGCCATGCTTTGTAAATCAGGCCCTATGTTTCTGTCTTGAAAACCTTACCATAAATCATGCTAAACGTGTTTAAAATACACTCACTAGTATACTGCACATCTGTCCCTGACAGTGCCAGTGCGGAGCCTCAATGCGCATGCGCTGTGTTTGAACTGTTCTGATTTGCTGTCATAGGGGATTGCATTGCTTAATGGAAAATCATGTTTTAGTTCTTGTTGTGATGTCAAGTTATCTATCACGTGACACAATAATGACTTGCTGTTGTTATAGTGCTGGCTAATAATGTATTGTTTTGCCATTTTGCACCATCGAAAACAGATGCTACCATTCTCGGCTCCCGACCCCACGGGTAGAAACAGATCAATCGAGCCTGGATGTTGCGAAGGAGTCGCGTGGATGACTCTCTGGTAGCTAACTGGTAGCGCCCAGTTGCCCAAGGGCCCGTGCGCTCTATAAATAAATAAATAAATAAACTAAACAATGACAAGTACAATTTAGCATGGTATTAGCACTAGGACAAACGTTGCCCTGGTGCAAAAATGCATGAAAAATATGTTTTTTGCAGTAAGGCAGTTTTTGCCTTGGTGCTAATTTTGTTAAGTGGGCCCAATGATTTATAGGCCACACTTTGCTCTAGTTCTAATACTGTACAAGATGGCACGTGCACAGGTGCAAAGCTTCTGAAATCTGGCTCCTAATGTCCACAGCAGTCTCAGGCTCAGATCCTCTGCTGCTAGGACTTACGTTGTTTGGTGTCCGTGGTGTTTTTTTTTTTTTTGTGTGAGCGGTTTTTCATGAAATGTTTAGAAATTCTCGATTTAGTCAATAAACCACAAGCTGTCTTCACTTAAATATGTCAGCAGCGCAAAAGTACACGCTTATGCTAACCTGGAGCAGCGCATGAGAAGCGTGATCATAGCTTCTAGGCACTGCCAATTTTGTCAAGGCATAGTGAGAAAAAATGATGTCTCCAGGATCACACATTTCAGTTAAGTGGTGACTGTGGAATTTGAGCGCAGTCTGCAATCTAGGCACAACAGCAGATTGTTCTCGCAATTGCTGTAAGAGGTATGTGTTTGGCTATTAAGAATTCTCTGTTTTATAGACGCTTTAAAACCAACTAGACAAATGTATACCTCCTCATAGCAACATATTAATTGAGACAACAAAGGTTGAATAGAAGACTTTGGGTCTGAATTACAAAGCGTTTTTCAATGGGACTGTGCAATTATAAAAGGCTCTTGTGAATCAGGCTCTTCAAGTACGGCAAAGCAATGTGATCACCAGGGACGTCATTTCACCAAAATGCCCAGGGTAGCGGAAGTGACATCACCCAACCCTTTACCTCTGATGACATCATAGGTGTGGTGTCATTTGACCACACCCTGAAATGACATCACGGGAAGCAATGAAACACAACCTTTCACCCCTTGACAAAATAGGAAGTGGCATCACATAGCATTGTTCCTAAGTACACTACAAAAATGATGGTTACGATATCACTAATCTTATATACATTTCATACAAGAATGGACCACCATATGTATCGTTCATATCAGTGTGTGTAGGCCCATACTACCACATTTCTGTGAATGGAAGCAGACGTCAAAGGCCAAAAGATAATGTGTTATTATGTAGCACGTATAAGTAAGCGCTTTAAGTAGAACAAATATACAAACAATATCACCCAAACTGTGCTGGTACTCATTTATCAACCTTAGAAGGATGAGTTGGCCTTGCTGAGATTCAAACTCGCAACCTGCAGATCACACACACACATCTCAGCAGTGAGCGCTCAATCCACTGAGCTATCGTACCAGCTATAGTAAAATGAGCAATTTCATGTCTGAATGTTCTCAAAGTCAGAAAGAAAATTACACTCTGTAGTGGATACCATTAAACTGGTAACTGAGATTTAACAACAGGCCAGTTAATCTGAAGGTCTGGTGCAAGGTTGGCCACATGTCAAGCCTGTGTGGATCTACTTTTCAGGCTTCAGAGGTTGGAAAAATAGGGAAAGCAGCACACTCACACACCTCATACTCTGGGCTCTCGTTACCTCATGCATGCAAACAAACATCCTGCGCAGCATGCCAGGGAGATGGGGAAGATAGACACATTACAACAAAGCATTAATTGTGATACAATGAAATCAATGGCCACTTGATGTGCTATGGTCAAATATTTCTACATTGTACAAGTGACCGAGGACACCGAGATGGAATGTCTGGTGATGATCGTAACAGAGGCAACGGCAGAAAAAACACGCTATAACTGCATCTTGCAAAAAGCAAAATACACAGTCTGAAATGAATGGATGCTTATTCTACTCTAAATGCTTTTAAGAAGTGTGTGCCTGCATTGTGAATTAGAAATGTTTAAGAACAGACTAAATCAGTGACTCACCCCCAGAAGTGTGCCTCAAATGAACCTTTAATGATTCTAGCAATTATTGTATTACATTCCAGAATGACAAATTACTTGTTATTCCTATTATTTCTTTTTTAAGGTTCACTGCTCACTGTAGAACCCCTGTTTTTTTTAACAGGCCTGAAAAAAAAAAAAAAGAAATATATATATATATATATATATATATATATATATATATATATATATATATATATATATATTAGGGGTAGCAAGGGAGACCTCAGGCATCACAGTTGTGACCCCTGGTGACCCCCACATGACATCCCTGGTGATCATTAAGAAATGCCCTCTAGCTAGCTTTTGCCAATTTACTTTCAAGACTTAAAGACACAATGAATGGGATTGATACCTTCACATGCTTGCAGTCAATGTTCGACACAGGCCTGAATCGAGTTACTACATGTATTGTGATAAAAATGTGTACTTCCTAAAGAAAAGCACACCCCCATGTAAACTTCTTATATGTTATGTTAAGGGATATTTATACCGTGCACTGTCACTACTGGAGTGGTCCTCTGGTGCTATGGTGGATCTGAAAAGGAAGAGGGTAGGCTACGTTAGTAGGACTGAGCGGGAGAAAGAGCAAGAGAGCTGTGATGTGCTGTTGGCAGCTTCAGTTTGGTTTACACCATTTGGTGAGCTTAAGTGTGTTTTCGGTTGATATCCTTCATGTGCTGTTGTGTGGTTTGTTTTGTTGTTGCGGTGTAGTGGCTTGCATGCAGTGTGTTGTGCTTTAGAGGTATGGCATTGTTTAGTTCAGAGTTTGAGAGGTGAACGCAGAAGGGTGAGTTCTTTTATTAGTAGGGTTGGTTAGTGGAATCATCATCTAGATGTAACGCAAGCTAATATCCAGAATTCGGTCTGAATGTGGCGCAGGCTAATCTTTACAGTTCTGCTTTGATGTGATGCAAGATAATATTCACAGTTTTGTCTGGGTGTGACACAATCTAATTTTCACAATTCTTTCTGGATGTGACGCAGGCTAATCTTCAGTTCTGTCTAGGTGTGGCACAACCTAATATTCACAAATCTGTCTAGATGTGATGCAAACTAAGATTCACAGTTCTGTCTAGATGTGACGCAAGCTAATATTCAGTTCTGTCCAAATGTGACACAAGCTAATATTCACAATACTGTTTAGATGTGATGTAAGCGAATATTCACAATACTGTCTATATGTGACGCAAGCTAATATTCACAAATCTGTCTAGATGTGATACAAGGTAATATTCACAATTCTGTTTGAATTTGATGCAAGCTAATATTCACAATTTGGTCTGGATGTGGCGCAGGCTAATATATTCACAGTTCTGTCTAGATGTGACGCAAGATAATATTCACAAATCTGTCCAGATGTGACGCAAGATATCATTCACAATACTGTTTAAATGTGATGCAAGTGAATATTCACAATTCTGTCTATATGTGACGCAAACTAATATTCACAAATCTATCTAGATGTTGTACCAGCTAATATTCACAAATCTGTCTGGATATGATGCAAGCTAATATTCAGAATTCTTTCTAGATACGACACAGGCTAACATTCACAATTCTGTTTGAATGTGAGGCAAGCTAATATTCACAATTCTGTCTAGAGATGGCACAGGCTAATATTCACATTTCTGTCTGGATGTAATCCAAGTGAATATTCACAATTCTGTGTGCATGTGACAATGGCTAATCTTCACAGTTCTGTCTATATGTGACACAAGTTAATATGCACAATTCTGTCTGGATGATGCATGCTGATATTCACAATTCTGTCTGGATGTGACAATGGCTAATCTTCATAGTTCTGTCTATATGTGACGCAAGGTAATATGCACAATTCTGTCTGGATGTGACGCATGCTGATATTCACAATTCTGTCTGGATGTGATGCAAGTTAATGTGCACAATTATGTCTAGATGTGACGCACGTTAATATTCACAATTCTGTCTAGATATGACACAGGCTAATCTTCACATTTCTGTCTAGAAGGGATGCAAGTTAATATGCACAATTCTGTCTGGATGTGAAGCAAGTTAATATGTACAGTTAATATGCAAGGGGTGGAAGGATAGATCAGGGGCAACGTGTTTGTCTTGGAAGCAAGAAACCACTCGGTATTAAGCGCTTTATAAATGAACAATTATAAATTATTTAAGTTAATATTCACAATTCTGTCTAGCTTTGTCTTGAACCTCTACCCCATAGTAACTGCAAACTGCACACACACACACGATAATTTGGTGACATCTGGGGTGGCGTGGCCTATCCGATCCCAGGGGTAGCCCTGTCACCCCAGAAAACTCTCTGGACACGCCTCTGTGTGGCGATTAAACAATAATGCAATTATGAGTGTTTTCTAGAGCGCTATTACTGTTGCTATCTTTTCATTTTTAAAAATATATGTTTGACAGCTGCCCAGGGAGTGACCTGAAAGGCTAGGGAGGATAGCTCAGGGGCAACGTGCACGCCTTGGAGGCAAGATGACGACATGGAGCAACACATGTTCGATCCCCGGTCCGTCCTTAGAAACTTCTGGGTATTAAGCGTGTTATAAAGAACCTATCATATCAATGTTCAACTCTTTAGCCTATATATTTTGCACCACGCCTGTAGTAGAATGTGGAGCTAAATGAACGGTGGGAACAACATGGGCGCCACACCCCGATTCCTAATGGTGCTCAGGGTGCAGTGGCACACTTCATTCGAAAAAGAAGAGTCACTGTTAGGGAAGCGTGAACCCGAAGAGCAGCACCGAAATACCACTCATCCAGAAGGACTGCTGCCACGCAGAGACAGCGCGACTCGTTTTTACACTAGAAATGTCACCACAATCGCTAGAGAATCGGCATGCCAGTTTTAAATGTGTTCTTTGATTTCTTGGCTGAATGTGGAGTGCGTCTCAGGCGATTGTGGTTATGTAAAGGTGTTTATTCAGCTTCCAGGGGAAGGTCCGTTATGAGTTGTAGAGGCCCTGTCTCTGCTCCCCTCCAGCCCCATGTCGATGCAACAGTTGGAGAAGCAGCGGGCTGAGATGAGCAAGCAAAGGAGCCATGAAAGGACCCGAGTCACTAATTCACTGAGACACCTTCCTGTCTGGCTGTCCCACTTGCGCCCCAATTCTGCCCGAGTGACAGAGAAATGAGAGGGTTCAAGGGAAAAGCTGGAGGGCCTATAATCATATCAAGCTTTTAAGCCTCGCTTTCTCACACTTCTAAGCGCTGCAGCGATAACCGTTATCATTTCCCATTTTAATCTTACTCAATTTATTGACCTCGGATGGACGACGGCTAAGTGGGCTATGCCAGGATACCAATGTGAGTCCTGCAAGCTGAACAGAGAGTGCTAAACTCACTGATCTCCTTTGCCAACAGAGGAGCAGGGGTTGGCTTCCCATCCCCTCATGGACACTGTTTCATGTATTTATATAGTGTGTCTCTGGGACGCTGAGCTGTAGTACCCGGCCCTTTATTAGCAATGAGTGTAGGTGTATCAGGAGAAGGCCTGCTTCAGTGGTCGAAGTGAGCAGGAACGGTCCGGAGCGGTGTTCCACTACTTTCATTTTTTACTGTTAACAGCTCCAATACTTTTTGGCACCGATTTTCACCATTCTGGAACTGTTCTTTGTGGAGTTAAGCACATTTCTCCACTTTCGCACCGGATATCAGTTCCAACTAAAGTGAAATCTGTTTCAACTCAATTGGTTGTCAACCAGCATGACTGCATCCCCCCTTACAAAATGTGTTACACGTTGCCCCTTCCTTCCGACTCTGTCCACCACTGGAGTCACAGTTCCACTTCTTTTTTGGTCCACTCGGTGCTTAATTTGTAAGCAAATAAGTGCCAGGACCCAAATATTTTCTAGAACGCTTGTGGCACGACACACAGGCAGTTACCCACCGTTGCTGCCAGGGCCGGCCTTAGTGGCAGCAGCGCCCTGGGAGAATTGGTGAACCCCCTCCCCATGCACCTCTTGTCAACAGGGGGTGGGGGGCAGGATACACCACATTTCTTTTCTACCTCCCTGCTCCGGCGCCTCACAGGGAGCTAATCACTGGAATAGGGCGCTCATGCTAATGCATGAGCGCCCTATTTCTAATGCAAAATGCCTCGCTTTCGCGTCGGAGCAGGGAGGAAATCATGTAAATAGGGTGCTGATGTAAAGCATCAGCACCCTATTGTTCTTAAATGTGCCCCGCCGCCATGGGCGCATTTAATAACAAAAGGGCGCATGCCGCGCCTTCCCCCACTACGCCAGATCAGGCAAGCCCTTGAAAGACTCCCCGAGCTGGCGTTGCAGGGTGCTAATGGTGCCCTGGGAGGCATGGCGCCCCGGGCAGTCTCCCAGCCCACCCTGCCCTAAGGCCGGTCCTGATTGCTGCCAAACTAAGCTTGCACCAGCTCCTTGGGGTGGATGGATGCTCTGGCTATCGTTGCTTCATAACCAATCTGATTCTGAGACAATAAGTGCTGGGACTTAGAAATAAGTGCCAGGGCTCAGCCATGGCAACACCCCCACAAATGAAGCACTGCATACACTTCTACCGTTACTGCTTCCTTTCCATCTCCCTGGGAGCTTTTTGGATCTTGAGGCTGGTGAGGGAAAGCTTGAGTGCTATATTGTCTTGTGTTTTGTCATCAGTGTCTTTTTAAAAGATATTGGGGTTTTGATTTGGATATAGGCTTGGAGGGGGAGCCAGTGTAGTTATGTCAGCGCCAGAGCGGTGTACTGATTTATAGTTAGTTGGGGGAGAGGTAAGTCCATTAGACCTCCTTTTTCCTTCATCTTCAGCCACTGTGCAACCAGGACTCCCTGACACATCCATCTCTGCCACCAGACCCTTTGCATGTCCCCACACCAGCTGTGATACCATTAAAACTGCACTAGTCACCAAACCCTCCAAGCTGATCAATCTAGTTAGGGGTTGCAGTAAAGAACAGAGCCAAAGGAACTAAAATAGATAGAGTTACAAAACCAACACGAATAGGAACAAGTCACGCTGGAAACAATTGGTCTGGAAAGCAGCCCACAGTAGGGACATCGTCCGTGTGCATCTTAAACCAGGGGTAGATGCACGGGAACGACACTTTATGAGGTGCACCGGAACCCAGCATCAGATGAAACGCCCTTGGCGCAGTGGGGCAAAGCATTGGCTCGGCAAAGCTTTAAAGGCCTAAGTATCCAGCGTGTACTTCACACGTTAACCCATCAGCATCCAGTGTGGATCTCACAGAATGGGGGTAGTATGCCTGTAACACAAGACATGTTTGTGTAAGGCACATGGGAAGATTTGCCTAGCGTGCATTGCCATAGTACAAGCGCATCGACACAAAACCTAGGCTAAGGCTCGCTAACCATCCTATCATAATAAATGGCCGTCAATAACCACTGGCACAACTTGTGCATGCCTGTCAAGGTTGCGGCACACCCCAGATGCCAAAACTGAACAGTTAAATGACAGGACATAGTTACACACTCCTACACATTCCTAGCTTGATGCCAGGGCAACCGTGAGTGCGTCGACGTCGCCCAAACATCTCACTATAGTGTCATTTATGATGTCACATTTCCCATCCTCCCAGAAAGGCAAGCGAAAGCACTCAGTTGCCCTTCTAACGGGAAGAGGGTAAAAGGAGTAGAGAACCCCCTCCCCGTTAGAGGGTTACATGGCCATTCATGCCCGTGAGCTCTGGCGCATTATAAGAAGATAAATAAATAAATAATTCGCTAGAAGAAGCCTTCAGATCGCCAGGCTGGGAAACAAGGCATGCATGCAAGCAGAACACAGGACAAATCTTCTTCTCCTGCTCCCCTCCTGAACATGTCCTATGACTCTAGGTCAATTACCCAAAGAGGATTAATAGAGGAATAATTAAATGATGGAGCTCGCCTCAGCGAAGGAATGACGAGCAGGAACTCTGAAGGACACGCCGCATGCCAATCCACACCGACCTCTGTGTTCTGAGGGTGGGAGATTACCAGAGACCCCACCTGGGAGGCTACCTGTCAACGCGAGGTCCCAGGACTCATGCCAGCCCTTCCACGCACTCGCCCTGTGGTTAATGGAGGTCCTCTGGAGCTACGTGGCCTGGCTTTGAAGAGTGTTGTCATCACCCAACAGTTTTACCAGGAAACCTGCTTCAGTGCTTTCCATTGGCTCTGCTGCATAAGTGAAGTTAAGGTTTCATGACTTTCTAAAATGTCTTCTCATTAAAGGGTTTTTGTTTTAAGTTAAATTGCCATCATACCCGAGAAGGCAGCATAAAATGTAATTGCAAAACCTCAAGGTTTAGCTAGTGTTGAGCTTGTGACTACTGGCGTCAACCTTAACGTGCCTTTATCAAACGATAATCATTATCACAGTGTGACGTAAGCGTTCATAGCTGCATTTCCCAATTACTTATATTTTAAAACTGCAAATGTTGAAACATCTAAAGGGGAAATTAGCTGTTTAAAGAGCCCAGAAGAAGGTGCCAATCTCACTAGGCACTATATCCGTATAAACCAAAGTGCCAGACGCAGACTGAGCGGGGGCGCTACATCCCTGACGTCACTGGGAAAGCATCTTAGCAGGCTGCGCTCCTTATCCGCATATAAGCCACAGTACCGAATGCAGAACGAGTTGGGCCTGTCTGCATCCCCGGTGGCACGATGGGAGCTGCATGGCGAGCTAGGTCATATATCCCCGGAACCCAAGTGACCTGGGCACTAAATCCCCGAAACATACAGTGTACAAAGCACTATAGCACTGGGGCCAGAGCGAGCTGCTGTCTATATAACTGGATAGAAAGTCAAGAAGCCTGCTGGGCGCTATATCACTGAGACCGATGAAGAAGCCTGCTGGGCACTATATCACTGAGACCGATGAAGAAGCCTGCTGGGCGCTATATCACTGAGACCGATGAAGAAGCCTGCTGGGCGCTATATCACTGAGACCAATGAAGAAGCCTGTTGGGCACTGTATCACTAAGACCGATGAAGAAGCCTGCTGGGCACTATATCCTGAGACCGATGAAGAAGCCTGCTGGGCACTATATCACTGAGAACGATGAAGAAGCCTGCTGGGCGCTATATCACTGAGACCGATGAAGAAGCCTGCTGGGCGCTATATCACTGAGACCAATGAAGAAGCCTGCTGGGCACTGTATCACTAAGACCGATGAAGAAGCCTGCTGGGCACTATATCCTGAGACCGATGAAGAAGCCTGCTGGGCGCTATATCACTGAGACCGATGAAGAAGCCTGCTGGGCGCTATATCACTGAGAGCGATGAAGAAGCCTGCTGGGCGCTATATCACTGAGACAGATGAAGAAGCCTGCTGGGCGCTATATCACTGAGACCGATGAAGAAGCCTGCTGGGCGCTATATCACTGAGACCAATGAAGATGCCTGCTGGGCGCTAGATCACTGAGACTGATGAAGAAGCCTGCTGGGCACTATATCACTGAGACCGATGAAGAAGCCTGCTGGGCGCTATATCACTGAGACTGATGAAGAAGCCTGCTGGGCTCTATATCACTGAGACCGATGAAGAAGCCTGCTGGGCACTATATCACTGAGACCGATGAAGAAGCCTGCTGGGCTCTATATCACTGAGACTGATGAAGAAGCCTGCTGGGCGATATATCACCGAGACTGATGAAGCAGCCTGCTGGGCACTAATCACTGAGACCGATGAAGAAGCCTGCTGGGCACTATATCACTAGGGGCCAGAGTGAGCTGCTGTCTATATAACTGGATAGCAAGTCAAGAAGCCTGCTGGGCACTATAACACTGAGACCGATGAAGAAGCCTGCTGGGCACTATATCACAGAGACTGATGAAGAAGCCTGCTGGCACTATATCACTGAGACCGATAAAGAAGCCTGCTGGGCACTATATCACAGAGACTGATGAAGAAGCCTCCTGGGGGCTATATCACTAAGACCGATGAAGAAGCCTGCTGGGCACTATATCACTAGGGGCCAGAGTGAGCTGATTTCTATATAACTGGATAGCAAGATAAGAAGCCTGCTGGGCGCTGCACCCATGAGTCTGAGAACTCAAGAAGCCTGCTGGGCGCTGCACCCATGTGTCTGAGAAGTCAAGAAGCCTGCTGGGCGCTATATCACCGAGACTGATGAAGAAGCCGGCTGGGCACTATATCACCGAGACTGATGAAGAAGCCTGCTGGGCGCTATATCACTGAGACCGATGAAGAAGTCTGCTGGGCACTATATTACTGAGACCGATGAAGAAGCCTGCTGGGCGCTATATCACTGAGACCGATGAAGAAGCCTGCTGGGCGCTATATCCTGAGACCGATGAAGAAGCCTGCTGGGCGCTATATCACTGAGACCGATGAAGAAACCTGCTGGGCGCTATATGACTGAGACCGATGAAGAAGCCTGCTGGGCACTATATCCTGAGACCGATGAAGAAGCCTGCTGGGCACTATATCACTGAGACCGATGAAGAAGCCTGCTGGGCGCTATATCACTGAGACCGATGAAGAAGCCTGCTGGGCACTGCACCTATGAGATTGAGAAGTCAAGAAGCCTGCTGGGCGCTGCACCCATGAGTCTGAGAAGTCAAGAAGCCTGCTGGGCGCTGCACCCATGAGTCTGAGAAGTAAAGAAGCCTGCTGGGCGCTGCACCCATCAGTCTGAGAAGTCAAGAAGCCTGCTGGGGGCTATATCACCGAGACTGATGAAGATGCCTGCTGGGTGCTATATCACTGAGACCGATGAAGAAGCCTGCTGGGCACTTTATCACTGAGACCGATGAAGAAGCCTGCTGGGCGCTATTTCACTGAGACCGATGAAGAAGCCTACTGGACGCTATATCACTGAGACCAATGAAGAAGCCTGTTGGGCACTGTATCACTAAGACCGATGAAGAAGCCTGCTGGGCACTATATCCTGAGACCGATGAAGAAGCCTGCTGGGCACTATATCACTGAGAACGATGAAGAAGCCTGCTGGGCGCTATATCACTGAGACCGATGAAGAAGCCTGCTGGGCGCTATATCACTGAGACCAATGAAGAAGCCTGCTGGGCACTGTATCACTAAGACCGATGAAGAAGCCTGCTGGGCACTATATCCTGAGACCGATGAAGAAGCCTGCTGGGCGCTATATCACTGAGACCGATGAAGAAGCCTGCTGGCGCTATATCACTTAGAGCGATGAAGAAGCCTGCTGGTGTCAGGAAAGGAAGAAGGCGATGGATATGGCAGGGGAAATGTGCACAAAATACACAGTAAACAACCTTGAATATAACAACGTGCATTCAATACCCAAGACTCGTGTATACCACTATATGAAAAGGAATGTAGGGTAAGCACTTAGAACCTCCTTATGACTGAAAGGAAAGTCGGCAAACTCCTTACCCACTATGCTCTTACAGATACTGACAGCGCTAAGCCCACGTAGAGGGCAAGCAGGGACAGAATCTGTAAACTGACACTCTAGACGGTACTGAATAAAGAATTTGGAAACAGTACTCACAAGGACCGGAATGACCACATGAATGCCAGTACTCACGAAGACCGGAAAGACCACTTGGATGTCCGTATTCACGAGGACCGGAAAGACCACTCAAAAGTCAGTACTAACCCACAACCCTGTAAATCAAACAAGAACCCAGAAGGCAGTAAAGGCAAAGAGTGAGGATGACTAAATACCTAAGCCCAAGTCAAGAGGCAAGAAGGAATAGTACAGTGTGGAAAACAAAAGATAATCACACAGGAGCTAGTTACAACAGCTTCCCACACCTAATAATAAAATAGGAAATAAATGTAAAAGTGTAAAGGAAAACATGGCATGGATCCCAATAGAAGGCAAGGATCAGGAGCAGTGAAAACGATATCAAAAGGGAAACTTTCCCACCCATCCAAGGTGAAAAGGCAGGAAACTAAACCTGTAAAGGAAAGATTAATGCAACAAGTCTTTCAGTAGCAAAGGACAATTTCTAGGAAACAGTGAACACAGGCCATTGGGCTACAGCAAAAGGAAAGCTCAGAGAAAGGCTGCCTGCAGACAGAGAAAGGGAGAAAGGGATTTCCAAAAGGCAGAAATCAATTAGGCATACAAATACGAATTCCAGGACAAGGAACAAGAAACACTAACTAGAAACTGGGCACAAAAACTAGGAACCAGGAACAAGGGACCAGTCAAGACAGGAACGCTGCAACAATGACCAGCGCTGGACTGAAGCAGACTGAGGCTTTTAAAGCTGCTTAACGAGCACACCCCTCAGGCGTGTCGCCTGCTGCACCTGCAGCCACAGGTGTTGCCTATCCTCCACCCAGCCTTGTCCTGCAAGGGAGGAGGTGAGGCAGTGAGCCAGGCATTCTGGGAAGCATAGTCATTAGATTAAAGCAGCAGTAGCATGCTGGCTGCCAAAAACCTGGAATGGATCCGGAAGGGAAGTAATTTGGGAAATAAGGTTTTAGCGCTCCCAATTCATCAGGACACTGTAGCATAAGGTTTGGAGGAAATGTCCAGTAGGGAAGAAACCCCAAAACATGCCCCCAAGTGGCGGGAACGGGAGCGAAGGGAGCGAGCCGTGACACTATACCCCCTTCCACGGCCGACTCCAGGCGGCCGTTACTCGCACAAAACATCTTCTTTCCATGACAGGAGCGCTTTGTCTTCAGAAGTGGCACTGACGGAAACGATGACCCACGGGCAGAAGCAGAAGGACTGGAATGAATAGAATCAGGCCGCAGTCTATAAGAGCCATAGGTGGGTTTTCGGTGAGGAAGAGACTCATGGGTCGAAGAAAGGCATGAAGGACTTGCAGGACCCGAAGCAGAGTTGAAAGGTCCAGGAAGCTTAGTCACTGGAAGAGGATATGCATACATCCTTGAGGAGAGAGGCAGGCTGGTGCTACATGCCTTAGACAATGGTAGAAGTTCTGTTAGCCTCACTGCCGAGAGTGGACACACAGGAGGTGAGGAAACAGCAGGTTTCAGGAAATGTTTATGTTCGGAAGAGGAAGGTGGCGGCTGAGGTAGAGGTTCGGATACTCTGTCATCCATCTGGGTAAAAGTTTGTGGTTGAAAGTGACAAAGATTTGCCTGCATAAGTTCCTTGCCTTGGAGGTCTGGAGATCCAATGGGTTGTACGAGGCTGCACTCCCATTGACAGTCATGTAGCCACCTTGTTGCACGTGGGATACAACCGCAGGAACGTTTGGCATACTGATAGGAGTGTTAGACACAGTACTCGGAACATCAGGCATACTAGCAGCGGGAGCAAAAACAGGCACATCTTGAACTGCAGCAGACATTCCCCTCCTTTGGCTACTAGCACCCAACTGGCGCTGCAGCTGGAGGGCCGTGCCCGTCCCTTTCCTCAGGCTCATGTGGGATCCGGCAACAAAAGGGTTGTCAAGCGGTTGATCCAAACCGGACTCCAAACGCGGACCGTCCAGCCCGCTATCCTGGTCGGCTACTCGTTCGGTGACTGGGCCGTGGTGGATGGCATCCGTTTCTCTCTCGTAATACTCCAGGCAAGTCCAGCGGCCTCGCATGTAAGGCCCTCCCGAGTCGTGAGCCGGCTTGATGTTTCTGAAGAGAGAGCTGGCAGGAGTCTCAGGCTCAGATGTTGCATATTCGGGAGGCGCTGATGCTACAGTCAAGTAGTTAGGATAATTGTTTTGTGTACAAGGCAGACATTCTGGTGATCCCCCTGAAGCATAAGAAGGGCAAGATGGACGTTCATCAGTAAATGGTTGGGATTCAGGAGGAATCTCTGGAGCAGAGGAATATGCAGCAGGATCTGACAGTGTAGACAGGTACACCTCCGATATTGGCAGCGAGGCTGAGCAGGATACAGGTCTCTCATGAACTGAAGCCAAACTAGCAGTAGGCTCTGGGACCGAAGACATGCATTTAGAATGTACTACCGGAGGCTCCATGGCTGAAGGATAATCTGCTGGATGAGTCACTGTAGCCGAAGACAAACATGCCAGAGGAAATTCTGAGGTTGAGGGCATGCAAGCTGGAGCCGTCTTGTTAGCTGAAGACAAACTTGTCAAGGTCTTTGGCTCTGACTGCGTACATGGTGAAGGCTCTTGGGTGACTGGCAGACATAGCACTCTTTTATTGATCGAAGATACGTGTGCCAACGATGACTGCAGAGCTGTGGACAGGATTATTGAAGAGTCAATGGTAGTAGGAGGACAGTCTGAAGTCCCAGAAGTCGACAGACACACTTGTGGTTCAGGAATGGAAAGCCCCTTTAAGGCAGTTGACCCCTTGGCACCAGTAACCAAAGTCTGAGCTGTACCCCTGCCGTCCCTCTCCTTAGTGGATGACACAGAGTCTCTTCCTTGAAGTCAAAATCAACCAGAGGAATCACCATAGTAAAGTCTCTGTTAATCAGGATTTCGTCAATTGACCATTCCTCTGTCTTAGCTTCTGAAAGTGGCTGATTAACAATCAACAGTTCAGGGATCGTCTGCCGGGTTTTTGGTTCAGTAATCTGTGGAATGAGTGCATCAAAACATGAATTCTGCACTGTCTTTGACTGCTCGTAGTGACCGATATTGGCAGAAGGAAGAGCGAACACAGAGGTAGCATCGTTTTCCACATCAGCTTGAATGTCTACTTCAGTCTCAGCAGCTAGATCAAGGGCAGAACCTAAGCCTACAGTTGTGACTGATTCTGTGTATGCCACCATTGTGGATTGTGTTTGGAAAGCAGAAGCATGTATGTGTTCAAGCTCAGAGTTATGACAAACTGCTACACAGGAAGCTTCAGGTAAAGGAGTGGCTTGTGAATCTTCAGCTAACAGCAATTCCTGACAAACGGTAGGACAGTTGTCAGAACCTGTGTCCTGAATAAGCGCTGTGCTTGAAAAAAGACTTTCACTCCCAATAGATCTTACATATTGACAAGTATCATGATTTACAAAAGTCTCCGCACTCAGGGACTGAACAGTATTCACTTCATCAACGGATAAAGTTGGAGGTGTATTCAGAAAAGACTGTAACATCTTATTCTCCTCTTTTAAGGAAATGTATTCTTGTTTTAACTCCTCAAATTCTGCTTTTAGCTTGTCCCGCATTAACTGTACATCCCTATCAGTAGGCACAGGGGAAGGCATGGTGGCATCAGGGCTGGATCCTGCCCTAGCCATCTGGAAGTGCATTGATTGTATATTGTCATCTACTGCTTGCAGGTCTTGTGATCTATACTCTCTCTTACCGACGTGGTCTGTGTTTCTTTTAAGGAGACTATTGGCATCAGACCCCTTGGCATTAGTGACCACAGTAAGAATCTGTGCAGAGGAGTAAGCTGTAGACTGAGGGCAGAAAACAGAAGATATGCAAGAAACCCCTCCATTCTTCATGTTTGAATCATGAAACTGTTCAATCTGAGGTAAAGCACAACCGGAGTCATGGGGTTCAATAACAGAGGTACTTGTGTGTATAAATTCTAGCAGTGTGTTGTTTTCCACTTCTAAGGCTTGTGCGGACATAGACTCTGGATCAGAATTAAAGACAGAGCTAGGATCAGGCAATGTACGATGGGTCACCCAGTGGGAAAAATACTTTGCACGTAAATACCCATTCGTGTCAAGGAGTTCATTTAAGTCAGGAGCAGAGATTCGATTTTCACGGGTAATTGTAAGGGAAGCTTTCTGTATAAACTTGTTGGAGGCCTTGCTGCCTTTCCTTCGTAATCTGGCCATGTTCAAACGGGAACAACGGCTGGTCATTCTGTCAGGAAAGGAAGAAGGCGATGGATATGGCAGGGGAAATGTGCACAAAATACACAGTAAACAACCTTGAATATAACAACGTGCATTCAATACCCAAGACTCGTGTATACCACTATATGAAAAGGAATGTAGGGTAAGCACTTAGAACCTCCTTATGACTGAAAGGAAAGTCGGCAAACTCCTTACCCACTATGCTCTTACAGATACTGACAGCGCTAAGCCCACGTAGAGGGCAAGCAGGGACAGAATCTGTAAGCTGACACTCTAGACGGTACTGAATAAAGAATTTGGAAACAGTACTCACAAGGACCGGAATGACCACATGAATGCCAGTACTCACGAAGACCGGAAAGACCACTTGGATGTCCGTATTCACGAGGACCGGAAAGACCACTCAAAAGTCAGTACTAACCCACAACCCTGTAAATCAAACAAGAACCCAGAAGGCAGTAAAGGCAAAGAGTGAGGATGACTAAATACCTAAGCCCAAGTCAAGAGGCAAGAAGGAATAGTACAGTGTGGAAAACAAAAGATAATCACACAGGAGCTAGTTACAACAGCTTCCCACACCTAATAATAAAATAGGAAATAAATGTAAAAGTGTAAAGGAAAACATGGCATGGATCCCAATAGAAGGCAAGGATCAGGAGCAGTGAAAACGATATCAAAAGGGAAACTTTCCCACCCATCCAAGGTGAAAAGGCAGGAAACTAAACCTGTAAAGGAAAGATTAATGCAACAAGTCTTTCAGTAGCAAAGGACAATTTCTAGGAAACAGTGAACACAGGCAATTGGGCTACAGCAAAAGGAAAGCTCAGAGAAAGGCTGCCTGCAGACAGAGAAAGGGAGAAAGGGATTTCCAAAAGGCAGAAATCAATTAGGCATACAAATACGAATTCCAGGACAAGGAACAAGAAACACTAACTAGAAACTGGGCACAAAAACTAGGAACCAGGAACAAGGGACCAGTCAAGACAGGAACGCTGCAACAATGACCAGCGCTGGACTGAAGCAGACTGAGGCTTTTAAAGCTGCTTAACGAGCACACCCCTCAGGCGTGTCGCCTGCTGCACCTGCAGCCACAGGTGTTGCCTATCCTCCACCCAGCCTTGTCCTGCAAGGGAGGAGGTGAGGCAGTGAGCCAGGCATTCTGGGAAGCATAGTCATTAGATTAAAGCAGCAGTAGCATGCTGGCTGCCAAAAACCTGGAATGGATCCGGAAGGGAAGTAATTTGGGAAATAAGGTTTTAGCGCTCCCAATTCATCAGGACACTGTAGCATAAGGTTTGGAGGAAATGTCCAGTAGGGAAGAAACCCCAAAACATGCCCCCAAGTGGCGGGAACGGGAGCGAAGGGAGCGAGCCGTGACACTTGGGCGCTATATCACTGAGACAGATGAAGAAGCCTGCTGGGCGCTATATCACTGAGAGCAATGAAGAAGCCTGCTGGGCGCTATATCACTGAGACAGATGAAGAAGCCTGCTGGGCGCTATATCACTGAGACCGATGAAGAAGCCTGCTGGGCGCTATATCACTGAGACCAATGAAGATGCCTGCTGGGCGCTAGATCACTGAGACTGATGAAGAAGCCTGCTGGGCACTATATCACTGAGACCGATGAAGAAGCCTGCTGGGCACTATATCACTGAGACCGATGAAGAAGCCTGCTGGGCCCTATATCACTGAGACCGATGAAGAAGCCTGCTGGGCACTATATCATTAGGGGCCAGAGCGAGCTTCTGTCTATATAACTGGATAGCAAGTCAAGAAGCCTGCTGGGCGCTATATCACTGAGACTGATGAAAAAGCCTGCTGGGCTCTATATCACTGAGACCGATGAAGAAGCCTGCTGGGCACTATATCACTGAGACCGATGAAGAAGCCTGCTGTGCTCTATATCACTGAGACTGATGAAGAAGCCTGCTGGGCGATATATCATCGAGACTGATGAAGAAGCCTGCTGGGCACTAATCACTGAGACCGATGAAGAAGCCTGCTGGGCACTATATCACTAGGGGCCAGAGTGAGCTGCTGTCTATATAACTGGATAGCAAGTCAAGAAGCCTGCTGGGCACTATAACACTGAGACCGATGAAGAAGCCTGCTGGGCACTATATCACAGAGACTGATGAAGAAGCCTGCTGGCACTATATCACTGAGACCGATGAAGAAGCCTGCTGGGCACTATATCACAGAGACTGATGAAGAAGCCTCCTGGGGGCTATATCACTAAGACCGATGAAGAAGCCTGCTGGGCACTATATCACTAGGGGCCAGAGTGAGCTGATTTCTATATAACTGGATAGCAAGATAAGAAGCCTGCTGGGCGCTGCACCCATGACTCTGAAAAGTCAAGAAGCCTGCTGGGGGCTGCACCCATGAGTCTGAGAAGTCAAGAAGCCTGCTGGGCGCTGCACCCATGTGTCTGAGAAGTCAAGAAGCCTGCTGGGCGCTATATCACCGAGACTGATGAAGAAGCCGGCTGGGCACTATATCACCGAGACTGATGAAGAAGCCTGCTGGGCGCTATATCACTGAGACCGATGAAGAAGTCTGCTGGGCACTATATTACTGAGACCGATGAAGAAGCCTGCTGGGTGCTATATCACTGAGACCGATGAAGAAGCCTGCTGGGCGCTATATCCTGAGACCGATGAAGAAGCCTGCTGGGCGCTATATCACTGAGACCGATGAAGAAGCCTGCTGGGCACTATATCCTGAGACCGATGAAGAAGCCTGCTGGGCACTATATCACTGAGACCGATGAAGAAGCCTGCTGGGCACTATATCACTGAGACCGATGAAGAAGCCTGCTGGGCTCTATATCACTGAGACCGATGAAGAAGCCTGCTGGGCACTGCACCCATGAGTCTGAGAAGTCAAGAAGCCTGCTGGGCGCTGCACCCATGAGTCTGAGAAGTCAAGAAGCCTGCTGGGCGCTGCACCCATGAGTCTGAGAAGTCAAGAAGCCTGCTGGGCGCTGCACCCATGAGTCTGAGAAGTAAAGAAGCCTGCTGGGCGCTGCACCCATCAGTCTGAGAAGTCAAGAAGCCTGCTGGGGGCTATATCACTGAGACTGATGAAGATGCCTGCTGGGCGCTATATCACTGAGACCGATGAAGAAGCCTGCTGGGCACTGCACCTATGAGATTGAGAAGTCAAGAAGCCGGCTGGGCGCTGCACCCATGAGTCTGAGAAGTCAAGAAGCCTGCTGGGCGCTGCACCCATGAGTCTGAGAAGTAAAGAAGCCTGCTGGGCGCTGCACCCATCAGTCTGAGAAGTCAAGAAGCCTGCTGGGGGCTATATCACCGAGACTGATGAAGATGCCTGCTGGGCGCTATATCACTGAGACCGATGAAGAAGCCTGCTGGGCACTATATCACTGAGACTGATGAAGAAGCCCGCTCGGCGCTATATCACTGAGACCGATGAAGAAGCCTGCTGGGCGCTATATCACTGAGACCGATGAAGAAGCCTGCTGGGCGCTATATCCTGAGACCGATGAAGAAGCCTGCTGGGCACTATATCACTGACACTGATGAAGAAGCCTGCTGGGCTCCCTATCACTGAGACCGATGAAGAAGCCTGCTGGGTACTGCACCTATGAGATTGAGAAGTCAAGAAGCCGGCTGGGCGCTGCACCCATGAGTCTGAGAAGTCAAGAAGCCTGCTGGGCGCTATATCACCGAGACTGATGAAGAAGCCGGCTGGGCTCTATATCACTGAGACTGATGAAGAAGCCTGCTGGGCGCTATACCACAGAGACTGACGAAGAAGCCTGCTGGGCGCTATATCACCGAGACTGATGAAGAAGCCTGCTGGGTGCTATATCACAGAGACTGATGAAGAAGCCTGCTGGCACTATATCACTGAGACCGATGAAGAAGCCTGCTGGGCACTATATCACAGAGACTGATGAAGAAGCCTCCTGGGGGCTATATCACTAAGACCGATGAAGAAGCCTGCTGGGCACTATATCACTAGGGGCCAGAGTGAGCTGATTTCTATATAACTGGATAGCAAGATAAGAAGCCTGCTGGGCGCTGCACCCATGACTCTGAAAAGTCAAGAAGCCTGCTGGGGGCTGCACCCATGAGTCTGAGAAGTCAAGAAGCCTGCTGGGCGCTGCACCCATGTGTCTGAGAAGTCAAGAAGCCTGCTGGGCGCTATATCACCGAGACTGATGAAGAAGCCGGCTGGGCACTATATCACCGAGACTGATGAAGAAGCCTGCTGGGCGCTATATCACTGAGACCGATGAAGAAGTCTGCTGGGCACTATATTACTGAGACCGATGAAGAAGCCTGCTGGGTGCTATATCACTGAGACCGATGAAGAAGCCTGCTGGGCGCTATATCCTGAGACCGATGAAGAAGCCTGCTGGGCGCTATATCACTGAGACCGATGAAGAAGCCTGCTGGGCACTATATCCTGAGACCGATGAAGAAGCCTGCTGGGCACTATATCACTGAGACCGATGAAGAAGCCTGCTGGGCACTATATCACTGAGACCGATGAAGAAGCCTGCTGGGCTCTATATCACTGAGACCGATGAAGAAGCCTGCTGGGCACTGCACCCATGAGTCTGAGAAGTCAAGAAGCCTGCTGGGCGCTGCACCCATGAGTCTGAGAAGTCAAGAAGCCTGCTGGGCGCTGCACCCATGAGTCTGAGAAGTCAAGAAGCCTGCTGGGCGCTGCACCCATGAGTCTGAGAAGTAAAGAAGCCTGCTGGGCGCTGCACCCATCAGTCTGAGAAGTCAAGAAGCCTGCTGGGGGCTATATCACTGAGACTGATGAAGATGCCTGCTGGGCGCTATATCACTGAGACCGATGAAGAAGCCTGCTGGGCACTGCACCTATGAGATTGAGAAGTCAAGAAGCCGGCTGGGCGCTGCACCCATGAGTCTGAGAAGTCAAGAAGCCTGCTGGGCGCTGCACCCATGAGTCTGAGAAGTAAAGAAGCCTGCTGGGCGCTGCACCCATCAGTCTGAGAAGTCAAGAAGCCTGCTGGGGGCTATATCACCGAGACTGATGAAGATGCCTGCTGGGCGCTATATCACTGAGACCGATGAAGAAGCCTGCTGGGCACTATATCACTGAGACTGATGAAGAAGCCCGCTCGGCGCTATATCACTGAGACCGATGAAGAAGCCTGCTGGGCGCTATATCACTGAGACCGATGAAGAAGCCTGCTGGGCGCTATATCCTGAGACCGATGAAGAAGCCTGCTGGGCACTATATCACTGACACTGATGAAGAAGCCTGCTGGGCTCCCTATCACTGAGACCGATGAAGAAGCCTGCTGGGTACTGCACCTATGAGATTGAGAAGTCAAGAAGCCGGCTGGGCGCTGCACCCATGAGTCTGAGAAGTCAAGAAGCCTGCTGGGCGCTATATCACCGAGACTGATGAAGAAGCCGGCTGGGCTCTATATCACTGAGACTGATGAAGAAGCCTGCTGGGCGCTATACCACAGAGACTGACGAAGAAGCCTGCTGGGCGCTATATCACCGAGACTGATGAAGAAGCCTGCTGGGTGCTATATCACAGAGACTGATGAAGAAGCCTGCTGGGCGCTATATCACCGAGACCGATGAAGAAGCCTGCTGGGCGCTATATCACTGAGACCGATGAAGAAGCCTGCTGGGCGCTATATCATTGAGATCGATGAAGAAGCCTGCTGGGTTCTATATCACTGAGACCGATGAAGAAGCCTGCTGGGCACTATATCACTGAGACAGATGAAGAAGCCTGCTGGGCTCTATATCACTTAGACCGATGAAGAAGCCTGATGGGCACTAATCATGGAGACCGATGAAGAAGCCTGCTGGGCACTATATCACTGAGACCGATGAAGAAGCCTGCTGGGCTCTATATCACTGAGACCGATAAAGAAGCCTTCTGGCCGCTATATCACCGAGACTGCTGAAGAAGCCTGCTGGGCGCTATATCACCGAGACTGATGAAGCAGCCTGCTGGGCACTAATCACTGAGACCGATGAAGCCTGCTGGGCTCTATATCACTGAGACCGATGAAGAAGCCTTCTGGGCGATATATCACTGAGACTGATGAAGAAGCCTGCTGGACGCTATATCACCGAGACTGATGAAGAAGCCTGCTGGGCGCTATATCACTGAGACTGAGGCGGGGAGGGGTATTTCCTGGCACTAGTAAGTTCACCAGATCAATAAACTTTATGATCTAAGAACCACAGCAGCAAGAGTGCTGGGCACTAAATCTTGGAAATTCATACGGATGCTAGCAGGGTTCTGGATGCCAAGGTGGTGGAGTATTCATTGGTAGGGGTGGGTTATATTTCCTCCCACGAAGTGAAAAGTGTGGAATTCGCACTGGAAACCTTCTTCCGCCCATTGTGCAAAATTAGCATTTTGGTTCCACCGCCACTGAGATTTTACTCCGTTTTGCGTGGTTTTGCCCAGAGCATGGTGTTGCCCTTCCATGTTGGATTCATGTAGCATGACGAGACACTTCACACAGGTCGTTTTATTTATCCGTGATAGTTTCGTGCACCGACACGAGTTTGTGCGTTATTTTCCAAAGCGTGTTAGTCTTGTGCAGTGCCATGTGAAACTTCACATGGTTTTTTGATCCGTGCAAGTTTCACGCAGCAACATGAAAACTTTGTGCATTTCTTTTTTCGATCTCTGTTAGTTTCGCGTAGCGATACGAGAATCTTTGTGCAGTTCTTTTCCGAACCAAGCCTTACGAAAAATTTTGCGTTGTTTCTCCAGAACTGTGCAACTTTCACACCGCAACACGAGTAACTTAGCGCTGTCCTTTTTTCAATCCATACTGGTTTTGCTGTGCGGCACAAGAAACACTGCACAGGTATTTCGGATCCTCGCTAGATTCGTGCAGCATCACCAGAAACTGTTCACATGTTTTCCCGATCCATATTGGGTTGCGCAGCGGAATGAGAAACTTTGCGCCGCTCTTTTTGATTCATGCTAGGTTCGCGCACCGCCACAAGAAACTTTGCGCCGCTCTTTTTGATTCATGCTAGGTCGGCGCAACGGCACCAGAACATTTGTGCAGCTCTTTTCAATACACAGAGGTGACGGAACAGCAGATTGGGGCAAAGCGGATCCAAATCAGACAGATTTTGCTTCCGCGTCTGACAAAATGGATTCTAACTGTTTCACCCAGCCCTATTCCCTGGGCTCTATTAGAACCATAACTTTGAGACAAGTGACATGTATGTTTAGTTCTGGGACACTTTAATCCCCCATTTTACAAGCCATCCAGTCAATATTAATAATTGAGAGTAAAAAGATAACTTTTGTTGTCACCTTTGCTTTGTTGACCCCACAGGAAGGAAATTGGATACAGTACAAATGGACAAATGGCTCAGTGGGGACTCTTCTGTGCATTAAATTGCACAGTAGGGATCTGAGATGTCACCTGTTCACCCCCTTTGGGGGCCCCAATGGATACATGGTCCCTCGGTGAAGGGATAAGCTAGAGAGTCAGGTGACAAGTAAAATTAGCCTTTGCATGAACTACCGCCTCTTTTTCCCATTACCGCGTGACTCATAAAGAAGGGCTCAGAGGAAACGCCGCTGGGGTACCTTCATTCACAGTCAGTCGTAACGGTACAAAAAAAAATCTTGCAATACCACATTTTCCTAATTGCTTATTTATAACGCGCTTAATACCCAGAGGTCTCTAAGCGCAGACCCGGGAATCGAACCTGTGTTACACTGCGTGGTCGTGTTTTTAAGGTGAGTGCATTGCCCTGAGATATCCTCCCGAGACTTCAAAGCATCTGTTGAATTCGTCAAAAGTAGAACCCATCATCATTTGGTATTCTACAGAAAAAAAGACCACCATCCAGCTCAATCAAGTGACCTCTGTGGTCTGCGCCAATATAAAGCACTCAGAGCTGAACCTCTCTGCTTTCTATGGCAAATATCACTTCACTGACTGAAAAAGTCCTTGCAGTGTACAGTGGGGATTTTAATTTGGGGGAGCAAGGGAAAACTATGTAAATATATCTCGCCCCCTCCAGCAGTGCGGGGTCCAGACAGCTATTGCTATATGCTCTTAAAAGAATTTCAGTGCTCAACGCTCACACACAAATTAACCCTTTTTTATCTGCAGAGCAGAAAAGGTGCACACAGCCTGTACGAGGCTAGGCATCAAGGACAATCGGGCAAGTTATCTGGCTATCAATGCTGTGCATCAAGGTTGGACTTGCCATTCAAAGGTGAAGCTCATAATGAGGCCCGGTGAATGTGTATACAGCCTGTACGAGGCTAGGCACCAAGGACAATCGGGCAAGTTATCTGGCTATCATTGCTGTGCATCAAGGTTGGAAGTGCCGCTCAAAGGTGAAGCTCATAATGAGGTCCGGTGAATGTGCACACAGCCTGTACGAGGCTAGGCATCAAGGACAATCGGGCAAGTTATCTGGCTATCGATGCTGTGCATCAAGGTTTGAAGTGCCGCTCAAAGGTGAAGCTCATAATGAGGCCAGGTGAATGTGCACGCATGGTAATGATGGCTTTCGCTGTCATTAAAGGGATTAGAATGTAATATGCATGAGGGGGTTGACTGAAAGAGACACCGAGAGGGCACCACAGTGACAGCAGATGCAGGAGGGAAAAGCAAAGCAGGATAGATATTGCAATACCACTGACACTAAGAGGGCCAAAGAGGAAAGAGGAGGCATGCAGATCCATGGACATTTCTGAGAGACCTGCTTTCCATAGGATCTGGCGGGTAGGACACCAGAATACATTTGATAGATGGCACATATTAGGTATCATAATCATTATTCAAAACTTTTAATTAATTGTGTACGCAAGTAAAAAATAAATTATAGGAAATATTAAGTACAACTGTTAGTTAAATGTATTATTGGGGAAGGGTAGAAAAAATAGGGCGCCTGGCGGAGTCCTGATTTACCCAGGTGGGTATATGTACAAAAAAAGGAATAATCAGGATGAAGAAGATCCTACAAGTAAGCCAGTTGTGCCGTGCATGTATGTTTATTTTACATTGCCACAGTCCTTTTTTAGTTCATTCAACAATTTATTTTACAGGTCTTTCGATAAGCACGAAAGTTTTTTGGCATCAAACGGACAAAAGTGATTGTGAACGGTGGTAACACGGGTTAAGTGTCAACCTCTGATGTATTGAGGTTAAAACTCCACACTGAAGTACATTCCCTGTATAGATGTGATAGAGAAAGAACTATCAAGCAGGGAAAGTATACCTGAGGCTTGAAAATGGCCCCAGGGTTAGTTCACACAAGGTGTACACAACAGATATTTACACAACATACACAAGGGGGAAGATACAGTTGTGTCACGGGGATCGACACAGGTGTGTTTCGGCCAAAACATGGCTTGATTGAAGCCGGTCTATATGCTGGCCTTCGTCAGGAAAGGCACCATTGGTGGTGCTGTCCGTTGATTCTGTGGGTTTAAGAGAGGCAGTGAGGATCTTCAAAAAGGGGTGATTTAATTAATTTAGGATAGTATTAAATACTGGCCAAATTTGGCCATGGTGTTACGTCTCATGGTGCAACTGAGAAACGGCTTACCTGCTGCTCCGGTGGCAGTGGCAAGCTAGGAAATATCCTCACGTGGTTGAAGGATAGTGTGTGCGTGATTGCACTTAGGAGTATGCCTGAGAGTGCTTCAGGCCGACATCTCTCGGGTTCCCGCTGACTGTGGGTCCCAGATCTGAGAGAAAGAGAATACAGGATCAGAATGCATGATCCTGGATAAGGATTCAGAGGAGTGGATTCAATGATGGTGAGAGAATCCTACTCGGGGTAGACTGCCCTCGAAGAGCATGGTGGTGGGCGAGTACGTGCCTATGAGGTGTAGACGTCTGACCAGTGGTTCAGGTGGTCTGTGATGAGTACATCTCGGTGAGCAGGGTGGCTCCCACGGGGGTAGAGTCGTTCCGGTGCAGCGGTGGTCCATGGGGGTGGAACTAGCCGCATGTCGAAATCCTGTATGGCTATCGGGAGTGCGAGAGCGCGCATCGAGTAGCGATGAGGTCTAGGCAGGAAAATGACCGGTAAAAAGACTGAAATCGATGCAGTGAGACCGAGTGGGGAAAAAAAGGCACGAGGGGTGTGGAGGACTTAGAGTGCCTAAAGGTGCGCGCATGAAGTGGCGCTGAGGTGTAGTAGGGAGCACTATATTCAATGCAGTGAGATCGTGTTGGGATCTGGGGAGTGAGAAAAGGCATGTGGAAGGTGCGAAAATTCGAGTAATTAGGTGCCTGTATGTGGCGGTGTGGACACCTGAAATGCCTACTTTTAGTTATGAGTGGAGCCCGGCAGCAGGGTATAGTAAGTGCAGACTGGCAAGTCAAGTCAAAAAGGGGCGCGCTCTGGTCAACAATAAAAAGCTAAGGTGCTGTTCCCTGGCTAGCTTACCGCAGTATGTCCGGCGTACCTCTGTATACGGGGTCCTCAGCTCGAAATGACACTGTGAGGAGAATGCTAGCTGCTGTGTAAATATACATTTTACAAGCTAGGCGGCAGCCAATCAAAAACGTGCATTGGAAGTACCCAATGGGTACAGGAAGGAGTTTGAACCAATCGCGTGTTGTCAAGAAGGTGGAGCATAATTGAACTACTCGAAAGGTGGAGCATCATGGGAGGTGTGGTCCCAGAAACGGTGCTTGCAGGCTGAAGCAATGCTGAATGGGATGCACTGAATGCAAAATGTGGAAAAGGGTGTGTAGAAAAGGCAAACCGGTTGGCTCTGAGTCTGGTAGCATTTCATAATAGCTCCATAGAGACACCTATTGTTTATTAATTATTACCAGCGGGAAGTGCGTTGTAAATATACATTTTACAAGCTAGGCGGTAGCCAATCAAAAACGCGCATTGGAAGTACCCAATGGGTACAGGAAGGAGTTTGAACCAATCGCGTGTTGTCAAGAAGGTGGAGCATAATTGAACTACTCGAAAGGTGGAGCATCATGGGAGGTGTGGTCCCAGAAACGGTGCTTGCAGGCTAAAGCAATGCTGAATGGGATGCACTGAGTGCAAAGTGTGGAAAAAGGTGTGTGGAAACGGGCAAACCGGTTGGCTCTGAGTCTGGTAGCATTTCATAATGGCTCCATAGAGACACCTATAGTTTATTAATTATTACCAGCGGGAAGTGCGTTGTATATACCGGTGCATGATCGGTCCAAACTGCCTATTGTGAGTGCTGGCATAATACAGGTAGTTGGTTAAATTTCACTACTTCTTCCTCCATTTTTTCCAATTTCTTCTTGGCGTCATTGATGGTTTTGTCTTCGGCGAATTTTTTCTCCAGAGTCGTTAGATCTTCTCCCTGTTTTTTACATTCCTCCTGTGCCGTGTCTATAATAAGAATGATCCAGTCACGACTGCATTTATTGCCGACGCCGCTGAAGTTAGTTTTGAACTTGGGGTTGTCGGTGAACACCTGGGGAATATTTTTCACTTGTAATCCTTCGGGAATAATCCCGGCCTTAAGGTATTCCAGCATGAAGGTTCCGTGCATCTCATCAGTTTCTTCCTTTTTTGGAGAATGGTGTCCAGTTCGTCTTTATTTGCGCCTTGCGCGATAGGTCCACCTTCTGATCCTAAAGTGGACATCGTACCCATCAGTTTCTGAAAATATTCGTACGTGTAGGACACGATATTTACTTTGTCCATGTCGGTGGGTGGTAGGAGAAAAGACTAGGTTCTATTGTCTGCTCCTATTTGTGAGATAGCCCTACAACCGTGGGTTGTGCTAAATATGGTAGAATTACCAAGCAATCAACTTTCTCGATCTACATATTTATCGATCTGGAGATATGTTGAAAACAGAACTTTTCAGAAAGCCCACCGACAGAAACACCTTGCTACATTTCACGAGTTACCACCCAGAAGGGTTAAAGTACAACCTCCCATACGGCCAGTTTCTTCGCATCCGTCGAAATTGCACCGACAGAGAGAAATTCTTCCATCATGCAAAACAACTTCAAATACGCCTAGGACAGAGAGGCTATCCGAAAAAATCCATCAGGACTGCCAGGAAGAGAGCAGAGAACACCGACCGCTCGATTTGCTTGACAGCAAAAGAAAAAAATCCCACCAACAGGACTGTCTGTGTAACTACCTTCAACCCGGTCAGCAATCTCATAAAGAGCACCATCAACAGAAACTGGCATTTGATTAAGAACGAGGGCAGCCTAGCGAAGAAACCACTGTTCGCTTTCAAGAAAAACAGGAACCTGAGGGATACCCTTGTACACACATTTTTGGAACCCACGAAAACGACTGCAACCCTATGGAGTATCCCTCCAGTTACTGGTCACTTCAGTTGTGGACACTGTGTCGCCTGTAAATACACCACCAACAGTAAGACCTTCACACACAAGGACTTCACATGGAAGATGAACAACCACACCAACTGCGAGAGCAGATGTGTTATCTACGCCATCAAATGTCCCTGCGACATGGTCTACATTGGCAAAACAATAAGGCCCGTAAAACAAAGGATTAATGAACACAGGTCCTGCATAAAGAACTCAGTTCAAGACAAACCACTCGTTGAACACTACACCAAAAAGGGCCATACTCATGAACAATTTTCATGGACCGTGCTGCAACAGCTCCAACCACAACGTCGTGGGGGGGATATCAATTTGACTCTGACAAAACTGGAACAGAAATGGGTTCACAAATTGGACACCGTACGTCACGGTTTAAATATAACCGTTGAATGGAAACATTTCTAAAAACAAAAACCCCCTCACCCTCTTTTATCATTTCGGGACACCAGGGGCAACCTATATAGATATCTCAGCTTGCATACATTAACAACTGTATTACTGTCACCAATTGTTTTAATCTCTGGCAATCAGAACCTATGTAACACCAAGTGTACACATGTATTCACATGGACTGTGGTTTTTTCACCAATTGTTTTGACATCTGGCAATCAGTACTTATGCATCTCCCGTTAACACCAAGTGTACACATGTATTAATTACCACCACGGGTGACATGTGATATGACATGCATATATGTCCAATGCTAATTAACCTTTTATTTTATGGACCCGTACAATGAATGGATGCTTATGCACTCAACAGCATGTATAGTGGACCTCTCTACCTGTATTATGCCAGCACTCACAATAGGCAGTTTGGACAGATCATGCACCGGTATATACAACGCACTTCCCGCTGGTAATAATTAATAAACAATAGGTGTCTCTATGGAGCCATTACGAAATGCTACCAGACTCAGAGCCAACCGGTTTGCCCGTTTCCACACACCTTTTTCCACACTTTGCATTCAGTGCATCCCATTCAGCATTGCTTTAGCCTGCAAGCACCGTTTCTGGGACCACACCTCCCATGATGCTCCACCTTTCGAGTAGTTCAATTATGCTCCACCTTCTTGACAACACGCGATTGGTTCAAACTCCTTCCTGTACCCATTGGGTACTTCCAATGCGCGTTTTTGATTGGCTACCGCCTAGCTTGTAAAATGTATATTTACAACGCACTTCCCGCTGGTAATAATTAATAAACAATAGGTGTCTCTATGGAGCTATTATGAAATGCTACCAGACTCAGAGCCAACCGGTTTGCCTTTTCTACACACCCTTTTCCACATTTTGCATTCAGTGCATCCCATTCAGCATTGCTTCAGCCTGCAAGCACTGTTTCTGGGACCACACCTCCCATGATGCTCCACCATTCGAGTAGTTCAATTATGCTCCACCTTCTTGACAACACGCGATTGGTTCAAACTCCTTCCTGTACCCATTGGGTACTTCCAATGCGCGTTTTTGATTGGCTGCCACCTAGCTTGTAAAATGTATATTTACACAGCAGCTAGCATTCTCCTCACAGTGTCATTTCGAGCTGAGGACCCCGTATACAGAGGTACGCCGGACATACTGCGGTAAGATAGCCAGGGAACAGCACCTTAGCTTTTTATTGTTGACCAGAGCGCGCCCCTTTTTGACTTGACTTGCCAGTCTGCACTTACTATACCCTGCTGCCGGGCTCCACTCATAACTAAAAGTAGGCATTTCAGGTGTCCACACCGCCACATAGAGGCACCTAATTACTCGAATTTTCGCACCTTCCACGTGCCTTTTCTCACTCCCCAGATCCCAACACGATCTCACTGCATTGAATATAGTGCTCCCTACTACACCTCAGCGCCACTTCATGCGCGCACCTTTAGGCACTCTAAGTCCTCCACACCCCTCGTGCCTTTTTTTCCCCACTCGGTCTCACTGCATCGATTTCAGTCTTTTCACCGGTCATTTTCCTGCCTAGACCTCAGCGCTACTCGATGCGCGCTCGCGCACTCCCGATGCCATACAGGATTTCGACATGCGGCTAGTTCCACCCCCATGGACCACCGCTGCACCGGAACGACTCTACCCCCGTGGGAGCCACCCTGCTCACCGAGATGTACTCATCACAGACCACATGAACCACTGGTCAGACATCTACACCTCGTAGGCACGTACTCACCCACCACCATGCTCTTCGAGGGCAGTCTACCCCGAGTAGGATTCTCTCACCATCATCGAATCCACTCCTCTGAATCCTTATCCAGGATCATGCATTCTGATCCTGTATTCTCTTTCTCTCAGATCTGGGACCCACTGTGGCCCTTCACAGTCAGCGGGAACCCGAGAGATGTCGGCCTGAAGCACTCTCAGGCATACTCCTAAGTGCAATCACGCACACACTATCCTTCAACCACGTGAGGATATTTCCCAGCTTGCCACTGCCACCAGAGCAGCAGGTAAGCCGTTTCTCAGTTGCACCATGAGATGTAACACCATGGCCAAATTTGGCCAGTATTTAATACTATCCTAAATTAATTAAATCACCCCTTTTTGAAGATCCTCACTGCCTCTCTTAAACCCACAGAATCAACGGACAGCACCACCAATGGTGCCTTTCCTGACGAAGGCCAGCATATAGACCGGCTTCAATCAAGCCATGTTTTGGCCGAAACACACCTGTGTCGATCCCCGTGACACAACTGTATCTTCCCCCTTGTGTATGTTGTGTAAATATCTGTTGTGTACACCTTGTGTGAACTAACCCTGGGGCCATTTTCAAGCCTCAGGTATACTTTCCCTGCTTGATAGTTCTTTCTCTATCACATCTATACAGGGAATGTACTTCAGTGTGGAGTTTTAACCTCAATACATCAGAGGTTGACACTTAACCCGTGTTACCACCGTTCACAATCACTTTTGTTCGTTTGATGCCAAAAAACTTTCGTGCTTATCGAAAGACCTGTAAAATAAATTGTTGAATGAACTAAAAAAGGACTGTGGCAATGTAAAATAAACATACATGCACGGCACAACTGGCTTACTTGTAGGATCTTCTTCATCCTGATTATTCCTTTTTTTGTACTTATTGGGGAAGGGGTTGATGGTATAGCAAATAGTTGGAACTATGCAATAATAATACAAGTCCCCACTTCCGCCTCCCCAGCACCAAAGACAATCACACAAGTATCTTTTTTGTGCCGAACTACACAGTTGTCAGGGCTTTTGCCATTGTTGAGCAATCTTAACACTGCAGCATCCAAATAAATGCTGCGTGCTGTAAATGCACACACCCTAACCTAGTATTGTCACTTGTAACTTGCATTTATAACGTGCCACCAATAGCGTAAACTGCATCACGGCGCAGAATACGTTGCAAAACGATGTTATGCCATAATTGTTCCTTAATGATGGATAGACACGGTAACAGAACAGCCAGGCCTTCATAGCTTTACAGTATAGCAAAGGTTTTCCATCTCACGGATATCCTGGGGAAAGAATTCCACACTCTTGGAGCTGCAACGGAGAACCTACAAAACTTCGAGGCCAATTACATCTTGTTTTTGAATGTAAAGATCTCGAAGTAAGTTACTTATAGATTTTATTCTGAAAGTAGAATAGGTCTAGTCCATACACACATTTGTACCTCAGGTAGAGGATCTTAAAATCAACCCCTCGTCTCGCCAGTAACCAATGCAGGGAACGGCAGACATGGAATTGTGATGCAAAGGAATGCAGATCAAGCGAACTCCTGCATTCGGAACTCTTTGCAATCGCTTAATATGATATTCTGGAATGCCTATATATAGCCAGCTGCAATAATCAATATTTGAATTTATCAAGGCGTCGACCACACCTGCAAGGTAATCAGACTCAATAAATGGAACGGCCCTACGCAGCAACCGAAGTTAAAGGGAAGATCTCACCAAATGATTGACTTGCTCATCCAAACCAAGATCTCGTTGCCAATAACAAAAGGAAGGATTTGACTCTGGTTGCATTCTTTACGGGAATATCAAATAAAGTTATGGAGGACAAGGGTTCATCTAGACTAAGGAATTAATTTTTTGGCCCAAATAAAATGTCCTTGAGATTGAGCTTCAGTGCATTCTCCAGCATCCAAGATTCTAACTCTTCTAGACAATTTGTCAGAACGTTAATGCCAATGGGACGATTCACAGGATTCATATATATTTGTGTGTCGTCTACATAGGCTGGGAACCAATCTTTCCTTTTTCAAAAATATCATAGAGGGATCTCATATAGAGACTAAACAAAAGTGGGGACAATGGAGAGCCCTGAGGGAAAGATTGAAACTGCAGGATTTTCCAATCGGTCAATAGGAACATTGCGTCTCACTGTATCAAAGGCGGCCGACAGATCTAGCATTTCTAATAGTGTAAAGCCGCCTCTTCTAAAATATGGCAACACACGGCAAGTAAAGCTTCTCTGTGCCATGCTTAAGGCGGAAGACAGACTGAAACATTTTCAATATGGAGTTGGCGGCCACAAACTCTTGTAACTGGAATGAGACCACTTTCTCTAAAAATCTTAACTAGTCTGGCTAAGTCAGACCTGACACCAGTTTATTCAATAACTATCCGGTCCGATAGCACAGCGAGTGCTTTGACATCTGTGCAGACCCTGCTGACGGAGGTTCGAATCCTGGCAGGGACAAACCCAGCCTTTCATCCTTCTGAGGTGAATAAATGAGCACCACACACCATGGGTAATAATAAGCAGCGCTCAGATACCTGAGGGTTCATAGTGCTATATAAATGCTAAATTATTATTATTGCTGCTTATAAGTAAAGGGTCTAAAGATGACTTTTTGAACAGGGGTGGGATAGTGGTTGCCTTTAACTGTAAGGGTTTTCAGCCCTTCCAATATATATTTGTTAATAAGTACATGATCATTTCTGCATTAGAATCTGAAAAACATATTGCCGCCAAAGACGGTTTGCGATCCTCAGAAAGTACAGTACATTTCAATTTCTTTAACAGAACTGAAATGTCCGCTAAGAACATGGGGCGAAATTCAAAACGATTCAAAATCTGACACATGCAACTACTATGTTTGTGTGCACTGCATATGGATGGATGAGTGGATGATAGAGGCAAGTGGAGAACATGAGAAGGATGGTGGTAGGTAAGAGGTTGATTGATGCAGGCATAACATGCAAAATACTTCCAGATTTAATAAGCAATTATAATGTACTTTTTAAAAAAACATATTAACCCAGTGCAGGCAATCTTTTTCCAATACTGAAACTTTTATTTGCATTTTAGCCCCAAAAGAAATATTTATTCTAGGATGATAAAACAGTGATTATTACGCAGAAGCAAGTATCGCAGATGAGACATTCACAAGGCAACTGCTTGAGACATGTGGGTGACTGCCAACATTCTCATGGGGTTGTCTGCTTGTCTGCTGAAGTAGGACTTCTGTGAGGCCCACAGGCGTGTGGCGCTTTATAAAAATTGAAATAAATAAATAAATCACCAAACATAAGCTCGTTGACCATGCATCTTACAATCATAGCTCTGGCAACTGAATACTGTAGTTTTAATTTAGCTTTGAAAAGATAAATACCTCAGTGTTTGTTCTATCTGGTTGGTGACACTATGGTTTACACAGTTGTACATATGGATGGCAGGGTTTTACAGTCATAAATATGTTAGTATGTAATAGTTGTGATTAATTGATTACCAACCCCACACACTCCAAAGGCCGCATCCTGGATTGGATAGCTGACCACACTTTGTGCCCATCCATTTGCTCCAACGCCCCCTGCCCCTGGACTGACCACCATATCATACATATTTCCATCCCTATGCCCATGGAACAAAAACCTCTCACCACTCCACTACCGCCTGCCCCAACTCACTGTTCAAGGAAACTAACTAAAGAGAGGCTACTGCCTTATCGTGAAATTTCCGTTCTCAGACCTCCTTTCTCTAACAACACCACCATTCTAGCTGATCTATACATCTCAACTCTAAAAAATGCAGTCAATGCCGTAGCGGCACTGACAGCCAGGAACATCAAAACCATCAGACATGCAAACGCCTGGTTCACCCCAGAGCTCCTGGAACGCCGCTCCAGCAAACGTACCACCCTCTCCACTTGGCAAACCAACCCACTCAAATTTAAAACTGCAAAGGGGATGACTGTTCAGCCACGATCATTAAAGACTGTGCCAAAACACTGGGTCCATTTCTCGCTGCATTTATCAACGCCTCCTTTGCCTCGGGTCTGGTCCCTCCTAGCCTCAAGGAAGCTTGGGTGCGACCGCTCCTGTAAAGGCATCAATCGACCCAGTCTCCACCAACAACTACAGCCCCATAACCACAGTCCTGTTACTCTTACAAATCATTGTCAAAGCAGCCTACACTCAGGTCCAACACTTCCTTGAATCCAACCAAATCACAGGCCTATGTCAATCTGGCTTTTGCCCATGGCCACGACACAGAATCTGCTCTGCTTGACCTCAAAAACCAACTTGATGATATAAAAGATGAAGACAAGCCTACTCTACTCCTCCTCCTGGTCTTATCAGCTGCATTCGCCCTAGTAGACCACAATATTATATGCCATCATCTCACATCATCAGCGCACTTTTCACCCAATGCCACAGTCAGGATCAGATCCTTCCTGCAAGGAAGAGCCAGGAGAGTGTTTTCAGACCAGGCCTGTGCAGCCCCCGCCACCATCTACTGCAGAGTCCTTCAGGGATCCCGTATCTCTCCCACTCTCTACAACATTTTCACTAAGCCTCTATTAGACATCCTGGACGCCATTGGTTTAGTTTACACCAACTATGCAGATAACACCCAAGTTCTACTCCCACTCTCGGGCAACTACGAATCTGACGCCAAGTCCCTCAACACTGCTTACTCCACTATTCAGGCCTGGATGTCAGCCAACCATCTTTGCCTCAATGGCAATAAGACTGAAATCCTTCTAGTAGGTTCCTAGGAAACCCTAAATAAACTTATCAACCAATACACCGCCTTTACAGTCGATAACAAACAGATCCCTGTGTCCTAATCAGTTAAAACCTTATCGGTCTACCTTGATATCACCCTATCCGTGTCTTGTCAAGTCAGTGCGATTGCCTCTTCAGCTGCCTATTTGCCTATTTCACCAAACTGATCAACGCAGCCAAACCATTTATATCCACCGAAAACTGCCTCTCCATCACCAGAGCCATAATAGGCTCCAGACTGGATTATTGTAACATCCTCTTTGCTGGCACTACATCAAAAACATAAAGAAACTCCAAACAAAACAAAACAATGCCCTTAGAGCTGCTCTTAAGATCCCTAAAAGAGAACACATATCCGCCACCACACACAAAGCACATTGGCTTCCCTTAAAGTACGCGTCCTATTCAAAATTCTCGCCATCACTCACAAGTGCATTTTACACACAGCTCCCGCCTACCTTTCCTCAAAAGTAGTGAGAATGGGCTCCTCCAGACCTGCGAGAACACCATACTCCCACTGAATCCTAATCCGCAGGGTCAAACGAGCCAAAGCCGGCGGTGCCAGCTTGGTATGGTATGGTGTGGTATTGTTTATTTATATAGCGCCTATACACAGGCAAGTGTTTCAAAGCGCTCAAGGAGGGTGGGAACAAGGGGAAAACACAAACAGTCGCTCAGAGCCCTGGAAATTCGGAGGCGATAATAGTCTGCACAGGCAGAGTAAGTGAGTAAAAAATACATTTACCAGTTTGGGAGATAGCAAATAGGCCTTGCAGCGATTCTGCAGTTTTAACAGTGTAATTAAGGGGTGAAGACAAGGGAGAACAGACATATGAACTTCAGGCTTGGTGCGTACGGATCAAGCTTCCCTTTCATTGCTGCCAGACAATGGAACTCCCTGCCACTCACCCTCAGAAATGAACCCTCACACCCAGCCTGCCACAAGGCACTCAAAACCTGGTTGTTTAACTAGCCTCTCCCCGCACCCCTGCTCTGTATTTCACTCCAGCATACTACCAACCTATCTATGTACGCCTCACATGCTTTGCCATGCACAAACGTAATTGATTCCTGTAACTTGTAACTAACCCACCTTTCCGTTGCTTAAATCTCCAATACTTCTGTTGCACCACTGTAGCTAAGGAACTTACTTACCTATGTAACAGCGCAACAATGCCTTTGGGCTGTTTATGTGCTATACAGATAAAAACATAAAATAAATAAATAATATTGATGTGGACCTATATTTTTTACATAATCTACTGCTGCCATGGCTGCGGGATGGCTAAGGTTATATTGCACTTTCCCTGGGAATTCCCAAATTTTATATGCCAATAGCATTTGTTATCTTTGAGAAATATGCAACAAACTTAGTTATCACATATTTTGTGTGATGAGTGCAATTTGGCAAACTATCGGGAAGTATTTGAAAAGTTATAAACATGATGAAAAAAAGTGGCAGTGGTCTCACACTAGAGTCGGAAAAATACAATTCAGCAACCCATAGTCAAACTCAGATGTAAAACATATTTCACTGAATAAAGAGATGTAATGAAATAAAAAATACAAGCTTTCAAAATCATTAAGTTTACAATCACTGTTGCCAATAACAATTGCACAACTTAGACCAGTTCCATCATCACAAATAACAATCATTTAACAAACGTCAGATTGAGTCTTAAAGGACATGAAATGGTATTGTTAAGCTATGAATTAGACGTTCACCTCGGAACAGCCCTTCCAACATAACATTTATTACCGATGTAGAAGAAATCAGACTCTGTAATTAGAATCTTGGGTTACGTTAGTTTGTTAAATCTTTAATAGCAGCACTGCAGGTGAACACAGGAACGGACAGCACACAATCACTAAACTGGATGCTAGGTTACCCCCGTACCCCATACAACAATTTATATTGGTTAATCAGCACATAGACACTAATTTAACTAAAGGAAGTTTTGATGACTTCCCTAGTGAGGGATTAGTACAGTTTGCCTCTCTGAAGAGAAAAGCAAGTCTTGGTCTTCCAAGGTCACTATTGCCACCTTCAAGAGATGTCAACACAGATGTGTTCAATTAAGCCACTCCCTCTCGAATTAATAGTTACTTGAAGCAGTTTTGGTTAATATATAAACATCCCCCTTCCAAGGCAAGGCAGGTTTGAGCTCTAGCACCTTGAAGCGTCTCTCATGCTAGATGGAATTACCAATAAAGATCTCAGACCAAATAACCGGACAGACTCTAAAAATATGGCAACTACTTTATTCTCAGTTTAATAAAGCAGAGAAACCTGTCGAACTGATAACTGTGACTTGACTAAGAAACAGAAAGAAATCTGAAAAGCTATTCATTGCATTAAGTGTTTTTATAGTATCTCGCTCTCGTGGCTCTGCCTTGAGTCATGGAACATAAGGGGCTGTGACGTGAGGTAGAGCCACGAGCAAGGAGAATGGTTGGAGATGAAATGTGATGCAGAATGTGTGTTGCTCCGGAGTATAAAGCTTGAAAACGTACCTTGCTCTCTACTTCTGTCCTTGAATCCACATTCACACCTGGGAAGGGAACTCAGCCAATCAGGTGGCTGGAATAGTGGGTGAGAACACACATTCTCTGTCCAAAGCCCTTCCGCGGGTGGCACCATCTTTCTTTTGTGGAATGTAGTGAGGCAACAGGGAGTTTCTCCCTGTTACCTCCCCACACCCCCAAAACAAAATAAACCTCTTCCCTCCCCACTTACCTGTTGGACCTGAGGTTTGTGTTCCGATCCCAGTCCCCCTCCTGCTGCCTGCCACTGCCATAGAAATGGAAAAGGGACCTAATCCCTTTTTCCTATGGCAGCAGCCATCTTGTTTTTATTTGTTTTTTTTTCTCTGGAGATCAGCGTCACGCAATAAGCGCAGCCAATCTATGAGAAAAAAAATAAACCATTTGCACCCCGGATAAACTCTGGCGTGTGAATAGCTTTCCCCCCTGTGGCAGGGGCGCACATGGCCAGTAACGGCCCTAGCCCTCGCCGAGGACCTCACTTCGCTTGGGCCTACCTAGGCTCAGGCTGGAGGGCCGTTACCAGCCAAGTCAGCCCCCCGCCACGGGGTGAAAGCCATAATATAAGTTGTACTGTCAGTTTTACTCCATGCAGTGTGCTGATGCTGGCTGCAGACATTGAGACATCATGAATCAACTGTAAAGTAACCAGAGTAGTGATGTGATTTTCACATAAGATATATATGGCAGCCTGCAATATCTGCATACAATCCTATGAATAATGTTCTCATTACAGGCTAGATGTGACATCGCTACTAACCTGTAATAAGAAAACTACATCACTACTGTAACTGTAGGCAATTATTTGCATCCAGGGGAGTTCGTCAGATCTATGACGTGGCCAGGAACATGGGCGTAAGCCTGCCTTCGCTTAGTCACCCCAGTGCATCGCCTGACATTTTGTTGCCCCCTATTTACTTCTCCTAGTCCCTACCAGCCCCCACAGAATCCTGCACCCCACCTCCACACTTCGCACACTGCCCCACTTGCCTTATCTGCCAATGGCCCTCATCATCTAAACTGCCAGAGCTACCTTGCCATCAGAATGGAAATAAAAAAGGGACTTACTCCCTTTTGTTTTAATTTTTTTAATGAAAGTTTTTCGGGTGCAATACTTGCAAAGCCTGGCGCCCCAGAAAAATAAATTTGCACCCCGCATCGGTCCAGGAGATGCAAAGAGCGATCACTCCCATGTTCGTGGGAGTATATGGCTGCTAACCACCCTGAGCCCTCACTAAGGCGCTCGATTTGCTTGGGCCTACCTTAAGATCAGGCTGGGGGGCTGTTAGCAGCCCTCTTTACCCAGTTGTGATGTCACAATGTCTGCAGCTTCTGTCATTGCAGAACCTCTGTAAAGTTGCAACCAGCTTCTCGGATTCTTTCTAAAATAGAAGTTAAGACTTTACAGCCAATTATTTATGCGGCACTGTTTATATTAGTATGTTTGTTTTGTGTAGCCCGAGTTTAACACCGAAGCGCAAGAATCTATCTGCATGTTATCATTTATTTTCAAACCACAAAACAGGCCCTGGATGCTTTTTTTATTACGCTGCTTAAACTATTTTTCAGCAACATTTTACATGCTGCCTGAAGGCCTTTTTCTTTTATCCAAACAGATTCTACATTGATTACCTGTACCATCAACTGGAAGATAGTGTATGTTAGATTAAGCAAGAGGCCAGGTTTTGAAGGGGAGGACAATGTGTGGCCATGTATTGTAGAAATAGAATAGAATAGACTCTACAGTATGTAAATAGGATATTACAAGTCACCACGGAATTCAATAACAAAAAAGATGTACAAGGCCGAATATTTTTACCCCCTACAGTTGGAGGGTACTTTGTACCACATATAATGTTCTTATTAGGTTACATTATTACGTTACAGTTGACCTGAGATAACAATATTGCATGCAGTCTTTTAGACAGATTGTGCGTGCTTACATGAATTGCAATCAAAATAATCTTATAGGTCGACGTTTTTCAACGAGGTACATTGATTTTTTGGTGCGGGAAAAACATATGACATGTATGCGTACAGCCAAAAGAGTGTGCCGTGACAAACCACACCGTTCTCTGGTACCTGGTTATTTTTGTAGAAGAGTGAGAATTGCCTCTTCTAATTTCAATACCTGGTTTGTAAATGTGACACCATCTTAATCCCAATGAGGACCTAATTTAAACAAATGTTAATGATAATGTTAAAGGTATTTGTACCGCGCACCGCCAGCAACGGAGTCAGTGTCCAGACGCTGAGGCGGATCTGCAAAACAAACACTAGATAGTGCGCTTTTGCGGTGTCAGAAACTTGTTCAATCTAAGGACAAAGAGATAAAGTAGGGAAGTGAAAGGAGATTGCATTATAGAGCGGTTAATTAAGGAACAGTGTTAGTGGTGTACCCAGAAAAGTGATGGAACTGTGTCCCCAGTGGGAGATAGGGTAGGCGGGAGTATGGTGTGGCATGTGTCAAGTGGTTGCGGCCCGGTCAGGTCGAAATCCAAGTGGATGAAAAAGGCAAAAGACAGCGGTGCCCCATATTCCTTTTCATTCTTTCCTCTGTCGGTCAGTCCATTGAAACATGTACACATCGCCTTGGGGAAATCAGTCGGCACTAATCGCTGATCCTAACCGCACTGGAATCCAATACCTAACACCTACCCGACCAGATGCACCTTCAATAGGGGCCTCAACATTGAAAGACATGTGCTGTCATGAAGAGAATTTGGTCATTTATTCCAAAGCCTGTGCCCCAAGCCTGAAATGTTATCTCCTCTGGTCTGACAGAGTCCTAAAGATGACTAGGCAGTCCTGGGGTGTACCAGTTCATGCTATCCTTGAGGTAGGCGGGGAAGCCCCGTGGATGCATTTGAAGATTCTGTACGAAATTTGAAGTTGAGGTAGGCGGGGAAGCCCCGTGGATGCATTTGAAGATTCTGTACGAAATTTGAAGTTGAACACAGCAGGTTCCAGAGAGCAGCTTGGAAATGATCACTTTTACTACCAATTCTGTGCCACCTGGAGTTTGCTAATACATTTCCTTGAAGTATCCCCCCCTGCACGAGTGCAATGCAGTAGTCCATATGACTAATCTCTGAGGCTCCTTCTGCAACTTTTCTCATCTATGTGAATTCCCACAGGCCACTCAAGCGAAAGCCTGGTTCTCGGGTCCAGCTTTGATGCCGTGGGGAATCACATTTCATGCACCTGCTCTCCCCCTGACCCGTCGCATGTGCGGGGCACACCATAGCCACCCCCACCCATCAGCTCATCATTCTCCCCACCCGCACCCCCTTTATCTCCCACTAGGCTCCGCTCCCGTCCACATAGATCCCACTCTCTGCCGTGCCCTCACTCAACCTTCACCCGCCCCGTCTCCCACCTTACCTATGTTTCATTTTATTTCATTGTTTAAAGGCCGGACATTGCTCAGCAGAGCGCTATACAGGGCGTGGGTAGCCAGCGTATTACAGGTCTCCTGCCACCTTTTCCTGCCTCTCCCTAGTGACGCCCGATAAACTAGTCCGGAGAGGCCATGGTTCAGGGAAAGCAACCTGTCGGGAAACAGCAACTCACTCAAGTGGGCATTACCAACCGCACATCTTGCCCAGTGACGTCATGGCATGACATGCATCCCAAAGAGCCACCTAACATTAAAATAGCCCTAACCTTTCGGAACTACAAAGTCTCAGTATTTACCCGGAAATAACAACTTAACACATTTTCCAAAAAACAGGGGCGATGGGGTGTGAGGAGACATCATTCCTTGGTGTTAGCAGGACCCCCATCATCTCCCCGCGACTAAAGCTTTGTGACTGTAAGGCCCAACAGATTTCAATTTAGCTGTAACTTTTATAGGGAGGAATAATGAAGAGGTGAAATTGGCTCTAAAAAGTAGAGAAAAAATGTGAGCAGGGAAAATAAAATGACTGGAACTGAGTACCTGCTCAGTGTGCGACCTCTGTGTAGGCATGATAACATAGGCCCTGCCCCTATCCCAGAGGGAGACACCCCGCTATTTCATATACACCCCCATAATCCATGTGCAACCCTAAATGCTGGACGTAGTAAGGCACACATTTCCATGGTGATTAATAGGGAACTTGATTGCATCCTAAACCGGCGAGACAGCTCGGCAGTCTATGGGTTCACTTCAGGCATCTGTGTGTGACCTGCAGCCACATGTTTGCCTATTGGGCTGGGGGGTTGAGGGGTAGTCACCTCAGTTCTTAACCCTTCCATAAAATGACTCCCATGATATTGGTGAATGATAGCTATCATTGCAATCCGTAGAGGCAAGTGGGATGTGTAGTGTAGTGATGCCCCATAACTCTGTGGTCTTCGGTTCAGCAAAAAGGAACTACGAGGGCTGCACAGTACATGTTCTGTTTATTTCTTATTATTTTACACCATTTTGGACACACCAAAACTGAAATGCATTTTCATGCGCATGACATGAATTTAAAAACCAACCAGCATTCTGGGTAATATCCTGCCCGGGGGATTTCTCTTCGTCCACAGTTCTTGCTGAGTTGTGTATTATCTGTTAATCCCAGAAGCCCCCGGTCTTTTTCTGCCACTGGAAGCGAGCTGGTATTGATGTTTGGTTGTGTACCTGAAGTGGTCGAATTAGGCGAGGAGACAGATAGGATAAGGTAGATTTATATTTATTTCTACGCAGGTTTAGTATATGCGATCAGGCCCCACAGCTGAGGCAGTAACGGACAAACTAGTTTGAAGCTCGCATTCTCCGCCGCCGTCATTGCATTCCATTCACCCTTTCATCACGAGAGGCTCGCGAGGAGTCCCGTGATGAAAGGATGACATGATATTACACATCTCCCCTCCTTAACCTATTGTCATTCAAAACAGTCTAATGAGTTTCTTCAGTATCTTCCATGCCCTTAAATAAAGTCTTCCAAATGATCCGGTTTGCGGATTATCCTTCCTGTTCTTGACACTCGTGAAAGATCTGATTTTATTCTTGGCAAGGAAAATTTTGACAATGCATTCCTATTCGATGTAGTCCTCACCCGTTCCCCCATGCAATCTAACATAGGTCTCACATGCCTATCATTCTCCTCCACATTCTCATTCCCCTTACAACTTGCTTGTCCTTCGTGTATCGGCTCATTTGTTATCACATTTTTGCATGGTTTGATCACACATACCCTCTCCATATTCCAGACTCTTCCATCTTGTACTCTCACTGCATGTTTGTAAACTTCAATCACACTCACTGGCTGGGACCATTTGCAAGGTCCATCTCTCATCACTGGGGGTAGTTTAATTCTCACCAGACTTCCTACTTTGGGATCTTCATCACCTTTGTCCTTTTTCACATGACTGTCATGAGCTGTTTTGTTCCTTATCTGTCTGTTCCTAATATTCTCCACTACCTCTCCAAAGTCTTTCCTAACAACCATCTCCCTCCCCAACCAGGATGGAGACAATTTGGTGTTTGCTCTACGTCCTCTACTCAACTCAAAAGGTGATAACCCAGTAGTATTATGGGCGTGAAGCGATGAGCAATTATTTTTCCTTTTACCGCTTCTTCCCAGTTCAGATTATTAGCCCAGGCCCAACGAATGGCGTCCTTGAGTATTTTGTTGAATCTCTCAACTACTCCATTCGTTTGCGGGTGGTATATTGCACTCCTTTTATGCACAATAGAGTTTTCAGTACAGAACTTTTCCATTTCTTTTGATCTAAATTGGACACCATTGTCCGTTAATATGCTTCTCGGGAAACCTTCTCTAGCACATATTTCCGACATGAAATCTATAATCATCCTTGCATTTATGTTAGGTTTAATTGAAACATCTACCCACCTGGTCAACAGATCAATGACCACTAAACAAAATTTCTGCTTACCATCACAATAAATAGGCCCTAGTATATCCATGCCTACTTCATCCCAGACTTTTCCTGGAATACTCGTTATTACCATAGGGTATTTTGCACCCACACACACTCTGTCACTCTCATTACAAAGGATACAATCTCTGATGGTTCTCTCGATCTGCAAATCGCATCCTGGCCACCAATAATCATCACGTATTCTCTGTTTGGTCTTCACTATTCCTTGATGTCCTTCGTGACCCAATTCAATGATCTTTTGTCGTAGAGTCACAGATGGAATTATTCGATCTCCTCTCATAACTCTGTCATTCATCACATTGAGTTCATCTGCAACGCTCCAATATTCCATGAGATTACATTCTTCGAACTTAGTCTTCCTAAGGTTCTCACTGCTTTGAATAATTTGTCTCAATCGACCCATATCTTCATCTTTATTTTCTGCTTCCTCCCATTCTGTTTTAGATATGGATAGCGTTTCTATATTCAAGATAAGTTCTGAATTCACTTCACTTCCATCGTCTGTCTCAGAGTTGTTAGTGAGACGTGACAGAGAGTCTGCAGCACGATTTTTCACTCCTGGTACATATCGTACATTACAGTTATATTCATGTAAAAGTATGACTCATCTCTTGATTCTGTTTGACACATTATCCAATCCTTTATTCATAATAACATGTATTAACAGTTTATGGTCAGTGTGAATTTCCACCTCCACTCCCCAGATAAAATTCCTGAATTTCTCTGTTGCCCATTTGATTGCCAAAATTTCTTTTTCTATTGCAGCGTATGACTTTTCTGCACCTTTTAACAACCTTGATGCAAAAGCAATTAAGACTTCTTTCCCGTCAACTTCCTGGGTCACGACAGCGCCTAAGCCCAAGTTGCTAGCATCTGTTGTAATTATAGTCTTAATACCACTCTTGAAATTCTTTAACGATGGTGCCTTGTTTAATTCCGACTTGATATTTTCAAATTCTTCTTCACATTCTACATCCCATTCAAATGTTTTCATTTTTAACAGTTCACGAAGTGGAACTGAATGCACAGCAAAACCCTTGATAAACTTCGAATAGTACTCTGCCACCCCAATGAATGTACGTACTTCTTCCTTTGTTTTGGGTCTAGGCATGTTCACTATGGCATCAGCTAGTTGTTTCTTTGGCCTTATGCCCCCAGCAGAAATGGTATGTCCCAGATATTCAATCTCACTGCGATTGATGTTACATTTGTCTCTACTGAGAGTCATTCCACCTTCATATAATTTCTTATAAACACGGTGTAACCTTTCATTATGTACCTTTTGATCAATGCCATGCACTAAAATGTCATCTTGTAAACACACAATTCCTTCCTCATTTTCAAACAGGTTGTGCATAATCCTTTGAAAAACTGAAGCAGCTGACACTAGCCCAAAAGGCATTCTTCTGTATTGGTATAATCCATCTGGTGTCATGAATGCTGTCATTTATTTTGATTCTTTATGCAATTTAACTTGATGGTAAGCCAATGTTAGATCAAGAGTAGAAAAATATTTCGAAGGCCCGATGGTGGACACGATCTCTTGTATATTAGGGAGTGGATGTCTGTCTGGAATTACACTTTTATTTAATTCTCTCATGTCTACACATATTCTCAGTTTTCCAGATTTTTTTCTTAACACTACCAAAGGTGAAACCCATTCATGTTTCATGTTTAATTTCAACAGTTTGCATTCTGCTCTCTAATTCCTTGACACATTTCTCAGTGTGCTCTACTTCCTTGGCTACTCGCAAAACTGTGTCTAAATTGGGATTATCTTCAGCCCATAACCTCTCTCTTACTTTACTACTCCTATATTCCAACATGAATTGGTCTCTAAATCTCTCATCTAGTTGGGTATTGAAATTGCATGTTTTAGCTAATTTCCTCAAATTGGTAATATATTGTTCTACACTTTCACTTTCTCCTTGAGTCCTTTTGCCAAACTTATACCGTTCCAAAATGGTACTCAATTTTTTTCATAGTGTTTTCCCATTTTCTTCACTGAACGTTCATACTCATTGAGGTCAATATCTTCATCAGAAGGCAGATCTGGCAGATCTTCAAATTTCTCCTGCCCTGCTGGGCCCAGACAGTGCATCAACAGAGTTTTCCTTTTTTCCACGCTACAATTTTGACCACATACAACACCGGCATAATGTTCGAATGATTTTATCCACCTTTTCCATGGAATGACTGGGTCACCAACATCTGACAAAAAAAAACATCGGTGGTGACACACTGTTGAAGGACATGGTGATAGTGGAGAAAAGCTACAGAGGTGTAGTAGATGACTAAAATTAACAGTAGGACTTATCTTTTTATTTTTCACACAATATTATTGTCCATATAACACAGGGCAGCAAGATATATGTCCAGCCTGGTGTTTTGTACTGCCCCAATTGTATTTAATTTTTTTTCTTTTGACTTAATGCAGTGCAAATATGAATATTGTATTTTCTGCTTGTTCCTGTGTATATTTCTGCACTTGTATAACATGTAATACAGTAAAATCAGATGCAGGAAATGGGCGTGTCCATGGATTTCCACACGGAAGGAAAACAACACGCAACAAGTGCAGGGAACAGACAGAGTCAGCACGGCACTCACTTGATAATTAACGCTCCGGCGTTGCGGATTGCAGAGGCAGGATCAGTTGGAGCGGAGCGGCCACAGCTTATGATACAGCTGCGTGGCCTGCTACACGCTCATGTAGCAGCTGATTATTGGAGCGGAGCGGCCCAACCACGGCTTCCGAAGCGGGTGGCCTGCTACATGCTCATGTAGCAGCTGATCGTTGGAGCGGAGTGGCCCAGCCACGGCTTCCGAAGCGGCTGCGAGGCCTGCTCTACGCTCGTAAAGATATGTAGGGGAATTGCAGATTATGCAGCTGCTAGCAGCAGCGCTGTCGTGAAATGGGGCGGTGGGGCCTGAATTAATCCTCGTCGCCACTTGAAGTGGTCGAATTAGGCGAGGAGACAGATAGAATAAGGTAGATTTACATTTATTTCTATGGCAGGTTTAGTATATGCGATCAGGCCCCACAGCTGAGGCAGTAACGGACAAACTAGTTTGAAGCTCGCATTCTCCGCCGCCGTCATTGCATTCCATTCACCCTTTCATCACGAGAGGATCGCGAGGAGTCCCGTGATGAAAGGATGACATGATATTACAGTACCCAGTATTATCAGGTATGGATATAATGAAGTTGAGTCATAGGAGCATGCTATTTACTCATTGTGCGCTTACACCATGGGCATGCTGGGACTTTACTGCGGAGCGTGAAGTGCTGGCGAGAGTGGAGTGAAAGCAGAGGAGAAGCTGGGCGAGATCCAACATCCTTTTTACAAGAGGTGAACATGTGTGGATAGTTGAACAAAATAAGCTTTTAGAGGGCGAGACTTGAAGGACCTCGATGTAAACGGAAATCTGTACATTATTTCAAATTAAAAAAAAAAATGAATGGGAGATATATTCAAAAATCGGCTGTATTAAAATCACTACAGATGAAAATTTCGAATAAATCCCCCATTCAGTGTCATTGTAGTTAACAGCGGCTGTGGGGGCTGCAGGGGTGTCCCCTGCACCCTTGTTCACTATAATGTTGTTTAGGGTGGCAGGGGTGTCTCCCGCTTCTGATTCAATAAAGATTTTTTTTAAAGTACCCTGCCGCTTCTGCTCCCATTCACGCAAGTGAAGGGTACCGTCGTTGCAGAGGGATGCAGGACACAATAGCACACAAGGAGGTGTACCATCAAGAGGTAAGCAGGGTGTGGGGGGCAGTGGGTTGGCAGAAATATTCGGGGGAGTGAAAACCGAAAGTCATTTTCATTGAAATGGCTTTTGTTTTTTCACCTTGAACATTTCGAATTCCGGAATATCTCAGTAGTCCAATGTAAACCAATGAACAAGGCAGGCACTGTTTATGTCTAGGTGCTCTGACTGCTTGTGAGTTGTTTCAGTGGGGCGGTGGGATGGATAACAGCACGTAAATGAAGTAAGTGGAATGGGAGAGCGCCAGCGGCCCTCCTCCACTGCTCACAATCTTACAGCGTTCTGACATGGTTATATTTCGTATCAGATTAGAGGTCCACTTTCTGTGCCGTGACCCAAAGCCACACCAAATGGCATACCCAAGGCCAGCCCAAGGGCCAACCCCAAGGCTAATTCATTGGCCAGCCCCAGTGACAGACCAAAGTCCAACTCCAATGTCAATCCCAATATGTCAACACCAACCCAAGGACAGTCCTACTGCCAACTCCAAGGCTAATCATAAGATCACCCCATGCCCTTTCCCAATGGTCTTTCCAAGGTCAGGACATGCAATCCAAACATAGGATCAAGTTTTCCATAAAGCTGAATGCAAATTCATCAAAATGAATACAAAGGGTCCAAGCTTAGTCTTGCAGCACGATACAACGGTTTGAATAAGAATGATACCATTGATCGTGCTGCACAAGAGCCAAGCATTTATCCGCAAAGCCTTTTCACTTTGGCAGCAACAGTGACAAAATGATGTAATCGCATCATCGCTTCACATTGTCTGCTCTTGGACGGGAGAGCTTATTGAATGTTGGAATCCAGTATTGGATGGAGACTACACACTGCAATCCAATCTTATTTCATCTCCAGTGCCTTTGTTTCTCATCTATAAGGACGAACTAGAAGTGAGCGGTTTGCTGAATCCTGCTCGCCCGTCGAAAGGTTGCACGCAAATACAGCCGTATTCCATTGTAGTTCGTGTCTCCTCTTTTATTTTCCCTGTGTTCAAGGAGTTCATATGAAAGAAATTAGGCCACAATGTAAGCCTGCAGAAAGTTGGAAATTCGCTTGTGGATGTGCTCTGGCATGGTTTTAATTGAAGGGGACAGTGTGATGAAACCACATTCATTATGCGGCAAAGAGAATCCCAATTTCAGGGAGAGGAAATGAAGGGTCAGAATCGGTACTACCGGCAACCTCATATGGATTATTGGATTTCCTTGGATTTATGGAACATAATCTTTTAAAACCTGCATCAAAACAAGTGTACGACTGGACATAAATGATGTCCTTTCATTACCTTCACTAAACATTTAGAGGGGAATCCCATAAGGTCCACCGTAGTTGAAGCTCTACCTTTTAATGGATAATTGGAAATTATCTAAGCAAGAGGTAGATAGCTCTTATCAAAAGTTACAAACATTATATCAATGCTGTTTCAATTTACACATATTTATTTTATTCAGAATTACATATAAAATTTGATTTATCCAAAAACTTGAAATATTAAAACACTGTATAAAAATACAAATCAGGGGTGACAAAGACATCCTTCTTGAATAGGCAGTTATCTAAGTAGATCAAGTTATTACTTACGACTGAGAATTTAATTTAATAGACGTCTCAGTGTAATATATATTCTTAAATTGGAATTTTAAATCTAGATGGTTAACACATTGACCACATTAATAAACTCGACATGTTTCAGTTACCTTCTGTTGTTTAGGAACTTTCATCAGGAGTATTGTCGCTTGACTCTTATTACAGTAAAACAAGACGTACAAGTATTGTGTCTAGTTGAAAATAGTTCCAATTTATTGTAGACAGTGAAAAAGCATCTGCTTTTTAAAATGTAACTGTTGATAAAAATAAACAAAAGAGAAAGTAAGCTATTATTGCTTAATTAAATCTCTATGATTAAGTTTTAATCTCTGACCGGACCTAGAAACTTTATTACCTGAACTAGCCCGTGGAGTGAACTTCAAAAACGATGTGGTCCTGAATTTAGTAGGGAATCTCATCTCGGGTGCGAGTTACACATTTATTGGTGATTCTCAACCTGTAAAATATTTACATCGGTTCAGTTCCCGAGGATTTGTGATTCTGAGCTGTTATTTGAGGACTCGCTTAACTGGAGTGGTCAAACGATAAGTAAAATTACCTGTATAAATAGGAGGATGGAATCTCCGTCTGGCATAGTAGTGGGTCTTGCCCCTAGGGGAAGGGTTAGCTGCTTCACAGCTTAGGTTTAGTTCCTATAACGGGACTCTAAAATAGAGGGTGAGATGCAGAGAGGAAGAACTTATCAATCCGCTCAGTCACTGATATTTTTTGTTTCTAAAGGTCTCAGGAGTAATAGAATATCTTTTCTATTTTTATTACCTTCAACATTGACCCATGAGCCTGCTTTTCCTTCCTGCTCTTGTTTGGGGATAGAGGCCCCAAGCACTCACATGTATTTGGCCTCAGGGAAGGAACTGTAACAAAATGCTTTCTGTTTTTTCTTTCTTGCAGTATAATTTAACGTTCAGTGGTCCTCTTAAAACTACTCTCCAGCAGGCTGGCGACATTCATTTTACATTGGCCTCCATTTTGTGTAGACCTGCAGAGAATGCTAGCCACACAAATACACTGTGCTCCTGTACCGCTTTTGATCACTTAGCATTTTAATCCAGCTCAAGAGGATTCAAACAGACAAAGCGGGTGCAGCAATCCCAGAGAAGCCATGATAGAGTTCAAATCAGGTGGTATTCTGTCAAGGCATGCCACCCCACAGGCTTGGCTAGTGTAAGCGAAAAACATTTTTAAAATATGAACATTTTAAATTGGCTAAATTCACTCATGCAAATTCATCTTTGCCACAGGTGATTGTGATTGATGCATCCATTTCAAAGACACTATTGTGAACACATCCTGCCATTTATACAGGGACGTCATTTTGGGGTTGCTAGGGACCCGGGCTGTGGCCAGTGCCATGTGGCTCTTTGTTTCTGGAGTGGCTGTCTTTCTTGTTCAGGATTTATTTTAAAGCTCTAAAGCACTGTGTTCCACAAGTGTAGCACTTTGAGTAGTGACCCTAAAGAAGAAATAATAGGAATAACAAATCCTTTGTCTTTCTGAAATTCTATACAATAATTGCTAGAAACATTAAAGGTTTATTTCAGGCACACTTCGGGGGGGGGGGGGAATCACTGATTTAGTCTTTTCTTAAACACCTCAAATTCATAATCTTCCATTGGTTATCCCAAATTTGAGCGTGAAACGATTCTTGGATAAGAGGAGGGGCTCTGCATCCATTCCAGGGCGATCAACTAAAGTTCTCTCCGAACTGCAGAAGGAGCCAGGTATCCTGAAACGCTAAAGCAGACTTGTGGAACTGCCGGAGACGTGTTGGAAGGTTTGGCACCTTGATCCTGCTGTTGTCCCTTCGGACCCATGCTTTTGTATCGCTCACAGAAGACCTGCAAGGGTGCTTCGACCCTTTGGAGTAGTGTGAACAACTACTCCCGGCACCTCCTGATTACCCTCCAAAAGAGCCACATTGGAAGTGGGGGCCTTCCAGCAAACTGACCAGCTCGAACCCGGGGTATTGCATAGGAGTGCCGCTGCCCCGAGTTGACACTTCAGGATTGGGGAATCACTAGCTTGTGGTCCTGGGCCCTCACCCCACCAATGTTCATAGTCCTAGCTCCTCTGGGTCAGATTTGCAGTCACTGCGTCACCCTGCTGCAGTGACAGTTGTTGTAGGAGCCTTGCCAAGGAATCTAGCAGGGCATGGAGGGTGGCATTGGACTAGGACGGTACCACTTGGTATGGCCCAGCACAAGCAAATCAAACTGAGGCAAAGGTGTTCGGGAATTTGGATATTCATGTGACCAAACGGTATAACAGGCCTGGTTCCTAACAAAATAATTTTCAGTGGAAAGGTACCAGAATAGCGTGGCTTCTGCCATCCAGGTAATCTCTCTCCTTTAGATTACAAAAGGCTTTTGTGATTATTATGGGGAATGTATTAAAAAAACAAGGAAATATCTGTTATTTGAGAAACTCAATAACCGGCCAACTTTCCTGAAAGTGAAGCCGATGAGTTTGAGTCCAAGGGGGTGGTGAGTTGTCGATGTGACCGAGCCCTGTTCTGCAGAAAGCTCTCCTGCACCAATCCTGCAGATATGAAGAAAAGTATGCAAATATGTACTAAAATGATTATATTTATGCAGAGACAGTGCTGCTGCTAGCCCTTAGGCTCCTAATTCTGAGCGCTCACGAGTAAACAAAAGAACGGGGCACCTCGAGCTGGCACCAAAAGGTTGATGTTCCTTACTGCCCTATCATCACTGCATACCCCATATCACTACACAAAGACCGCTCTTATATTCAAAGCTTACACCAGTTTGCAATTGCTGAGTGTCACGTGCTCAGACAGCCTAAATAGCCGCAAACAGAAATGTTGGCCAACCTCTACCCACCTAAAAACACCAAATAAAAAACCTGCAGTGCTCTAAGTCCTACTGCATGACCTATAATTATAGTTGGTTATTATAACACGCTTAATACCCAGAGGTTTCTAAGCACGGACCCATGTATTTAACCTGTGTTGCTCTGCGTCGTCCTGCTTCCAAGACGAGCGCCTTGACTCTGAGCTATCCTCCGGAGAGCACATATGATACAACTGAACATTAACAGCCGGTTCCAGACACGATCCTCAGACACCAAGACCATACAGGGTATCCATTAGCATTTCAAGCAAAACAAATGAACCCTCAAATCACTTACTCCCAAAACCTATTAAGCAAAAGTCAGCCAGGATTGACACATCGGGGAGATTGGACGTCTGATTTTAGTGCAATCTCTTCCTGATGCCCAACATGTGGGCATTGCACTTGAATGTGTAGGAACCACTAGCTCCCCCAGCAGAAGTCTGGCTTATTAGCGTTCATTGCATTACAGTTAATGAACATCCATTAGCACCCTTGATATTCCGCAGATCCAATCGCTACAATCCTGCAAATCACCCAAAGTGCCTTTTACCATTTCTCCTGCAGGATTTTGTTCTTTCTCTAGTTCATTCTTGAGGAACCTGGAAATGTCCCTAATATGCATCAAGAAAAAAGTGTTTTATATCTAAAGTTCTGCTCACTAAGAAACATTAGCACCCAGGGAAATCTCTGATCTCAGCCCGCGTTCTACGGAACCTGCAGGCTGCCTCCCTGCCGCGTGCTGCTATTTTGTATTTTTATAAATATACCACCCATTCCCTCCTCCCTCCACTTACCTCTTGGCGGCAGCGTCACTGTCGGCCGCCTGCAGCTGCTCCCCGCCATCCTGAGCGCTCAGGTTGGCTGCCATGGTAAGGGAAGATGGGCTCTGCACGGAGCTCTGCCTTCCCTTTCCATGGTGACCATCCTGGAAAAGGATTTTCCTTCGTTCAACAGGACTTGCGCTGAATGAAGGACAGTCTTTAAAAAGGTTTTAGCAATCTGGTTTGCCGCTTTGGTAACCCGAGGTGCTAATGGCCTTAACAGCCGTTCCGGCCCGTCGAATAGGGTGTTAACCCCACATTCCATGTCCTCGGCTGAATTTTAGGACATGCCTCCATGCATTCCCAACATTGTGACAGGAGTTGCTTTTATTGTTACAATTCCTATTTGTAATTTCTTGTTTCCCCATTCCTGAAACGAAAGATTTTACATTTCATTGTTTAAATTTGAGTGAAACCACACATGGACATTGTGCATACATAGAAGGATATTGTCACTGCATTGCTGTTTTATCCCAGATAGTCTATTTAGCAATTAGTACCCTGGGCAGATGCATCAGCTAATCAGGTTGTTCACAATGCAGACTTCATCTCATGATCCAATCCTGTATTCAGAGCAGGCGGAAAGCTGCTCATACCCACCCACAATGCTCACCTGGCCTGAACCCTGCTGGACTGTGGCTGCCCCACCCACAACTCACCCTGATATCTGATATTGCTCTACTGAGGCCTATTAACTTGGGCCACAGGCTGTTACCACCTGGTAAGGCCGTGGAAACTGGTTATTTCTTAAATCAAATCACTGTCACATGACCTTTAAGGCTTTTATTGAAAAGTTCTATTCTATCCTGTTTCTATTCCTAACATACCCACAATGTCTGAAATGCACAGAAAGGTAACAATTGAGATACTCCGAACGATCAAGCCTAATTGGCCACCCCCTCGTAGCGCAATCACTAGCTGGACCCTGTTGGAAAGTTTGCCAGTCATCATGAACTGGTCTACATTAAGAATGGTTGGACACTATATTTTTAAGGCATATGTATGAATCCTTTACCATTTCAGATGCCAAAGTGATGAATATCGACATATAAGGTCATGAAGGATAATATTATGATGAAAATAACTGTATGGGGAGTGTGTCAAGGAGGAAGTACTTTCCGTTCCTTAATAGCGATACAAAATGACTGTCAACATATTTGTAGAAATATAATCACTTAAAAACAGACACTTAGAGGATCCGGCATAGACACTAGAATATGCGTAGAAAGGGCCTGTGATTGCAGCCGGTGCGGGCTAAGGTTCGTCAGGAAAAAGCTTTTGATTGGGTGGGAAGTGGAAACACATTTGGCAGAAATATTGTGAGGGCATGCACTTGTTTTGGGTCCTCCCTAAGATTCCTGTCTATAACTTTTCTTTTCTGCCCACAGTTTATGAAGTTGTGTGCGTGACCGGGGATGTACGAGGAGCCGGGACGGATGCCAATGTCTTTGTGACCCTCTTTGGAGATTATGGGATCACGCCGAAGATCCACCTGACCAGCAAGTGAGTCAAAGCTGGGCAACCTCAGCGGTGTATGTATGGATTACATGACCAGGCTCTATAGTTGTAACCACAGATGGAGCAGTAAAGTCTATGGGGGTCATTACGAGATTCGCAGTAGGGGGTTAACGGGGCCAGTAGAGCTGCCGGCCCCATTAACCCCCTACCGCCTCATTACGAATACTCCTCGCGGGACCCGCTAAGCGTCCTTAGCGGGTCCCGTGAGCAGACCAGCATGCTAACAACGGGCCCGTCATTAACGGGCCTGTTGTTAGCATGCTCCCCATTCCCATTGAGCCCAATGGGGGCTCGAATGGGAATGGGGATGGATTCCTGGAATGGGGAAATACCGGGCCCTCAAAGGTCGGAATGGCCTGGTATTTCCCTATTCCAGGAACCCAGACCGGGTACCCGGAATGGGGGTAGCCAATGCCGCAAATACCTCCAAGGTCGTAGTGACCTCCTATGAGTTTACTATGAATTCATTAACAGGTAGATGAATTAGACAAGGTTATCCTTATAAACGATGTGATAACACCACCATCACTCCCATAACCATCATTATCCCTCTCAGGTCAGATAAGTCTTTTCAAATTATTGATATATCATTCTCTAGAGTCTATTCAAAATATACATATCAGGTGTTCACAACAAGGGGCGCAGGTGGTCCGAATATCTGTAATATAAAACAAAACAGAAATCAGTGAATCTCCTACACCATTTGTCAATTGTTTAAATTTAATACAAATCAAAATCATTAAAAACAAGCTCAGAAATGAACAAGCATGCGAAGAACTTACACTTGCTGTGTGTCCGGCTGAGAATAACGACAGAAGTGCTCTGATCATCACACAACAGAGATCAGGGCCTTTACATGTGTTACAGCAGCTTTTTAACTGGACTAATAGAAACATCTGATGCTGTCAATCCACCATTTTGTATTCTGAGCAGAATGAGGGAAAGTGGCCACGTTCCTCTGACAGCCCAAGGAGGTCGCCAATCAGAGCGGTCCAACTCTAGGCGGTACTCCCGTTATCGCGTATTGCCTTTCCCTTAACCCTTGCCAAATAGAGCATCAGCCAGTGCTTTCTCACAACTGATGGGGGCTATGCACTTGGAAAGGTGGCAAGCGGCCGCTGGGTACAACCCTCAGGTTGCCGGAGTGTCTATGGAAGGATATGCTGACCATTTCCAAGGACTGATGTTGCGTACAGATCCACGTGCATCCGCTGTTATTGTTATGTTGTTGGCAACATGGCCATCGTTTATTTATTACTGGGGGCACCCCCCTGCATTCTCTTACACCTTCATTACTCAGTCTTTTGCACCCCTTCTCGTTACACTGAAACCAGTAATGCACCAGCATACAATTTAACCATCACCTTTAGAAAAAAAGTGCCACAAGCCCCAGGAATGGTGGCATCCATCTTAAAATTGCTACTAAGACAAGGCTGGGCACAGGAGTGGGTGCTGAAGCAATCAGGTTGTGACGGAATTCGATTAATGGACGAAATATAATGCACCAATGTAGGAAGATTGAGATATCATGCAACGTTCCTATAAAACAACCTCAAAGAGAGGTGCAGCTTGGATGGAACCAGCTGCCAACTGCTGCAGCACTGCGGCTGGCCTACGTCTTGTCTACTCAGCCACTGCATCTTTTCATCGCACAGACTGTCTCTGTGTGACCTGTCCCTCTGCGGTTTGCAGGAAGATTTGAGCAAACATTGCACTACACGGGCACGCTCCTACATGGAGATCCCTAGAAAGATGGAGGCTCCTGAAGTTTTTCCTAGGACAGTGCAGCAGCAATAGGGACACCCTTGATAGTGGTGACACTGCACAGGAGTGGAGCACATTATATCAACAGATGTTTTATCTAGAGTCCCTCTGCTCATGTAGGGATGGAGATGAATTGGAGGCTTGTCTGTCCCAAGCCCCTCTTATCTGCTCAAGCTTTTGGGAGTACATTGGTGGGCGTTCGAGGGGAGCTCTTTGGCAAGGATAGATATCAAGTAGGGATCAGATAGTAGAAGGTCTCTCCTATCAATAAACTCTGACGGTCACACCCAGGCTGAAGGCAAGATCTATGCACTGGGTCTTGAATGAACTCTGTGAATCTCATAGAGACCGGCATTTGAAATCTCTCCACTATATCCCTGTAGCTGCAATGATCAACTTCAAGACCCTCTGCATTGTCATCCACAAGGCTTTCTGGGGCCTGGGACGACTTAACCTCCAACTTTCCCTTCCAAAATATCTTCCTTCTCGAGCTTTCCGCTCATTCATCTCCAACTCTCTGAGGGTCAGACGCTTCTCCAAGCAGAGAGTTGGGGGTAGATCTATCTCCTCGGCTGGGGCATCCCTCTGGAACAGCCTCCCTGCTTCTCTCAAACTTGAGCAGATCAACCTAAGGTTCTGGAAGCAACTCAAGACCTTCCTTTTCCCTCATTCTGCTTTCTCTCTTCCTCTCCCCTGCTTATGTACCTGACTGCTTCGTGCACTGCTCTCGTGGTCACCCTCAGAACTCGGGCCAAGGCTCCTGCATGTCCAGCTGCCCTTGCACTGCTTCCGGGCTCCCCAGCACTTAAGGGTCTGAATCTGCAACCTTAGAGTCCCTTCTCTCTGCACTTATGAGCCACCCGCTGGCTGCGCTTGTGAGTTGCCTGCACTTCCCCCTCTGTTCAGAGAGACGGCCATAGAAGATGGAAGGGTATGCGTGCAAATCATGCCGAGAAGGGGATCTGTGCTCATGGGGAGAATTTAGCTGGTCCTTTCTAATCAGTTGTGAGCACATATATACATATAGAGAATCGTCATGTTAGCCTGTTGTCCCAACAGAAGGCAGAGGCGTGTGCCACTATATCCAGAGCCATCGAGTGTGGGAGCAAACACTTACATGCATTCAGATGGAAAAATTGGCTACTTGGGCATGCATGTGCAGGCTCAGGCCAGAGCGGACCACGGGTTGCTGGGATTGGATGCGCACCCCGTTTGTTATTGGCTAACACACTCTCATCAGGAGGCTGAACAATTTTTACTTTGGTCATGCTTGGAGGAGCTTGAGCGCCTCACAGCCCGCAGCGGTCAGCCATCACAATGCCGAGCGTAGGGTGCCTTGCAATGAGTTTTGCATGTGGATCAAATCAACGTACAAAGGGCCCTGCAACCAAGCCTCAGCATGAAGAGTTTGAGGAGACCCACATACACGTTTAAAAGAACGGGATGCAATCAAGTTTTAGGGCATTGCAAAGGTGTCAGGTCCATAAGTAACGTATGGCAACATCTGAAACCTGCTACCTGAAACCTGCTATAGACCTGCTATAGCAGGGTTATCCAACTCCAGGCTTCGAGGGCCAGATCCATGTCGGGTTTTCAGGATACCCCTCATTAAAATTTATGAGATACATTTGCAAACAATGTTTCTAAATGTATGCAAATTCTTCCTCAGGAATATTATTGAGGGTTATCCTGAAAGCCCATCAGGACCCCGGCCCTCATGGACTACAGTTGGACAACACTGTGCTGTAGCCTGTGCAGAGAGGAGAAGGCAACCCACCACAAAGACGCTCCTCAGAAGCTGGAAGAGGTCCTCAGGAACCACCACAGCAAGCCAGGACCAATTTGCCAAAGTTCACTGACAATGCCAACATGAACAAATATGAGTACAGCCACTGTCCAAAGGCATTAGTAAATTCTGACACCACGCGTTGCCAGGGCATTTGTTGATGCTCTCCACGATCATAGTATCCACTCCTCCAAACATCTCCCCGAGGGGCCACGAGGAGCAAGGGTCTCAATCAATATGTGCTTGCCAGGAAGTTGCAGCTGAAATGAGGCCCAGTACAAAGAATTTAGTGAATAATAATAAGAATAAATATAATACCAGCCTACATATCACATTCTTCTAAAGTGGTGTAGGTTTTAAGTAGTAAGTCCTCACAAGATTCTGCTAAGATTCTGCTAAGAAAATCAATCAGAAGCATTTGTCTGGGTAATTCCGCCTTCTGCCGGACCAACATGACTGGACTGGTTGTGCCATGCTGAGTGCCATGCATAGTGCCATTTTTACAACTAAATACAGGAAGGAAAGATAACATATCTGTCTCTTAATGCCACTTCTTGAAGCCAGTCACAATCATTGTTCACATGGCAAGACTAAGCTCCCTACATGTTTAATGTATAAGAACGCAACCTTTGTTTTAAGCATTTATTATATATGCTAAGGGTCTACAACCTGTGGCTCTCCAGATGTTTTGGACTACAACTCCCGTGATTCTTTAGCATTGACTATGCTGGCTAGGGCTCATGAGAGTTGTAGTACAAAGCATCAAGAGAGCCAAAGGTAGCAGACTCCTGAATGTGCAAGGAGCGCCATCCAAACGAAGCACCCATAGTTTCCATCAGGAGCCACTCATTGTTGGCGGCAGCAGAGCAGGATGGTTATGGCGAGACACCACCGGTGTTGCCGGTGAGTACAGGGTATATGCCAGGGTCAGAAAGATTGCCTATCCTGCCCATTGTCCATCTTAAAAGCTCTGTCAGCAGTCCATGATCTGGGTTTATGCATCCCACTTCTAAAAATAAATGGATACAATTATTAAAAATACTCTTTAAAACAATCTTTAAGCTGCCTATTTTCGTGAGATGTGTGCTGAGATGCTAAGAGAGACTTTGAGCCCTACGGCAAACAAATGGTTAAAATATATGAATATCTGAGCATGTTTTTAAAAAAAGCCTTGCTTTCAATTGAAATTTTTCTTAAATATGTCAGAAGATTCTTCACAGCATACAAGTTGTCAGATCACCATTTTAAAAGGAATGTGTAGGGTGACCTAGCCCAACTGTACCCCGAGTTTCCAAAGAGCCGTCCGGCCTTACTTAAAAATTCTCGATACCCAACCACTGGCAGCCTTGATGGCATTGGGATTGGAGGGCAGTCAAAAGGAATCATTGTGACCGGTTATGTCCCTGTTTAGCGGCCTAGCTCACTGATAACTTAGCATGTGTTGTTCGGCGCTATGGTGAGTTCTTAGGTGACACCATTCTTTGAAAGAGCAATATTTAGAGTTAATCACATTCTCCTGCAGAAGCCTCTCTGGCGCCAGTAGGCCACCTACTGTAATCATGATGTTTGAATTTTCTGTTTTGTTATTAGAGAATCATATGTTTTAATCTGTGCCCTATGCTTAAAGAAACTAGAGATTTCTGAATGTCTCTTCTGTTTTCTCCAACTTCCTTCCCTCGAATGCAAAAAAACACTGTGCTCAAATTGCCCCTGTGCCATGGGTTAGTGCAACGCTCCGCGTGATTATGTTTGTGTGTACTGGTGTTCCTTGCATTGCTAGCGCAGTCGCCGCTGTGAGTACCATTGTCATAACGTCCCATTTTGTTCATTTCTACAGCACAGAGAAGAGGTACCCACGCTATTTAAAAATACCCCCCCGAGAGCAACTCGTACCTATGATTCTGTGAAGGAAATGATGTGGGAATGGTAAAGGAAATGCATGAAATTTCAGTCCCTTGTTGCCATATTCAGTCTAAAAAAAGCAGAGCTTGGTCGTTGAAAATAGCAATAGAAGTGCATTGCTGGTCTAGAGGGTGCGCCTGATGCCAAAGCTGCCTACCATTGGCATTCGTGCCCATTACCACACTAGACAAGAACATCCTACTGCTTCCTACAGTCAGAGATTTGTTTTCCGGCTCCATTATTATTATACGGCATCTCACATTGCCATGAATCTGACATCATTGGTTCACTAATCACTCTACCAAGGATGCTAAAATCCAGTGAGGTTTTCAGGTTATTCACCATGAATGTGTATGGGAAGAAATGACCTACAGTGACTTTCAACAGAGATTATTTACATATTTCATGGGCATCCTGAAAACCCAACTGGATCTTCTCATTCTGTGGGTTGACGGTCCCAGCCGTATGCGCTAGTCCTCAACAAGTGTTGCGTGGCATATTCCGGCTAGAATGTCAGACAAAATGTGCATTTGTTTTTTGAGTGTTTTAGTTTATAAGGAAATGATATAGAGAGATTCTTTGGTGCGATTGTCATCTAGCAATGTTAGCTAGAGGTTTGTAGTGAGTTTCTGGCTCCAGATCATTAATGCAGATAATGAATGCATTTCTACAGCTAAAATCTTTGGAGACAGGTTATTTAATGGGATCTTCCTGCTGCAAGTGCTTGCTAAAATGTCTTTAATGTGTTCACTCAGCTAAAAATGCAAGTCATAAGTGCATCCCTCAGCTCTTAAGGCAAGGTTGAAATGTTTTAATAAGATACATTTTCTAAACACATCAGCTACTTTTTTTTAAAGTGATTGGAATTCTCTTTCATTATTGGTAATTTCTATAGTCCCAATATGCAAAACAACTCACTCTAGGTTTATAGAATTAGGGATGGTATGGGGGGGGGGGACAAAAACAGTACAAATTAGGAAGGAGAGGCTTAAGATTCTCCACATGGTGCAATTCATCAGGTATAAATGCTAGCTAGAAGATCTTTAGTCAATTCCATGGCTAGAAAGGAGACTGAAAGCTCCTAAGTAGGTTCCCTAAATGGATATGTAAGCTAGAAGTATTGAGTGAATTTCCAATTTAGACAGAGGACCTCTGCTAGGAATGTTAGCTAGACGATCTTTAGTGTGTTTCTACAAAAAGAAATGTAAACTAAAAACAAAACTATTTGGTTAATTTCCCACACCAGCATGTTCTCTGTAGTTATTAAGAGAATGTTCTAGCTAGAAATGTTAGTTAGAACGTTTTCAGTATATTCCATAGCTAGAACTGTTAGTCATCCTTTGTTTGCTTTCTCCAGCTAGATTCGTTTGCTAGAGGTCCACAGGTGTGCTCCACAGCTAGAACTGTTTGCCGGTTAATCTTCATTTGCTTTGTCCAGCTAGAGTCATTATCTAGAGGTCCACAAGTGTACTCCACAGCTAGAACTGTTAGTCATCCTTTGTTTGCTTTCTCCAGCTAGATTCGTTTGCTAGAGGTCCACAAGTGTGCTCCATAGCTAGAACTGTTCGCTGGTTAATCTTTGTTTGCTTTGTCCAGCTAGAGTTATTATCTAGAGGTCCAGAAGTGAATGCCACAGCTAGAACTGGTAGCTAGACAATCTTCCTTTGCTTTCTCCAGCTAGATTCATTCGCTGGAGGTCCTCAAGTGAATTTCACAGCTAGTACTGTTAGCTTGTCAATCTTTGTTGGCTTTCTCCTGCTAGATTAATTAGCTAGGGGTCCACAAGCGAATTCTGCAGCTACAACTGTTAGCTGGTCAATCTTCCTTTGCTTTCTCCTGCTAGACTTATTAGCTAGAAGTCCACAAGTGAATTCCCCAGCAAGAAGCGCTAACTACACCTTCTTCAGTGCGTTCCACAACAGGAAATGTTAGATTGAAGTTCTTTAGTGAGTCCCACAGCTAGGAATTTTAGAGGGTCTTTAGTATTTGTCTAAATATATAAACATAGGCATGAAGCCATTCGGTGAATTTCACAGCTAACAATGTTAGAGGTTACCATTGAATTGTCCAGCTATATATGTCAGCTAGAAGTTACTTAGTAAATTCTAGCACCAGAAATGTTCAATAGAATTTCGTTAATCTGTTCCTCCAGCTAGAAATGCCTGCTAGAAGTGCTTTGATGTGGTTTACCAGCTACAATTGCTGCCTAGAAATAAGTAAATATGTTTTTCACCAGAATAGTTGAGGTTGAATTTGTAGTTTAAAAATGTTAGCTTGACGTTGAGTTTCACACGCAAGACAGACAGAAGGAGGATAGCTCAGTGGCAATGTGCTCGCCTTGGAAGCAGAACGACGCGAACTGGGTCCGCGCTTAGAAACCTCTGGGTATTTTAGCACATTATAAATATGCAACTAAGACAACAAAACAAAACAAAAAATTCTGTAACAGCCCTCGATGCCCCTGGGCTGTGTGAGCGCTTTAGAAATGCAAATAAAAAAAAAAGACATTTCAAATAGAAGTGTCTTGGTCTCTTTTCAGGACTAGATATGGTGGTCATTGAGTAAAATGGAGAACCTAAACATGGTGGAAAGAAGTCCTTTAGTGACTTTTTCCGGCTAAAACCACAGTATTAACAATTGAAGTTGTTGAAAAGAAATCTACAACTAACTGTGAGAAGTGTTCGAAAATATGGAAAGGTGGTAGTTTCTAAGAGCTTTTAGCAATAGGTATAGAAAGCCTATCGTCTGCCTGGCAATAGATGGCATGTCCCTAGCAATGCTGAGCAGAGAAGACCAAAGGCCGAGAGAAGTCTTCAGATGAACAAACCACCTACCCCCAATGATTGTGACCTCTTGATCAAATATGGGTCGAATGCCGTTATTTTTACAATCCCCTATAGAAACACCAGCACACACTTTATCATGGGAGATCATACGTTTATGTGGTATTTTCTCCTGTTAGGGTTAGGTGTCCCCCTGCTAAGGTCTTTCACTGCTTCCTGAATATGGCAAAAGGATGGAACTTCATGCATCTTCTGCTTCTGGTTGACATGTTTTACTGATGAAATGACTGTACTTGGCATGCCATGGTATGTTTTCTAGCGGTGGCCAAGAAAGCATGGTAAACAAATAAAATGTCATGTCGTATTTTAACTATGTACTGCCAATTTGCCACTTCCCCCCCCCCCACAGGCTTTTGGTGTTGTGTGCCGGGAATGAAATACATGACATTGTATACCATCCGGCCATGGTCTTGTAGAGTTAACCGTGTGCCCGTTGTAGAATGGCAAGACATGGCTCATACAATATCATGTGTTTCAATGGTTTTTTTCAAGAGATGATGGGAAATAAAATACATGAAGGACTTATGCTGTTGTACCATGAGCGGTTTGGGGGCCTGGTCACGAGCATCTTGATGTGAGCCTTTCCACATTGCTCACGATAGGAGGCGTTTCCGTAATGTGGCCCTCAGAGCACGCCCATTAGCAGCCTCTCTGCACTATCGCAGCAGCCCCAAACCTGCAGCCTCATTTCTACAAGAACATCTGGGGCCTGTTTCATGGAATTCTTAGCGCGGTGCAAAACGACTTTCCACACTGCCAACAAACACCCTGATTCACAGAGCGGTGCAAAGTGTATTTATGCAGTGAAAAGTGACTTTGCACTGCCAGCAAACACCCTGATTCACAGAGTGGTGCAAAGTGTATTTTTGCAGTGCAGAGTGACTTTGCACTGCCAGCAAACACCCTGATTCACAGAGTGGTGCAAAGTGTATTTTTTCAGTCCAGAGTGACTTTGCACTGCCAGCAAACACCCTGATTCACAGAGTGGTGCAAAGTGTATTTATGCAGTGAAAAGTGACTTTGCACTGCCAGCAAACACCCTGATTCACAGAGTGGTGCAAAGTGTATTTTTTCAGTGCAGAGTGACTTTGCACTGCCAGCAAACACCCTGATTCACAGAGTGGTGCAAAGTGTATTTTTGCAGTGCAAAGTGACTTTGCGCTGCCAGCAAACACCCGGATTCACAGAGTGGTGCAAAGTGTATTTTTGCAGTGCAAAGTGACTTTGCGGCTTGCTACAATGTCCATGAATCGGGTCCATGGTGTTTTGTGTACCTCCTATTTGGAAAATGACACCTAGTCATGAAGTGATATTGCAAGAGTTTCTTTATGCAAAGGGACACATAGGATACACAACCCATACTTATGGCATGTAGTACTTTCTACGTAATGAGGTCCTTGGTGTCTTATCATAAGTCACTGCATTGTGTAACACGCAACACTTCTAACAGACACCCCTTGCAGAGCATGTAGAAAAATGCACTGCACTGCCACCTCTGAGATACATTGCTCCCATAATACCCACAATCCTCTATGCTGCACAGTCAACCGTACCTTCTATATCACCCTAATTCCCACTGAACACCCCTACACTACAGCAGAAACCCACCACCTTTTCCTTCTCAGTGTCCATCAAAATTTCAAACTGTGCCCTTTAAAATACCAATATAGCCTAATATTGCAATGGTCGTCCACTTGTAACCAAGCTTTCTTTGCCTGATACCCCAGGCCGTAACCAGCAGCATAACAGCCCTTCCTTTGTGTTTCAACAAAAACACTTACCCCAAGGCCTCAGAAAAGCTTATAGCACCGCAGGGAGACCAACATAATAAGGATCTATCCGGGGTAGGGAGTTTTTCCGTCTCAGAAAAGCTTATGGCACCGCAGGGAGACCAACATAATAAGGATCTATCCGGGGTAGGGAGTATTTCCGCCTCAGAAAATCTTATGGCACCGCAGGGAGACCAACATAATATGGATCTATCCAGGGTAGGGAGTTTTGCCGCCTCAGAAAAGCTTATAGCACCGCAGGGAAACCAACATAATAAGGATCTATATGGGGTAGGGAGTTCTGCCGCCTCAGAAAAGCTTATGGCACCGCAGGGAGACCAACATAATAAGGATCTATCCGGGGTAGGGAGTTCTGCCGCAGGAGATTTCATCAAAGTGGAATTCATTGAAATTTTATTTATGGATTTTGCCCCAAATATATGTGTGGGTGGGTTTAGGCAAATGACTAATGTAAGGGGGTTAAGGTGGAGGTACAGGGGACCTCCCCCTGCATATATTTGTGTAAGAATCTACCAGAAAAATAAATAAAAATGTGATTCAATGTTTTCGAACAGATCACATCGAATCATCTATCCATTACAAGTTGGCAGGTCATGAGAGCATTTAGGGGTTTTGTGAGCGGGCAATGCCATGTGTACAGCACATAACCATGACATCGGCGACTCGGAAAAACAAGGAAAAGTGTAGAAAGCATGCGTTCAGCCAATGGCTACTTAAGAAAGCCTACAACGCACAGGTAATTCAGGTACTTCTCAAGACTCATAAATACGCAGGGGTTTTGCAAGGTCTGGAAAAGATCTGGGGCTATGCTAATGTCGGGACTGTTGGGACTCGGGGCTAGCTAGCATTTTTGTTGCAGCTCCTGAAATTCTATCCGGGGCTACAACCAAAAGACCCACGGCGATAACCTCCTAAACCCCTCCCCCCCAGCAATGCCTCTGTAAATACGCTTCCCATTCGCTGGCCATGTAGTCCTGCACATAGCTCTCTACTCTTGAAAACCATGACCTTATGGGGTCCTCGCTATATGGCGTGGATTCCTCCTCCACCTGTGGACGGCACTCAGGGCGACTGCTGACCTGGCAATGGATTCCTAGGACACACATTGCCACCCCTTCCAGCAGAATGATGCCCAGGTGCCTTTCCATCAGGCCAATTCTACCCATTTATGGGTACCCGGGATGAGCACTTAAGAGCATCTGGGTTGAAGCTCCATGCTCTAGCGCCTGCCTTCTCGACTGGTTATTTAGAAACACCATGAGGGATGGGATCCTTGAGAGCTAAAATTCTCCAGGCCCAAACCAGCTACACCAATGAAAAGGTGGCATGCCACTAGCAGTGGCTTACTGCTTCCTACCCAGGCCATCGCATGCTATGATGTTCTGGCTGCAATTTCTTCGAGAGTACCCGGTTGCATTCTGCGTTAAGGCGGGCACTTATGGGAGCTCGCCATCTCTGGCCCCCACACGGCTACCCTGGGAGCTTGTAATCAGAGATGGAGTGCCATTGCCTTTCCTGGGCTGAGCACTTCAGTAGTTACACAGCAGTCCAGGACAATCGTGGTGCTTCGGCAACACTCCTCCTCAAAGGATCCTTCACCGACACCCGTGTGTGGGCTTTGGAGGCCTTCTCTATGATGCAAGTGGACTTAAAGAAGTTCTCTCACCTGCAGAAGACATGGATCCACTTTCCGTGGTCACAGAGCGATAGAACGGAGCAGAATCTAAGCTCCTAGCGAGGGCCACAACAGCGTACCTAGAAGGACTTGAGAAAGTTACACGGCCTAGTCTTGGGAACATTGAAACTTTACTCATCTTCCATCAGTAGAGGGATCCCGGCTCAAATGGATCCATTATGCTACCAGCTACACCACTGTGAACTCCCCAGGGCGTTGGTACACACATAGGGCCTCATTACAAGTTTGGTGGCATTACGGCATCAAATCCACTGAAATACCACCAAACAGATTTACTGTTACCGCCACTTGGTTGGGTAGAATTACTGCTGGATTACAAGTGGCCATATGGCAGTGTTAGTCACCATTTATGGAATTACCACTAGCGGTAACTCCACCGTTATGGCTGTATTCTGTCAGTAAGGTGGCTGTATTACCTCCAGCGTTTTTTGGGAGGTTTTTCCTCCACCAAACTGCTAAGGCAATAGTTTGGCATTGTTGTTATGCGGCAGTAACCACTACCACTGCATTACCGCTGAAGCACTGCCCAACTTGTAATGAGGCCCATACTGTCTGAACTTGAAAGTCCATAAGAGACCACACTAACCACGATTGGGGCGCAGTGCTGGAAATAAAAGGACAGCTATACGGCTAGTCTGCATACACATTATGAATGTTGCCAAGATCCCTAAGTATTTGCGCACGCATGTCAGCACACGTGTGTGCATGTATCTCCGATGCATGCATTAAGATGCCACGGTTGCTGAACCTGTCCTCATCTGTGTGTGCCCATTGATCACAAAGTAACGTCTTCTAATTCATGTGCCACAAAGGCATCGCATTTAAAAAATAAGTTCAGGTAATTTAACCAAACCCCTTTCATTTTCATAGTAGTGTGCAGTGAACGGTAAATCAAAATGGAGGTGATTTCCAAAGCAAGCCAGAGAACCGATTCATAAATGAAGCCCACCCACAATACAACTTACACCGCTTAGCAGTGCACAAGTGCTGACATGGATGTCTTCCAGTAAAGTACTGAAAGTTCCAGCCAAGAAAACACATAGGGCCTGATTCATGGAATCTTCTGCACGGTGCAAAGTGACAACAAACAGCCTGGTTCACAGAGCGCTGCAAAGTGTATTTTTGCAATGCAAAGTGACTTTGCACAGACTTTGCACTGGTTAAAGTCACTTTGCACTGCAAAAATACACTTTTCTTCACTGCTCTGTTTGTTGGCAGTGCAAAGTGACATTGCACCAGTGCAAAGTCACTTTGCAACTCGGTAAAAAAAATCCATGAATCAGTCCCATAGTCACTCCCTCATGTTGCAGATTCATGGACAGGGAGACGATTGACTCACAAGCCTGCAGGACTCGCCCCCCAGCATTCAGTGAGTAGGTTGGCATGGACTGCGTTCCTGGGGGGAGAACCTCAGGGCGTGTGGAGGAAGTAAACATCGAAACGTTCTCTGGTAGGTGAGGGAGACAAGCTAATCCCTCTAGAGTATTTTAAGCCTCATCATGTATTTTGCGTGGTCGGGGGTATTGCTAGGTTTGGAAAAGACACGGGGCTGCGCTAATGTCGGAACTGTTGGGACTGGGGGCTAACTAGCCTTTCGGTTGTAGCTCCTGAGATTCTATCCGGGGCTACAACTCAAAGACTAGGGGCTATAGCCCCTTTAGCCCCCCAGCAATGCCTCTGTATGTGGTTATCAGGTTGGAAAGGTTTTGTTGGTAGAGTGCATAGCAAGGGTGTCAGTGGTAAAGAGGGGATCCGGAGGCAATGAGAAACGAGAGGCAGGCTGTGTAGAATGCCAAGGAATGAGGCCGGTCTGGGAGGTGGGCAGACTTTGTTCCAGGATCGATGTGGGAAGAGGTCCTGAAGAGATAGAAATGGAGTAGTAACGAGTCCTGGTGTTGTATAGAATTGAGTGTCAGCCCAAATGGACCACGGGGGGCAGTATTTAAGCTTTTGGAGTTCAGTGATATAACATAAGGTAGGTGTTCGCCCTTATCTTATGATGTCGTCGCACGCCTCTGTTTTGGCCAATCATGTATCACTGGGGTCCAGCAATCTATTTTCTGTGACCTGATTGGACATGGGCTCTGTGCTGGAGACCTTCAAACAGTGGGACAAAGACGTACCCGGGAAATGCGTATGTCTTTTCAGTCAGGGAACCATGAGTTCCTACTGTTATAGAAAGATACCATACGCTGGCGATACCCAGCTGCTTTGTCGCTTGAACACCGCAGAATCTGTCTCCCCCCCTAGAAACTGCTTGACGGCAGTAGGGGATTGGATGTCCAGAAATTGGCTCAAGTTAAATGGAGAGAAAACAGAGGTCATGGCCAAGGGCTCCATTACAGCACAGGCAGCCGAGAGCAAGGATTTCTGTTCAGATCTCAAACCCAGCAAAGCTTGGGTGTTAAAACCCGACCCTCTGGCTCCCGGGAGCTTCACATTTCTGCAGTACGTAATTCAGGCTACCGGAAGTTTAAAATATTGAAAAAAACACTGGCATTTCTCCCATCGGAATCTCAAGCCAAAGTAGTGGCAGCATCTGTTTTAGGGTCCCTCGACTGCTGTAATGGTATCTATTTAGGACAACCAACCCTTTTCAACGTTGCAGTTGCTTGGGAATGCGGCAGCGGGCTGGCTTTGGGAGCTAACCGCTTTCTCATCCTCAGGCTCGTTTCCGGCAGATTCCTTGGCTCCCGGTGACCAGCCGCATTCACTTTCAGATCTTCTGCATTGCTCGCCGTGCAAATCATCAGGCCGGTGCGGAGTACCTTCAGGCGAAACTGACCCCCTATGCACCACGTAGGGCTTTTAGGCCAGCCTCCCAGAAACTCCTGACAGCCCCAAGATTCCGCAGAGCACAGCCGGGGGGCTGAGCTTTCTCGACTCTTGCACCGGCCATGTGGAACTTTCTCCCACTTCAGTTACAGGAAGTGAGGGATCATCTAGGCTTTTGGAAAGCTTGAAAACCTATCTTTTCTCATATTGTTTCTTTGTCCTTTACTGTTTTACAGAGGTCCTAGCTCCCTTTCTGTTATTTCCTAGCGCCTTGATGCCTCTGGGCAGTAGCTGGCGCTTTATAAATGTTGTTACTATTATAGAAAGAGAGACCCGATGCAGCCTGCCAGACCTAGTAGTTGGGAACCATGCAGGCCCACAGCAGTCTACCATATGTCCTTTGGTCCATTCTCTTCTCCTGTGTCTATTCCAGGCTTTTTGTTTTTGTTGGAGCCAATGTTTCCTATGCACCACCATCATGTTTATTCTGCTGTCTGCAACATTTCTGCCCTTAATCTACAGTCAGACCAATACTTTCCGCTCCATCGAAACAAAAATGTGCATTCACACTTCTCATTTACAACCAAAAATAGACACATTTCCCTTGGCTAGTCTGAAACTGCATCCTGCACGCCGCATTCTACTGCCAGACCTCTTCCAAATGTGCCAGTGCCCTCTCTGTTACTCCCCACCTGGCGATTACCCATGGCCAGTGTCTGTTTAAGGTTACAAGAGTGTCTGAAGCACTTGACATTTCACCAGTAACACACAACGAACAAAAGAGGTGCATGCCCAGCAGGCTTGCAGAGGTGGGTTTCCCCAGTCCCACAGCACACATCATGCAGTGTGGTCATATTAAAGGAGTGAGGCCCTTACCGAAATGCCTAAATAATACAATGCAGGCTTTGCACCTGCGCTCGGAGACTCACACCCTTCTGCTTTCATGGTAAATGGAAGAATCATTCATGTATTTTTGATTGAAAAAAAGCTACTGTGTTAAGTACTGTGACTTTGAGCAGAGAGGAAGCAGCTGTCAAAGGACAGGTGCTGCCTGAGAGGGGATGGTGAAGCGCTGGGCGACCACTGCCAGTGCACTGTTGTGGGTTGCAATTACACACACACACTGCAGCACAATGGCTTTCCGTGGAACACTGTGACATCTCATAGCGGCGCAAAGAGGAATTCAGAAGTGCTTGTGCTTTGTTATTCAGGATGCTCAATGCAGGGCACATGAGCTGTGACCAACACATGACTTTTGTACAAGGTGTTTTTCCTCTTTTGTGGCATCAGGCGAGTGAAATAGAACATATTGATAGTTTACGAAACAAGGCGCACCTAGAAGCGCCCTGGGACTCTTTGGGCCTGATTAATGGAATGTTTGGTTTTACTGCGGAAAAGGGACTTTGCACTGCCGACACAAACCCTGATTCATGGAACTGTGCAAAGTGTATTTTTGCAGTGCAACGTCAGCGCAAAGTTCAATTTGTACTGCAAAAATACACTTTGCACTGCAAAAATACACTTTGCACAGTGCCATGAATCAGGGTTTGTGCTGGCAGTGCAAAGTCACTTTTCAGCAGTGCGACCATGCAAAGAATTCCATGAATCGGGCCCTTTGTCACTTAAGTTCTCTTCCTTTAGCAGCTCTGTAATAACTTTCGGTTTCTTCAGGTGTCTTGTTGTATGAACCCACACTTACCAACTGGCCTCATACCTGTAGGGCCACCATTGGTCAGTCCTGGCTTTTTAGTCAACCACGCTTTGGATTCTGGGACTTGTAGTTTAACTTTTCAATTAGAAATATAGGCCCGCAAGAGTGCTGTTGGGGGGTGAGGGGGGCACTCCTCACCAGTGAGCCCTGACATGGGCCAGTTTGAAGGTATAAGAATCCAAACTGTGATTAGCTTAAGCGCCCACCCCTCCATTTGTCCTCACCACATAACAACATCATCCATACAGCATGACAATTCTTTTGGATTAGTCGGCTGATCTGGTGAGTTTGGCAATAAATGGGCGTGGGTGGCCTAGGGGGTTCCCTATTAGCCTATTGGCGAGTACTGCTTTCTCCCTCTTAGATTCAGCCGCCCTCTGTTTCCAACTCTCGGGGAAGACATTGGAATCAGTGTAGCACTTTAGATCCGGCATCAGCTGGAAATTTTCCCCTGGACAGTGAGGTTCATTTTTTACGTCCACTCTTAAGCTTGCCCCCAGTGTGGGCAATGCATGAAAGCTGAGCCAACTGAAAGGGGATATGAATTCCTAAAGTATTCCGCAGAGATGAAGTTGGTAGGATAGATCACTGAGTTAAGAGCTTGCGTCAGAGATCTGTGTCCAACCTGCAGTAATAGGTTTGAGTCCCAAGTGGGCAAAGCACCCATCAATCACCCTCAAACCCCGCAAGGACAGCAAACTATGGTCCATTAAATTGGGTAGCAACTTTGTTTTTAAATCATGTGGATTCATAGCATTTGTACTATTTTCTGCTTGTATGAATTTTTAGCCAAAATAAAGTATATACGATGATGATGATGATGATACCTTGGTTAACAACGCCACCTAATATTTCAGTGCTCAATAGCCAGCAAATCTAGTATAAAACACAATATAAAAATGTGATATGATAATTGGCATATGTGGTTTTATTGGATGGCCATTGCCATTACACGCAATGCCTGCATGCTGCGTAAAGGAACCAACACATAGGTTTCAGTAAACACATCTGCCAAAGATTCCCTTAACAGGTTGTTGCTTTTGCTTTTGAGACTTAGTAGACATGTTAGTTTTGCACTGGGGATTTTACGTGGCTACAATTAGATAATTAGAGCTTGGGTGTTCAGCTAAGCCATTGGCTTCTCTACTGCCAGAGCCCTTTGCTTTCTTTTTTGCCTGTATTTCATTTAAAAATGCATGCAGTGCTCTGTGCACTATCACTGCCTGCTTGCCTCTTCACTCTCACCCACCTCCTGCATTAGCCCATCCTCCCATCCCACCCACTGCCCCTGAATGGCCCAAGAGATCCATTTAGCACAACCACGCAGGACAGCCTCTGCCCAGGCAGTCCTCGACTAAGGGCCACAAGGCAAAGGGCAACTCCTGAAGAAGCAGATCCACTCCATGTTTATCCGTGTTCACCTGGGAAGCCTGCTGCAGTCAACCAGCAGCAACTAATAAGGTGAGTGTGGTCTGGGCAGGGAGTACAGCCATTATTGTACTCCAGTAAAATCCCCCACTCTTACTAGTGAATATCATAAACATATGCATTTAACCTAAGTTGTATTAGGTAGCCATATCTTGCAGATAGCCTAACCCGTACTAGGTAGCCACATCCTGCATTTAACCTAGAATCTACTAGGTAGCCACATCCTGCATTTAACCTAAGTTGTACTAGGTAATGTAATGTAAATACATTTATTGAGCACAAGCCAAGGCCAGAAGGCATCTGGGTGCTAGCCATCAAGCAAGAAAAACCTACAAAGCCCTATTCATCTAAAACAGAAAGGTTTTAAGAGCTCTATGGAAGCATAGCTGATCTGAGATCTCCCTCAGGAAATCCAGAGAGGAGTTCTACAAAGTCGGGGCAAGAACCGAGAAGGAGAACCCTCCAGCTCGGGATTTGTAGGAGCAAGGAGCTTCCAACAAATTAGCAGAGGCTGACTGCTGAAGGCATCTGGGGCCACACTAGGTAGCCGTATCTTGCATTTAGGCAAAGTTGTACTAGGTAGCCATATCCTGCATTTAACCTAAGTTGTAGTAGTTAGCCATATCTATTACACCTATGAGTTCCCACTACAGTACCAAAGTTAAAACTCAGTGAGTCTATTGTTGTCAAATCTGCATGTTCATCCTTTGCTGTGGCCAAAGTAAGAACTAGCCCATTTCCCGTTCACTTGGCCAAAGTTTAATCTAGGTGTATATACAGCAGTATATACAGCAGTGCCAAAGTTAAATCAAAGTGTGGTCACCTCATGTGGCAAAGTTATTTCTGAGTGTTTTGCTTCACTGTTGCCAAAGTAAGATCTAGGCCATTTCTCCATCGCTCTTCCAACATTTAACCTGGTTGTTTACATAGCAGTGCCAAAGTTAAATCAGAGTGTGTCCTGTGTTGTGCCAAAGTTAAATCAGAGTGCGTCCTCTGTTGTGCCAAAGTTAAATCAGAGTGCGTCCTCTGTTGTGCCGAAGTTAAATCAGAGTGCGTCCTCTGTTGCGCCGAAGTTAAATCAGAGTGCGTCCTCTGTTGTGCCAAAGTTAAATCAGAGTGCGTCCTCTGTTGTGCCGAAGTTAAATGTTGGGGTATCTATTGCAGTGCTAAAGTTGTATCTAGGCAGTCCTGATCTGTCTCAACCTAGTTTAATCTGAGTGTCTTCTCTCACTGCGGCAAAGTTACATCTTTAGGTCTGCAATCACCTGGCCCATAAAGCACCAGGACTGCTACCATTAGAATGGTCGCCATCGTTTACAGCCCCTGACATGCCTAGACCTAAACACGGAACACTCCAAAGCATGGGGGAGCTAATAGCCTGGCACAGCAGGCTTGGGAAATGGCCAAACTCAACATTGATTACATTGTTAAGCCAGAGAGAGGTACGGCCATGCTTGGCAAAACAGAATTGAATCACACTAGACCGAGAGGTTCCTGGAGAACTAAAGCACCAAACCTCTAATAACAGGGAGCAAAGGTTAATTCAGAATGCACAGGAAGGTAATCAGGAAACGGGGGGCCTCTTCCAAATCACTGTTACTCCCACATACCTACCAATATGCTGACTCTCTCCTCTGCACCAAGAAACAATAGAATGTGGCTATCCCCCATGACTAATTTTGGCCTAGCTGGACACATAGTTATACATTACCATGCAAACCTCAACGATCTTTAGAACGGAGATATCCCCCAACACAATTTTCCCTAGCTGCACATATACTGCTGGTCTCACACAACCTCCACACTACTGAAAGCATTAGAATACAGCTACCGCCACAACATCTGGCCCAGCTGCACACATACTGAATGCACACACACCCTACTTACCACCCCACCTTCTCCACTGACCTGGACTATGGTCCCTGAGGGCGTTCAACCCACAGCACTTTGAGATCACTTTGAGATGGTGAAAGGCGGTACACAAATGCCCAATAACATAACATTAATAAAATTGTTCCTGAAAGGATGCACATGTAATCATGTGCATCCTTTCAGGCACAATATTATTAAAAATAAACAAATTCTGTACCCATACTATTCAAAGTTTTTTCATATCAGTGTTCTGTTTCTGATGCATTACTCTGAGGTCACTTCAAAGTGATGATACACCCTTTGGGTGATGGTAAGTAAGGGGTGGGCAGTGGAAGCTAGTAGTCAGTTTAAGCTGCTTGTGCTTGTGTTGCAGTCGATCGTTAGTCAAACACATCCTATCCACGGCTGCCAATTTAGGTGAAATGCCATGGTACCAGTGCACTTACCTTGCGCTGGGGCCTACTCCCTAGATGAAGGTGGGAGAATCCTGGAGTTGGTGGTTATGCACCGATGGCCAGCATGAGAAGTCTGGATTTCAAGATATGTCCTAACCTAAGGTAGCTCTGTAGGTTCTCTAGAGCTGGGTCTTTTGGATTACAGAGTGAAGGAACCTTTGACTGGGCAGTTCTAACATTGGGATGATTCACAGAGAAGGAGAGGCTGTGACCGCAGTTCTTTTTCGGGTGAAGTCAGTGTTTGTGGGTATTGTGCCTGGTAGACCCACGGGCGTTGTACATGGTGAATACACTCTTGGGCTTGATCCTAAATCAAGCCAGGAGCCAGCTACGGGCGGGGGGTGATTGTTATGTCCAGGCCCTGGAAAGTTCTATCAGCATGGAGTTGAATGCTCTGCAGTTTCCTGATGTGTGATTGTGGAAGACCGATTAATATTTATCACAATAATATGATCTCTGCATCACCAAGGGTCTTGTGAGCTCCGATCAATGGTCCGATACAGAGAGACTAGCTTTTAGCACAATAATTGTGCTGGTCAGACTCTTGGCCGGGATGAAGCTTTCAACCACCTGGAAAATAACCCTAAAATAAATCTCATTGCAATTGTTTCTTTTTTGTCCAATGGTATTAATCATTAGTCTTCATACATTTCAAATGAGAGATTTCAAGCCTTGTCTGAAAAGATTACGCTGCTGACGCAACTGCACCAAAGGTTATTAACTCCCATCAGTTTAAATAACCTAAGTTGATTCTTAGTACTACTGCGTTCACGTCATTTAGTACTTTGATTAGCTGCAATCTAATGAGTCATAAAATAATAAGTGTTACCCCCAAGTCGCCACTACCCTCTAGAAAGACCAACAAATAAAAGGCTTTTATTGACCGACCAACTTCTCTCAAGACTTCTCACTAATTGGGCCTGATATCAAAATAACCTCAGACATATTCCTTGTATTTGTCTTTGTACTGGTGGTCTTAGTTCTCAGGACTTTATCATCAGCATATGAACACACTTCAGGGTCATTTCAATCTCACATCTGTCTTTGATATTAATTGTGCAGTGCTTCTACAGCGCTTCCACCAACGCGCCTCACACAGTTATCTGAAGTTGGAACAATAGGGAAAGGTATGATGAGCACAGATGATGACCAAAAGCAATCAGAAAAGATAAGCTCAAAAGAAGAACAAAAAAAGCATTGGCTAAGCCAGTAGTTTCGGCTTTTGTGCATGCATATGGTGAGCATATGCCAGGCAATGCCATACTGTTACTGCCTTGGCATAAGACTGCCACAGCTGCCAGTAGGTGATAGTAGCTTGGCAAATGGTGGTGCCTGACATATGCCTATTTAATGATTTAAAAATGTGAAACCAGTTGACTTTGGCAGTGCTTGTGTTTAACAGGAATTCAATGGAAGGAACAAATGTGAAGACACACATTGGTTGAAAATCAGGTGGCAGTGCCACACTAGGTTAGGCTATCTTTATTACACCAGGATCTCATTCACAGCTCCACTTTAGACATTACATTTCAGAAGACAGCTTATAAATGGCAATGACATACATTCCGGTAGAGCCCGCACAAAAATATCCTGGTCAGATAGTACAGCCAGTAGAGCGCTTGCTCTGACATCCGTGCAGAGCCTGCAGATGCAAGTTCAAATCCTGGCAGGGCCAAACTCAGCCTTTCATCCTTCTGAGGTCGATAAATGAGCACCACAAACCGTGGGTAATAATACACAGCGCTCAGATGCTTGAGGGTTCGTAGCGCTATATAAATGTGTATTATTATTATTATTATCATCCAAGAAGGGTGTGTTTTTAGCAGGAGGGTGGGCCGGCAGAGGGTGTTAATGTTAATGTCAAAGGTTATTTATACCACACACTATGACCACTGGAGTGGTCACCTGGCGCTCTGGTGGATCTGAAAGGGAAAGAGGGTGGGATGGGTTAGTAGGCCTGAGCAGGAGAAGAACAAGAGAGCTGTGATCTGCTGTTGGCAGCATCAGTTCGGTTACCACTGTTCACTGAGCTTAAGTGTGCTTTTCAGTTGGTTGCCGTCATGTGCTGTTGTGGTAGACTGTGTGATTTGTTTTGTTGTTGCGGTGTAGTGTGTAGTGAAGTGCGTGAGGGTTGCTGTGCTTAGAGGTATGGTTGTGTTTGGTTTGAGTATGAGAGGTGTATGCAGAGGGGTGAGATTTTTAGGAGGGTTGGTAAATGGCATCACTATCTAGATGTGGCACATGTTAAACTTCCCAATTCTGTCTAGAAGGGATGCAAGATTATCTTCACAGTTCTATCTAGATGTGATGCATGCTGATCTCCACAATTTTATTTAAATGTGATGCATGCTAATCTCCACAATTCTATCTAGATGTGATGCATGCTGATCTCCACAATTCTATCTAGATGTGATGCATGCTAATCTCCACAATTCTATCTAGATGTGATGCATGCTAATCTCCACAATTCTATCTAGATGTGACGAATGCTAATCTCCACAATTCTATTTAGATGTGACGCATGCTGATCTCCACAATTCTATCTAGATGTGATGCATGCTAATCTCCACAATTCTATCTAGATGTGATGCATGCTGATCTCCACAATTCTATCTAGATGTGATGCATGCTAATCTCCACAATTCTATCTAGATGTGATGCATGCTAATCTCCACAATTCTATCTAGATGTGACGCATGCTAATCTCCACAATTCTATTTAGATGTGATGCATGCTAATCTCCACAATTCTATCTAGATGTGACGCATGCTAATCTCCACAATTCTATTTAGATGTGACGCATGCTAATCTCTGCAATTCTTTCTAGATATGATGCAGGATCATCTCCACAATTCTTTCTAGATATGATGGATGATCATCTCCACAATTCTATCCTGATTTTATGCATGAATTTCTCCGCAATTCTGTGTGGCTGTGGTGCATGTTAATCAATTCAAAATACTACCCCATCCCTACCTGCTCGAAGGCAAACTATGAGTGGCCAACACCATTGGCACGATGCAAAGTGTGGTTAATTTATACAATGAGGCTTGTTGCAGGGTGGCTACCTTGTACAAGTGTGATAAATGCTGACTATTGCTGATAGACATAGGAAGGCAGAGTGCCTGGGGGGGGTGTTGGATATTTGGTGATGCTGCAGTTAGGTGGTTAGAGGGTTATCCAGAATGGCTAGCTAACAAAAAGGCTTTAGTGCAGAATATGATCACCAACCCAATGCAGGCCCTGTCCATCATACTAAAGCTGCTAGTCACTAAGGGTTTGGTGGCAGCCCAAAGGGGGCTGTAATGTTTGTTCTCCATGCCTGGACCAGATGTAAGATATTGCTAACTGCCACTGTTAGGACACCGTTCACCTAGATGAGAGAGGGGGCTAAGCTACACAGTCTGCCTAATTGTGGTGGGCTAGCACAGTGTGTCTCTATGCAAGCCATAGGGCGAAGTATGAGTAATAAGAGAAGTGGGGCAGTTTTGTGGGGTGCAGTGTTTGCTGCGCCCTCTGTCTGCACCACACTAACCTTGTCAGTTGATGCTGGTTGATGGCTGCTGGCTTCTTGCTTCCCCGGCTGACACTGGCAGACACAATCCGGAACTGCTTCTTTAGGGGGTGCCCTTTGCCTTGTGGCCCTTAGATAAGGGCTAACCGGGCATGGCTGCCCTTAATGGAGGTCAGAAATGGCCTTCCCTGTCCATTCAGGGAGAAGTGGCAGAGCAAGGGAGGCGGAGAAAGGGTTAACCAGCAAGCTGGCTGCTTTGTAAGCAGGGGAGGGCAGAGTTGCAATTTAACCAATCCGAATGGTGGGCATCGCACTGTGCTGCTGCCCTCATAAGGGCCGAAGGTAGCCAAACTGGCCAATCAGCAAGGAGGGAGGTGGCCGAGGGGAGATGGGAGAAGCGTGAGGCGAGGGGAAGAAGAAGCGAGCTGAGAAAGCAGTGGAAAAAGTGAGAAAGAGTGAAATGAAGAAAGCAAAGACAGGGGGAAGGTGGACAGCATCCAATCACGGGCAAGAGAGGCAGGAGGGGTGCTGGGAAAGGGAGGGCAAGGGTCACAGAGCAGAGGGTCAGAGCGAGTAAGCAGGGGAAAATAGTCAAAGAGTGAAAAGAGAGAAAACAAAGACTGAGATGGAGACAAGATGGGGTCAGTGAGCAGGGGGGATTGGAGTGAGACATCAGGGGAAAAAGTGAGAAAGAGTGAAAGGGAGAAATCAAAGACAGAGATGGAGACAAGATGAAGGAGGGGGAAGGAATGGGACAGAGGGGCACTCACCTTGCCCAACGCTAAGACGGAATGCACAGGACTTGCTCACACTGGCCTGCTGCTGGAAATAATGTCCTGGTCACAAGGGGAAGTGGAGATAGGTGGAGCATCCAATGAAGGGCAATTGAGGCGGGAGGGGGGCTGGGAGAGGGAGGGCAATGGTCAAAGAGCAGAGGATCGTAGCGAGAAAGCAGGGTAAAATAGTGAAAGAGTGCAAAGAGAGAAAACAAAGACAGATATGGAGACAAGATGGAGGAGGGGGGTCAGTGAGCAGAGGATCAGAGCGAGACAGTAGGGGGAAAGTGGGGAAGAGTGAAAGGGAGAAAGCAAAGACATAAATGGATACAGAATGGAGGAGGGAGCATTAATGGGACATAGGAGCAACACACACATGCTCTGTGACCCTCTACACACCCCATCTGCCTACTAGCTGTACTCCTATGCCGATACTATCTGCTTTATATTTGGTGCTGTAGCGCCACCTAATAGCCAAAACAAAAAAGGAGGGTGTGAAAATATGGTCCAGTATGTCTGTAATGATATGAAAAAAAGATAAAGATTTTTCAAAAATGCTTGTTCCTGGACAAACATTACCATCTGTGGTGGCTAACCATACCATAGCTGGAATGCTACCAGGCAAAACAGCTGCTGATGATGCTATGGTGCACCTCTTGATGATCGCAGTGGTACTCCTGTTGATAGCAGCAGAGCGCATGTTGATGATCGTGACGGTAAGCATGTTGATGATTGCCGCAGTGCAGATGTAGATGATAGCGGCGGTACGCATGTTGATGATCGCGGCAGTGCGCATGTAGAGGATAGCGCTGGTATGCATGTTGATGATTGTGATGGTACTCAAATGGTGATGATAGCAGCAGTACGCATGTTGATGATCGCGGCGGTACCCATGTTGATGATCGCGATGGTACGCAAATGTTGATGATAGCAGCGGTAGCATGTGGATGATCGCATCAGTACACCTATTGATGATCACGGTGGGACGCATGTTGATGATCGCAGTGGTACGCAGGTTGATTGTAGTGATAAGCATGTTGATGATTGCGATGGTACGCATGTAGAGGATAGCGCTGGTATGCATGTTGATGATTGTGATGGTACTCAAATGGTGATGATAGCAGCAGTACGCATGTTGATGATCGCGGCGGTACCCATGTTGATGATCGCGATGGTATGCATGTAGGGGATAGCGCTGGTATGCATGTTGATGATCGCGATGGTACGCAAATGTTGATGATAGCAGCGGTACGCAGTGGATGATCGCGTCAGTACACCTATTGATGATCGCGGTGGAACGCATGTTGATGATTGCAGTGGTATGCAGGTTGATCGTAGTGGTACGCATGTTGATGATCGCAGTGGTATGCATGTTGGCAGCAGCACACGTCACAGCAGGCAAGGTGCACAAACAGCCCAGCTGACCTTCAGGACGTATCCTTGACAAAGGGCAGAACTATATGCAAAGAGCAAGAAAACACTTTACAGAGAGCAGTAATGGCAGGAGGGGCATCCGGTACACAGGCTACTCTGCACAGAGTGGTGTGGGGTTCAACCAAGACCAGATCCTTAAAATCAGTAGCTGATGGGGGAAGAGAGATGAAGTAATGAAATTCGAATAGTACTGGACAGCGCACTGTGATATTAGATATTGCAGATTTGCAAACGCTGTATCCACAATGATTTGTAGATCAAGTGATTTGAGAGATTCATAGAATTCTGGCCTAGGGCTTGGAACGCTTTAGGCCAGGTTTTCATGGCCATCAATTTCCCCGCTGTACCACATCCCATGGAGTTCCTACATGACAGCCCTTGGGTATAGATTCCGTTACCCATGCTTGTCCGTTTCCCATTTGAAGAAGTGGTTCAGCACGTGAGCGAGATCCGCAATGCTCCTTCACTGTCACGAACTGACAGCTCATTTTCACTCGAAGGTCATGGTTATCGTCATGCCCCAGCGCATCTCTATGTAGATTCCTTCGAAGTCCAATCACCACTGCCTTCTTTCTTCGGGCATGTCGACACCATTACTTCCCGCACCAGCAATACTTATTATTACAAGCTACAAAACCATTATATTAAAAAAGACAGTCACAAGGGGGGCACGGATTTACCATCATTCTTCCATAACTCGGGGGTGCAATGAGCCCGTCACTCGGCCTCATCAGCATGCGGGCCACACAGCAGCTGCCCTCTCCAGCGGACCTCCTTCATGACGCTATTCCTTCTGCCATCTCCCTGTCATGTTCAATCAACATGTCTGCTCATTGGGTGATGGACGCGGGAGCCGGAGGACGCGTTGAGAGACAAAAGCACTTCCATGCATCCTACACCCAGAGATCGTAACATCAGGGCAGCTCACCTTTCCTGGCACCGCCAACGACGCCAGCATTTCAGGACCCAGGAGGATGATAACGATCAATGACTCAGTCAGTCAGTGTTATTACTTGGTGAGCGATCGTCATACCGGCCGAAGAATTAGGGAATAGCCTGTCATCCACCCAAATATTTATTTATTTATATTTATATAGCGCGCAAACAGCCCGTGGGCATAGAAGTGCTGTATATTAAACTGCAGTCATGTTTTCCTGAAATCCACAGCGAATACGTAAGAGGAGATTTGCATATAATGAATGATATTGTCTATTTTTGGCATATTTAATTTGGTTGTTTTGAAAACCCAACTGGAGTTTCCAATTCAGTGGGTCGGAGAATAGAGAAAATGGTTAATATCGGGGCAGTCCTTACACGTGTTCCCCATGGGAGCCTTTACCACAAGAGTAATTACTCTGAACTGTACACATAAAGACTAGAGAGGGAGAGCATGTGGAACTGATTAGAATCACTTGCTGGGTATACAGACTAGAGAGGGAGAGCAGGTGGAACGGATTGGAATTACTTGCTGGGTATACAGACTAGAGAGGGAGAGACTGTGGAACAGATTGGAATCACTTGCTGGGTATACAGACTAGAGAGGGAGAGCATTTTTGCTGAGTATACAGACTAGAGAGGGAGAGCATGTGGAACTGATTAGAATCACTTGCTGGGTATACAGACTAGAGAGGGAGAGCATGTAGAACGGATTGGAATCACTTGCTGGGTATACAGACTAGCAAGGGAGAGCATGTGGAATGGATTGGAATCACTTGCTGGGTATACAGACTAGAGAGGGAGAGAATGTGGAACGGGTTGGAATCACTTGCTGGGTATACAGACTAGAGAGGGAGAGCAGGTGGAACAGATTGGAATCACTTGCTGGGTATACAGACTAGAGAGGGAGAGCATGTGGAACGGATTGAAATCACCTAAAGGGTATACAGACTAGAGAGGGAGAGCATGTGGAAGGGATTGGAATCTCTTGCTGGGTATACAGACTAGAGAGGGAGAGCATGTGATTAGAATCACTTGCTGGGTATACAGACTAGAGAGGGAGAGCATGTGGAACTGATTAGAATCACGTTCTGGGTATACAGACTAGAGAGGGAGAGCATGTGGAATGGATTGGAATCACTTACTGGGTATACAGACTAGAGAGGGAGAGCATGTGGAACTGATTAGAATCACGTTCTGGGTATACAGACTAGAGAGGGAGAGCATGTGATTAGAATCACTTGCTGGGTATGCAGACTAGAGAGGGAGAGCATGTGGAACTGATTAAAATCACTTGCTGAATATACAGACTAGAGAGGGAGAGCATGTGATTAGAATCACTTGCTGGGTATACAGACTAGAGAGGGAGAGCATGTGGAACTGATTAGAATCACGTTCTGGGTATACAGACTAGAGAGGGAGAGCATGTGATTAGAATCACTTGCTGGGTATACAGACTAGAGAGGGAGAGCATGTGGAATGGATTGGAATCACTTACTGGGTATACAGACTAGAGAGGGAGAGCATGTGGAACAGATTGGAATCTCTTGCTGAGTATACAGACTAGAGAGGGAGAGCATGTGATTAGAATCACTTGCTGGGTATGCAGACTAGAGAGGGAGAGCATGTGGAACTGATTAAAATCACTTGCTGAATATACAGACTAGAAAGGGAGAGCATGTGATTAGAATCACTTGCTGGGTATACAGACTAGAGAGGGAGAGCATGTGGAACGGATTGGAATCACTTGCTGGGTATACAGACTAGAGAGGGAGAGCATGTGGAACGGATTGGAATCACTTGCTGGGTATACAGACTAGAGAGGAAGAGCATGTGGAACGGATTGGAATCACTTGCTGGGTATACAGACTAGAGAGGGAGAGTACGTGATTAGAATCACTTGCTGGGTATACAGACTATAGAGGGAGAGCATGTGGAACTGATTAGAATCACTTGCTGGGTATACAGATTAGAGAGGGAGAGCATGTGATTAGAATCACTTGCTGGGTATACAGACTAGAGAGGGAGAGCATGTGGAACTGATTGTAATCACTTGCTGGGTATACAGACTAAAGAGGGAGAGCGTGTGGAACTGATTGGAATCACTTGCTGGGTATACAGACTAGAGAGGGAGAGCATGTGATTAGAATCACTTGCTGGGTATGCAGACTAGAGAGGGAGAGCATGTGGAACTGATTAAAATCACTTGCTGAGTATACAGACTAGAGAGGGAGAGCATGTGGAACGGATTGGAATCACTTGCTGGGTATACAGACTAGAGAGGGAGAGCATGTGGAACGGATTGGAATCACTTGCTGGGTATACAGACTAGAGAGGGAGAGCATGTGGAACGGATTGGAATCACTTGCTGGGTATACAGACTAGAGAGGAAGAGCATGTGGAACGGATTGGAATCACTTGCTGGGTATACAGAGTAGAGAGGGAGAGTACGTGATTAGAATCACTTGCTGGGTATACAGACTAGAGAGGGAGAGCATGTGGAACTGATTAGAATCACTTGCTGGGTATACAGACTAGAGAGGGAGAGCATGTGATTAGAATCACTTGCTGGGTATGCAGACTAGAGAGGGAGAGCATGTGGAACTGATTAAAATCACTTGCTGAATATACAGACTAGAGAGGGAGAGCATGTGATTAGAATCACTTGCTGGGTATACAGACTAGAGAGGGAGAGCATATGGAACGGATTGGAATCACTTGCTGGGTATACAGACTAGAGAGGGAGAGCATGTGGAACGGATTGGAATCACTTGCTGGGTATACAGACTAGAGAGGAAGAGCATGTGGAACGGATTGGAATCACTTGCTGGGTATACAGACTAGAGAGGGAGAGTACGTGATTAGAATCACTTGCTGGGTATACAGACTATAGAGGGAGAGCATGTGGAACTGATTAGAATCACTTGCTGGGTATACAGATTAGAGAGGGAGAGCATGTGATTAGAATCACTTGCTGGGTATACAGACTAGAGAGGGAGAGCATGTGGAACTGATTGTAATCACTTGCTGGGTATACAGACTAAAGAGGGAGAGCGTGTGGAACTGATTGGAATCACTTGCTGGGTATACAGACTAGAGAGGGAGAGCATGTGATTAGAATCACTTGCTGGGTATGCAGACTAGAGAGGGAGAGCATGTGGAACTGATTAAAATCACTTGCTGAGTATACAGACTAGAGAGGGAGAGCATGTGGAACGGATTGGAATCACTTGCTGGGTATACAGACTAGAGAGGGAGTGCATGTGGAACGGATTGGAATCACTTGCTGGGTATACAGACTAGAGAGGGAGAGCATGTGGAACGGATTGGAATCACTTGCTGGGTATACAGACTAGAGAGGAAGAGCATGTGGAACGGATTGGAATCACTTGCTGGGTATACAGAGTAGAGAGGGAGAGTACGTGATTAGAATCACTTGCTGGGTATACAGACTAGAGAGGGAGAGCATGTGATTAGAATCACTTGCTGGGTATACAGACTAGAGAGGGAGAGCATGTGGAACTGATTGGAATCACTTGCTGGGTATACAGACTAAAGAGGGAGAGCATGTGGAACTGATTGGAATCACTTGCTGGGTATACAGACTAGAGAGTGAGAGCATGTGATTAGAATCACTTGCTGGGTATACAGACTAGAGAGGGGGAGCATGTGGAACGGATTGGAATCACTTGCTGGGTATACAGACTAGAGAGGGAGAGGATGTGGAACTGATTAGAATCACTTGCTGGGTATACAGACTAGAGAGGCAGAGCATGTGGAACTGATTAGAATCACTTGATGGGTATACAGACTAGAGAGGCAGGGCATGTGGAACTGATTAGAATCACTTGCTGGGTATACAGACTAGAGAGGCAGAGCATGTGGAACTGATTAGAATCACTTGCTGGGTATACAGACTAGAGAGGAAGAGCATGTGGAACTGATTAGAATCACTTGCTGGGTATACAGACTTGAGAGGGAGAGCATGTGATTAGAATCACTTGCTGGGTATACAGACTAGAGAAGGAGAGCATGTGGAACTGATTGGAATCACTTCCTGGGTATACAGACTAGAGAGAGAGCTTGTGGAACTGATTAGAATCACTTGCTGGGTATACAGACTAGAGAGGGAGAGCATGTGATTAGAATCACTTGCTGGGTATACAGACTAGAGAGGGAGATGATGTGGAACGGATTGGAATCTCTTGCTGGGTATACAGACTAGAGAGGGAGAGCATATGATTAGAATCACTTGCTGGGTACACAGACTAGAGAGGGCGATCATGTGGAACGGATTGGAATCACTTGCTGGGTATACAGACTAGAGAGGGAGAGCATGTGGAACTGATTAGAATCACTTGCTGGGTATACAGACTAGAGAGGGAGAGCATGTGGAACTGATTAGAATCACTTGCTGGGTCTACAGATTAGAGAGGGAGAGCATGTGATTAGAAAGACTTGCTGGGTATACAGACTAGAGAGGGAGATCATGTGGCACGGATTGGAATCTCTTGCTGGGTATACGGACTAGAGAGGGAGAGCATATGATTAGAATCACTTGCTGGGTCTACAGACTAGAGAGGGAGGGCATGTGATTAGAAACACTTGCTGGGTATACAGACTAGAGAGGGAGATCATGTGGAACGGATTGGAATCACTTGCTGGTTATACAGACTAGAGAGGGAGAGCATGTGGAACGGATTGAAATCACCTACTGGGTATACAGACTAGAGAGGGAGAGCATGTGGAACGGATTGGAATCTCTTGCTGGGTATACAGACTAGAGAGGGCGAGCATGTGATTAGAATCACTTGCTGGGTATACAGACTAGAGAGGGAGAGCATGTGGAACTGATTAGAATCACGTTCTGGGTATACAGACTAGAGAGGGAGAGCATGTGATTAGAATCACTTGCTGGGTATACAGACTAGAGAGGGAGAGCATGTGGAATTGATTGGAATCACTTACTGGGTATATAGACTAGAGTGGGAGAGCATGTGGAACAGATTGGAATCTCTTGCTGAGTATACAGACTAGAGAGGGAGAGCATGTGATTAGAATCACTTGCTGGGTATGCAGACTAGAGAGGGAGAGCATGTGGAACTGATTAAAATCACTTGCTGAGTATACAGACTAGAGAGGGAGAGCATGTGATTAGTATCACTTGCTGGGTATACAGACTAGAGAGGGAGAGCATGTGGAACAGATTGGAATCACTTGCTGGGTATACAGACTACAGAGGGAGAGCATGTGGAACGGATTGGAATCACTTGCTGGGTATACAGACTAGAGAGGAAGAGCATGTGGAACGGATTGGAATCACTTGCTGGGTATACAGACTAGAGAGGGAGAGTACGTGATTAGAATTACTTGCTGGGTATACAGACTAGAGAGGGAGAGCATGTGGAACTGATTAGAATCACTTGCTGGGTATACAGACTAGAGAGGGACAGCATGTGATTAGAAACACTTGCTGGGTATACAGACTAGAGAGGGAGAGCATGTGGAACTGATTGTAATCACTTGCTGGGTATACAGACTAAAGAGGGAGAGCATGTGGAACTGATTAGAGTCACTTGCTGGGTATACAGACTTGAGAGGGAGAGCATGTGATTAGAATCACTTGATGGGTATACAGACTAGAGAAGGAGAGCGTGTGGAACTGATTGGAATCACTTCCTGGGTATACAGACTAGAGAGAGAGCTTGTGGAACTGATTAGAATCACTTGCTGGGTATACAGACTAGAGAGGGAGAGCATGTGATTAGAATCACTTGCTGGGTATACAGACTAGAGAGGGAGATGATGTGGAACGGATTGGAATCTCTTGCTGGGTATACAGACTAGAGAGGGAGAGCATATGATTAGAATCACTTGCTGGATACACAGACTAGAGAGGGAGATCATGTGGAACGGATTGGAATCACTTGCTGGGTATACAGACTAGAGAGGGAGAGCATGTGGAACTGATTAGAATCACTTGCTGGGTATACAGACTAGAGAGGGAGAGCATGTGGAACTGATTAGAATCACTTGCTGGGTCTACAGACTAGAGAGGGAGAGCATGTGATTAGAAACACTTGCTGGGTATACAGACTAGAGAGGGAGATCATGTGGCACGGATTGGAATCTCTTGCTGGGTATACGGACTAGAGAGGGAGAGCATATGATTAGAATCACTTGCTGGGTATACAGACTAGAGAGGGAGAGCATGTGGAACGGATTGGAATCTCTTGCTGGGTATACAGACTAGAGAGGGAGAGCCTGCGATTAGAATCACTTGCTGGGTATACAGACTAGAGAGGGAGAGCATGTGGAACTGATTAGAATCACGTTCTGGGTATACAGACTAGAGAGGGAGAGCATGTGATTAGAATCACTTGCTGGGTATACAGACTAGAGAGGGAGAGCATGTGGAATGGATTGGAATCACTTACTGGGTATATAGACTAGAGAGGGAGAGCATGTGGAACAGATTGGAATCTCTTGCTGAGTATACAGACTAGAGAGGGAGAGCATGTGATTAGAATCACTTGCTGGGTATGCAGACTAGAGAGGGAGAGCATGTGGAACTGATTAAAATCACTTGCTGAGTATACAGACTAGAGAGGGAGAGCATGTGATTAGAATCACTTGCTGGGTATACAGACTAGAGAGGGAGATCATGTGGAACCGATTGGAATCACTTGCTGGGTATACAGACTAGAGAGGAAGAGCATGTGGAACGGATTGGAATCACTTGCTGGGTATACAGACTAGAGAGGGAGAGTACGTGATTAGGATTACTTGCTGGGTATACAGACTAGAGAGGGAGAGCATGTGGAACTGATTAGAATCACTTGCTGGGTATACAGACTAGAGAGGGAGAGCATGTGATTAGAATCACTTGCTGGGTATACAGACTAGAGAGGGAGAGCATGTGGAACTGATTGTAATCACTTGCTGGGTATACAGACTAAAGAGGGAGAGCATGTGGAACTGATTGGAATCACTTGCTGGGTATACAGACTAGAGAGGGAGAGCATGTGATTAGAATCACTTGCTGGGTATGCAGACTAGAGAGGGAGAGCATGTGGAACTGATTAAAATCACTTGCTGAGTATACAGACTAGAGAGGGAGAGCATGTGATTAGAATCACTTGCTGGGTATACAGACTAGAGAGGGAGAGCATGTGGAACGGATTGGAATCACTTGCTGGGTATACAGACTAGAGAGGGAGAGCATGTGGAACGGATTGGAATCACTTTCTGGGTATACAGACTAGAGAGGAAGAGCATGTGGAACGGATTGGAATCACTTGCTGGGTATACAGACTAGAGAGGGAGAGTACGTGATTAGAATCACTTGCTGGGTATACAGACTTGAGAGGGAGAGCATGTGGAACTGATTAGAATCACTTGCTGGGTATACAGACTAGAGAGGGAGAGCATGTGATTAGAATCCCTTGCTGGGTATACAGACTAGAGAGGGAGAGCATGTGGAACTGATTGGAATCATTTGCTGGTTATACAGACTAGAGAGGGAGAGCTTGTGATTAGAATCACTTGCTGGGTATACAGACTAGAGAGGGAGAGCATGTGGAACGGATTGGAATCACTTGCTGGGTATACAGACTAAAGAGGGAGAGCATGTGGAACTGATTGGAATCACTTGCTGGGTATACAGACTAGAGAGTGAGAGCATGTGATTAGAATCACTTGCTGGGTATACAGACTAGAGAGGGGGAGCATGTGGAACGGATTGGAATCACTTGCTGGGTATACAGACTAGAGAGGGAGAGGATGTGGAACTGATTAGAATCACTTGCTGGGTATACAGACTAGAGAGGCAGAACATGTGGAACTGATTAGAATCACTTGCTGGGTATACAGACTAGAGAGGCAGGGCATGTGGAACTGATTAGAATCACTTGCTGAGTATACAGACTAGAGAGGCAGAGCATGTGGAACTGATTAGAATCACTTGCTGGGTATACAGTCTAGAGAGGAAGATCATGTGGAACTGATTAGAGTCACTTGCTGGGTATACAGACTTGAGAGGGAGAGCATGTGATTAGAATCACTTGCTGGGTATACAGACTAGAGAAGGAGAGCATGTGGAACTGATTGGAATCACTTCCTGGGTATACAGACTAGAGAGAGAGCTTGTGGAACTGATTAGAATCACTTGCTGGGTATACAGACTAGAGAGGGAGAGCATGTGATTAGAATCACTTGCTGGGTATACAGACTAGAGAGGGAGATGATGTGGAACGGATTGGAATCTCTTGCTGGGTATACAGACTAGAGAGGGAGAGCATATGATTAGAATCACTTGCTGGGTATACAGACTAGAGAGGGAGATCATGTGGAACGGATTGGAATCACTTGCTGGGTATACAGACTAGAGAGGGAGAGCATGTGGAACTGATTAGAATCACTTGCTGGGTATACAGACTAGAGAGGGCGAGCATGTGGAACTGATTAGAATCACTTGCTGGGTCTACAGACTAGAGAGGGAGAGCATGTGATTAGAAACACTTGCTGGGTATACAGACTAGAGAGGGAGATCATGTGGAATGGATTGGAATCTCTTGCTGGGTATACGGACTAGAGTGCGAGAGCATATGATTAGAATCACTTGCTGGGTATACAGACTAGAGAGGGAGATCATGTGGAACGGATTGGAATCACTTGCTGGGTATGCAGACTAGAGAGGGAGAGCATGTGGAACTGATTAGAATCACTTGCTGGGTATACAGACTAGAGAGGGAGAGCATGTGGAACTGATTGGAATCACTTCCTGGGTATACAGACAAGAGAGGGAGAGCATGTGATTAGAATCACTTGCTGGGTATACAGACTAGAGAGGGAGCTCATGTGGAACGGATTGGAATCTCTTGATGGGTATACAGACTAGAGAGGGAGAGCATATGATTAGAATCACTTGCTGGGTATACAGACTAGAGAGGGAGATCATGTGGAACTGATTGGAATCACTTGCTGGGTATACAGACTAGAGAGGGAGAGCATGTGGAACTGATTAGAATCACTTGCTGGGTATACAGACTAGAGAGGGAGAGCATGTGATTAGAATCCCTTGCTGGGTATACAGACTAGAGAGGGAGAGCATGTGGAACTGATTGTAATCACTTGCTGGGTATACAGACTAAAGAGGGAGAGCATGTGGAACTGATTGGAATCACTTGCTGGGTATACAGACTAGAGAGGGAGAGCATGCGATTATAATCACTTGCTGGGTATGCAGACTAGAGAGGGAGAGCATGTGGAACTGATTAAAATCACTTGCTGAGTATACAGACTAGAGAGGGAGAGCATGTGATTAGAATCACTTGCTGGGTATACAGACTAGAGAGGGAGAGCATGTGGAACGGATTGGAATCACTTGCTGGGTATACAGACTAGAGAGGGAGAGCATGTGGAACGGATTGGAATCACTTGCTGGGTATACGGACTAGAGAGGAAGAGAATGTGGAACGGATTGGAATCACTTGCTGGGTATACAGACTAGAGAGGGAGAGTACGTGATTAGAATCACTTGCTGGGTATACAGACTAGAGAGGGTGAGCATGTGGAACTGATTAGAATCACTTGCTGGGTATACAGACTAGAGAGGGAGAGCATGTGATTAGAATCACTTGCTGGGTATACAGACTAGAGAGGGAGAGCATGTGGAACTGATTGGAATCATTTGCTGGTTATACAGACTAGAGAGGGAGAGCTTGTGATTATAATCACTTGCTGGGTATACAGACTAGAGAGGGAGAGCATGTGGAACGGATTGGAATCACTTGCTGGGTATACAGACTAAAGAGGGAGAGCATGTGGAACTGATTGGAATCACTTGCTGGGTATACAGACTAGAGAGTGAGAGCATGTGATTAGAATCACTTGCTGGGTATACAGACTAGAGAGGGGGAGCATGTGGAACGGATTGGAATCACTTGCTGGGGATACAAACTAGAGAGGGAGAGGATGTGGAACTGATTAGAATCACTTGCTGGGTATACAGACTAGAGAGGCAGAGCATGTGGAACTGATTAGAGTCAATTGCTGGGTATACAGACTAGAGAGGCAGGGCATGTGGAACTGATTAGAATCACTTGCTGGGTATACAGACTAGAGAGGCAGAGCATGTGGAACTGATTAGAGTCACTTGCTGGGTATACAGACTACAGAGGGAGAGCATGTGATTAGAATCACTTGCTGGGTATACAGACTAGAGAGGGAGATGATGTGGAACGGATTGGAATCTCTTGCTGGGTATACAGACTAGAGAGGGAGAGCATATGATTAAAATCACTTGCTGAGTATACAGACTAGAGAGGGAGAGCATGTGGAACGGATTGGAATCACTTGCTGGGTATACAGACTAGAGAGGGAGAGTACGTGATTAGAATCACTTGCTGGGTATACAGACTAGAGAGGGAGAGCATGTGGAACTGATTAGAATCACTTGCTGGGTATACAGACTAGAGAGGCAGAGCATGTGGAACTGATTAGAGTCACTTGCTGGGTATACAGACTTGAGAGGGAGAGCATGTGATTAGAATCACTTGCTGGGTATACAGACTAGAGAAGGAGAGCATGTGGAACTGATTGGAATCACTTCCTGGGTATACAGACTAGCGAGAGAGCTTGTGGAACTGATTAGAATCACTTGCTGGGTATACAGACTACAGAGGGAGAGCATGTGATTAGAATCATTTGCTGGGTATACAGACTAGAGAGGGAGATGATGTGGAACGGATTGGAATCTCTTGCTGGGTATACAGACTAGAGAGGGAGAGCATATGATTAGAATCACTTGCTGGGTATACAGACTAGAGAGCGAGATCATGTGGAACGGATTGGAATCACTTGCTGGGATTACAGACTAGAGAGGGAGAGCATGTGGAACTGATTAGAATCACTTGCTGGGTATACAGACTAGAGAGGGAGAGCATGTGGAACTGATTAGAATCACTTGCTGGGTCTACAGACTAGAGAGGGAGAGCATGTGATTAGAAACACTTGCTGGGTATACAGACTAGAGAGGGAGATCATGTGGCACGGATTGGAATCTCTTGCTGGGTATACGGACTAGAGAGGGAGAGCATATGATTAGAGTCACTTGCTGGGTCTACAGACTAGAGAGGGAGAGCATGTGATTAGAAACACTTGCTGGGTATACAGACTAGAGAGGGAGATCATGTGGAACAGATTGGAATCACTTGCTGGGTATACAGACTAGAGAGGGAGAGCATGTGGAACGGATTGAAATCACCTACTGGGTATACAGACTAGAGAGGGAGAGCATGTGGAACGGATTGGAATCTCTTGCTGGGTATACAGACTAGAGAGGGAGAGCATGTGATTAGAATCACTTGCTGGGTATACAGACTAGAGAGGGAGAGCATGTGGAACTGATTAGAATCACGTTCTGGGTATACAGACTAGAGAGGGAGAGCATGTGATTAGAATCACTTGCTGGGTATACAGACTAGAGAGGGAGAGCATGTGGAATGGATTGGAATCACTTACTGGGTATACAGACTAGAGAGGGAGAGCAGGTGGAACAGATTGGAATCTCTTGCTGAATATACAGACTAGAGAGGGAGAGCATGTGATTAGAATCACTTGCTGGGTATGCAGACTAGAGAGGGAGAGCATGTGGAACTGATTAAAATCACTTGCTGAGTATACAGACTAGAGAGGGAGAGCATGTGATTAGAATCACTTGCTGGGTATACAGACTAGAGAGGGAGAGCATGTGGAACAGATTGGAATCACTTGCTGGGTATACAGACTAGAGAGGGAGAGCATGTGGAACGGATTGGAATCACTTGCTGGGTATACAGACTAGAGAGGAAGAGCATGTGGAATGGATTGGAATCACTTGCTGGGAATACAGACTAGAGAGGGAGAGCATGTGGAACTGGTTAGAATCACTTTCTGGGTATACAGACTAGAGAGGGAGAGCATGTGATTAGAATCACTTGCTGGGTATACAGACTAGAGAGGGAGAGCATGTGGAACTGATTGTAATCACTTGCTGGGTATACAGACTAAAGAGGGAGAGCATGTGGAACTGATTGGAATCACTTGCTGGGTGTACAGACTAGAGAGGGAGAGCATGTGATTAGAATCACTTGCTGGGTATGCAGACTAGAGACGGAGAGCATGTGGAACTGATAAAAATCACTTGCTGAGTATAAAGACTAGAGAGGGAGAGCATGTGATTAGAATCACTTGCTGGGTATACAGACTAAAGAGGGAGAGCATGTGGAACGGATTGGAATCACTTGCTGGGTATACAGACTAGAGAGGGAGAGCATGTGGAACGGATTGGAATCACTTGCTGGGTATACAGACTAGAGAGGAAGAGCATGTGGAACGGATTGGAATCACTTGCTGGGTATACAGACTAGAGAGGGAGAGTACGTGATTAGAATCACTTGCTGGGTATACAGACTTGAGAGGGAGAGCATGTGATTAGAATCACTTGCTGGGTATACAGACTAGAGAGGGGGAGCATGTGGAACGGATTGGAATCACTTGCTGGGTATACAGACTAGAGAGGGAGAGGATGTGGAACTGATTAGAATCACTTGCTGGGTATACAGACTAGAGAGGGAGAGCATGTGATTAGAATCACTTGCTGGGTATACAGACTAGAGAGGGAGAGCATGTGGAACTGATTGGAATCATTTGCTGGTTATACAGACTAGAGAGGGAGAGCTTGTGATTAGAATCACTTGCTGGGTATACAGACTAGAGAGGGAGAGCATGTGGAACGGATTGGAATCACTTGCTGGGTATACAGACTAAAGAGGGAGAGCATGTGGAACTGATTGGAATCACTTGCTGGGTATACAGACTAGAGAGTGAGAGCATGTGATTAGAATCACTTGCTGGGTATACAGACTAGAGAGGGGGAGCATGTGGAACGGATTGGAATCACTTGCTGGGTATACAGACTAGAGAGGGAGAGGATGTGGAACTGATTAGAATCACTTGCTGGGTATACAGACTAGAGAGGCAGAGCATGTGGAACTGATTAGAATCACTTGCTGGGTATACAGACTAGAGAGGCAGGGCATGTGGAACTGATTAGAATCACTTGCTGGGTATACAGACTAGAGAGGCAGAGCATGTGGAACTGATTAGAATCACTTGCTGGGTATACAGACTAGAGAGGAAGAGCATGTGGAACTGATTAGAGTCACTTGCTGGGTATACAGACTTGAGAGGGAGAGCATGTGATTAGAATCACTTGCTGGGTATACAGACTAGAGAAGGAGAGCATGTGGAACTGATTGGAATCACTTCCTGGGTATACAGACTAGAGAGAGAGCTTGTGGAACTGATTAGAATCACTTGCTGGGTATACAGACTAGAGAGGGAGAGCATGTGATTAGAATCACTTGCTGGGTATACAGACTAGAGAGGGAGATGATGTGGAACGGATTGGAATCTATTGCTGGGTATACAGACTAGAGAGGGAGAGCATATGATTAGAATCACTTGCTGGGTATACAGACTAGAGAGGGAGATCATGTGGAACGGATTGGAATCACTTGCTGGGTATACAGACTAGAGAGGGAGAGCATGTGGAACTGATAAGAATCACTTGCTGGGTATACAGACTAGAGAGGGAGAGCATGTGGAACTGATTAGAATCACTTGCTGGGTCTACAGACTAGAGAGGGAGAGCATGTGATTAGAAACACTTGCTGGGTATACAGACTAGAGAGGGAGATCATGTGGAACGGATTGGAATCTCTTGCTGGGTATACGGACTAGAGAGGGAGAGCATAAGATTAGAATCACTTGATGGGTATACAAACTAGAGAGGGAGATCATGTGGAACGGATTGGAATCACTTGCTGGGTATACAGACTAGAGAAGAAGAGCATGTGGAACTGATTAGAATCACTTGGTGGGTATACAGACTAGAGAGGGAGAGCATGTGGAACTGATTAGAATCACTTCCTGGGTATACAGACAAGAGAGGGAGAGCATGTGATTAAAATCACTTGCTGGGTATACAGACTAGAGAGGGAGCTCATGTGGAACGGATTGGAATCTCTTGCTGGGTATACAGACTAGAGAGGGAGAGCATATGATTAGAATCACTTGCTGGGTATAGAGACTAGAGAGGGAGATCATGTGGAATGGATTGGAATCACTTGCTGGGTATACAGACTAGAGAGGGAGAGCATGTGGAACTGATTAGAATCACCTGCTGGGTATACAGACTAGAGAGGCAGAGCATGTGATTAGAATCACTTGCTGGGTATACAGACTAGAGAGGGATATCATGTGGAACGGATTGGAATCTCTTGCTGGGTATACAGACTAGAGAGGGAGAGCATATGATTAGAATCACTTGCTGGGTATACAGACTAGATTGGGAGATCATGAGGAAAGGATTGGAATCACTTGCTGGGTATACAGACTAGAGAGGGAGAGCATGTGGAACTGATTAGAATCACTTGCTGGGTATACAGACTATAGAGGGAGAGCATGTGGAACTGATTTGAATCACTTGCTGGGTATACAGACTAGAGAGGGAAAGCATGTGATTAGAATCACTTGCTGGGTATACAGACTAGAGAGGGAGATCATGTTGAACGGATTGGAATCTCTTGCTGGGTATTCAGACTAGAGAGGGGGAGCATATGATTAGAATCCCTTGCTGGGTATACAGACTAGAGAAGGTGATCATGTGGAACGGATTGAAATCACTTGCTGGGTATACAGACTAAAGAGGGAGAGCATGTGGAACTGATTGGAATCACTTGCTGGGTATACAGACTAGAGAGGGAGAGCATGTGATTAGAATCACTTGCTGGGTATAGAGACTAGAGAGGGGGAGCATGTGAAACAGATTGGAATCACTTGCTGGTTATACAGACTAGAGAGGGAGAGCTTGTGATTAGAATCACTTGCTGGGTATACAGACTAGAGAGGGAGAGCATGTGGAACGGATTGGAATCACTTGCTGGGTATACAGACTAAAGAGGGAGAGCATGTGGAACTGATTGGAATCACTTGCTGGGTATACAGACTAGAGAGTGAGAGCATGTGATTAGAATCTCTTGCTGGGTATACGGACTAGAGAGGGAGAGCATAAGATTAGAATCACTTGATGGGTATACAAACTAGAGAGGGAGATCATGTGGAACGGATTGGAATCACTTGCTGGGTATACAGACTAGAGAGGGAGAGCATGTGGAACTGATTAGAATAACCTGCTGGGTATACAGACTAGAGAGTGAGAGCATGTGGAACTGATTAGAATCACTTGCTGGGTATACAGACTAGAGAGGGAGAGCATGTGGAACTGATTAGAATCACTTGCTGGGTATACAGACTAAAGAGGGAGAGCATGTGGAACTGATTAGAATCACTTGTGGAACTGATTGGAATCACTTCCTGGGTATACAGACTAGAGAGGGAGAGCATGTGATTAGAATCATTTGCTGGGTATACAGACTAGAGAGGGAGATCATGTGGAACCGATTGGAATCTCTTGCTGGGTATACAGACTAGAGAGGGAGAGCATATGATTAGAATCACTTGCTGGGTATAGACACTAGAGAGGGAGATCATGTGGAATGGATTGGAATCACTTGCTGGGTATACAGACTAGAGAGGGAGAACATGTGGAACTGATTAGAATCACTTGCTGGGTATACAGACTAGAGAGGGAGAGCATGTGAAACTGATTAGAATCACCTGCTGGGTATACAGACTAGAGAGGGAGAGCATGTGGAACTGATTAGAATCACTTGCTGGGTATACAGACTAGAGAGGGAGAGCATGTGAAACTGATTAGAATCACTTGCTGGGTATACAGACTAGAGAGGGAGAGCATGTGATTAGAATCACTTGCTGGTTATACAGACTAGAGAGGGAGATCATGTGGAACGGATTGGAATCTCTTGATGGGTATACAGACTAGAGAGGGAGAGCATGTGGAACTGATTAGAATCACTTGCTGGGTATACAGACTAGAGAGGGAGAGCATGTGGAACTGATTGGAATCACTTCCTGGGTATACAGACTAGAGAGGGAGAGCATGTGATTAGAATCACTTGCTGGGTATAGAGACTAGACAGGGAGATCATGTGGAACGGATTGGAATCACTTGCTGGGTATACAGACTAGAGAGGGAGAACATGTGGAACTGATTAGAATCACTTGCTGGGTATACAGACTAGAGAGGGAGAGCATGTGAAACTGATTAGAATCACTTGCTGGGTATACAGACTAGAGAGGGAGAGCATGTGATTAGAATCACTTGCTGGTTATACAGACTAGAGAGGGAGATCATGTGGAACGGATTGGAATCTCTTGATGGGTATACAGACTAGAGAGGGAGAGCATGTGGAACTGATTAGAATCACTTGCTGGGTATACAGACTAGAGAGGGAGAGCATGTGGAACTGATTGGAATCACTTCCTGGGTATACAGACTAGAGAGGGAGAGCATGTGATTAGAATCACTTGCTGGGTATAGAGACTAGACAGCGAGATCATGTGGAACGGATTGGAATCTCTTGCTGGGTATACAGACTAGAGAGGGAGAGCATATGATTAAAATCACTTGCTGAGTATACAGACTAGAGAGGGAGAGCATGTGGAACGGATTGGAATCACTTGCTGGGTATACAGACTATAGAGGGAGAGCATGTGGAACTGATTTGAATCACTTGCTGGGTATACAGACTAGAGAGGGAACGCATGTGATTAGAATCACTTGCCTGGTATACAGACTAGAGAGGGAGATCATGTTGAACGGATTGGAATCTCTTGCTGGGTATTCAGACTAGAGAGGGGGAGCATATGATTAGAATCCCTTGCTGGGTATACAGACTAGAGAAGGTGATCATGTGGAACGGATTGAAATCACTTGCTGGGTATACAGACTAAAGAGGGAGAGCATGTGGAACTGATTGGAATCACTTGCTGGGTATACAGACTAGAGAGGGAGAGCATGTGATTAGAATCACTTGCTGGGTATAGAGACTAGAGAGGGGGAGCATGTGGAACAGATTGGACTCACTTGCTGGGTATACAGACTAGAGGGGGAGAGCATGTGGAACTGATTAGAATCACTTGCTGGGTATACAGACTAGAGAGGCAGGGCATGTGGAACTGATTAGAATCACTTGCTGGGTATACAGACTAGAGAGGCAGGGCATGTGGAACTGATTAGAATCACTTGTTGGGTATACAAACTAGAGAGGCAGAGCATGTGGAACTGATTAGAATCACTTGATGGGTATACAGACTAGAGAGAGAGAGCATGTGGAACTGATTAGAATCACTTGCTGGGTATACAGACTAGAGAGGAAGAGCATGTGGAACTGATTAGAGTCACGAGCTGGGTATACAGACTTGAGAGGGAGAGCATGTGATTAGAATCACTTGCTGGGTATACAGACTAGAGAGGGAGAGCATGTGGAACTGATTGGAATCACTTCCTGGGAATACAGACTAGAGAGGGAGAGCTTGTGATTAGAATCACTTGCTGGGTATACAGACTAGAGAGGGAGATCATGTGGAACGGATTGGAATCACTTGCTGGGTATGCAGACTAGAGAGGGAGAGCATGTGGAACTGATTAGAATCACTTGCTGGGTATACAGACTAGAGAGGGAGAGCATGTGGAACGGATTAGAATCACTTGCTGGGTATACAGACTACAGAGGGAGAGAATGTGAATAGAATCACTTGCTGGGTATACAGATTAGAGAGGGAGATCATGTGGAACGGATTGGAATCTCTTGCTGGGTATACAGACTAGAGAGGGAGAGCATATGATTAGAATCACTTGCTGGGTATACAGACTAGAGAGGGAGATCATGTGGAACGGATTGGAATCATTTGCTGGGTATACAGACTAGAGAGGGAGAGCATGTAGAACTGATTAGAATCACTTGCTGGGTATACAGACTAGAGAGGGAGAGCATGTGGAACTGATTAGAATCACTTGCTGGGTATACAGACTAGAGAGGGAGAGCATGTGATTAGAATCACTTGCTGGGGATACAGACTAGAGAGGGAGAGCATATGATTAGAATCATTTGCTGGGTATACAGACTAGAGAGGGAGATCATGAGGAAAGGATTGGAATCACTTGCTGGGTATACAGACTAGAGAAGGAGAGCATGTGGAACTGATTAGAATCACTTGCTGGGTATACAGACTAGAGAGGGAGAGCATGAGATTAGAATCACTTGCTGGGTATACAGACTAGAGAGGGAGATCATGTGTAACGTATTGGAATCTCTTGCTGGGTATACAAACTAGAGAGGGAGAGCATATGATTACAATCACGTGCTGGGTATACAGACTAGAGAGGGAGAGCATGTGGAACTGAATAGAATCACTTGCTTGGTATACGGACTAGAGAGGGAGAGCATGTGGAACTGATTGGAATCACATCCTCGGTATACAGACTAGAGAGGGAGAGCATGTGATTAGAATCACTTGCTGGGTATAGAGACTAGACAGGGAGATCATGTGGAACGGATTGCAATCTCTTGCTGGCTATACAGACTAGAGAGGGAGAGCATATGATTAGAATCACCTGCTAGGTAGAGAGACTAGAGAGGGAGATCATGTGGACTGGATTGGAATCACTTACTGGGTATACAGACTAGAGAGGGAGAGCATGTGGAACTGATTAGAATAACCTGCTGGGTATACAGACTAGAGAGTGAGAGCATGTGGAACTGATTAGAATCACTTGCTGGGTATACAGCCTAGAGAGGGAGAGCATGTGGAACTGATTAGAATCACTTGCTGGGTATACAGACTAAAGAGGGAGAGCATGTGGAACTGATTAGAATCACTTGTGGAACTGATTGGAATCACTTCCTGGGTATACAGACTAGAGAGGGAGAGCATGTGATTAGAATCATTTGCTGGGTATAGAGACTAGAGAGGGAGATCATGTGGAACGGATTGGAATCTCTTGCTGGGTATACAGACTAGAGAGGGAGAGCATATGATTAGAATCACTTGCTGGGTATAGAGACTAGAGAGGGAGATCATGTGGAATGGATTGGAATCACTTGCTGGGTATACAGACTAGAGAAGGAGAACATGTGGAACTGATTAGAATCACTTGCTGGGTATACAGACTAGAGAGGGAGAGCATGTGAAACTGATTAGAATCACCTGCTGGGTATACAGACTAGAGAGGGAGAGCATGTGGAACTGATTAGAATCACTTGCTGGGTATACAGACTAGAGAGGGAGAGCATGTGATTAGAATCACTTGCTGGTTATACAGACTAGAGAGGGAGATCATGTGGAACGGATTGGAATCACTTGCTGGGTATGCAGACTAGAGAGGGAGAGCATGTGGAACTGATTAGAATCACTTGCTGGGTATACAGACTAGAGAGGGAGAGCATGTGGAACGGATTAGAATCACTTGCTGGGTATACAGACTACAGAGGGAGAGAATGTGAATAGAATCACTTGCTGGGTATACAGATTAGAGAGGGAGATCATGTGGAACGGATTGGAATCTCTTGCTGGGTATACAGACTAGAGAGGGAGAGCATATGATTAGAATCACTTGCTGGGTATACAGACTAGAGAGGGAGATCATGTGGAACGGATTGGAATCATTTGCTGGGTATACAGACTAGAGAGGGAGAGCATGTAGAACTGATTAGAATCACTTGCTGGGTATACAGACTAGAGAGGGAGAGCATGTGGAACTGATTAGAATCACTTGCTGGGTATACAGACTAGAGAGGGAGAGCATGTGATTAGAATCACTTGCTGGGGATACAGACTAGAGAGGGAGAGCATATGATTAGAATCATTTGCTGGGTATACAGACTAGAGAGGGAGATCATGAGGAAAGGATTGGAATCACTTGCTGGGTATACAGACTAGAGAAGGAGAGCATGTGGAACTGATTAGAATCACTTGCTGGGTATACAGACTAGAGAGGGAGAGCATGAGATTAGAATCACTTGCTGGGTATACAGACTAGAGAGGGAGATCATGTGTAACGTATTGGAATCTCTTGCTGGGTATACAAACTAGAGAGGGAGAGCATATGATTACAATCACGTGCTGGGTATACAGACTAGAGAGGGAGAGCATGTGGAACTGAATAGAATCACTTGCTTGGTATACGGACTAGAGAGGGAGAGCATGTGGAACTGATTGGAATCACATCCTCGGTATACAGACTAGAGAGGGAGAGCATGTGATTAGAATCACTTGCTGGGTATAGAGACTAGACAGGGAGATCATGTGGAACGGATTGCAATCTCTTGCTGGCTATACAGACTAGAGAGGGAGAGCATATGATTAGAATCACCTGCTAGGTAGAGAGACTAGAGAGGGAGATCATGTGGACTGGATTGGAATCACTTACTGGGTATACAGACTAGAGAGGGAGAGCATGTGGAACTGATTAGAATAACCTGCTGGGTATACAGACTAGAGAGTGAGAGCATGTGGAACTGATTAGAATCACTTGCTGGGTATACAGCCTAGAGAGGGAGAGCATGTGGAACTGATTAGAATCACTTGCTGGGTATACAGACTAAAGAGGGAGAGCATGTGGAACTGATTAGAATCACTTGTGGAACTGATTGGAATCACTTCCTGGGTATACAGACTAGAGAGGGAGAGCATGTGATTAGAATCATTTGCTGGGTATAGAGACTAGAGAGGGAGATCATGTGGAACGGATTGGAATCTCTTGCTGGGTATACAGACTAGAGAGGGAGAGCATATGATTAGAATCACTTGCTGGGTATAGAGACTAGAGAGGGAGATCATGTGGAATGGATTGGAATCACTTGCTGGGTATACAGACTAGAGAAGGAGAACATGTGGAACTGATTAGAATCACTTGCTGGGTATACAGACTAGAGAGGGAGAGCATGTGAAACTGATTAGAATCACCTGCTGGGTATACAGACTAGAGAGGGAGAGCATGTGGAACTGATTAGAATCACTTGCTGGGTATACAGACTAGAGAGGGAGAGCATGTGATTAGAATCACTTGCTGGTTATACAGACTAGAGAGGGAGATCATGTGGAACGGATTGGAATCTCTTGATGGGTATACAGACTAGAGAGGGAGAGCATATGATTAGAATCACTTGCTGGGTATACAGACTAGAGAGGGAGATCATGTGGAACTGATTGGAATCACTTGCTGGGTATACAGACTAGAGAGGGAGAGCATGTGGAACTGATTAGAATCACTTGCTGGCTATACAGACTAGAGAGGGAGAGCATGTGGAACTGATTGGAATCACTTCCTGGGTATACAGACTAGAGAGGGAGAGCATGTGATTAGAATCACTTGCTGGGTATAGAGACTAGAGAGGGAGATCATGTGGAACGGATTGGAATCTCTTGCTGGGTATACAGACTAGAGAGGGAGAGCATATGATTAGAATCACTTGCTGGGTATAGAGACTAGAGAGGGAGATCATGTGGAACGGATTGGAATCACTTGTTGGGTATACAGACTAGAGAGGGAGAGCATGTGGAACTGATTAGAATCACTTGCTGGGTATACAGACTAGAGAGGGAGAGCATGTGGAATTGATTAGAGTGACTAGCTGGGTATACAGACTTGAGAGGGAGAGCATGTGATTAGAATCACTTGCTGAGTATACAGACTAGAGAGGGAGAGCATGTGGAACTGATTGGAATCACTTCCTGGGTATACAGACTGGAGAGGGAGAGCTTGTGATTAGAATCACTTGCTGTGTATACATACTAGAGAGGGAGATCATGTGGAACGGATTGGAATCACTTACTGGGTATGCAGACTAGAGAGGGAGAGCATGTGGAACTGATTAGAATCACTTGCTGGGTATACAGACTAGAGAGGGAGAGCATGTGGAACTGATTAGAATCACTTGCTGGGTATACAGACTACAGAGGGAGAGCATGTGATTAGAATCACTTGCTTGGTATACAGACTAGAGAGGGAGATCATGTGGAGTGGATTGGAATCTCTTGCTGGGTATACAGACTAGAGAGGGAGAGCATATGATTAGAATCACTTGCTGGGTATACAGACTAGAGAGGGAGATCATGTGGAACGGATTGGAATCACTTGCTGGGTATACAGACTAGAGAGGGAGAGCATGTGGAATTGATTAGAATCACTTGCTGGGTATACAGACTAGAGAGGGAGATCATGTGGAACGGATTGGAATCTCTTGCTGGGTATACAGACTAGAGAGGGAGAGCATATGATTAGAATCACTTGCTGGGTATACAGACTAGAGAGGGAGATCATGTGGAACGGATTGGAATCACTTGCTGGGTATACAGACTAGAGAGGGAAAGCATGTGGAACTGATTAGAATCACTTGCTGGGTATACAGACTAGAGAGGGAGAGCATGTGGAACGGATTGGAATCACTTGCTGGGTATACAGACTAGAGAGGAAGAGCATGTGGAACGGATTGGAATCTCTTGCTGGGTATACAGACTAGAGAGGGAGAGCATATGATTAGAATCACTTGCTGGGTATACAGACTAGAGAGGGAGATCATGTGGAACGGATTGGAATCACTTGCTGGGTATACAGACTAGAGAGGGAAAGCATGTGGAACTGATTAGAATCACTTGCTGGGTATACAGACTAGAGAGGGAGAGCATGTGATTATAATCACTTGCTGGGTATACAGACCAGAGAGGGAGATCATGTGGAACGGATTGGAATCTCTTGCTGGGTATACAGACTAGAGAGGGAGAGCATATGATTAGAATCACTTGCTGGGTATACAGACTAGAGAGGGAGATCATGTGGAACGGATTGTAATCACTTGCTGGGTATACAGACTAGAGAGGGAGAGCATGTGGAACTGATTAGAATCACTTGCTGGGTATACAGACTAGAGAGGGAGAGCATGTGGAACTGATTGGAATCACTTCCTGTGTATACAGACTAGAGAGGGAGAGTTTGTGATTAGAATCACTTGCTGTGTATACATACTAGAGAGGGAGATCATGTGGAACGGATTGGAATCACTTGCTGGGTATGCAGACTAGAGAGGGAGAGCATGTGGAACTGATTAGAATCACTTGCTGGGTATACAGACTAGAGAGGGAGAGCATGTGGAACTGATTAGAATCACTTGCTGGGTATACAGACTACAGAGGGAGAGCATGTGATTAGAATCACTTGCTGGGTATACAGACTAGAGAGGGAGATCATGTGGAATGGATTGGAATCTCTTGCTGGGTATACAGACTAGAGAGGGAGAGCATATGATTAGAATCACTTGCTGGGTATACAGACTAGAGAGGGAGATCATGTGGAACGGATTGGAATCACTTGCTGGGTATACAGACTAGAGAGGGAGAGCATGTGGAATTGATTAGAATCACTTGCTGGGTATACAGACTAGAGAGGGAGATCATGTGGAACGGATTGGAATCTCTTGCTGGGTATACAGACTAGAGAGGGAGAGCATATGATTAGAATCACTTGCTGGGTATACAGACTAGAGAGGGAGATCATGTGGAACGGATTGGAATCACTTGCTGGGTATACAGACTAGAGAGGGAAAGCATGTGGAACTGATTAGAATCACTTGCTGGGTATACAGACTAGAGAGGGAGAGCATGTGGAACTGATTAGAATCACTTGCTGGGTATACAGACTAGAGAGGGAGAGCATGTGATTATAATCACTTGCTGGGTATACAGACTAGAGAGGGAGATCATGTGGAACGGATTGGAATCTCTTGCTGGGTATACAGACTAGAGAGGGAGAGCATATGATTAGAATCACTTGCTGGGTATACAGACTAGAGAGGGAGATCATGTGGAACGGATTGTAATCACTTGCTGGGTATACAGACTAGAGAGGGAGAGCATGTGGAACTGATTGGAATCACTTCCTGTGTATACAGACTAGAGAGGGAGAGCATGTGATTAGAATCACTTGCTGGGTATACAGACAAGCGAGGGAGAGCATATGATTAGAATCATTTGCTGGGTATACAGACTAGAGAGGGAGATCATGAGGAAAGGATTGGAATCACTTGCTGGGTATACAGACTAGAGAGGGAGAGCATGTGGAACTGATTAGAATTACTTGCTGGGTATACAGACTAGAGAAGGAGAGCATGTGGAACTGATTAGAATCACTTGCTGGGTATACAGACTAGAGACGGAGAGCATGAGATTAGAATCACTTGCTGGGTATACAGACTAGAGAGGGAGATCATGTGGAACGGATTGGAATCTCTTGCTGGGTATACAGACTAGAGAGGGTGAGCATATGATTAGAATCACGTGCTGGGTATACAGACTAGAGAGGGAGAGCATGTGGAATTCAATAGAATCACTTGCTGGGTATACAGACTAGAGAGGGAAAGCATGTGGAACTGATTGGAATCACTTCCTGGGTATACAGACTAGAGAGGGAGAGCATGTGATTAGAATCACTTGATGGGTATAGAGACTAGAGAGGGAGACCATGTGGAACAGATTGCAATCTCTTGCTGGGTATACAGACTAGAGAGGGAGAGCATATGATTACAATCACTTGCTGGGTAGAGAGACTAGAGAGGGAGATCATGTGGAACGGATTGGAATCACTTGCTGGGTATACAGACTAGAGAGGGAGAGCATGTGGAACTGATTAGAATTGCTTGCTGGGTATACGGACTAGAGAGGGAGAGCATGTGGAACTGATTAGAATCACTTGCTGGGTATGCAGACTAGAGAGGGAGAGCATGTGGAACTGATTAGAATCACTTGCTGGGTATACAGACTAGAGAGGGGGAGCATGTGGAACAGATTAGAATCACTTGTGAAACTGATTGGAATCACTTCCTGGGTATACAGACTAGAGAGGGAGAGCATGTGATTAGAATCACTTGCTGGGTATAGAGACTAGAGAGGGAGATCATGTGGAACGGATTGGAATCACTTGCTGGGTATACAGACTAGAGAGGGAGATCATGTGGAACGGATTGGAATCACTTGCTGGGTATACAGACTAGAGAGGGAGAGCATGTGGAACTGATTAGAATCACTTGCTGCGTTTACAGACTAGAGAGGGAGCTCATGTGGAACGGATTGGAATCTCTTGCTGGGTATACAGACTAGAGAGGGAGAGCATATGATTAGAATCACTTGCTGGGTATACAGACTAGAGAAGGAAAGCATGTGGAACTGATTAGAATTTCTTGCTGGGTATACAGACTAGAGAGGGAGAGCATGTGGAACTGATTAGAATCACTTGCTGGGTATACAGACTAGAGAGGGAAAGCATGTGGAACTGATTAGAATTTCTTGCTGGGTATACAGACTAGAGAGGGAGAGCATGTGGAACTGATTAGAATCACTTGCTGGGTATACAGACTAGAGAGGGAGAGCCTGTGATTAGAATCACTTGCTGGGTATACAGACTAGAGAAGGAGAGCGTGTGGAACTGATCTCAATGTGTGGGCGAAATTCCCCATTTCCGTTCCGCCTTAAAATTTACCGATTTAAGCCAAAATGTGCCCAATCTGACAATTTCACCTGGGGAGCGTAATTGGAAGTTTGTGGCTTTTCACCCCATAATGTTGTTTTTCAGTATGGCGTGGTGGGTGAAGGCTCGGCAGGCACCCTATTTTAATGAAATGCGCCTGTTTGTGCTTGACACACCAGCAGGAGAGCGGGTGCTTTTTTTATTACAATGCAGCACGGCTGACACACCAGCATGGGGCTGATTGACAGCTGTGCAGTATTGAAGTGCTTAAATCCCTGCTCCTGCATGGGCGTGGGGAGTGAACAACTTCAATAAATACAGCAACAAAAAAGTTGCCTCCCCCTCTCTACACCCGCCAGGGCGGGAGTGATGGGGGAGGGGGGAGGGGGTAGGGGCAGCACATTTTATTGATTCGACCTTTGCGCTTCCAGGGATAAGGCCCGCCTTGATTTAAATGATCTGCAAGGCCGATCATTTTTAATTTTTGAGCCAGAAAGGATGGTCCAACACCATGTCAAGCTCAGTTGGCCACCCAGGAGGATTGAACCACGATTCTACTTTCCAGTGAAGTGAATACGTGCTGCCTGACTGCGGTCACATCTATGCAGTTGGAGCAGTATTCAAGCTGCCGCATTCTGTAATCGCTGCAGCTGCCCAAAAGCAAATGTTCACCAACCTAAGTATACGCCATTTGCGTTGTGCAGGATGGAAAGCATTGGTGGGATAGTCAACCGGACGCTGCAAGGAAAGCTTGGGAAGGGAAACATATTTTCAAGAGGACCTACATAAAAAGATCTTTCACCACTACACTAACCTATGGAATAATCAGCGTCAACTCCGAGGATCTTGACCTGGAGGGAAAGCCGTGGACAAGCCCCAAGCTGGGATGTCCAGCAGTCTAATGTCCATGACCACCATTTTGTCTGTTTTTGCAGACTCATTTCCATACGGTTCTTCTGCATGAATGTATGTGTAACCCACAAGCAGTCCAAAAAAGCTGATGAGTCTCTGTAGTCCTTAGCACTGAATTCAAAAATCAGTTAGGTGTCATCAGTATCATGATAACGATGTGTTATTTATATAGCGCCTTTGCCAAAGCACTTTACAGGGGTCCATTTATACATACAATATCATTCAACCGAAGTTGGTACTCATTTATGGACCTCAGATGGATGAAAGGCTGAGTGGGCATTGCCGGGATTCGAACCTGCGACCTGCAGATCAGACACAGATCATCCCAGCGAGCAGTCCACTCACTGGACCATCTTCCTGGCATGTATTTTTATGCTGTGAGGCCAAACTATTTTACCAGTCACAAGAGGGAACAGATGCAAATAATGAATAAAATGAAAGACAGTGCTCCGCCCTGATGGACACCACCCTCAATCGACCTCGTTTCCGAGATGCATGATATGAGGGACTCCACCCGTTGAGGGCCACTTAACAAGGAGCGAGTCCTCTCCAAGGCAGCGCCAACGTCTTGAAAGGGGTGTTCTATGTGAGACCTTGTCAGAACGGTCAGACAGATGCAGGAGCACCAGTGCCCGGGTCCCCTTGGTCTGCGCCCCATCTTATATCACCCAGGTCTGAAGTCAAAAATTGCCTCTTTCACGTGTAAAGGGTGAAATCCTGCCTGTAGATTGTCCAGGATGATGTTCGTCTCTGAATATTGTTGTAATTGTTGCCTCACAATCGTTTCAGTGGATTTGGTGATGCGCAGCAGATTTGAGGATCTACTGATGCTTTTTTTAGGATGCGGGTTCTGAGGTCCGCACTGCAAGTTTACCGGTCCACAGACTTCCAATGCACCAAATAATACATTTGCAACAACATCATTAAGGGCTGTGACTTTAAAGAGTTTGTGGAGGCGGGATCGCTTGGTGAGCCAGAAAGTGGTGTCCAGTGATAAAGTTGCCTGGGAAATGTCCACAAGGGGTGACATTTTCCCAAAAACGCACCCCCAGTACAATGCAGAGCAGGACATTTTGGCGCGGCCGGTTCGGCGCGGGACGATTTGGCGCGGCCGGTTCGGCGCAGGAACCGGTACGGCACGGCAGCCCGCTCAGAACTGGCCGCACATAAATGTCCTGCGAGTTCTTCATGCAGGCACCACAGCCACGCAGACTACAGAGCCGGGCCCGCGAAGGTGGGGGCTGTGCTGCTCCGAGCCGTCTGCTCTGAGCAGCACAGCCCCCACCCTCGTGAGCCCGACAGATCTAATCTGCCCTGTGCGCCGCACACCAGTGCACATCACCTGCTGTTTAGGGAAGCGTTCAATGCAGTGCACTGAAAGTGCGAGTTTCAACTTCATCCCACACTATTTAAAAATGAAACCGCTCTAGAACAGTTTCATTTTAAAACAGTGTGGGATGAAGTTGAAACTCGCACTTTCAGTGCACTGCACTGAACGTTTCCCTAAACAGCAGGCGGTGTGCACTGGTGTGCGGCGCACCGAAAAAACATCCCAGCGCCAAAACATCCCGTCGACGAACTGGCCGCGCCAAACTGGCCACGGCGAATTGGCCACGCTGACACGGGGTGTAACGAATTTAACACTCCCGCCAAATATTCTAGATTGGAGTTCATAATGTAAACTGATACCCCTCCCTGAAAATTTGGGGAAAGTATTTTAGGGGTCAGGAAAGAAAGTTGACTACCTGGCAACTTTTTCCAGGCAATGTTTTCACAGGAAACCCAGAATATTTACTGGCTGAATGAAGCACAGTAGATTGCGCTTGTATTATAAGCGGAGAGATAGAGCAGTCTTATCGGACTCTAAAGGGGTTGCCCAGCTAAAAAATGTATTTAAAAAATAGATAGGCAACATTCAAAAAAATACTAGCACTTTTTTTTTAAAACTTCCTATCTAAATTTTTGAGCTATTCAAGCTCAAAATTCGCAAAAGCAAGCACATGGGCGCATCCATTTTGTGAAATGGATGCCCGCCTGTGCTGGCTTTTGCTTTTGCGGCACTAATGAAGGAAAAGCCAGCCAGCTGTAGTAAACAAAAGCTACCGCTGGTTGGCTTTTCCTTCATTGGTGCCGGGACTCGGAGGACGGGGACCGGAGACCAGAGCAGGAAAGCTGCAGCTGAATTTCGGTAAGTGCTATTTTTTTTTTTTTAAAAATAAGCACTAGCTGCGTTTTTTTTCTAAGTTTTCTGGGCTGGAGGAGCGCGGAAAACTTAGAAATAAAACTGCAGCTTTAAAAACGTTGTATTTATGTTTGCGGTCGCTTTTGAAGCGACCGCAAACATAAATACAACGTTGTGTTTGAAAACGCTGCGGTTTTTCTTTCCAAGTTTCTCAGGCTCCTCCGGCTCGGAGGAGCCTGAGAAACTCGGAAAGAAAAACTGCAGCGTTTTCAAACACAACCGCGTTGTGTTTCTGCCTGCTGTGGCTATCACTTTGGGTCTCGAGACCCAAAGTGAAAGCCAAGGCAGGCAGAAACACAACGCGGTTGTGTTTCTGCCTAAATCTGCTGTCCCATTTGGGGCTCTCGGGCTCCCGGGGAGCCCGAGAGCCCCAAATGGGAAAGCAGATTTAGGCAGAAACACTGCAGCATTTAGCATTTCCCATTTGGGGCTCTCGGGCCCCCCGTGGGGAGCCCGAGAGCCCCAAATGGGAAATCAGCTGTAGGCAGAAACACCACGGCATGTAAACACAACCGCGTTGTGTTTCTGCCTGCCTTGGCTTTCACTTTGGGTCTCCGGTGCTCCGAGCCGGAGGAGCCTGAGAAACTTGGAAAGAAAAACCGTGTGCTTGCTTTTCCGAATTTTGAGCTTGAATAGCTCAAAATTTTACATAAGAAGTTTAAAAAAAAAAAGTGCTAGTATTTTTTAAAATTTTGCCTATCTATTTTTTAAATAAAATGTTTAGCTGGACTACCCCTTTAAGATCAATGCTCGCTGTTGTGGTTCTAGTGCTATATTCTGTGTGCTTGCTTTTAATCTCTTCATAGAAGAAGTTTGAAATATTATTGCAAAAAAAGGCGACATTAGGGGATATCATTTTTCACATCTCTATTGTCTTGCGGTCGTGCACGATGCTAAAGGGCTCTTTTTGACAGCTATTTGCAAGACTGATGCGGTTGATGTAATTAAGTTTGCTGTATTTATTTTGTTGCATTGCCAATGTTATGTGGTTAGGCTAGTGTACTGGGTCATCATTCTTGGGCACCTCCATACTTGCAGCTGGCCAGGACGGTGCCGGCACCGCTGCATAGATCATTGTAGTGTTTTGGCTAAGTTGCTAACTTGGGGGTTGAGGTGTCTTGGGACCTAATTCTTGCTCCTCCCCTTACCACAATGTGTGCTTTCTGTGCAAATGGCTTCACCACTCTTATACTCATATCTGCCAAAAGTGAAAGTGCTTTAAAACGTGGCAGTTGTTGTAACGGATCTACATTAAAAGAACGCATTCCGAAAAAAGATCGAGTTACAAAGTAGCGAGTCCGACTTGCTTGCATTTTGTAACTCCAGCTTTTTGGAATGTCTATATTTGTCCCTCGCTTTACATGTAATGTCCGCGGGGGACACCCCCGCAAACCCCGCAGTCTATAATGCCTAACTAGGGGAGCTGAGAGAGCACTGCATCCCTGCTCCACTTTTTCGGCATTATGGCCTTTGTTTTTTTTACGACCTTTTCAACCAAAACGGTTTTAACTATGTAAATAAAGTGATATTTGCATGATTCAAACAAGAGACCAGCGTTTGCCCCATAACAGTGTCAATCCATGTCTTGCAAGGGGGAGGGGCATGAGGCTGGAGGCTCCAGCTTCCAACATCTAGCGCCCAAACACTGGAATGCTTTGCCCACAGCACTCAGAAAGAAGCATCATACACTGTATTCTGTAAAGCCCTTAAAACTAAATTGTTTAACTAATCTGTAATTGTTCAACAGCTGTCACGTTGTTCCACTGTAACCATTGAATACACTGCTAACCCACTCTGTTAACATATATCTCGAATTTATGCCTGTTTTCACGAATGTCTATCACTCTTTTCACTGTTCATTACCTAGTCTGTAACTAAGCAGGCCTACTGTAACAGCGCCATGATGCTTAAGGGCCGTTTCTGTGTGCTATACAAATGGAAATAAATTACAAATTAAATCACAGAAGTAATGGCCAGATAGAGAAGCAAAAGGAGCTTGTTGGTAGTCCCGAAGGAAGCCAGAAGAGTGTGATTAGCTGGGTTGCGGGAACTTACCACCGAAATTACAAAAATGAGTGAAAGCTCTTTCACAGTAAAAAGGTGATTTCAAAAACCAGAAGTGCCTCAGCCAAAGCAAGCTATCCATGTATGCTACATGCTCCTCCACTCATGTTTTGGGATGTTCACCCTTAAGATGGGAATCCATAACTAAAAAAAACAGAAGTGGATAGCTGACGCCAGATATCCTGCCAATTGCGCTCTTCAATTCTGCTCTTTATTTTTTCATTATGTATATGGAAGTAGTGATGGGACAAGGTTGTGGTATGTAAGTAGGTTACAAAATCCAAAATGGGACCAAATAGGCCATGTGTCCTGGATCAATGGCCAGTGAGGTGAACACACACAAAAGTCCAGGCAAATACACCTTACTTTTAATTATTTTTTTAAAGCTATCAAAATTAGCTGAACTTGCCCTCCAACCACCACTAGATGTCGCTCGTGGGATGACTTGCCCTATCAGGAGCTGGTGCGCCGCTTAACTAGGGCTAAGGGATAGACAGAAGGAGCCGCCGCTAACTAGTTCTAGAGCAGTATTTCAGAAGAGTGCAACGACATAGATAGGTAATGGATACCTCACTATACCAAAAACCGGAAGCGCCGGAACAAGGAGCAAAGAATGGAGTCCGACCCCATGTATTGTTCCCTACTTATTTGCTTGCATGTGAAGTTTAAAAACAAATAAACAATTTCACCAGGATGTCTAATTAGTGAATAGACATTCCGTAGATATGAGGTCAACCAGTTTCAGTGGGTTATTGATTCCTTCTCTCCCACTTTCTTCAGGACCCAAAAACACATTTAGAATTCATGTGCCATGAGCCACAATGGAGGTTCACGAAGGCAGACCTATGCACCTCTGCCCGTGTTAGGTACCTATAGTGAGACAGGAAAAGAGGGGAGGGGAAGTTTTGTCACAACTCAATGGGTGAGCACCTTTTGTATGGCACAACATTGCGGTGATGGAGCATCTACTCACCACTTCGATGGTGGACACTCCTTGGGGCTTTTATGATGTAGTCCCTCATTGCCTGCTACCTGGTTTCCCTAGTAAGAATAATAGCAGGCTTAGAGATAGGTCCACAGCAATTATTTCTTATATAGTAAATACTAGGATAGTAGATAGTTTCACAAGCAGGTTGTTCGACTGGTGAGGAGAAAAGAACCACGCACCCACCAGTTCTGCAGTGAGTTCCTGTTCCTAAGGGCTGAAAGGGGACATCTGTCTATGTGTTAGCTCGTGTACATTAAGCCAGAATGGTTTCTTTCTAAAATATAAAATATATATTGTGGCTGTTAGCAATTATTGCTGGATGAAGGCTTCTAGGGTTTCATTTCTCTGTTGAGGAAAGTACAAAGTTAGCTCCTATACATGCTTACCAATAGAGAGTAATTCAATTGTCACGCAGAGCAAAGTGCCCAATCGTTTGTGTGACTACAGAGTAGCCCGTATGGCTCTAAGCTATAGATAGTCTCCGTTTTCAATTGGAGGAGTGTCTAAAATGCTGCGTCCAATGTGGTATGCAGGACACCGGAGTCGCCATTGTTGAGTGGTCAGGTGCACATTATGGTCAATGCGTGTACTCCATTACTGACCCTCGGAAGAGCTGCATTCGATGAAAAGCATTGCAATCTGGACTGATGCATATTAATATGATCGTTGCATTAATTGGGGCGTGAAGTACAGGTAGCACCATGAGTTAGAACACGCTGGCAGATACCATCTCATGGGCGGTCACGCATAGAGTGTTTTGTATTTAGAGGTAATAGGAACTGTATACGTACCCACTGTAAACTCATTCACCAGAACGCGGGCGCAATATAATCCAGTGCCCACATGTTTCACGCATGCATACTAAAGCAGTCTCATTCTTGATTGCAAAGACCCAGAGCATGTAATGGATCTGGGGCGCCATCTTTGAAGAGTACAGTGCTGGCTGGTAATTCACTACAATCATTGCTACAAATATGAGGCTGCTAAAGGGCTATGCATGTGTATTAATGTGAATCTGATGTTGGGTCAAGGTAGTCTACCATAGACCACAACCGGTATATATATGCTGTTATGTTGTGTTGGAACTGCTTCACTATGGGAGCCAGAGCCAAGTGATTTATCATGCTCGGTGCCTATTAGGTGTCCTGTCGGTAGGGTTAGTGTGTCTAAAATAACGAATCCAAATGTACTGATAATAGTACAGATCTCTGATCTATGTGGCGTCCTGTGTGAATGTGATCGCCTATGAATGAATCAGGTTAAGAAGTATGTAAATTGGCTTCATGGAGTAGCCAGAGTTTGCCAACTGGTCGTCTCCTTCAATCCCATTATGTCCATTTTAAGACTGAATATCCAGGACTGTTCGCTCTTGAACAATGGGGCAGTGATGTCTTCACCGCGTTTGTGGCCCTTTACTTTCTCCAGAATAGTCCATGTTAAATCTAGATATAAGTGTTTTTGTGTTGTGAAATGCTCCACCATTGGGGCTGTTAGCTTCTTGGTCCCGATACAGGACTTGTGTTCCCCGATCCTTATTTTAACTTGGCACAATGTCATGTCCGCAAGGTAAATCAGGTAATGACATCTGCTGTGTTGCAGCTAGTGAACGTCCTTTGTGTCCAGGGGAAACACCACCCTATGTCAATCACTGCAGCGCATTTAGTTTGCGCACAGACTGCACATTGCCCACACAGTGCATGGCTGGTAGGTCACGGATTGTTCCACAGGGTACCTTGTGTCGATGTATCTACCTCAGTGTATGTGTTCACTAGAGAGCCTTTTAGTTTTTTTCTGATTTTTATAGCAAACCTCAGGATGGGAATACAGCCCAGAAATGCATGGAGGAGATAATGTCCAACACACTTGAGCTTGTTCCCTCAGACACCCTTGTCACCATAACTCCACCTTGGATTGCATGTTGGATAGGTTGCCACCACTGAGGACCAAATCAGTCAGGGACAATCACGGACACCAAAAATGGTTTACCCAAGAACTTAGCTTACAAAAAAAGAGAAAAGAAAAGCAGATTCTCATTGGCTAAAGTGTCCCACTTCTATTCTATAAAAACAGACTGATGATGCCAAAAATAACTTGAAAAAACAGTTTGAGATTCTTAAGCTGTTTGAAAAGCCTAAAGTCCAACTGGTATCTATTCCTCCAACAAACCAAGACTGTACAAAAGCACAGTTGGCTTTCGAAGTAAAGGTGTCTAAAGCCAGGGACAATATGATTAATATATTGCCCATCAAATCTTCAGTGCCTTTCCCATCAGACACTAAAAACCAAGGGAAATTTAAATCTATCACCACGTTGGTCATGGTTAATACCCTTGCTTCAATGCACCTGTCCTCCTGCCCAGGAAACATGACTCCCCGAGCCCCAAAATGATTCTGGACAACAAAGAAATGTTTGCGCTATTTCTTGCCAGACTTATCTCCTCATTTCCCTAAGATCATCAAAATTGTCACGGTAACTCCCCTGGTTAAGAAACCAGGCTAGATCCGAATGACACAAACAACCTAAGAAGCATTACTAATTGCAACTTTCTCCTGAAGATTCTAGACAAAATTGCTATGTCTCAACACACAACCTTTGTGGAAGATATGGGTATCCTGCATCATAGACAGTCTTGCTTTAGGCCATCCCATAGCAATGAAACAGCCTTCATCAACCTTCAGACTCGCATGCTGGAGATCATGGATAAAGGCAGGACTGGACTACTCATCCTGTGCGATTTGCCAGCATCGTTCAAACACCTCGACCATGAACGCCTCCTCCAGGCCCTGAGAGACATTGGCCATTGCGCACAGGAAACTAGGAAGTGGGTCCAATTCTTCCCGACGCACTGGGTATCCAAAGTATGCTTGGTCGAATCCTCCTCAACTCCATCCCCCATTGACTGTGACATGCCCCAGGCGGCCTGCATGTCACCCATTCTTCAACCTATATATCAGGCCCCTCTGTAGTTTACTTGAGGAGATGGGGGTTGTTTTCTCCAACTATGCTGATGACACCTAGTTAGTCTTGGAGATCACTGGAGACTACGACCTTGACGCTGCTAACCTCAGGCATACTTATAGTACAATCGAATCCTGGATGACCAACAACTGGATGTGCTTAAATGGAGGAACAATTGAATTACTAATTTCCGGGTCATTTCAGGCAAGGGCCAAACTGATGCCTGATTACCAGTCATTTTCCATCCAGGACTGTAGCATTCCTTTATTAGGAAAGTCAAAACATTAAGCACCTACCTTGAATCATCCATGAGTGCCAACGCCCATGTCAATCAGGTCTCTCAAAACTGTTTTTACTACCTCCAATTGCTAAAAAAGCATCTGCCCCTTCCTCTCTGAGGCTAACCATGTGTCCGTAACTCGGGCTAGTATACTATCAAGGCTTCACTACTGCAATGCCCTCATGAAGATATCAAGGCAGGAACATGTCTCCTCCAGTGAAAAAGCTCTGCACTGGCTTCCTGTCCTGGCCGGTGCACATTTCACAGACGTCTTTACTGAAAAACTTCAGCATAACTGAAAACATTGATGTCCCCCTATGAGCCCGCCATAACTCTCCGATCCTCTAAACAGGTACTGGTCAACTGCCCTAGTTTCAAATGGCCAAATGGCCTAGGTAGGTCATTCCCCATTTGTTCGGCTAAGATCTGGAACACGCTTCCCCTGGACCTCAGGAAAGAAGGAAATAGGATAAAGTTCCTCTGTCTGCTAAAAACCTCTCTTTTTAAGTGAACCTACCCCTGACCACCCCCGTTTCTCGCTCCTGATCCCACTATAGTCCTGTTATTTCTGTTTGATTGTGTGTGTTTTTGTGCACCCTGCTGCCTGTGGGTTTCGGCTCAATATAAATAAATAAATAAATAAATAAACAAATAAATAAATGTTGACAATAGCCAACAATTTCTGAATCTCTCTTTTTATCTCTCCTGAAAACATGATCTACAAATGCGATTGGAATGCAGTTATGCAGTATATACATTGCACACCATGGCACCATGGCTCAGCAAAAACCAACACGCGTGTCTAAAAAAGGCACGTCTCCTGTCCCGATTCCATACTGCAGGACAAAGAGTGTTTTCTTTACTGAATGGATTTTATTTATTTGTATTTATTTTTTTGTATAGCGCCCAAACCCAGAGTCACAGCGCTTGTACATGGTTGTGCAGAATTAAAACACTGTAATGCATTTGTGTCAATGCAGGTTTTACATATTTGTTGAAAAGCCACGTTTTTAAGTATTTTTTGAAAGTCAAGAGGGCTTGTTAATTTTTTATATGGCCAGGGAGATTGTTTCAAACAGTAGGTCCATTCACGTAAAAAATGGCGCCCCTAGCTCTCTTGCACTGGTGTCGTGAAGTGAGTAATGCCCGGCTGGTTGATGAGCAAAGGCATCAAGTCCAAGATTTCGCAGCAATGCAGGGGATGAGGTAGGAGGGGGCATTGCGGTGGAGGCATCGGTGAGCAAGGACCAGTATTTTGAAATCAATTCAAGCTTTTATAGTGAGCCACTGCACATCACTTCTTGCCGCAGTGATGTGGTCGGTGCGATTCAGGCCAAGGGCTGCCCTTAGTCCTTTGTTTTGTAGGAGCTGCAATTTAGACAGGGTTCTTGGCTGATGTGCCGGATTAGAGAACATTGCAATAGTCTATCTTAGTGCCAATGATAGATAGCACGTGCTGCAGTGATGTAGTTAGTGGGTGAAAGGAATTTCCTACACAGAGAAATGAGCTTGGCTGTGTATGCTGTGGAGGAATCAAGCGTGTTGATTTGGCGGGCCATGCTTAGTTCGGTATTGAGGTAGACACCTAGAGTTTTCCCAGATTCAGAAACCTGGATAGTCGTCCCATCAATGGGGAAGGAAGAATAGGAGGGGCCAAGGGAGTTTAGACTTAGTGCGGGGAGCCCACAATGAGAAGCTGTGTTTTCTACATTCAGACAGAGGTTGTGGGCTGCCATCCAGTTCTGTTTGACACTGTATGTCTGGTTGATCACTTTGACATCCTGGGCATAGTTCCCTGACATTGGGAGGAGGACTTGAGTGTTGTGTGCAAAGTTAGTGTAAGGAATCCCCACAACGTCAAGGTAATCGAACAGAGGTTTGGTGTAGGTGTTATAGAGTGCAGGTGAAATACAAGAGACGTGTGGGGTGCTGCAGGGGATGGGTTAGGGTTGGCCGAGTGGTCCTCCATGAAGAACTTGGATGTGCGCTCCCTAAGGAAGGATTTGATCCAGAGCACCGCCTGTTGGAGAAAATGAAGTTGTCAAGGAGGTGTTGGCAGAGGATATCATGGTCTACGAGGTCGAATGCCGCAGAGAACTCAAGGAGGAGGAGGATGGCTAAATTACCTGATTTTAAGATCCAGGAGGGCTGTTTCGGTGCTATGTTTTGGTCTGAATCCTGGCTGTTCTGAGTTATCCATTAGGGCACATATAATTAAGTGGCTCAAGTAAATGCACAAATAAATGAGAGCTTCCGATGCAGAGTGCTAGCCATCAACACGATCCTGCTGCATGTGCCGCCTCCCTCGCCGCAACTGTGGTATCCCTCCGAGGCCTGTTTAGCACTTATTTATTGGAGGCTGCTTTTCTCTAAGGGGAATACTGTAAATGTCAGTGTACTTATTACATGTCATTTCATGTTCCCCTTCCATCAAATGAGCACGCAGATCTGTGTTTCAAGTACCAGTAAGGCTTGACGAGAAAGTATCTGTCTGCTGGTGCTCTATTGCGTTTTATTTGTTCACTTTTCCACATTTTCAACGGTTCTACGTGATTTCGATGATCTATTTTTGGTCGTGGTACTTTTCATCGCCGGATTTTACATCGCCAGAAACCCGTTTTTTAAAAAAAAATGTTATACTTGGATTTTATTCTGGGGGGGGGGGTCCTCCCCCAAGACCCCCCCATTATTATTATAATAATACCCCAACCCCAACAAAACACCCCCCAAAATAAAAAAAACGGGATTTCTGGCGATGTAAAATCCGGCGATGAAAAGTACCATAACCAAAAATAGGTCGGTGAAATGCGTGTATACCATTTTCAACAAGCCTCTTGCTTCTGGTAAATCCTACTTTCTGTAGAGGGTGCTTTATTTTGTCTGTTTGTAAGTGAACCTGTTTCCTGGCGGCCATTGATCTGCTAAGGCGGAGGCCATCTTGCCTAACTGGGAGGGCCTTGCTTGGCTGAGTGGCATCGGTGACTATTTAGAAGACAGTTCTACTATGGTTCTACTTTGCATATATAGTTAGACTTCAACTTGGAGCAGTGGAGTAACTTTGCTGAAACTATTGGGGGGACACGACATCTAAAGGAGATGTGTATCACACAGCCTTGCCCCCTACCCTAAAATGACGCCCACAATGGTGATCACAATTTCGATCAGTGAGTTACCCTCATCATGTACACTATAATGGGCCCCATTAGTGCATAAGAATACCTCCTAGACCGTGACTCAGAGTTATCTTAAGTATGATGATAACCTTAAAACTGCTGGCTGCCTCATGTAGCGCAAAACGACAGCATGATAAGTACAGTGGTCATAAAGGGATACTAACCTGACGTGTCTGAGAGAAATCTTCGACTCTGGCACAGGCGTGCACGAAGAAAGCTGCATATCTAATCATAAACACATAACAGAATTGTTTCTTGCAGCTGTTCTCCCTTAAGTATAGCAATAACTATATCAAATATGGGATAGTTGTAGCAATCTCTAACCTGGTCTTCTGGGAGTCTGGAGTGAATCGCTGTGTCTGGAAAGGCGCCCAGCGTGTGAGTGCGGGCTGCGAGGCTTCATTGTTGGTAATGTAAATGTGTGGTTCCTATGGAAACTGCTTTGAGGAATACCCATAATGGGCGTGGAATCTGTACTCTATGAGGTCGGCCATCTTAGAATGGTAATGTTCCTAATGTTTGTCTCAAAGGTATGAAATGGAATACCCATAATGGGCGTGGAATCTGTACTCTATGAGGTCGGCCATCTTAGAATGGTAATGTTCCTAATGTTTGTCTCAAAGGTATGAAAGGGAATACCCATAATGGGCGTGGAATCTGTACTCTATGAGGTGGGCCATCTTAGAATGGTAATGTTCCTAATGTTTGTCTCAAAGGTATGGAAAATACGAGTGTAAAAAACGCACAAGTGCTGCAAAAATTATAATTATTAGCTATCATACATCAAGGCTACAATTCTTTCTACAGCCATAAAGATTACACTGACCTGATATGATGCAACAGCGTGTGGCGAGGGAAAAGCCCCCAAAGAATCCTTGGTTCCCTGTAGTCCCTAGAAGGGAACAAGCAGTGGGAAAACAAATATTCCAGGGAAAAAAGCACTGGCGTGCAGGTTGCTGAGTAGTTCTTGGACGTTGTCACTGTTCGGAAGCACGGTCACGCCAAAACAGGCAGAAGGATCAGTTGTTGCAGTTGCCGTGCTGAAGGAGAGTGAGAAGGAGAGGTGAGTGTATGTTCTATGGATGATTGTGGTTTTAGGCAAAGGGAAAGGAAAATTAACGTACCAGGATTATTCTCTGTGTACTGGAAGGTACGGTCAGAATTCCTGAACTGTCCGGAGGAGCTGGAGTTTGGGTTGTTATGCTGGAGGACAAACATGGAGAGCATGTGAAAGGTAGGTGGTATGTACGGCTCTAAGAAATGCTGAAATTGGAGAAAGACTACGTACCTGGGTGAATGGATCGCGCTGGGGGAAAGTAGAGGATTGCGTCTTCATGTTGATGCTAAATAACAAAGAAGGTGTCAGAGTAAATCGGATAGATGATCAGACTCAAGTGAGAGGTTTAAGGAGGAAAGCGTGTATACTCACGACGCGTCTAATCTTTGGAGAGTAGCGACACTCAGAACCTTAACTGCTTTCTTTAATACATTTGATCCCTTCCACAGAGTTTAAGTGGTTTATTATACCGATGTATGTTCACGTGTTTTTGTTTTTCATCCATCATTGTTTGGGATGTCCTTTGTTACATTTAACTGAAAGTATGTTGAAGCACTATCATCAATGGGCAACTTTCTATTGTATATATTTACATGTTTTGTATTTGATTGCATGGTTGTCAGTAAGTTGCTGGTTGCCTGCTCAGGTACCATAATCACTTGGTCTCATCCAATACGGATATCTTTAATTACACAAGGCAGTAATTATGTTGAAACTCAGCGTGTTGAGGCTTTATTATTTCTTGGTCACATATAAGTTTGTTTCTTTACGTGGACCTGCTGCATATTAGATCATGTATATGGTAAGATTGAGTCCTTTGAGGCACGGAAACTACTGTGTTACATTTCGAAATTGTTTTCGAGGAAGTATTATCCATTTCAAGGGTGGTCACATGATTGAGTGAGTAGCATTCATTCTATTAGGTATCGCTTACAAGATAAAGTAAACGCTATTTAGTTATCATTTTTGCATCACTTGTGCGTGTTTTACACTCGTATTTCTTGTCCCTTTGAGACAAACATTAGGAACATTACCATTCAAAGATGGCCGAACGCGTAGAGTGCAGATTACACGCCATTACGGGTATTCGACAGGCTGCGGTAGGAGGACTATTTAACTCCAAACTCGATTGTGTTAACGCCCTCTATGCTGCTCTACCCAAATATCTAGGTCACCGTGTTCAGACTTCTCAAAATGCAGCAGTTCGATTAATCTTCAAACTGTCCAGAGATTCTTCAATCTCTCTTGCTAGGTGCAGCCTTCAATAGCTACGCATACAACCAAGCACCCCATGTGGGATTCTATGCCCCATATTCAAATATTTCCATAGACTGTGCCCATTCTACCGTGCCCAACAAACTGAATTATACCAACCTTCATTATCCCTTCGATCCTGCAATGCACACCTACTTATTGTCCCCACAAGCCGCTGTTCTACTAGAGGCAACAGACATTTTTCAGAGCTCAGCCCAAAGTTGTGGAAAAACCTCCCTCTCTCTCTCTTTGCACCCTACTCTCCCTAATCACAGTCCAAAAACACTTTAAAATGTTCCTCTTTTCATGATTTCCAATCATTTAGTATAACAAAAATAGTACAGAGCTGAGACCAGCATTTATGAGAATACAGTCTTCAAAATCAATCTATGCCCAGATGCAGGTAACTGTGTCCGGTACAATTTTGTTATGCCCACTAGAAATTACATTGCAGTTAAATCAACAATGACATAGAGTGTGCCATGCTGTACCAGTTTCCTGAGCTGCAGCACATGCTCTTCAGTTGCACGAGCAGGTTCAGGCGTCACAGGTGCAATTGTGACAGCTGCGACAGCCAAGATACTGCAGTCTAGAGGCAGCATTTAAATCCGCAGCTGTGTCTCAAAAACCGCATAATCATGAGAGTTACTAAACTGATGGCATTCGTAAACTTTAAATATAAGCCATGCCTGAGTTTAGATTGTGATGGCAAGTGTTTTGCATACTTATTAAAGCCACATCTGATTGGTATCATAAATGTGTCAACACTGTCAGTCCGAGCCAGCTATGGGCAGTAATCCCTCTAGACTGGTTGTCTCTGCTACACTCAGGTGGATTGTAGCCAGTGTGGCAGCCTCCTATTGAAGTCGAGTAACACCTCTCTCCTGCAAGACTGCCCATCAGCAGGAGCTGCCATAGGAAAGGGGAGCTGTCATGAGAAACAGGGCACAACCTACACAAAAGGACACGCCTCACACCAGGTTGGTGCTTTCCAAAGGGCCTACGATGCTATTGGTGTGAGAAGGGGACAGAGTTAGTGCAGCCAGAGGTAGCCCGGTACAAATGGCTTCCACCATCCTTCCTGCCTCCTCCACTTCCTTTAGGACAAGGCACTCTGGGTATGATGTCAGTAGATAAAGACCACTTATCACAAGGACCGGGATTGGATCCCTAAAAGCAGGCTTGCTTTTGTCCAATCACTTGTGAATGTTTGCCTATGAAAGAGTGTGTTTTTTTATTCATCTTTGTACTTCAAGACGTCAAGAAGAATTCATTTGGACCCTGCTCGGAGAGTAGTCTCTTACAGAGTCCTCCAGGTGAAGGTGAGGTGAAGGCAGGTAATTAAAGGCAGAGGAAAGCTCTGCTCCCTATACATCCCAGGGCACGTTGATGGTGATTTGCTTCTAGAGCAAGACCTGCCTCTCTGTTGACTGCACTGGTTTGCAGATCATCACTGGAGGTGAAGGGCTCCTGCATGTGTTTTCCAGCGTCCCCCATGTTTGGGAGAAGGATAACAGTGACCTGTCTTGGTCCTTAACTCCTGGATTGTGATTCAAAGTAACCTGAGAGCTAGATCAACCATGATCCCTATTTTTGCCCATGAAAGCAGTTTGATCTGCATTTTCTAGCCCTGTTGAACACATTCAAACCAACATGCCCTATCGCTGTGTTGCACCTTCAAACCAGTTTGTTTCCACAACACACCAGCTGAGCATGTTGTATCTTGGGCTCGAACCAGAACGTCATCAGTGCAAGTGCCACGTTTAAGCAGCCTTTCCGAACCGCCAGCATCTTCATTGCCAATCCAAATCAATGGTCGAACCACCCTGGTGGCCTCATCGACCAGCAATCCTCGAACATCGCATCAAACCTCCCAAATCGAACTGCGCATCAAGTCACCAGCATCTTCGCTGTCAAACCGTCTGTCGACCATTGAATTGACTCTGGTGGCCCTCACAATCCACATTCTTCAAAAGTCACTTTGAACCACAGCAAACTTCAGTTTAGACCTGACCTAACATCTGCTCCTCGTCTGGAATATTGCGATATCCGCTTTCGAGCATGGTTTGAATCCATAAGCCTGGTTTGACACTGTCGAGCTGCCAAGAACAGTGAGAAGGTATTCTTCATTACTAACGGCCCCCTTGGTCCATCTCTGGGCCTTAGAGAGTGGTTAGGTCACTTATAATACCTTTGCTTGCACAAGAGCATATCTTTTTATGTACATTGTGGTATTTGATTGCATTTCACCCATTTTATTACCCAGAGTGCTTCATCTCTCTATTTATTGCATTTTCTGTGTTCTTTCCATGGGGGGTGGGTTTTGTAGTATTATTCCATTTAGTTATTTTTGCATATGGTGTGTTAAATTCAAGTACATGTATATTTTTAAAACCTTGATTGAACATTCATGTATTTTTAACTTTTGTACAATGCTGATTGGGTTGCTCCTGGATCACATTCACACCCCTCTTGAGGGTATAGCCGGCCCTCGGCCCATGTTACCACAAACGGTGAAGGAGGCATATCTCTTACCTGTGCCTGTTTCACCTTTATGATTGGTATCACTCTTGCTTTGTAGAAGTGAGGGGGCTGAGTAGGCGTTTTATCCACTAGTCATCCTTGTACTCCTGTGGTGCAGAAGTCATTTCGTCAGCCTGGAAGTGCTCATTTTTAGTTTTTTATACCAGAAAAAAAAGCCCTCCACCTTTTCAGATACGTGTGTTTTTTTGTGGCCGCCCTGCCAGCAGCAATGGTTAGGATGTTTCTAGCAGTCGCATATCTGACAATGTCGCTCTCGCTCACATCTAAAGAGACAGACTGTGGTAGAGAGAGACAGAGAACGAGCGAGTGAGAAAGAACGAGAGCCAGAGAGTGTGGTAGATTGGCTTATGATATGCCAGGAAATCTACTATATATATATAAAAAGTTTAAACGTTGAGGACAAGTAGCGCACTCCGAGACGCCCAGAAAAACCAAACCAAAATGTAAGTGGCTCAGTCTATTCAACCATGTGCCGACGTGGCACAAGAACATAACGGCAACCCCACGGAAACCAGGACATCAGGTTCAAATATTCTTTTTTGCAGAAATCGGTTGTTTCACCATTCTCCATGATTTAGGGCCTCATTACGAGGAAGGAGGTAGCCATGCCGCTTTTTGCGGCATGGCTACTCCCATTCTGGGTACCGGGTCTGGGTTCCCTGAATGGGGAAATACCAACCTTGGACGGCCCGGTATTTCCCCATTCAAGGAACCCAGACCCGGTCCATCCCCATTCCCATTTTATCCCCCATAGGGCTCAATGGGAATGGGGAGCATGCTATCAACGGGCCTGTTAATGACGGGCCCGTTGTTAGCATGCTGGGCGGCTCACGGGACCTGCTATGGATGTCTGGTAAAACCAGGCGTCCTTATTGGGTCCCGTGAGCGGACCTCGTAATGAGGCATTAGGGGGTTAACGGGGCCGGCAGCTCGACCAGCCCCGTTAACCCCCTACCGCCTTCATCGTAATGAGGCCCTTAGTCATGAGCAAAGCATTACACATTCCGTTCCTTTAAAGCACATACCAAACAATGAGAGACTCGAACTACAGTTCCCATGAGTCTCAATCTTAAAGGCCTAGAACACAATCATCCTCTTTTACAATTTCCTATTGAATGAAAACAAGAAATAAACATCTTGCCTTCTAGTTTTTTTTTCTTTGCTGTCAGTGTTCTTTGCATTTACTTAATTCCTAGAAAACAATATGCTGTATCACGTGCTCCTGAGCATTAATCCTTAACAGTCTCCATCAATAACATAATAGGTGTATTTGTAGAGCGCACGTTCACCCCCAGAGGGGCATCTTGGCACCATTGATAGATAACATATGTATATTGTTACCGAACTTAATGGTAATCAATGTATAACCTAACATTTTAATCTGTTACTCTAAGAACCAGTAATACTAATAAACAGAGGTAAAGTGCTTGCAAAGTGCTGATGGACTAGCAAGGTTCCAACATAAAGTGAAGGGACTACTGAATTGAAAAGATGTTAACTGTTTGCATAGTACAATAGAATTTCTTCACACGTGCAAGATATTGCTATAAATCCACAATTGATTGACCTAAAGTGCTTGCGTTGAGCAGCAGCAGTAATACGGCAGTCATCACGTACATTAGATTGTATTCAAAACAAATAAAAGTGCCAGCATTTAAGACTGTTACCTGCAAAAATAAATAGAAGAGTTCCTCACAGATGTAAAGAGGACTAGTAATAACATGCTCACATATTGATGCTGGGGGATCCTTGCACTTCAAGCACTTTAAGGACATTGGTGAGTTTCTGGTCTATTTGAGCAAGTGCTGGGATGCTCAATAATTTAGGAAACAGAAGTAGGCTTTGCAATTAATGGAGGCTACAGACTGTTAACTGGCCCCTCTCCTCCACAATAGCAAATTCATTGTAAATCACATAATATGCCTCTGCAGAGAAATTGTCTATCTGTTTTCCTCAATGGATGCAACTGGCTTAGGCTTCTAACAGCGATAAAGTCTGAGAAGAGATGTACTTTAATTAGTGCAAGCTAGATCAAAATAGCTCGATGCTTGGTTATCTGCCAAAAAGGGATCTATGAACATGGCTAATTGCCTCGCATTTTCACAAGCTCTTCCCCCCATGGAGTGCCTTTGGGCTGAGACTTCTATCAATGCCAACTCTAGCATTTAAAGTTTCGCGGAATCTTATCGAACTGCATTTTTGATTGGCACTTAGAATCCGAGCGCAGTCCCATCTGAGGGATTATGATATGATGTAATTTATAACGCGCCTGTACACAAGTGTTTCGAGGCGCGACGAGACAAGGAAGGGAAGACAAAAGGAGGACAAAACAACGATCTTAGTAGGCCTTGTGTCATTCAGATCGCGGGCATGATATCACTGCGCAGCAGCACCGTCAACCGAATTAAAAGTGGGTCGCACGAGAGATGGTTTTTAAAAATTCCTTTTCATAGTCAATTTCGACTAAAAACAATGCCTTATGACATTCTATTATACACTGGAATATCTTGTGAATCCAGAATAGTCCACTCTGAAAAAGTGAGGTCTTTCACTGCCCATTTTCTATGGGCAGTCTCAGGCAGGCTCTCTGCTGGATGGGGGCTAAGGAGAGTCAGGTGGGTACGGAGGCAGGGGACAGCAAATGTTCTGAAGCACTTCCCATGACCCCGCCCAGATAGCATGGCAATGTCTGGCAATGGTGTACATGCCCAGCATTGATGTGTGCAGGCGGCCTTTTTTTGCCACTAGATGAGAATAGAGTGAGTGATACCTGGTAATGGTGTGAGTACATGGACTTTGTATGGCGCACATGCATTCCAAATGAGCACCTTAGCTTTTTGTAGCAATTTGTGAATGTGGTATAAGTGTCAAGGGCTTCCGATGTCAATATCCGGGCAATTTATGGCAATACCTGACAATGAAAGGAACACCTGGGATTGTGATAGCAAAGCTGCCGGTGGTGTGAGCATGTGGGCTTTTCCTTTCCATACATGGTAATGGCGTAAGTGCATGAACCTTTGATATGATATGATATGGTATTTGTAACGCGCCTATACACAAGTGTTTCAAGGCGCGACGAGGCAGGGAGGGGGGGAAACAAGGGGAAGACAGACAAACGATCCTACTAGGCCAGGTGTCATTCAGATCGCGCAAGTGCAGAGGTAAGGGGAAAAGGAGAAAGTGCAGGGGGAGGAGGTGGGGGGGAAAGTGCAGTACAAGGTAAGTAGCGTAATAAAATAATAAATAATAATAAAAGGGCCAGCTGGTGGCAAGTGCGAGGTAAGTGCAGAGCAAGTGCTGGGAAGGGGGCTGTAGGGATGCAGTGACAGTCCCACAGTGCAGGGGGAGCCAGGGGGGCAGTGCAAGTGGGGAGTGGCTGGGCCCTGGACCAAGGTCACAGAGTGGCCCAGATGCAGGTTTAGTGCAAACTTCAGTGGGGAGTTTAGCAGGTTTTGATGGCAACATATCGCAACCGTGTGAAATCCTGGGCTGCTAATGGTGTGAGTACATGGGATTTTGATGGCACTACCTAGCCATTGTGTGAGTACCTAGAATTTTGATGGCAACTGCCCCTGGTCCGCGCTTAGAAACCTCTGGGTGTTTAAGCGCGTTATGAATACGCAACTAAGACAAAAAAACAATTACACAACTAAAAAAAAGAAAAAAAACTATTCCTGTAACAGTGCCTCGATGCCTGCGGGCTGTGTGATTGCTGTAAAAAACAAAAACAAATAAATAAATAACACAGAGCAATGGTGTGAGTACCCGAGTTTATGATAGCAGCACCTAGCAATGATGTGTGTACCTGGGCTGTTGGTGGCAAATCCTAACAATTGTGCGCACAGCGGGGCTTTTGATGGCAATGAGGGGTAACTGTGTGAGTATCTTGGCTGATGTGAACACCTGGACTTTTGAGGGCAATACCTGGCCATTGCGTGAGTACTTAGACCTTTGATGGCAACACCGAGCAATGGCGTGAGTGTGGGCTTTTAGCGGCGAAACCGAGCAATGGTGAGAGCACCTGGGCTTGTGGTTTCAATACCTGCTGCTTTTGGTGGCAATGTATGGGAGCACTGAAAACCACGTCACACTATACAAAGGCCGAGACTATTGGCGTAGTCAGTGCTTGTTTGCGTTTCAGCCTAATTCGCTTGCATGCGGTAGCTAGCACGGGAGCCGCCTCATTTGTAATCCTGGCGGGTAGCCGCTTTCCATAGATTAGCCTGGTCAATTGTGCTCTGCAAATTGCCACAGGCATCTGGTGGGGCTGCTTTTCGTTTCCTCCTTGCTCAGCAGATTGTGCAGCGATGTGAAGGCCTGCTTGTCTTTACCCATCAGGCAGTGCGGGGGATTTGATCTTCTGCTACGCAGTGAATGCTCACTGATTCCTCCTATCAGGGCGCAGCTCTATTTTTAGAAATTGACTTCAGAGGGCTTGGATAGAACACAAAATCCTGGCAAAGTCGTGGGCAAAGTCGCGCGTGCTTCTGGAAGCGGTGCGCTACCGGGCATTTTTTTTTAAAATGTATCTTTCAGGGGGGGGGCTCAGGTGCTTTAATCACTGAGCTTTACTTAAGAAGAAAGAGAGAGAGGGAGAGAATCAGTAGCGTAGCAGGTGTGCTGTCAGCTCATGTAAAACAAGACTGAATGAAAGGGCGATCTACAAGACTTGCTCCATGGAGCAGCCAGCTCAGGGTGCCAGGCTGGACAGCCCAATGCTCCCAAACAGAGGCGTGTCCAGAGAGTGGCCTGAGTGGCACGTGCTACCCCTGGAATCTGATTGGCCACCCCAGGTGCCACCCCATTATCCTAAACTATGATCGTTATGTGTGTGTGTGTGCGCGTGTACTTCATGCCACCCCTTAATAAGTCAGTGCCCCGCATTGGCCACCCCACCAAAAGAGTCTGGACACGCCACTGCCCCCAAATAGGGATCAAGCCAATCAGAGCAGAGGAACATTTCAGTCCTTTTTTCACACTCTGGACGCAACAAATCTAGCAATAGATCTCTCTCTTCACGACCCAGCAGTCATTTCCGGCTTATTTCGCCCCCTTAGTGGAGGGGAACTGTAGGCAGAATTCATCAGTCCTGCTCGGGTACGGCACACATTATACCCGGCCCTGTTCCGGAGATCCTAATCTTTTATCTCAGCTATCACCTGAGACTCTAACCACCAATAAAACACCAAGAGCTCTTTAATGCAGCACTCTCATTTCCCCTTCACAAGATGCTTCTTCTTACCAGAGGGTTGCCCTGAAAAAGCGCTCTCTGGCACCGCAACAGATGTCAACAGGAGTCGGAACTGTGACCCATAAGCCTGATTTTTACATCTGGTTCTGCAAGATCTTGAGGTTATTTTTTAGTTGTACACTTATTGTGGGTGGTGATGTCACTTCCTGTGATGTCACGTATTGTGGTGTTTTTGAGTATCAGAGGTCAGAGGTCACCTGACACCACTTCCAGCAATATTATCAGGGGTGCAAGGGTAGGTGTGGTCACTTCCAGTACCCTTATGATTCTGGTAAAATGAGACCAATTCTAAATGGTGAGGATATTAGGACTCCATGGCTGTAGAGGGGAGGAAGGGAGCAGGCTCCATCACACAAGGCCAATTACACAGGAGTAAGGTCTAATATATACGGCTCCTCATCGCTATAGGCTTGTTAGGACAGCTCCTATATACATAACGCACCATGATTATAATTACATATTTCCAGAGGTTACGCTATGTTAAAGTTTATTATAGCACTTACTGTTGCCAGCGCTCTGGCGGATCTGTAAAGCAAGAGAGAAGGGAGGTAAGTTAGTAGGACCCGAGCGGGCGAAAAGAGCAAGAGAGCTGTGATGTGCTGTTGGCAGCTTCAGTTCGGCGGACACCGTTCACTGAGTGTAGGTGTGTTTTTCGGTTGGTAGCCGCCATGTGCTGTTGGGCGAGGCTACGTGTGGTTTGTTTAGTTATTGTGGTGTAGTGTAGTGCGTGCGGTTTGTTGGGCTGTAGATGTATGGTTGTGTTTAGTTCAGAGTTCTTTAGTGGCAGTACCATTTCCTACACGCACTGTTCTGTCTAACTGTGGCTCATATCCCTTCCCCTGTCGTACATTCCTTTGTGCAGCAATTATCACCTCCACAGGCACCGCCGCGAAGCCCAACTCTATGAGCAATCCTAGTTCATGAATGGATGCAGTGTCCTTCTGATGCACTTAATCAAAGACTGGGTGTGGATGTATGGTTGTGTTTAGTTCAAAGTTTGAGAGGAGTATGCAGAAGGGTGAGTTTTTAGAATGGTTGGTTAGTGGCAGTACCCTTTCCTACGTGCGCTGTTCTGTCTAACTGTGGCTCATATCCCTTCCCCTGTCGTACATTCCTTTGTGCAGCAATTATCACCTCCACGGGCTCCGCCGCGAAGCCCAACTCTATGAGCGATCTTAGTTCATGAATGGATGCAGTGTCCTTCTGAAGCACTTAATCAAAGACTGGGGTGACGAGGGGTCGCATCTGCGACCTCTGATTTCTCCCTTGCTACCCCTGTGGTCTCCCTTGCTACCCCTAAAAAACCATTGAATTTTGTTCTTTTTTTTAAACTCAAGCTCCTGGGCTGCAGCCAGTGTCATGTGGCTCTTTGTTTCTGGAGTGGCTGAGTTTCTTTAAAAAAAAATAGGGGGTTCCCCAATAGCAACACTTTGAGCAGTGTCCCTAAATAAAAAAGAATAGGAATAGCAAATAATTTGTCTTTCTGGAATTCTATAAAATAATGGCTAGACTCATGAAAAGTTTATTTTGGGCACACTTCAGGGGTGAGTCACTGATTTAGTCTGTTCTTAAACACCTCAAATTCACAATGCAGACAAAAACTTCCAAAAAGTATTTCAAGTAGAATAAGCATACATTTCAGACTATGTATTTTACTTTTCGCAAGTTGCAGTTATAGCATTTTCTGCAATAGCGTCTGCTACGATCATCACAAGGCAGTCCATCTCGATGTCCTCGTCGCTTGACAAAATCCTTGTGCCCAAAAGCTTGTGTACAGTGTAGAAATATGTGACCATAGCACATAAAGGGGCCCTTGATTTCATTGTGCCACAATTAATGCTTTGTTGTAATGTGTCTATCTTTCCTATCTCCATGGCATGCTGTGTTTGTTTTCATGTATGAGGTAACGAGTGCCCAGAGTACGGGATACCGTATGAGGGCACTGCTTTCCCAGCACTATTCTAAATTCTTTAATACACAGTTATGAACCGTCCCAATGGTATGTATTTTGCCAACCTCTGAAGCCTGAAAGGTAGATCCACACAGGCTTGACATGCAGCCAACTTGGCACCAGACCTGCAGATGAACTGGCCTGCTCTTAAATCTCAGTTACCAGTTTAATGTTATCCACTACAGAGTGTCATTTGCTTTCTAACTTTGAGAAAATTCAGTCAAGTAATTGCTCAGTTTACCGTAGCCGGTACGGTAGCTATTACTGGTAAGATAGATAAGTGGGTTGAGCACTCGCTGCTGCTATGTGTGTGTGATCTGCAGGTTTCAGGTTCGAATCCCGGCCAGCCCAACTCAGCCTTGCATCCTTCTGAAGTTGATAAATGAGTACCAACACAAGTTGGGTGATATTGTATGTATATTTGTTCTATATAAATTACTTAAGCGTTAGTGCAATATAATAACAGAACATTATCATTTGGCCTTGAACGTCTGCTTGCATTCGCAGTCATTTGGTAATATAGGCCTATAGACACTGATATTAATGATACATATGGTGATCCATTCTTGTATGAAATGTATATCATAGTACAGTGATATCGTAACAATTTGTTCTTAGTGTACTTAGGAACAGTTGCTGTGTGATGCCACTTCCTGTTTTGTCAAGGTGTGAAAGGTCATATTCCATTGCTTCCCGTGATGTCACTGGGGAGGCGGGGGGTCACATGACATCACTTCCTATGATGTCATCAGAGGTCAAGTGTCGTGGGATGTCATTTCCAATACCCCTGACATTTTGGTGAAATGACATCACTGCAAAAACTACGAACTCTCTCCGGAGGCCATTACGAGTTTGGTGGTAACAGTTAAAGCATAGAGTATTGAAAATACCACTCATTCAAATTATTTTCATGCACTTAATGACATAGTTATTGGTTGCAATAAATTATAACGTACCGTATTGGATAAATAACCCATGATTAGAGGTGGGAATACAAGGTGATATTTCTTGGCATTACCCGATAGCTTTACCTCCATCAAAAATGCTGTTGGTCCAAAACCACTTCGGTGCTTCCCTAGCATGAAAAATGTGTGCGCCTTAGGGCATTCAAATGGGCGCATCATAGATGCTCTTGCTCTGATACCATTGTTTGACACTAATGCAAATGTGCAAACCCAGGGCAGTGAGCATAAGCATTCACTGTGCCTTTTTGGAAGAGATGACTGGGAAGGTGCAATGCACAGAAGGATCATTACTAACACTCCAGTGCATTTTCTTCCTACAGCACACAGCTAGTATGCACCACTCCTGTCCTGCATATAAGCTTTGCATCCATTTTGTTTTTCTTGTTAAATACCCACATGACGTTTCATTTTTCTACCACAATCATGTTTTAGTCACACGTTGATTATGACTTCAGAATCATTTTTGGATGAATCCCATAGCAGCAAAACAAATAGAGTGAATGCTGTAGAAAACATTGTGTTTTTGAATGATCGATTCCTTCTTTCCTCTTTGCCGAACAAAATGGCGGATATTCACTATTTTCCAACAAACCAACTTTAGACCAAAAAAAAAGAAAATGTGAGTAGCCCAGCCTACTTTTAGACCTAGATGTCGACTTGTGCAGATGACGGGTTAGAAGGCCACTGCAGGTCAACCTCCCACCTATACAAAGTCTACACAACGAGAATATGGCCAGTGGCCAGTTTGTCACAAGGGGAGAGAGCCTGAAAGACTTCCATGTTACTAGAGGTGTCTCCCTTTCATTATATGCAGGTGGTGTGGTTTTGATATCAATGAGGGTGTACGCCGTCAACATGAGTATCAGTCTAGTCTCGGTTTGCTACAAGGAAATATCCCTAGACATCAGCACCTCCAAAACTGCGATCATGGGGGGTACAGGTAGAAATGGTTGCATAGGTTTCAAACGTAATGTAAAGTGGTTATATATATCGCCGTTCTGCTAATAATGTAGTGTTGCTGCAGGGGAGGATGTGTTAGTCGGATAGCAGGGAAGGCAGATGCAGAAACCTCTGGTGTTGATGGGTGCAGGTCAGAAGTGCCTGCTACCTGTGTGTCGATACGGAAATCTCTACCTTGTTTGGTACTGACCGGGCAGGTTAGCCATTTGGGCAACCCCAGGATTGTGGAGTTTATAAGCTTACAGCATGGTTCTTGATAGAAGATGATATGATCTGAATCGGAAGTACACTAGACCTAGGTAGTAATCTGTAGGAGTGTGGGTAGTGTAAGGATGCTAGATTTTAGCAGTGAGGAGTTAGTTGGCTGATGAGGGTGGTTGAGAGTGGAGGTAAGGGTGTTTTCACTTCCTGGATCTTGGTGGTAGATTTCACTGAGATTAAAAGTGTGTACCAGTGCTGCACATGGGAGGTGTTATGAGTCAGCTTGGTTTCCCAAAGATGGTAGTGCCAAGAGTTTCAAATTAGCCCGAATTTGTGGTGCCCAGTTTTTAGTCGGTTACTATTATTTTCATTTCTTTCAAAGTGGTTGATTGAAAAGCCGAGACTTGAGCTGTTTCCTGAAAGTCGGGTGGCTCTCTTCCATATGGAGAGGTTTGGGTAGAGTGTTGTAACGTTTCCTGGCCAGAACTGAAAAAGAGGATCCTCCTTGCCATTTCTTATTGAAGTTGGGGACTAGCATTAGTGCAGCATTGCTGCACCTGAGTGTTCTGGAAGGAGTGTAGTGTTGAAACTTACTTCGAAAGGAGTAAGGGCCCTTCCCATGGTATGAACAATGGGCGATGCACAAGGCTTTGAAATGAACCCTTTTTGATGACTAACCAGTGGAGAGTATGTAATGCTGGCATGATATGTTCATATCGCTTCATTCTAAGAAGTAGTCTTGCTGCTGCATTTTGAACTCTTTGAAGTTTATTCATTGAGTAATATCTGGGAGTCTGAAATGGAGGCTGTTTGCATAGTCTTGTTTGGATAGAATGGAGAAATTATGGCCATGGCCCTGTGGGTGAATGTTAAGTAAGGTAAGATATGCTGTAGCATGCACAACTGGGAGAAACAGCTTTTGACGATGGCTTTGACCGGCGAAATGACAGTGTGGGTGTTGTCTATTTTCATTCCAAGATATCTTACTGAGGTTGACAGGTTTGAGCAGTTTCACATCTCATAAGGCCACGGGATTGTGGTGGAGTTAGAACCTGTAGAAACTGAAGAGCACCAGCTCTGTTTTGCTAAAATGGAATTTTAGTCTGTTTGCAGCGTCCATCTGTGCTAGACAGTTTTTAAGGTTCTATATCATTTCATCGTCAGGCATTTCAAAGCCTGCAATTTAAACGTGTTTGACAGTTCATCGATTGTTATTTTTTTTGGGGGGGTGGTCCCCCTCTCCAACCCCCCCTCCTGCACTTATTTTTACCTATACCCAGCCCCCCAACCACTTATCTGCCCTTTCACACACCCCTAAAAAATGTGATGAACTGTCAAACATGTTTAAACTGCAGGTTTTGTAATGCCTGACGATGAAGTAACGTCGTACCAGTTTTTAATTCCTGTGGCATTTTGTGATGGGTGGTTCACAAATATGTATATTATTTGTGTGTCATCCATGTAATTGTAGCAGGAGATACCAGATATATTGATGATGTCAAGTGGGGGTGTCATCTATATGTTGAAAAGTAGAGGTGAGAGTGTGAAATCCTTGGCGTTACTCTGCAGGTAAATCTGTGAGGGCGGAAATTGTAGGGGCCCAAGATTGTGGTTTCTGTTCTACCCATGAGGAAGGAGGTGATCCAGTGTAGAGCTGATTCTTTAATACCAATGTTGTCCAGTCTTTTTAGAAGGATCTCATGACTGCCGGTGTCAAAATTTAGATGGACCCTGGTAATTTGACTGCAAGGGGGCAACCGCGACTCCCAAATTGAGCCTGGGAAAAGTCAGGTTAGCAAAAGGTTCCCAAATCTGGGCCATGTGGCTGGAGGCACACTATCCTTTACTTGTAAAATAGGGGCTACAGCTACAGCACCACTTGGAAACTGCATTGTGCAAAGGCTCCTTCATTGGCCCCTGTATGTTATGTTAGGTCCATTTACTTAAGCTGTAAACCAACAAATCAATGTATGGGCACTGGTACAAATGAAAGAAAACCAACAGAAGTCCACAAATAACAAATAAGCAATAGCAAAAAACAGGTGTCAAGAAACGGTAAATTAAAAAAAAAGAAATTGTCAGAGGGGCAAAGAGAAAGAGTTCGAGAACTCCACAAAGCAAGCACAAGAGCGGAATAGGATCTGCTGTAGGGAATTTGTGAGTGTCTTCTCTGAGTTCCTCTGATCACTTTTGATCACCCAGTCCCCAGCAATTACCCCCTCTTCCCTCTTCCTTTCTGCACTTGCACGTTCTGAATATTCACAAGGCATAGTAGGTTCGTCCCTCCCCCATCTGCTCTTAAATATTGTGTTGTACAGTATTTCCCACCCTGGCCCCCTCCCTGTCCTGTGGGCGCTTTGAAACAGTATTTTCTTATTATATAAGCACCTAAAAAGCAAACAATAAATAAATGAATAAATAAATAAATAAATGGTATCAGAAGATCTCATCACCATTCAGAGTTACACAGAGAATTTCAGCTTTAAAAAAACCTCGCTCACTGGTTTTGGATGTGGGCGATACCTGACCAACAAAGACCCAAGACTGTTTGCGGAAGGAAAGATGTGTCCGTAGAAGCAGCAGAAACGTTCATCTGATTTGACCAGATACAAAAATGAGCGATTGAGCTGCACCTGGGCGATATGAGGCATTCCCCAGAATTGGCACTTGACATTTTCCAAAGCAAGCTCAGTGCCCCGATATTGCACCTAGGTAGATAATACAATGCAAGCCGGAAAGTTGATAACTTCCACGGGGAGACCATTCCTAGAAGGAAAGCTTGTGGATGGTTGAGAGTTACACATTGACCTAGCGCAACGTAGCCACAAGAAGCACTGCATTCACTTGGCATCCATCCCCTGGAACAAGTGGTAGAGAAATGGAAACCCCAGCCTCCCGAGGTGGAGCACAGGTGTCCTTGTGATAGGAGATCTACAGTTCATCTCACTTCTTCTTATTATGTCCTTTATAATTTAGGGTACAATAGGTCTGGTCTGAATAGCCTATCATGAATAAGGCTAATGTTCATGCTCTTGATGTTTGTTCGGGCACTTAGAACATGTTAGTGCTGTTCAATATAGTGTGGAGGGCTTGGTCTAAGAGAACCGGTAACAAGAACTGCTACTTTTACTCTTCTTACCACTGACATTTGAGTATCTATGTCCATGGCCAACATGTTTTCCTGTGTTTTACTGGGCCTGATTGGAAGCAGACTTAGAAGCTTCTACTGTGAAATGAAGGACAAGTAGCATAGTTCTCTTTCAAGAGTTATCTCTCAAGTTTACTGTGCTCCTTCAGTGTCGTAGAGAAAGGTTTGCAAGAATGGTCTTCTAGAATGATGAATGGTCTTTTAGACCATTCATCATTTTACTGTCTGCACTACTGATCTCAACACAAACCACTCTGATCCTACATGGCACAAATGAAATAATGGAAATGGCTAGCTTCCTCCTCTAAACCTTCCAGTCATAACCCCTTTTATTGTGCTATAGTCACTCCGAGTGAGACGGGTATGCCCAGATGTGTGTCCCATGCCTGCTGAGCCTACAGACTCAAACTATACCTCACTGATGAGGCCCAGGATGCCAAGACATGTTTGGGGATGCCCCATTTGCAATTGCTTGGCAGGCGAAGAACGATGGTCTGGAGGGTTGCCCAGAGCAAGTCCCGAGGTTAAGGTTAATTCTAAACCTTCCAGCCATCACACCTTTTGTTTTGCTATAGTCACCCCGAGTAGGACGGTTATGCCCAGATGTGGGCCCCGTGCCTGCTGAGCCTAGAGACCCAAGCTTCTCCTCGCTGATAAGGCCCAAGAGGCCCAAACATGTTTGGGGATGCTGGTGATCTCGAGCAGAAGGGATGTGACCAAGCAGTTTGGGCTGGACTGCCCCTTTGGGAGTGGGACCAAGCCTGATTTCCATATGTTCTTTCCCTGTTTGTAATGGCTTGGCAAGCGAATAACGATGCCCAGAGCGATGCCAGAGGTTAAGATCAATTCTAAACCTTTCAGCCATCACACATGACCCATTCCGTTTTGCTATAGCTTTAACCTCTAGCCATAGACTTCAAAGTAGCTTTAGAATCCTGTCTACTAATTATCCATGGATGGATGTGCCATGGGAACCAAGCAAGTTCCCAGCCATTCTTACCCTGACATGCGGCGGTAATTCCATGCAGGGAAAAGAGCCATTATTTCCAGATAGAGGACCCACTGGCATTACAGGCATTCTGTCATTCTAAATATGCAAATCTCAAAGCTGTTCGAATCAGTACAAATGCTGCACCGTTAATGTTAGGGTGAGGTTTGTGAAAACTAAATGAGCACCTTGCCAGGCCAGTGTGCCTTACACAGCTGGGGATTCAAGAATGCCATTCTTTTTATCACTGACATATGTGTCAAATAGAAAGAGTGTTGGTCATTCTCATCTTCCCAAAAATGCTCTTCTATTTTAATCAGAGCGGGCTGACCCCTCACTGGTGCCATTGGTCCGTGTTCTCATAGGGACATTTCGAAAGAGTGCAAGAGGAGTGTACCCGACGGTCCATATTGGAATAATAACACATCAGAAAATAATGTATAGCGTTGTTACTGGTGTGGAAAATGTGCTTTGCTCAGCATGAAAAGTGACTCATTCTGATTATGACTACAATATCCACTGGGAGCGAGTGATAACTGTTTTAAACATTTTAAAAATAGCAAGTTAAAAATGTTGGTAAAATTAAAAGAAAATCATTTTTAATTGCTGCTTTGGCAAAAAAACACTGCCTTCCATCAAGACATCTGTTTTTTGTCAGCTGGGTGTGTCTAGCAAACACATATGTCGCGCCAAGGTGCCCTATGGGCGATAGTCACGCCTAGAAACACTTGTGTACAGGCGCGTTATACATGGCTTATATCATATCATAGCTGTGCTTTACATAACAAAACATCCAATACCTCTCTACCAGACCCTCACTCGTGTAGAAAGAAGAGAGAGACAGAGAGCTCAGATAGAGAGAGAGGAAAGGAAAGCGCATATAGTGTGTGAGAGAGAGAGGGCGGGGCATGGAGTGGGTGTGAGAGAGACAGGGAGAGACAGAGCACGAGATCGGCATTTGAGAAAGTGGCTTGTACCAGGCTTATCATATGCCGATCTCGTGCTCTGTTTCTTCAAGGGGGGAGAAGAACCTCAAAAACGAAGTTCTCATGACATCTTCCTGATTACACTTTCTGATACAAGGCCCGCTACATGCATTGACCCTGATTCTTACAGCACAAGATTAACCAGCTATCAGTAGCACTATCTACGGAGAGAGTCTGTTGGACATTTCTTCAAAAATCAAGGAAGGCTCGAACCACAACTACTCCTAAAAATTAAGTACAATGGAGCTAACCAGAGGCACAATGAGTGGAGGACATGGAACTAACCAGAGGCACAATGAGTGGAGGACATGGAACTAACCAGAGGCACAATGAGTGGAGGACATGAAACTAACCAGCGGCACAATGAGTGGAGGACATGGAACTAACCAGCAGCACAATGAGTGGAGGACATGGAACTAACCAGCAGCACAATGAGTGGAGGGCATGGAGGACATGGAACTAACCAGAGGCACAATGAGTGGAGGACATGGAACTAACCAGAGGCACAATGAGTGGAGGACATGGAACTAACCAGAGGTACAATGAGTGGAGGACATGAAACTAACCAGAGGCACAATGAGTGGAGGACATGGAACTAACCAGCAGCACAATGAGTGGAGGGCATGGAGGACATGGAACTAACCAGAGGCACAATGAGTGGAAGACATGGAACTAACCAGCAGCACAATGAGTGGAAGACATGGAACTAACCATGGACACAATGAGTGGAGGACATGGAGGACATGGAACTAATCAGAGGCACAATGAGTGGAGGACAAGGAGGACATGGAACTAACCAGAGGCACAATGAGTGGAGGACATGGAACTAACCAGCAGCACAATGAGTGGAAGACATGGAACTAACCAGTAGCACAATGAGTGGAAGACATGGAACTAACCAGCAGCACAATGAGTGGAAGACATGGAACTAACCATGGGCACAATGAGTGGAGGACATGGAGGACATGCAACTAACCAGAGGCACAATGAGTGGAGGACATGGAGGACATGGAACTAGCCAGCAGCACAATGTGTGGAAGACATGGAACTAACCATGGGCACAATGAGTGGAGGACATGGAGGACATGGAACTAACCAGAGGCACAATGAGTGGAGGACATGGAGGACATGGAACTAACCAAAGGCACAATGAGTGGAGGACATGGAACTAACCAGAGGCACAATGAGTGGAGGACAAGGAGGACATGAAACTAACCAGAGGCACAATGAGTGGAGGACATGGAACTAACCAGCAGCACAATGAGTGGAGGGCATGGAGCTAACCAGAGGCACAATGAGTGGAGGACATGGAGGACATGGAACTAACCAGAGGCACAATGAGTGGAGGACATGGAGGACATGGAACTAACCAGAGGCACAATGAGTGGAGGACATGGAGGATATGGAACTAACCAGAGGCACAATGAGTGGAGGACATGGAACTAATCAGCAGCACAATGAGTGGAGGGCACGGAGGACATGGAACTAACCAGAGGCACAATTAGTGGAAGACATGGAACTAACCAGCAGCACAATGAGTGAAGTGCATGGAACTAACCAGCAGCACAATGAGTGGAGGGCATGGAACTAACCAGAGGCACAATGAGTGGAAGACATGGAACTAACCAGAGCTACAATGAGTGGAAAACATGGAACTAACGAGCAGCACAATGAGTGGAGGGCATAGTACTAAGCACAGGCACAATGAGTGGAAGACATAGAACTAACCAGAGGCACAATGAGTGGAAGACATACAGGGGCACAATGAGTGGAAGACATGGAACTAACCATGGGCACAATGAGTGGAAGACATGGAACTAACCAGGGGCACAATGAGTGGAGGGCCTGGAACTAACCAGAGGCACAATGAGTGGAAAACATGGAAGTAACCAAAGACACAATGAGTGGAAGACATTGAACTAACCAAGGGCACAATGAGTGGAAGACATGGAACTAACCAGAGGCACAATGAATGTAGGACATGGATCGGAAATAACCAGAGGCACAATGTATGGTTCCAAAAAGTGGAAGACATGGAACTGACCAGCAGCACAATGAGTGGAAGACATTGAACTAACCAGAGGCACAATGAGGGGAGGGCATGGAACTAACCAGAGGCACAATGAGTGGTTCCAATGAGTGGAAGACATGGAACTAACCAGCGGCACAATGAGTGGAGGGCATGGAACTAACCAGAGGCATAATGAGTGGTTCCAATGAGTGGAAAACATGGAACTTACCAGAAGCACAATGAGTGGAGGGCATGTAAATAACCAGAGGCACAATGAGTGGTTCCAATGAGTGGAGAGCATGGAACTAACCAGAGGCACAACGCGTGGAGGACATGGAACGGAACTAACCAGAGGCACTGTGAGTCGAGGAAATTGTTTAATCATTTTCAAGACAGTATTTTATCATAATCTCTATGCGTGTATTCATGTGCGATATTGTATGAGATTTATAGAGCACAACGCTTGTTAGCAATCAATCAATGGTGTACAAATAAGGTTGACAACATAGCGAAACAAAGAAAGTAGGGTCCAGAGGAGGGATTGGGCGATAAGGTAAAGAGGAGCTGTCAGTGGGTCAATGGGAGATGGGCATGGGCGTCATTTTAGTGGGGGATGGGGGTGTTTGCCCCCCCCAACTTTCATTGCACACCATTTTGTCCCCATTCATTTGGCTGGGGCACCTTTTTGTCGGATGTCATGTCCCCCCCAACATTACTCCACTGGAGATGTGGCACTCCTTGAAGATCAGGGTCTTCAGATCCTTCCTGAAGCAGAGGAGAGGTGGACCATCCTAATCTGTGTGGGTACCTTATGACAGAGAGCCTTTGTCGACAGTTTGCTTCAAAATGTATTTTTTATGAGGGGGTACCCCCCTTATCCCCGCTTCCCTCTTCACTATAACCCTTACCCCAAACCCCTGGCCACTGTCCCTTCAACCCGTTAGCGCACATACAAATACATTTCAAAGTAAACTGTCGATGTATTTTCCACAAAGAACGTGAGGCCTGACAGAGCTGTAGAAGGCCTGTCATGGGGCTGTTTGCTTCTCGCATCTCTTAGATTCTACTGATGCTGTAGCTTTTGTCTCTGCGGCGGCTTCCACAAATGATGACTTGTTAGATTGGGTGCAATGGAATTTTCCTAATCATTGCCTGATGTGTGATGCAGGCCATTTGGAAGGGCATGTGTACTTGGAGATGAAATCACTGTGGCTCCCTGAACGTTGGGGTGATTGGGTCATAATTCTTCAACCCTGTGAGGAGACAGGCCGCTGCATGCTGGGTAGATTTCAGATTTCAGTGCAGCCAGGATAGACACACTGGCTTAAGGATGGAGGGTGTTGTCCTGTCCAAGTGGCAAAGCCCTAGGAGCTAGACAATGGACCTGATGAAAGGAGAGATCAAAGAGCAAGCTTTCTGGGTTTCTTTATGATGTTGGCCTTCATTGAAAAGTTGCTGGATGTGAGCTAAGGATAGAAGCCATCAACTCTAATTTGTGTCCGGCTGTCCTGGATTTGAGCATGATTTGTAAAGCCCCCAACAAAGGTGAATTCTGTCTTCCTGCGATCATTTTTAGGTATTGCATCCAAACTTGAATAAGTGGGAGGTAGGGTTTTGGTGGATGGATGTTGTTGACGGGACAGACCTTTGGGTAGAGCTGGATGTTGTTGGAAGATTGGTGGGTTTTGATGACAAGGTTAGTGAGCAAGTTGACCTAGTGGATCAATTTAGAATAATATCACCTTACCATATTACACTTCATGCTTGATTCGTCCGCTTCTAAGCACTGTAGTAGATGCTATTATTACCCAATTTAATGGTGCATAATGTATCAATTTCGGGGGGGGGTGAATGACTGAGCTGGCCTTGCTCGGTTTTGAACCTGTGTCCTGCCAGCTGATCACAGATGCACAAGGCAAGTGCATAACTTACACTGCTATCTCACCAGCTCATTTATAGCAGCTGATGTATCATGGGCAGTGACACTCTCTGCGAAGGCATTGGTTGCAGCAAGAGCACCTTAAATAGGAGGGGTATCAAATGGATCAACATAATTTATCATTGAGACTGGATTCCTGTAACTAGAATGTGATAAGGAGAAGGGAGTGTGTGTTTTCAACTTACACTGTGTAGGTAGCTCAACCTACTCACACTGCCTGTATTTACCACTTGTCAAGTACTGAGGGCTACATTAGAAACCTATGCTTCCCCGCATACAGACAGGTTTGACGGAGGTGGGCGGGGGTGGAACTTGTACACAGTGATGAATGTGGGTGGCCATCATTTGTGAAAGGTGCTATAGGTGTCAGCCGGTGCCGGATCTGGATGCAGATGCCGAGATGTGTCCGCGCCCCAACTGGAGGGAATATGGAAGTTTAGCGCTTCGCTTCCAGTCAGCAATGCCAATTAATCAATCCACTAACAATTTCACCCCTCTGCATACACCTCTCAAACTCTAACCGAACACAGCCACAACCCTATAACACAACAATCTGCACACACTTCACTACACTGCAACAACAAAACAAACCACACAGAGACTGGTACAACAGAACACGACGGCTACCGATAAGAAAACATCCCAAGCCCAGAGAACAGTGTTAACCGGGTTGAGGCTGCCAACAGCACATCACTGCACTTTTCCCACTTATACCCACTAACACACACCCCCTCCCTTTTCCCTTTTCAGAGCCGCCAGAGTGCCAGGGGACCACTCCGGAGGGGATAGTGTGCGGTGCAAATATCCTTTTACATTAACATTAACATGTTTCAAGAAGCACTCAGCCGCATCGTCTACTATGATAAACCTTTACAGTGACAGGGGTCAAACTGGGCCACACTGCCAAGGGAACATTTTTCCCTGTAACCTTTCAAATGCGAAGGTGAGCGGACAGAGTCAAATGGCAGGCACTGTACCCGGGGCGGGAAGGGCAGCTCAGGACAGTTCCTAACCCAACTGAAGGTCTCCTTCTATGTACAAGCTTAACACCTCCTGCAACTGGAGGCTCTCAAACATTATAATAGGTTTTCCGAAGAAGAGCTCTATTGAACTGTAAAGGCTTCTGCTAAAAATTGAAAATCTTCCCATGCTCTTTACCCCCTTCCTAGATCCCACTGACACTGCTGTTCAATTTAGAGTTTATCAGATGGCGGTGTGGGTGATGGTAGCCTCCCAGCCAGTCCGGTTGCGCATTTTGGAGTGCTTGTGTGATGGGTGGGAGACATGCCTGAGCCACAGTAACAAATCAACTTCCGGGGCACCAGTGGTGCAGGGATGAATATCGGTTTCTAAACCATCCATCAGTCCCACACCTCTAGTACACCATAAGGGATCCGAACAGATTGGAAACACAAGTCAATTATAAACCTCCTTGTCCAATTTGGGTAACATGGACAGAATGGCAGACTTATCTCCGCCAGGTCGTAGATCGTTGCTTAGTTGCAACACAGCGATTATTACCCAATAATAAAAGGGACTGTCCAGTCAAGGTTGTATACAAATATATACTTTTTTTATTATTACTATAACAGACAGTTCTAGCACACTACAAAATACAACCCACCCTGTAAAAGAACACAGAGGACAGACAGCTTCACAAAGGAAAGGGAGGCACTCTGGATACTGACAGGAAGGTAGTTGGTAAAGCAATCAGTCTTAACTGTTCAATGTTATTTGGTTTCAGTGCCAAGGGAGCAAGGAGTCCTACATTTCACAAGGGGCCTTCAGAGAAGGACCAGGGGGACAGAAGCACAATGTACCTAGTGCTTGAGGTGATCTTGATGATCGACAGCGTCAAGTCGTTTCCAGGACGATTTGCAGCTCCTGCGACAGAGTTTAAGATGGGAGACAGCTGCGGGTATCAGGAGGCAGGCAGTTCGGCAAGCGAGGCTGGACGGACCGCTGCAGGCTTGCCTACCTGGTTTCTCGGGGTCATGACTCGCTGTCTCTGTGTTGTTTGGTGGATCTGGAATGCTGGTCAAGGCGTCTCGGGCGGCTTGAGTGACTGCAGCGTGACAACAGTCAGTGGTGCAGCTGGTCTAGGTTCAAGGGCTCGACTTCCTCGAAAATGTCCTTAAAAGATGGACGCTGGTTGATGCTTCTTGTGACGCTCCTCCTAGCTTCTTTGCAGGGCCTGTGTCATCCTTTAAGGCAGTCAGACCAAAGCTGAGGAGAGTGTTTGCAAGCAACGGACTTGTCCTTTGTTCAGAGACTCTCTGGCACTTCCCACCTAGGAAGCTTGCTGGCAGAACCTAGCAGGGCACGCTGTGTGCTGGCTGGGTACCGGTTCTGGAGCTGCTGGACGGGTCCTTTGAGTCCAGTATCTCCCTATGTTCCCTGAGAGATGGTTAAGGGAGGGATCTTGCTTCCCTCTTGGAGATCCTAGCCTTCCTGCACTGGCGGAAGCTGTAAGGCAGACTGTACCGTCAGCCAGGGTCCAAATGGGTCCTTCTTACTCCTTTGAAAGTAATTTGATGATCTGCCAAGTGAGGGGCTCAGCCCTCATTTAAACCCAAATGGGCCCCAGTGATTGTTGCAGGCTGACTCTACCTCAATGAAACAATCCTGGGTTTGCATCAAAAATCTTCTGTCATGCGTGAGGTCATAACCAGAGTGCTTTGAAAAAGGAAAGGTAAGGGTTGACAGCATGTACTACTAAGTCCCACCCATCTTCCGGTCTGTTGTGGATAAAAGTGTCTCTCTGGTTAATTAAGCTCTCTGTGACTCCTGATCAAAGCACAGGTCTCCCTTGGCGAGAACAGACTTCTGTCTCCATCAATTCACATACTTCTTCCCTATGAAAGGGGGTCTCCCTGCAGGGGTTGTCTACTGTAAACAGTTGTCCCAGACATGCCCTTCATACAGAGGGGTGGGAGCTAGCTTTAAGTTGACACATTGCATATCAAAGAGCTGTTGGGTTTCCTGTCCCCTTCGAACAAGCCCCTTCGCTGGCCTGCTTCAATTAACTCTCATGAGTATGCGCTGCCACCAGCAGAACCTAGACAATAGAGAGGGTGGATCCATGGTACCTTTCATATTTTAATTAGGCTAGTCCTTGCCAGAGCAAAGTGTTGCCTTCCCCTTTCAGAGAGGCTTTGATGTACCTGTGGCTGTCACATTCCAGTTAAATGTGACAGGGAGGACTATGCCTGTAGGATGTGTCCCCCCGGAATACACATGAATATGTGTTTGTTGTGCATTGAGCAGAGGAAAATGTGTGCGGGTTAGCCCCACACATTTTCTGAGGTTGATCTCCCATCATTCATTTTCATATTTTCATTACAAATCTCCCAAAAAAGCCCTGGTGAGCGCACACTCCCCATGCGGATGGTCGAACTTCTCACAGCCACACGAAGGAGGAGCTTCTCATCACCAACTTTGTGCTGGGGATTAATCTTCTAAGCCCTGTATGGCCGCCATAACCAGCGTGCGTGCAAGCGCAAGTAGCATGCCTGATGGAATCTCACCCATGGGCACCCAGATCTCTTAATCAGGCAGCAACGTCCAATTATAAACCAGAGTCTAATACAACAGAATGGGGACATGGCCTGACCTGATTGAAGCGTTTCCCTTTATTAAAAGCATTGATCACCTCAGCAGTACGACTTCACTCAAGCCAACTCAAGGAATTGTCAGTATTTCCTGGTCCCTGGGTGCTCAGCAGACGCATTGGTAGTTAATGTTCATGGCCAGAATCAGTTCTACAAAATGGCACTCATGTGAACGGGGTAAAATTTCACGACCTAGATATCTTGAGGTACTGGTGTTTTAAAAGCCATACTGCCTACTTTTGCCATGACAGAGAAAAACAACCAATGCCTTTTGTGAAAGCCAAGGTTCACTTTGTTTTTTACCCTGTTTTTTCATACCTGAATGTTTCATTTTTGAATTTCCACCCCCTAAAAACATTATTGCATTTCCTAAACTTACTATCAGTAATTGTGCTATCTTATATATTGTGGGTGCATTTCTGTGCAAATAATATTCTGCGTTGCGAAAAGTGTGGGGGTGAACATTCAGCAATAAAATCCCTGGGTACCAAGAGCCAGCCCTGTGATAGTGTGTCTGAAACCTACACTTTGATTAGGGAGCCAGCCCTTTGACAGTGTGTCTGAAACCTACACTTTGATTAGGGAGCCAGCCCTGTGATAGTGTGCCTGAAAATTACACTTTGATTAGGGAGCCAGCCCCGTAGTGTGTCTGAAATGTACACTTTGATTAGGGAGCCAGCCCCGTGATGGTGTGTCTAAAAAATACACTTTGATTAGGGAGCCAGCCCCGTGATAGTTTGTCTGAAACATACACTTTGATTAGGAGCCAGCCTCGTGAGTGTGTCTGAAACCTACACTTTGATTACTGGGCCAGCCCTGTGATAGTGTCTCTGAAACCTACACTTTGATTAGAAAGACAGCCCTGTGATAGTGTCTCTGAAACCTACACTTTGATTAGGGAGTCAGCTCTGTTATAGTGTGTCTGAAACCTACACTTTCATTATGGGGCCAGCCCCATGATAGTGTCTCTGAAACCTACACTTTGATTAGGGAGACAGCCCCGTGATAGTGTGTCTAAAACCTACACTTTTATTAGGGAGCCAGCCCCTGTCTGAAACCTACACTTTGATTAGGAAGCCAGCCCTGTGATAGTGTCTCTGAAACCTACACTTTGATTAGGGAGCCAGCTCCTTGATAGTGTGTCTGAAACCTACACTTTGATTAGGAAGCCAGCCCTGTGATAGTGTCTATGAAACCTACACTTTGATTAGGCAGCCAGCTCTGTTATAGTGTGTCTGCAACCTACATTTTGATTAGGGGGCCAGCCCCGTGATGGTGTCTCTGAAACCTACACTTTGATTAGAGATCCAGCCCCGTGATAGTGTGTCTGAAACCTACACTTTGATTAGGAAGCCAGCCCTGTGATAGTGTCTATGAAACCTACACTTTGATTAGGAAGCCAGCCCTGTGATAGTGTCTCTGAAATATACACTTTGATTAGTCAGCCAGCTCCGTTATAGTGTCTCTGAAACCTACACTTTGATTAGGAGCCAGTCTCTTGATAGTGTCTATGAAACCTACACTTTGATTAGGGGGCCAGCCCCGTGATAGTGTCTCTGAAACCTACACTTTGATTAGGGGGCTAGCACTTCATGCAGGATTCCTTCCTCTTCCAAAGCCTCTGATAATGGCTGCTATTATTATGATTGAGCGGCATTCGAGTTATTGTCTCTGGAAGGTAGAAGGGCTAAGTCGGCCCATTCAGGATTCAAACATCTGAAGATGAATCTTGCCTTATCAACCAATCAACCGTGCACTTGTTACCAAGTGGTTCACACCTGCACTGAGCAGTCAGCTCCATCAACATTCTTATGAATGGCCTTAGGAGATGTGTAGGCTATACCCTGAAGTTCCTGGTGCATATTTTGCTGCAACTATTTGGTCAGATCTTTGTGAATTTGGACCATCTACTTATTTAATTAATAATGTATTTGCTGGGATTTTAATGCATCGACTTTAGAATAATCACCACTGTTTTCAGAGCTCTGTTTGCTTTCTTTCATCAGAAGTGATCAGACGTTTTTTGGGGAGAGAATTATGTCTGCGAATACATTGATAATAGAAGGCAGTGCAGATTGCCAGAATTCCAGGAGTCATTGCTGCAGCGACTTTTGACCATGTATCCAGGGATGTCATTTAGGGGTCGCCAGAGGTCTCCCTTGCAACCTCTATAAAAATACTTTTTTTTTTGTAATGCAAGCTCCTGGGCTGTGGCCAGCACCATGTGGCTCTTTACTTCTGGAGTGGCTGGCTTTCTTGTTCAGAACAGGAGTGCCACAAGTCTAACACTTTCAGGATTGACCCTAAATAAGAAAGAATAGGAATACCAAATAATGCGGCTTTCTGGAATTCTATACAATAATTGCTAGACTCATTAAAGGGTTATTTCAGGCACACTTCAGAGGGTGAGTCACTGATTTAGTCTGTTCTTAAACGCCTCAACTCAGCCTTTCATCCTTCTGAGGTCGATAAATGAGTACCAACACAGGTTAAAGGGTGAAAGGTCGTGTTCCATCGCTTCCCACAATATCACTTTGGGGTGGGGTCAAATGACATCACGTCCTGTGATGTCATCAGGGGGGTCAAGGGTCGTGTGATTCACTTCTGCTACTGCTGGCATTTTGGTGAAATGACGTCCCTGCATGTCTTCTCGATAACAAATTTACAGACCTACCTTCCCACTTTTAAAACACACTAGATAATGTAACACATGTCTCAGTGATATTTATTTTTGTAATCTTCAGGCATAGACCCATGTCATTATTTTGGTGCTTAATGTGCTGGCAGTCTTTACTAGTGGAAAAGGCAAGGTTTTAAAGTGTCGGCGACCCTGTACCACGTTTCCTTTCCCTTTGTCTATTCACCATTTTGCCTTTTTTCATTTTTTACTGCAAATTGACCCCAACACTTTAAAAAACTGTTGTGAAAAATAACTGTTGATGCCTTGGCACCGTAGTAATGACATGCCACGGACTAAAGCGAGCATTCCACCGAGCGGCCGAAGATAGATGCAGAAAAAGGGAGTAAAATGGTAAATTAGAAGGAAAACAACACAAACCGGAAACAGGTGGTGGAGGTTTGGGGGAGGGCTGACACAGAAACGGTACGTGTGTTACCTGGCACACCTTTGACAGCTTTTAACAAATGAGTTCTGCAATGTTGATATATCTTGGAAGCTCTCTCAATATATTGCCAAATACCTCAGGGCCAAGAAATGAATGAGTTTGAAAAAACAGAGAAAGTCTGCCTAGAAGCCATGCAGAATGACAGAGGCACACCTTAATGATGCACACATAATGTGTGTCACTTCATTTATAATCATAATCAAATAGCAGCATTGCACTCATATTATTAGAATTTTTCATACTGAGAGAGGGAAAAGTTCAAATATTAAAAGTTTCACCCAAAACCGTCAGTCTGACACATAGAGGGAAATGCATATCTTTTTGTTTCGTGAACAAAATCAAAAATCACTGTTCAAATAACAATAATCCAGTAAAAATAGATGAACAACAACGTTTTAAAAATGTCTTCTGGTTGAGCTTAATGGGTTTGGGATGTCCCCATCCTTCCTTCAAAGGTTGCAAAATGGATGTCTTTCACCGTTCGTTAAGTCTCGCGAGTCTCCAGCCAGGCTCCAGCCAGTGGTCTGCTCGAGCCAGAGTGGAGCACTGAGTGATTGGTTGCCTCCTGCACGTGATTATGTGCTGATATCTGATATTACAGGCATTCATCACCTCACTTAAATCAGGTCACATCCGATTGGTTCTTTCTTGCCAATCAACCAATGTGTTTTGAACAGAAACTGAAGCATATTTTACTTTCCTAGTTGGCCGGATGTCCGCTGCAGTTGAGCCCATTCGCTGTTACTTAATGCTACCGTTTGCTACGAAAAATCCATGGAACTTTTAGTGCAGTGCACAGTGACTTTGCACTGCCAAGAAACACCCTGATTCTCAGAGCGGGGCCAAGTGTTTTTTTGAAGTGCAGTGACTCAGCGCCACTTTTGCACCAGTGCAAAATCACTTTGCGCTGCTCTGTGAATCAGGGTGTTTCTTGGCAGTACAAAGTAATTTTGCACCAGTGCAAAGTTACTTTGCACCGCACTAAAGGATCCATGAATCGGGCCAACCGTGTCTATCTTTTATTGAATTGACTTATATTCGGACTTCTTCCCAAACATAGAAATTCCGAGTTTAAGAAAATTATACATTTTTGTTCAGCTGCATTACCAAAAATGTGATACGTGTTAAGACACGTGTGAGTTATTAAGGTGTGCATCGACTGTTTGCACCCGTGCTAAAAGTGTAGCATTTGTACTTAGCACCAGTTTTGCTACTTCTGTGATATGTTATAGAGAAACCAGCTATTGCCAGTCCCTAGGACAGATAGATCGTGTCAATGAAGCAGTCTTCTCTTTGTTGTACTATGTTTGCTCCGTGACATAAAAAATAAACATATTTTTGCTTAAAGTTCCTTCTTTTACTTTGCACAGATAAGGAAACAAGCATTGGCAATGCCAACAGTTAGGTCTTTTGTGTAGGCATGGGAAAGACACTTGCCGGGCACTGCTGTAGTGCTATTAACTGGCCCTTGATGGTAGCAGGTGCAATATGGTGCAAGTACCTGCACATCTAATATCAGTGCTTGGCAAATGCCTAAAACATATACACAAGCCAAAACTGCTGGCTTTGCCAATGCCTGTTTTTAACAGGACTTCAGTGAATGACACAAATAGTGCTTATAAACGGAGTGACGGAAGGCAGACCTGGTTAAGACATTATTATTTCCCCAGTAGCCGATTTTCTGCTCCAATTAAGTTATTTACTCACAGAAGATGGCTTTGAGAAAACACTGGCAGGCACAGCGAGTGCAAAGTTTGATGGTAAGGTTTAATTAAAGCAAGCTCAAAGAGTTCCCATGTGGAGGTGTTTTGGGCGGAGAGGGGCGGGAACTAGGTGGGAATGGCCATAGGGATGAGCATGGCCATGGACAGTCAATGGGTCGGCCAATAACCAAACAGCACCTACAAGCTGTGTGTCCCTCGTCAAATGCCTTTTCTTCCTATGCAAACGTTTCGGCTTATTGGTGGCGCAAGCACCTCCTAATAGCCCAAACTAAAAATATGAAATCAGTTTGTGGTTCAACATGTTATGTAATAGACTACTAGAGACAATTGGGCTGTATTTGCTGTCTTTCCTATCATACCCGCAGAAAAATGGGCAAGATTACGGATAAGGGGAAGAGGTATATACCACAGCGCATATCCACATACCATTCAGTTGAGGTACTGTCTCACATGTGCAATAACCTATAGCTTTATATTCAACATAGGTAGAATACCTGTGCCACAGAAGTACATGTTTACATGTTATGCCCATTATCCACAATACCTTTAACATATTCAAGAGCAACTGTGATCTATTGTCCCCAGAAGATGGTCAAGAAATACCTCCTCTCACCAAGCCATTAAATTGCTGTTGTCAATTGTCATGAATACAAGAAACCATTTTGGAAGCAAGATGGAATGAGGCCCAAGGTTTGCATCTGCTTGTGCCTGGATTGCATTCCTTCCAAAGTTTGTGGAATGGGCGTTTCTGATATCGTACTTTCACCCCTGTCAAGGCATGACAATTGTTTTTTTTAATTTTTTTAATCTTTTAATTAAGAGCCCACATTGCCACCTGTGTTCAAATTCTTTCGAGAATTTGGGAGCTCGCACCTTCACTGTTGCTTGGTTCCAAATCTTGCTCCGAGATGCTTGTGGGTGACAGATCTGCAATGTGGGGTGCTACTCTGCAGTTATGTTGTTTACTAATGCTGATTTGGATGTACATTTGCAGGAGTAGGACCGCCTTTGAGAGGACGAAAACGGATGTATTCCGGGTAAAAACCAACAATGTTGGACAGTTGAAGAAAATAAGGTACAGATTTTGAATATTATTTCCTAAAGTACCAAACAGGTATTGTTAATGTATGATTTTATTTTAGGGTTTAATGACAGCATTACATACCACTGCGCCAGTCATTTATTACATGCCACTGCTCCAGGTCATGCCCTGGCACTAGTAGAAATGCCTCTGGCCTAGTATGCTAGTTATTTTTGTTGGATCATTCAGAAACTTAAAGGCCTAAGAATGACTACTGTATTCCCTTGTTTCCTTCCTGCTTTGAAGCGCTTAGGAGCACATCACCTATGTATAAGCGCTTTACAAATAAACAATTACAATTACAATTACAATTTATAAGGTCTAGTCACCGTGGGAAGCAGTTCAGGAAGAGCTGATCCCTGCATTTTTAGATCTTCAAAGGAAAAACGATTACTAAATCACAACAGATTAGCATTCTCCAGGGAGAGCATCCAATCCTGTGTAGTTAGGGAACACCCCAATTCTCTTTCTTTCGATGTACAGCATTTGCGATGTATGACAGTGGGCAGCGCAGGAAAAGGTATGCACAGGCTGTTTGAAAGATGCGTCAAGTCATGTTGTATCGTGTAAGCAGAACTTCCACGGTGAGACACTGCCATTGGCATGGTCTTGTAACACAGTGGACTGGCAGGAATCTGTGTTTTGGCAAGGCTCTGGGTTTTTTGCATATACCCCAGTCCCAGTGCAGTAGGCTTTAAGTGGGTACATGTTGCAAGTTTTTTATTTTGTGGTTTGCAAGTTGTAGATTGTGACCCAGGGTGGTCTGTAATGAAAGGTCAGATGGGTAGACCCCTGTGCGGGGCATTTAGAATGTTGGTAATCCACTGCGGGTCACCATTCTGCGCTAGGATGTATGTAGGGGATCTATATAACCCAAAGACAGCAGGAAAGCAGCAGCGCACTACACAAGTAGAGGAAGGAATGCATAGAAGGTTAATGGCGGTGGGTAGGGAATGGAAACTCAATGTCTGCCTGCTCTAATCATCAGCTGCTGTAGTATCCCTTTAAAAAAAGAGTCTTCAGATCCTTCCTGACCCAGCCGCCTGATGTTAGCAGTTACCTTGTTCCAGGGTGTGAGAGCGCAGCAGACTGGTTGCCATCTAGTCTTTTCATTCTTGCAGTGACTGGATTCTGTTCTGCAGATGTGTTGTCTGGAAGTGTTGCGCTGGCCTTCATAGAAATTGAGTCTTTTGAGCAGTCGGCGGTGAGCTTCATGTGGGCTTGCCGGGCATGCCTCTGTTGCATATGTGCCTGCGTGGACAGGGGTGATAATCAGAGACTGCGTCCAATTGGTTTCTACTTCTTTGATTCCAAAATGGCTGCCCGTTGCTCAGTGTATGTGATATGGGATGGCGCTGGTAATAGCTAGGTTATATGTATCTGGCTTGTTGCGTGTTCTGTCTAAGTTGTTATGGTGCATTCAATATAGTCTAAACAGCACAACAGTTGGTGTTGGTCCATTGGCGGTTAAGGTGCGGTAGTGTTGTTTTACTGCATGAGTTTCAGATTCCATTTGAGGTTGAATATTGCATGGCCGGTCGTTGATGACATATCCATATTGTCTAAGCTGCCTCCATCTTGGCTTCTGTCTTGAAAATGAACTTGTGATGCCTGCATGGATTGATGATTGAAACCTTAATGAACGAATGAAGTGAACTTATTTTTTTTATTTTTTTATTTAATATAATGTGATATTAGTTCTGTAGAACTTTCCACATACATCAACATTAATACAAATTTTCAGCAATAATAAACATTTTCAATTCAACAAACAAAACTAGTTAACAAACAAATAAAAGAAACTAACAAATAATAAAAAAGGAAATCATTTTCAGGCCAAATTTACAATGTCCTATCATAAGCATGATCCGAAGCCAAACATTAATAACCAACAATATCCATAAAATAACAGATATACAATTATACAAGGTATGCAAACATCAATTTGCATAAACTTTCATACAGTAGGGCACCGTTTGACTTCAACCACCTTCCATATACTGTGCAAAGCTAACAGTAGAGGCATGTTACCAGAATTAAGACAATAGTGCCAAAATTCACCTTGCCAATAGTGGCGGTATTATGTACAAACCATGCCAGGCTGCTTGTATGTATTGTATGTAATGGTTGCAAGGCAGTGCAAGATGTCAGCACCTGCTGTTTTGTCTTTTGTATATTAGGAATGTTACACTATCGTCAAATGAGGCTCTTACGCGGGATCCCAAGTTGCGGGCCCATGCTGGTCAATATAGTCAAATGGTCAAATTTCAATAATAAGTCAAATCTTCTAGCCAAACTGGATGGGCTTTTAACCAAATAATTCTGAGGTTTCAAATAGTTATATTTGATAAGGCAGTGTCCAGGATACTGCCTTAAGGTTTCAATAGGATTATAATTAGATACCCAATACCCAGAGTCCAATCCCCGCTCAAATTCGGCTTTTAGGAGATAATAATCATTGGTTAAATTTGGAGACCAGTCTAGTTGGTTAAACAATTCTAACGCTGACTTTGCCCAGGTATTTAATTTACAGTTCTTATCATTCGTTATCGTAACAGAGCCTGTTAGATGTAAAAGAGGGCACTTAGGAGTTTTAGCATCTTTAATATATACTGCTCCCTTTTTTCTTAATACCAGGCTTCTGAGAGATCTTAAACCAAACGCCAAATGTGCCAACTCAACAGGTACTGAGAGAGACGAATTCAGAACTGACCTCCAAAATGTTCCTTTTTAGAGCGTTTAGCCAATGATAATCTGTCATTGATAAGGATTACAGCCATGCACCATGGCTGGGCAGAAACTCTGTTTGTAAAGTAGGACTACCCCCTAACCAGTGGTACTACTCACAGATGCTTCTAATCAAAGAAGACTGTATCACAGCTTTCCGACTCTTCTCAGCGATGATCTCAGAGTACTTTCCATGTTCAAACTCCAGGTCAGGATTATTAATATACCTGCATCAACTCAACTGTCTCTGAAGTGGAGAGGCGTTCTTCTACAACTCCTGTTACCATAACACAAATACTTGTTTATTTCCATATTTAGGACCAAATCATTAGCCTTCACAGACCTGCATAACTCAATGGCCATCCTCTGAACACAACATAGGTATGGTCTAACAAAACTTTGTCGTCCGCATAGGACCGCCATTCCACATGTACTCTGCCGATTTTCGGTTGGCAGTTATTTACAGATTTTAAATAAGCAGACAAATCAGCAATGTACAAATTGAAAAGAAGCGGGGCAATCACACATCCCTGTTTGGCCCCATTATTAGTGGTGACTGAGACAGTGCCTGTACCGCCGCTCTCCAACTGCACACACACCGTGGTCGAATCGTGCAACTGCAGAATTGCCTGCAATAGCCACTGAGAAATACTATAGTTCCTAAATTTCTGCCAAAGCTTAGTGCGATGCACTGTGTCAAATACCACTTTTAAATCAACATACAACACATAAAGCAGACAAGCACCTTTCACTGAATCATTTCTGATCAAAGTGTCCAATACTAGCATATCATGTACCGTGGCCGAGCCACTTCTAAAGCCGGTCTAAAATGTGCCCGATGAGTGCATTGAGTCAACCCACTTTTGTACTTCCTTAAATATGAGTGTCGCAAAAATCGTTCTGGCCACGTCCAGCATAGATAATAGACGATAGTTAGTGGGTATTTTCCTACTTCCTCTCTTAAAAACCCGGGATCGGAATTGCTCGCTTCCAGGACCGTGGACTAATATAGGGTAATATCCATCAAGCTGTCTCTAGGTACTGATCTTCTACATTGCCTGCCGGCAATGGAGGAAATGAAAAGAGATGAACTTTAATCTCATGGGAGAACATTGATGGTGAAGCTGTTGTGTGACTTGGCATTGGTGGTATTGGGATATGGTGCATGTTTCATGCTGCTTATAATGTGCTTATTTTGGTATCATGTGTATGGGTGTCTGTAAGTATTGCTCAGGAGTAATCCACTGACATTTCTATTGCCATTTTAGATCCATTATTTTCCTGACATGGTGGTGTTTGTGCTACTAGTGAACCCGGTAGTGTTAGCGGTATCCGATGTTCTTTTTAGGGTTTGTGTTGTACCTTGTGTGTTAATCAGTGTTTCAGGGAATTAGGAGTGCCAGTTATTTCATGGAATGCCCAGAACCAAAGGGTAGCCACGGGCAGGCTACTCTGACACCCAAAGCCCCACAGTTCAGGTTGAGGGTGAGAAAACAAACCTGTCAGTAAGGAACACCACCATTACGAAAACCAATGTGTACAGGCCTCCTGAGCAGGCCTTCCCAAAGCAAGTCTAAGATATCTTAATTCCTGGCTGTTAACCATGGTGAGAAGTTCATGAAGCAAGGCAGATATTGCCAGCTACTCTGCTGTGGGCCATATCCCAGCCATGAATATATTGATATCCAGCGGGAACCTCAGGGAACCTACAGTAGAACTGAGAAAGTCTCCAGTACCTGACAATACAGAGTGTCGGGCCAGCGACTATTTGATGATATGCTACGACAGTAGGAGCCGGGATTAGCTGGGGTTTCGGCACAGATGTAGACAGAATTGGTCGACTGGGTAAGATGGCAACTGAAGGAATAACTGCTCCGTTTGATGTTAGCTGGTTAGAAAATGAGATTCAGTAGGGTTGGGGAGAATGCATGCGTCCCCTGGACGAGGTGTCTCTCCAAGGGTTAACTGCTAGGTAGATAACAGTACCGTAAACTAAGTGTCAGGAGAGTGAACCGGGCTGGCGAGCAGAACGGGGAAGGAATGGTCCATAGCAGAGTTCAGCTTCCAACAATGGCAGGCACTCCCCTTTAATTTGTAGATTATAGATTACATAGGCATGTGCTACATCTGCCACCCTCAGCAATGACCTCTGCGCCTCACTGACACCTACTGCCATCTCATATGTTCACTTCTCTCTAAGAATAAGCATGTACCCCCTGCAACTTCCTTGCATCTTGTACCCTTGGTGGCCCAGAATCATGCTGTTCCCATCTTCATCTTGTATCCTGGCACATTATGTGTTACTACTGACTTCTGCAATTTTATTCGCAATTGTATTCGCTCTCCCCTCTTGCTTCTCCACTCTTTTTGACTGCTTACTCTCTGTTCTTTCCTCCTCTCCCTTCTCCCTTTTCCTATCTCCTCCCCTCCTCCCCTTACTTTCTTCTATGCACTTAAACTATCAGAATTGTCCCTGGACCTAGTATGATAGCAACCTCGTCTGTCTCCTCCCACCTCTCCTTACAGTTCTCCTCCACCCCCCAGCACTATCTGAAATATTGTCAGGCCTAGTATTATAGTCGCTTGTTTTGTTCCTCCCCTCCCTTTCTGCACCCCTCTCCCTCACCTTTTGTTTTTCTCCGGCTCTACCAGAAATCTCGTCAGGCCTAGTACGGTAGTTGCCTGTCCATTTCCATTTCCTTCCCACTCACCCCCTCCCTTGCTATCTATGTATTAGCTCTTGCACTATTTGAAATGTTGCCAGTCTGAGTACGAGTAATTTCACATCCTTACTGTTCATTGCCTGTAAGAATGTCATTGTATTTTCCCTTGTTCCCTCCGTTGCCTTGAAGCACTTTGAAACACATTGTGTATAGGCGCTATATAAATAAACTATCATATCACATCATAACCCCTGACTCAGAGACCGCTCCAAGAATCAGACCAGATTGCAGTCTCTCAGACAGAGAGCCGTTCCTGTCTGGCAGTGTCACAAATTCTCCAACAAGCAAAGAATATCTATCACCAGCATATGGGAGTCATTTTTGACCTCATCTAATCCAATTGGAGTGTATTGCTGACACACCCATAGGGTGCTAATATCTGTTATCGGCCTAATCTCGACAATCTGGCATCTAAAAAAGCCCAAAAGCCGACATTGCATACACTCTGTTTATTTTACCACAAAGTGGAAATATCCTTCTAGACCTCGGAGGATCCAATAGCACTTGGACAATAACGCAGAGGCATGACTTATCCCTCGATAACGACTCCTCCCTCAGTTCATGAGGCCTATTTATTAGACTGTACCATTTCTACTTTAGTTGCTTACATATACTTTGACATCCACAACATGTCCGAAAGAGTAGACAGACTCAATCATATCAAGATGGCTCCTGCATCATTGACCAGGCAACGCCTTGGGTTTTTCTACGGTACACAGTGTGTAAAATACATCTTTTCACTGGCAAGAGCATTATTTTGACTTTTGTGGTGCTCAAAGAGCAAAGCGTTAATCGGAATTTTAATTTCTTTAGCCGGTAGATGTAGGAAGCAATATAGGAACATGTTCGACCATTAGCTGATGTAGAAACCCGAGATTTTAAGAATTTGTGCATTTCTAGCATAAGGAATGTAGCTGTGAACAAATCTACCTTTCTGTTCCATGAATAAATCTTCACGTGGAGCTCTGCTTCAGGGATCATACTTTGTCATACTAGAAGAGCGGCTAAAACAGCCTGTAAAGTCATGGATTTGCTGTCCAATAATTCAGAATGTGAGGTTCAAAGTTAGGATGCGGAGGTGTATTGGTTGTTCGTTTAAGCGTCCCCAGTCCAACGCAAACTTCAGTGGCTTCCTCTCCAGGCCAGGATACTTTCCAAGACTGCCTGTATCATCTACAAAGCAGTTGCGAGTAGCGCTGCAGCGCACCTAGCAGCTAAGCTCCACATATCTGGTGCCACACGCTCCTCGCGCAGCAAATCAACTGGCTCAAATCCAACTCACCCGCAAAGAGAGGACCCGCAAACAATCCTCCTCTTGTCAAACACCCAGCCTTTCGAACTCGATCCCGGTATCGGCACGGAATGACCCCACAATTCTCCAATTTCGCAAATCTCTCAAAATTGGATTTTTCACCAACGCCTCTCCAATGAATAATCCCAATCAGTACGCAGACTGGTACACATAGTACTGCGCTACTGCTGAAAGTTGCCAGCCCAAACATTGTCTACCCATACCTTGACCGAGCTCCGCTCCTCTCGAGCTAGGTCTACACTTTAAACAATAAAATAAAAAAAATAGATGCAGCAGTTGTGGATCTTGAATCTAGATTAGAAATGGCCAAGAAGCAAGCATAGATACTGCACAGTCACAGAGCAATGGCTGCCAGTCAACGGACGATGAGTGATCCTAGGAACTCAGCATTAGTCGCCTGGTCACATTTGGCAAGACACATGCCAAGTAAAGGCAGGTTACTGGCCGTAGATGCCGCATGCTGGCCTCAAGACCGCCCAGATGAGAAGTGGGACCCTCTTGTATAGTTACATGGAGCACGGTGGGTTGTGAGGGAGCTGGGCCTTGAGGGAAGATCTGTAAAAGTATCAGCTTGAGGGCATTTCATAATTTCGGCGTGTGGCTCTTCCACAGTGAGTGGGGCAGCTGTCTGCACCCATGCTGTTTGCATCTGGTATCTGAGGTAGTTCAGAGCTGTGTGTGTGTATTGCAGGGGGTGCGAGGGGTTGCAACAGTTAGCATAGTCTTAAAGGTATGCACATGCAGTGCAGTTGAGGCATCTGTATGTAATGCATAGCACGTTTTAAAATGGATTTTGTCTCGTTATTGGGCAAGTTAAAGTTTCCCAGATGTGTGTGGCAGGTTGTCTTTCCTTAGCTCATAAAGGAGATGGCCCACTCTTCTCTGCACCCCCTTTAAGCCTATGATTTGAGTAGTTGGGGAGAGCTACAAAAAAGTGTGGTTCCCTTGACGAGGCGAGTGTTGATATAGTCATCCAAGGTTTTGGGCTAGAATGGATGGGACTTTTTCTTTCAGCTGCTGAAGGTGGTGAAAGGGCCACTTATTGAGATAAGTTCTATGAAGACAGGAGTGGGGAGGGAACATCTATTTATTCAGGAAATGAACTAGAATGTTGGTTCTCTAGCCACTAAGCTTCCGGTAATAGCTTTCGGACATCTGGAACCTATGGCGAATTGGCAGTAGGCGCCAGTGAAATGCGTGTGCCATCAGTGTACTGGTGGAATTTCAGGTGGTATTATTGAAGTCGGTCCATGAGAAGCCTTTTGAAGCTGGTGAAGTTGATGGATCGAAGTGGAACTCTACATGTTACTGCTCTGGGTTCGGAGGCCAAATTCCCCAGAATTACCCTTTGCGCTTATTCGTCTCTAAAGATATTGGCCTATCAAAAGGCTAGTGTAGCATCTTGCAGTCCCTTCCCTCTATGTTGTTGAGCCTGTAGCTGTGATGTCATAGTGTGTGATGGCATGTATGCACATTATGGAAGGTTCCTTCCCAGAGGTTCCAGGAGCTACAGCTGGAAGAGTTACCTGGGTGCTGGGGCCCGGTGGGTCTTCTCCTTCCCCTTTACTTGTACCCTATGGACTAAGACTGAATAAAGGAACCTGCTTCTACCCACCTGCGTGTCTGGGCTTTCTATTATTACAGATACTGACCTATCCCTGAACTTCCCAAGGGAATTTCCAGGCAGAGTTCCCTTTATTTATTGCAACAGGAGAACATCATACAGCAAGATTTACAGTCACCAAGCAAATCCAACAGGGAATAATGCTTCATGCCAGGGATTCATCAAAAAGGCGAAGAAGCCGAGCGGACTCTCAGTGTCATCTTATTCTGGCGGTCAGCCCAGTTTTTAATGACCAGTTAATACAACTCTGTCATGGCTTGAAAGTTTCCCCTGAGCCCCTCCAGCACCAGTATAGACGAAGACCCTTTATGTGCACCACAATAGGATAATAGGCGATCCTATTTAAAGGTGAACATCTTTGCAGCTTTGGCACAATTTTCCATGCAGATTCAATGGCACGTACTAGTTACTACGTGTCACTTGAGTCAAATGCGCTGACCTCACTTGTTTATTTATTTATTGGAAATGTATAACGTGCCAACCACAGACAGAGCTGCTTCATGGCACGCAAACCATACAATAGGAAGAATATTGGATGTTTTGTGATTCCTGCCACCAGCCAATTAGAAAGGTTGGGAAACGAGTAAATGATGTTTCCAGGATCAAATAGTTTCACCCTGGAAGAAAGCATGCGCATGTAATGTACCATTTAATGTCATGTTACATTTAATGTAACATTTAATGAAAAGAACAGAGGAGTACAATACCTTGGAATGCTGTAATTTGAAGGCATATAAGAGAAAAATATTCTTATGAGGCGCAACCTTTATTCAAGAGCCCATGTGCCTACTAAAACCATTGGTGATATTGTAGCATTCCTCACATATGTATCCGTGTAGCATTCCTCACATATGTATCCGTGGACAGGAATGGCAACAATGAAATTACATTAGCTTGTCTAAAAGTTTATATTGTAGCATTCCTCACATATGTATCCGTGGACAGGAATGGCAACAATGAAATTACATTAGCTTGTGTAAAAGTTTATATTGTAGCATTCCTCACATATGTATCGGTGGACAGGAATGGCAACAATGAAATTACATTAGCTTGTGTAAAAGTTTATATTGTAGCATTCCTCACATATGTATCCGTGGACAGGAATGGCAACAATGAAATTACATTAGCTTGTCTAAAAGTTTATATTGTAGCATTCCTCAGATATGTATCCGTGGACAGGAATGCCAACAATGAAATTACATTAGCTTGTGTAAAAGTTTATATAGTAGCATTCCTCACATATGTATCCGTGGACAGGAATGGCAACAATGAAATTACATTAGCTTGTGTAAAAGTTTATATTGTAGCATTCCTCACATATGTATCCGTGGACAGGAATGGCAACAATGAAATTACATTAGCTTGTGTAAAAGTTTATATAGTAGCATTCCTCACATATGTATCCGTGGACAGGAATGGCAACAATGAAATTACATTAGCTTGTGTAAAAGTTTATATTGTAGCATTCCTCACATATGTATCCGTGGACAGGAATGGCAACAATGAAATTACATTAGCTTGTGTAAAAGTTTATATTGTAGCATTCCTCAGATATGTATCCGTGGACAGGAATGCCAACAATGAAATTACATTAGCTTGTGTAAAAGTTTATATAGTAGCATTCCTCACATATGTATCCGTGGACAGGAATGGCAACAATGAAATTACATTAGCTTGTGTAAAAGTTTATATTGTAGCATTCCTCACATATGTATCCGTGGACAGGAATGGCAACAATGAAATTACATTAGCTTGTGTAAAAGTTTATATAGTAGCATTCCTCACATATGTATCCGTGGACAGGAATGGCAACAATGAAATTACATTAGCTTGTGGAAAAGTTTATATTGTAGCATTCCTCAGATATGTATCCGTGGACAGGAATGCCAACAATGAAATTACATTAGCTTGTGTAAAAGTTTATATAGTAGCATTCCTCACATATGTATCCGTGGACAGGAATGGCAACAATGAAATTACATTAGCTTGTGTAAAAGTTTATATTGTAGCATTCCTCACATATGTATCCGTGGACAGGAATGGCAACAATGAAATTACATTAGCTTGTGTAAAAGTTTATATAGTAGCATTCCTCACATATGTATCCGTGGACAGGAATGGCAACAATGAAATTACATTAGCTTGTGTAAAAGTTTATATTGTAGCATTCCTCACATATGTATCCGTGGACAGGAATGGCAACAATGAAATTACATTAGCTTGTGTAAAGGTTTATATTGTAGCATTCCTCACATATGTATCGGTGGACAGGAATGGCAACAATGAAATTACATTAGCTTGTGTAAAAGTTTATATTGTAGCATTCCTCACATATGTATCCGTGGACAGGAATGGCAACAATGAAATTACATTAGCTTGTCTAAAAGTTTATATTGTAGCATTCCTCAGATATGTATCCTTGGACAGGAATGCCAACAATGAAATTACATTAGCTTGTGTAAAAGTTTATATAGTAGCATTCCTCACATATGTATCCGTGGACAGGAATGGCAACAATGAAATTACATTAGCTTGTGTAAAAGTTTATATTGTAGCATTCCTCACATATGTATCCGTGGACAGGAATGGCAACAATGAAATTACATTAGCTTGTGTAAAGGTTTATATTGTAGCATTCCTCAAATATGTATTCGTGGACAGGAATGCCAACAATGAAATTACATTAGCTTGTGTAAAAGTTTATATTGTAGCATTCCTCAAATATGTATTCGTGGACAGGAATGCCAACAATGAAATTACATTAGCTTGTGTAAAAGTTTATATATTCCTCACATATGTATCCGTGGACAGGAATGCCAACAATGAAATTACATTAGCTTGTGTAAAAGTTTATATTGTAGCATTCCTCACATATGTATCCGTGGACAGGAATGGCAACAATGAAATTACATTAGCTTGTCTAAAAGTTTATATTGTAGCATTCCTCAAATATGTATCCGTGGACAGGAATGGCAACAATGAAATTACATTAGCTTGTGTAAAAGTTTATATTGTAGCATTCCTCACATATGTATTCGTGGACACTAATGGCAACAATGAAATTACATTAGCTTGTGTAAAAGTTTATATTGTAGCATTCCTCACATATGTATCCGTGGACAGGAATGGCAACAATGAAATTACATTAGCTTGTCTAAAAGTTTATATTGTAGCATTCCTCACATATGTATTCGTGGACACTAATGGCAACAATGAAATTACATTAGCTTGTGTAAAAGTTTATTGCAGCCATGATATTTACAACCATATATTTTGGCAGTGTTCAAATATTGGTTACAGGAGGGGATTAAACTATTATTAGGACCCGCCAGAGTGGTGCAGATAAGAGGATGTATTTGTTGGTTCATTATAATACAACAACATTGCATTGAATTTATTTTTTGGACAGTTCTATGACAATAAATAGTACAGAATTAGAACATTGGGAAGTCAAATCTGTGGATCATAGAGAGTGTATTTTCAAGATGATCGACTAAATTAACAAGAGTATTTTAGTTGGCGCGTGAACACACATCTGTTTTCTTGTTTGTTTTACAGGAAGTGATTAAAAGATGATTAGGACCCGCTAGAGTATTGCCAGACAATAAAGTGGCCAAGAACTTTGGCCGAATCTGCCAAGGACTTGTCCATATATTCCCCCTCAATCCTGTTCCTCAACCACATCAATCCCCCACTTTTTAGTCTCCCCCACCAGCCCCTGCTTATCCCGTCTGCCCTCTACACTTCTGCACTTTGCTTCTCCTCTCAGTTACTCACTGCACACCATGGCAATAGTAAACAGACTTACTCACTTTATGATGTCCAGTGGTGGCCATCTTGTTTGTAGTTCTTATGGGAAAGCAACACGCACAACTTGCAAAGACGATTTGACATGATGAAATGGGCATTAGCTCTTCAGATGTTTGCAGGAGGTGCTAGAATCATTAATGACCACATTCAGGGTACTCAGGCCTGCCTGGCAGGTCGTTATCAGATCTTCCTCCCCCAAACATGGCCACAACGTTACGTTACAGACAGTGAATTATCAGAGAGCAATAATTGCTATATAGTGGCGCAATCCCCCAGCACAGAAAATCAACCAACCAGATTGAATCATCCACAAAGAGAGGACCCACAAATGCTTGTTACGCACCCACTCTCTAGCTCTTGATCCCGGTATGGGCTCGGAATGCCCCCATAATTCTCCAGTTTCACAAATCTCCCAAAACGTAGCTAATCCCAATAGATACACAAGCAGCAATTCTCAGTACTGCACTAATATTCAAATTCGCACGTCCAAACCCTGGCTTCCCACAGCCTGTACAGCACACTGCTGCTCTCAAGCTATGTTCCTACAATAACAATAACGTTGTCTATATTGAATACAATACAGGCACGTTATTATGTAAGTATTGTTATTAGTAGTATTAGCTAGATTTTCAAAACTAAACACATTCGTAAGAAATGTATCTTTGTAAAATGTCTTTAACCTTTGTTCCCATCTAAGAAATTGGAGAGAGTTTTTGAAGACATTTTGGTTATAAACCAACTATAGCAATGACAAACTATAGCAATGAAAACCAATTTGCAATCTATGTATCTCTTAAGCAAATACAAATCTACAAAGGTTTTTCTGAAGCAATGTCAACCTTTAGCAATGGCACAGGCCTCCAGATGCTTAGTTTTACTTGTCCTACAATGTCATGTTATCTAAAAAATAAGTCATGATCTCTGTACTCAGAAATGCCCTTCATGTCTTTTGTTTCTGGTTGTTTGGAGAAATTAACCAATTGATATCAGGTGTGGCTCTGCAGTGTTGCAGCTTCCTCGATTGTTGGTGACTCCGTCTGTTTTGATGTATGTATGTTTTGATGTACTTGGAAGAGGCTTTGGTGTTTACCGTATGGTCTTTTGTCTAGAATTGAGCATGATAACACAGGGCTGAACGCAAGCTGGTTCCTGGATCGAGTGGTCGTGACCGACATGAACAGACCCCACCTCCGCTTCTACTTCTCCTGCAACAATTGGCTGAGCAAGGAAGAAGGCGATGGACTTTTTGTACGCGATCTTCTTGGCAGCCTCAATCCCATGGACGTACCCAAAGGTAAGTCCCGTGTGCATGGGTGTATCATATGCTTTATATTCCATGGAAGTCGGCCGCAGTCTACCAACATGCATTTTAAGTTACGTCCTACGCCATTTTGAGAAAGGATATGCAGATTTGCCATGCGTTGTTTCTTGGTGAAATCATAGGACCTTTAGGTTACTAAAGAAATGTATATATTTTGGATGGATGATCTTGTGGTAGTATTTTGATGGTCTTTAGATGTGCATATGTTTAAAAAGCAGGAGCAAAAACAATGGGGCTGTCAGGAGTTTATCCGCAGTGTCTAAGTTACCCTGTTGACTTGGCTGCCAGTATAGGCAACTAGTGCCTTCAGCAACCAATACGGGGGCGGAGGGGGGCTAGGCTTTCTTAAATGCTTGAGATTGCTCCTGTGAACCCTTTTCTTGATTGAGGAACATGCACTATTTTTTGTCCTCATTATGAAATTCCCTAGAATGTTTCATTAATCCCTCTATTAAAAGGCCTTGGATTCTATCATTGTGAGGCTACTTGTATGGTTGTCATGATGACCCATGATCTTAGAGTTTGTTGGGTCCGTGAGAAGTATTTGTTTGCAGCCATGAGAATTAGGACTAAACTGATGTTTTAAGTGTAATTGTTTGATTTTAATGCTGATTTGTCCTTTTTAGTGTATTTTATTAAATAATTGCATAATTATATATTATTGGACTGGTTTAAAGGATTTATTCCCCAAAATAAATATCTATGATGACAATTAATTGGGACTTCATAAGCCTTCCTAGTAGTAGTGGTGGTGGAACAAAAACCTGTGTAACCATTTTTGACATATGTGAGCACAGGGAAGGGCGCTCAGCCAATTATGAAGCTTGAAATGCAGGTGTGAACTGCCAGTGTACCACCCATGTTACATCATCCACCTGAGGCCCCGGGGTGCAAATAGCTATCACACACTTGTCGGGGGCTGTGCCTGGGCTGGTAATGGCCCAGAGCCCTGCTGATGGGACCTACCTAGGCTTAGGTTGGCAGGCCGTTACTGGCCGGGGTATGCTCTCCGACGCGTGGCTGGTTGCTATAAAAAAGGGCTGACCAGTCAGAGGCTTTTAAGTACTTTATATCTCACATGTAGATAGATTTTGTTCCTAGAGTTTGTGAAAATCCCAAATCAATGCATGGAATCACTCAAGAGTGATAAATATGCTAGGTTAAAGCAAAATGTGGAATTATCATCGATAGGGGCTCACATAGGCTCTGCATTATCTATAGGTGGTTACAGCGGACCCCTATGGACATCATACTTTCTGTGGTCTAACCAAAATAGTGGTACACCTTTATTTTCAAGTATCAAGCCACATGTTTGAGAATTGTTTCAGCAGGAGGTGGCCTTTAGCTGAGTTGGATTAACGTTGGAGTCAATTGAGGAACGCATGCGTGATATTTAGTTATCTTGAGACAGGAGATGCTTGGCACCTTATAGTCCAGTCTTCATTTTCTGCCATCAGGAACTGGATTGGAAAGTCAGGACCGGGTTCATGAAGAAGCTGAGGTGTGGTCAGAAATAGCATGATGTGGATGGTACCCCACTGTCGGGACTTCCTGATGAGACTCAAGTCCCTGCTGTCAAATGATTGGTTCGGTGCCTGAAGGTCCAGACCCGTCAGCTGTTCTCGTTTCGGAGCTATCAAACACTCCAATCATTCAGGGTCGGAGACGGGCACAGTCTTGTTCCATAGGTCCCTGTGGAATCTGCCTCGCGAGACTCAGCTGGGGATATGCTTTGTGGATGGTGGAGTAGCGGAGCCACCACGAAGAATTGCTGAATGGGGCTGAGGCACTTCACATGCCTTCTGGCCCAATGAAGACCAGACCACAGCGATTGTGATGCCCGACGAGGTGCAGGCAAACCCCAACAGCGGAGAGCAGGTACCCAGGCATTCTGGAAGCAAGCTGGGTGCTCGGTGCGGGGCTTACACATGAAAGCAGCCTCTATCTTGGCTTTGGAACCGGTGCGTATACCGTCGTTTGGCCGACAGGCGCAACTACATTTATGCAGCTATGCCAGCTATTGATCTGTTCAGTTTTTATGATGCCTTTCTCTTACCTTTTTGGCCTAGCTGGGCCATGCGGTAAGGGCATGAGGGATCCTAGCCGAGCCTACCAAGAGCTGGGATGCAGGAGCTGGTTCTGGTTTCCCGCCGGAGTTATGTCATTAGGTCGTCTTGAAGATTCTTGTAGCTGGATTCTTCTTCCATATATCCATGTCAATGGCGCAGACCCTCTATATTAAAGGACAATTGGGTTGAGTCTAAGGGTCCCAAACCCCAGTGGCAGGATTGTGTCCATTTAAACATTGTGGCAGCAATAATCATCCTCAGTCAGTATGGCAATGATCACCATCAGGCAATATTAAGATATAGTTGCCCCCGGACGCGCTAATAATGTAATTCATTAGTTATCAGTGAGCTATCCTCACCATATAAACAGTAATCACGCACTAACCAGTGGTAGACATATTTACCCTTGGGTATGATATGACATGATATGATAAGGCATTTATAACGCACCTATACACAAGTGTTTCAAAGTGTGACGAGGCAAGGGAGGGGAAACAGAGGGAAGGACAGACAACGATCCTACTAGGCCCGGTGTCATTCAGATCGCGCAAGTGGATGGGAAGGGGGGAAAGGACAGTGCAGTATATGGGAATAGATACATAACAATAGGTAAATGTAACGTCCAGCAAGTGGTAAGTGTGGGGAAGTGCGGACAGCAGATGTCAAGTACTGGAAGGGTGACTGTAGGGATACAGAAACAGTCCCCAGATCCGGTTACAGTCAGGAGGTCGGCAGGTGAGAGGAGGGGAGAAAGCAGAAGCAAAGAGAAAGGTTTTGAGGTGTTTACGGTACCGGAGAGGCAACATTAGCAATAACAATCTCTTAGGCTGTGTTCGCCATGATAATCCATATCACCTGCAAGCGAGCATCCTGTCGGATCTGATCCCTTCGGACACAATAGCAAAGATTCCTCCTCTAAGGCGTTACAGTCATAAATAGCCTCTTAAAACAGCAAAGCAATAAGGGCCCAATCACATTTTACAGCAGGCATCAAACTCATATGGTGGTATAGCAGTAAAACCACCTCTTGTCACTATAGCAATAATGACTCAGCCGGCAGTACAGCACAATAGACAGACATGGATTGTGTTCATTTTATACATGTATGCAAATTGTCACATTGCCATTCATTGCACATCTAAGCCAATGAATTGCAACCAGCCATCTGTATGTATATTTCACATCCAGGCGTGTAAGTTGTCGTGTGGCACATCCTTCTCCAGGTGTGCATATTTGCATAATGTTTATTCGTGCCTTCACAGAAGTGAACTTATTTTATTCCAGCTTTTGGGTGGAGGTAAGCAATGGCAGATATGTGTGGAGGTATTCAACTGCGTAATTAGGCTGTATTTACCACATGTGGCATTCCCGAGCGCGAGGAAGCTACCTCCAAGCCCATAATACGTGGGAATTGAAACCAGGTGGCATTTGCCATGCTGCCTGTTTTTACCGTTGCCTGCAGCCTCATGATGAGGGCCACGGTACCACAATGCCTGCCTGCCTGGCAACGCTTCTCTCACCTGCCTGTCAAGTTCTCTACTCCCTCTCCTTGGCCAAAGACCACATACAAATGCAAGAAAAATGTATTCCTTCTTGCAAATCAATACAGGCGCAGCCATGGTGGCCAGCCAAGGCCGCCTTTCTAAAGCACAGGTCTCACACCACAGTGCAACCTCTCCCACACAAACATTTTCTCCCAAAACAATGATGAGTTTGGTTCTGGAACCTCGAAAATATTCCCATTTTGTCTGTTTCCGACAATCTTTGTAATCACTCAAAGCTGACAAACTTTGGAGCATTTGCCGTTTTTGAAATGTCTTTTTTTTATTGTATTTGTGTGTTTGCAATTCACCAACTCGCAGAAATCGCCTTGAAGCTCATAACGAGGAAGGGTAATACAGTTGGAGTAGAGGACATTTCAGAAGAAAAAAGGCGGGATCGAGGGACAGTTTCATGATGCAAGCGCATAAGCACACAGGAGTCGGTGAAACGGGGTAGCAGATTCATGGAACCGTCCACAGTGTCCACGAAAAGTGGTCGAAGTGTACGAAAAGAACTAGTGGAACCCTCTTCCCTACTACCCTGCCCCCACTCCCCACAAACCCTATCACCACGCCCGACTCCAACGTACTATACAAACCCCCAAACACATGCACCTGCTGGTTAAGGGAACATTCAATGCAGTGCACTCAAAGTGCAAGGTTCAACTTCTCCCTACACTTTTATTTTGAAACGAACTCACTTTCGAACAGTTCATTTAAAAAAAAAAAAGAAAGTATAGGAACAGTAAAACTTAATTAAAAATAGTAGAGGAGCACCGCGCCCAACGGATCCCACCCAGTTCGGCCACTGAAGACGAAGCATAGTCCTGGTTAGCACCTTGATCATGTCGAGTTGCCACCCAATGGGTCTGAAAGTGCTTGGAGTCGGCAGCAAGAGCCCTCCACATCGGCGCGGTGATATGCCTGCACATGGCAGATTGCAGGCCGCTGAACCACTGACTCCTTCGCGTAGTGCGGTCTTCGTTTGCTGTGAGCTGCAGATGGAGGAGATGAAAGATCTTGTTTGGGCTATGGGGCCACCGCAAAAAGAACATTTACAGAGACAGGTGTTCAAGTTCTTTTCAATTCTGGAGCAAGAGGTGTGGATCCCCCCACTCTAAGAGGCATACAACCTAATCAAAATGTATTTCTGCGTTTATTCAATCAGCCTGCCATTTTATAGTCAATATAAGAGAATAGTGACTAGGTAGCTACTGTTCAAAATATTCATTCCACAGAATTGTTTTTGGGTGGGAAGTTACACCAGTGTTTTATTGTTAGTGTACTCAAAGGGTGCAGGAACTACATGCTATAAAATGACAAATATTTAATTTAACAAAATTCACAGTCATCATTTGGAAGTATGGGTTGTCCAACTCTGGGCCTCGATGGCCGGAATCCTGATGTGTTTTCAGCATATCCCTCATTAATATTCACAAGGAAATTATTGTATGCAAAATTGCTCATAAATATTAACCCCTTAAGAGTGGATCCGGCCCACGAGGCCTGGAGTGGCCAAGCAATTTAGGGCTATTAGAAGCCACCTGTGTCTGTATAGAGCACCGCTGCCTCTGACTATGAGTTATACATTCTGGTAAAGACCTGGGTGACCTTTATCATAGTTCTAATGTGCTGTTGGAGACACGCTGGACGAGAGAGTTGAGTCAGCGCACCTGGAGGCAGTAGAAGGCGAGCGCCATCTCATATGGGAGGCAGGGAAGTGGGGTGGAAGAAGTTAGGCCCATGCAAAGCAACCAGGCCGAATTCCAGGTTCTTAGTACAGCCCATGTTTCATAGATGATCAAGGCGCAAAGGGTGGCAGTCTCAAGATTTTAATAGACCTTGGGAGCGCTCAGGCTGGTAGTTGAGTCTCCTTCAATCGACCTACTGCCATGCACAGCCCACTGGGGTCACGCATTCGGCAAGCGGGACCCACATGCCAGTTTTGGGTTGGCAAGTCTAGTTTGTCATTTAATCAGGGAAGGCTTGCTTGAAGAGCGCAGTTTTGGGGCTTCCTGAAATTGCTTGTACTTTTCCTCCACTCGCAGTAAGGTGAGTGAGGATGTTCCAGTGGTGTGAGTGCTGAGAGGAAAGCTTCCTTTAACATCTGCATGCTTCATTGGCGCACCATGGTTTCCTTTACATAGCTGGGGAGGGAGTACGGTTCAGGGCACCACTGGGAGCTGGCGTAGGAACGCGGAAGCTGGTCTCATGCGGGCCATTGGCCCTCCATTCGGTCTATTCTTGCTGCCTTACATTGGACAAATTGGAGTTGGTTAATTGTTTATAGCCCAATACAATAATCCCAGTGAGCCACCAGCAGTGCTCTGGGTACTTCTCCTCGTTGTCACAGCTACAGAAAAGATAGGGTCTTTTTAAAGAAATGGAGGTGGCCATGCATACTTTGGGTGATTGTGTTAATCTAAAGAGAGAAAGGTAAATTGCCATAACAAATGATTCCTTGAGCCTTTGCATTGCTAAGCAGGAGAGCTGCCCAGGCTCTCAGACTTTGGTGGGTGGCGTGCGTAGGACTTGTGACTTCTGGCCATTCAGACACTGCTCTATGTATTAGAGCCTATCAATTATATGTGCATTCATAGACGAGGGCATGAACCTCGGGCCTTAGGATCGAAGCCTTAATATCAGGGTTGTCCAACTCTGGGCCGCAAGGGCCGGAATCCTGATGGGTTTTCAGGATATCCCTCAATAATATTAATGGGAACAAAATGTGCTTACATTTAGAATCATTGTATGCAAATTCATCTCATGAACATTAATAAGGGGTATCCAGAAAATCCGACATGGTTCCAGCCCTCGAGGCCTGGAGTTGGACAACGCAGCTATTAATTGCTTTGGGATCAAGACCCGTACACAGGAAATATCCCTGTGGTGAGTCTGTGGCTGTGAAGACAGACGCCACCAATGTAAATATAAACCTATTGCTGCAAAGAAAAAGATGCTTTGCAACATGGCTTCCCTGCGTTCACAGTAGAAAAGCCTGCTCCAGCCTGGGCCCCTGTACAGCGATAACACTGTGTTCCCTACTGAGGATGTTACCATCTGTTTCCTACTGCAAGAGCCAATCAGAGCAATGCAGGATGCGAGCGAGACATCTGTAGATGCATTTAAAATTCTGATGGTACACAGTGATGTATAAAATGGCAGCCATGTGAAAATTGGTACAGAGGGAGCACGTGACCTGCCTTTACAGCTGCAAATTGTTTTTATGAACCCGACATAATCTTAACATTGACATCTAAAGCTGTGAGGTAAATTGTCTGTACAACTCCTCTCATATCTCCCCACCTTCTGGCTACCCAATTCCCTCGAATCCACTGTAATCTGGACATCAACTGTTTCCTGGGATTATATAGCTCATGTATGATGTAAGAGCCTTGTTTGGCAGCATCCCTCTGGAACAGCGGAGCACTTACTTGCCTCTACCATAGTTTTGCAGAAGATAGACAAAGGCATGGCCTTTTCGGAGGCCCTTTTCTCACATACCCTATTTCTGTCTCATTTGTGACGATTGTACATCGCGTTACCCCATGGTGCTATAGCTATGCCTTCATTAATGTGTAATTAAAGTGTAATTAATTATTGCGACCACCAATGGCCCCCTTTGATTGTGTATATTGCATAGCTCTACATGCCCAGTGGGAATTGAGACCTCCAATTACCCCCCTTCACTGTGTATATTGCATAGCTCTGCATACCCAGTAGGAATTGAGATCTCCAGCCATCCCCATTCAATGTGTATATTGCATAGCTCTGCATACCCAGTAGGAATTGAGATCTCCAGCCATCCCCATTCAATGTGTATAATGCATAGTTCTGCATACCCAGTGGGAAATGAGACCCCCAACGACCCCCTTCACTGTGTATATTGCATAGCTCTGCATACGCAGTGGGAATTGGGACCTCCAATGACCCCCCTTCACTATGTATATTGCATAGATCTGCATACCCAGTGGGATTTGAGACCTCCAGCCACCGCCTTCACTATGTATAGTGCATACCTCTGCATACCCAGTAGACAATGAGACCTCCGATGACCCCCCCTTCACTGTGTATATTACATAACTCTGCATACCATGCAATTGATGTCACTGTTACATTAGTCCAATAAAGGCTTGTATGTGTCAGGGCCGGAGAGCTCGACCAGTGTTTTGTTTCATATGGCCACCACCACAGCTTCTCTGAGAGTTTGGGCCACCCTCACATTTTCAAACGATGAATTAATGATACATCCAAGATAATCGCCAAATAACAAAAGAGCTCTGATTGGCTGGGGTAGTCCCCAAGCAGTGTTTTGCAGTGGACATATATAGCTAAGCCTTTTGTTTGGGTTATAGCTCTGTTGTAAGCTTTTAGTAGTTTGGCATCACCAGGCAAAATAGAGGTGTAAGGCCACAATTGTCAACATCCCGTGCTATCTCCCACGGATGTTGCATATTGGGGGGCTATGATAGGGTCAGTGGCTGCATTGATTTTCTTTAACTCTGACAATCTCTCTAAGGACCATTAAACAATTTCGTACAGCAAACATACTCCCACCCCAGCCTCAGCAATTTCTACGCACTCATAACACCTGATAAACCCCCCCACCACAGCCATTTCCATAGATCACATTTTTTTGTACCTTTTTTCCATACTAATGGTCCCATCCAATCTGTTATTTAGCCCTCACATTTCCAATTCTTGCATGGCTCATTCTTTCATCTATTTTTTCTCATTTAGTTTCCTTTCTTGTTCTCTTTCATATTTGTTTGCAATCATTCCTCTGGGCTACAGCTATTATATGTTTGTATTATCCACCTTATCATTCCTTTTATGCTTACACCAGAAGGGCACCTTCCCACTGCATTCCTTTCCACTGCACAATGTTCACCCCTTTTCTCCTCATACCCCTAGGTGTCTCACCCCATTTTAACATGTGACCTAGCATTTTCTCTGCCCCTTTCCCTGTGAAGGGAAACTGGCTGCATTTTTGCAGAAAACATCCTTCACCATTCGCCTCTTTCTCTCCCCATCATGTTTTATGATGGCTGCATTCCTGAGCTCTGGATGCTCACACCAGCAACAGGGGAATAGGGTCTATGCTCTTACCCGATCGCCGCCCCCACACACCCCACTTCTATGGCAGGAGACATCTGTACTATTCCACATGCGGTTTAGATTTTGCTATCTGTCCTGCATAATCTACCTGTTTCTTTTCAATGGGTATATGCACCGCGTGAACATATGCACATGGCTGGAATGTGGAGATGGGTAGAGCCATGACATTGGCCCACAGAGATCTTCAATCAGATGAAGTAGCCATCGTTCTCTGGATTTTTGTATGTATGTATGAGTGTGTTTGGCATTGCACAACTGTTTGTATTCTTTGAACATGTTGGAAAAGATCGTGGCTGCCCATCTCCAATTGCATGTTGAAAACCAACAGGTACTACATTGCTTGCAATTTGTTTTACACCATATGCATTTGTCCAAGTCTGCCCTGATCAATGCCTGGGATGACATCCTTCTAAATGCTCCCGAGGAGTACCTCTCACTGGGGGTGATGTTTGACCTCTCTGCAGACACTTATACTGCGGATCATGAGTTCTTCATCTCTTGAACGATCGATATAACGGAGGCTTCTGAGAAGGCTCTTGCATGGTTTCAGTCCTTTAGATTTGATAGACTACAGAGGATAAAACGGGGATGTCTTTCATCCAACTCTGTCCCTGTCAATTATGGGGTTCCACATGGCTCTCTCATGTCCTCACTTTTATTTATCCTTTGTATATGTCTTCTTTTTGCTCCTTTTGAAAAGTTTGAGGTACAGTATCATTCCTATGTGGCCGATACATAGGTTTATATTAAATATCTGTCTCTTATTTGATGGACTGTCTTCAAGAGGAATATGAATATATATTGCATAATTGACTACAAATACACCTCTCCAAAATTGACGTTCCGTTGCTGTGGACAAACTCCCACCGCTCTTCTAGGATTCGGCACTGGATGCGTTGACTCTGTGAAAAACATTGGTATCCATTGGGAAGGCGACCTTAGTTTCAACCATCAGTTAGGGGAGATTGTGAAAAGTAAATTTTGTTAAACCTCAACAACTTTGAAAGATTGATCAAAACCTACCTCAAACTGAGTCTGATACATGTTTTTGGAACGTCGATTAACTCCAAACTAGGCTACCCTAATGCATTATATTTTGGAATCCCTGAGTACTGTGATGGGTCAGAAATGCAAGACGGACACAAAGGCACTAATAGACACAACATAAATATACAAGGAATATTTTATCTGTCTTCACTTCCACAATATATTATATCAATCAATATCAAAGGTTTTAGAAAGTACTCGTTGTGACCAGAGTTGGACTCCATTCCCCAGTACCCGATGTGAGGATGTGAGGAGGTTTGAACAATAACTGCTTCTCTTTATATTCTCTTGACAATGTGGATTACAGCTCTTCCCAGTTTGGCATTCCATAAAAGGCAAGTTGTGCCTTTGCCGTCTGGGTATTATTTTGTTATTGCCTTTTGGCTGTAGGCAATGTAGGTTACAGTTTTCTCCCCTTCACATATAAGGAGGTTTGTGCTGCTGCAGCCTTTGTATTACTCTTATGCAATCTCTTGGCTTCTAGCAATGCAGATTACAACTATCCCCCAATTGATATCCATTATGGGGAGAGTTATGCCCTTGCTTCCTTTGTGTCACTCTTCTGTGTCCTTGCCAATACAGGTTACAATTATCTCCCAATTGGTATCCCTTATCAGGAGAGATGCGTCCTGGCTGCTTCTTTTCATTCTTTCGATATTCAAAACCATTAATGTTACTTATCTGTATTTTTCCCCTGTTTCGGGCCAACTCACTGGTCTTCCTTCGCATCTCCTCTTGACTCGCGGGTGCTGCTGCGAATCTCCTCATGTCTCTCTGTTTCTGTCATCTCCATTCTGACTGTTGCGGTAAGCACATTCCTTTAGAGGAGCCCTGACAGCTCTGTGTGACCTCTGGGTCTACTTCTACACCATAGCGGTAAACAAGGTGTCCTGCTCCGGTGTTTCTTACCCAAAAAACTAGACCTCTTATTATGCTTCATCAACTTCCTCGTCCCAGTACCACAGGCATTATGGGACTTGAAGTCCATAATGTTTTTGGTATTTTTATAATTAGTTAACTGAAACTGATTTGTGAACTGAGCGTTGTCAAGCTTATGGGAAGTTGTTAAAAGAGGTGGTGATTTACGCTTGTGTTTTTGACCTCTATATAGGGCAGAATCATAACAATTGAAGGTTGTGATATTTACTTTCTGAACCCCAATTTAACAGGTTTCATGCTGTTTATCAGAAGTTTCATAGCCTGTGCTTTGGGTAGTTCTGGGAGAAGGAATCGTACATTGACAGCATGCCATTACATATTTGGGTATTATTGGAACCTCATCCTCAAAAGAGGATGAATACTGCACCGCGTCTCTCCTAGCGGAGTCACCACATCCCCTTGACAGCCATTTCCTCCTATATGATCCTCCATCATGTTACTATCCCCAGGGTTAGGATCAAGTAGCAGTTGCCTTCACCTGGCCACATGGATGGGGACTTTAGGCTGGGGTTTAGTGATGACTCCCCAGGATACCTCACAGTACCAACTCAATAGGTGACATTTATTCAAAATGCTGGAGTTCATCTAATGTATGGGCTCTCCAAGATTCCCTGTCTTTCTAGTGTTTGTCAAGCCCTCCACTGGGTGCCACATTGTTTTATTATTTGTGTATTTACTGAGTGCAGACCTATCTAATGGAAGAAACAGAATGCTTTACAAGTCATAGGGGAAGTACGTGTCAAGGGAAGCAGGTGAAATGGATCAATACAAGGGATCGGGAAACTAACAACGGGGGAGAGTGAGGGTGGGAAACTTTGCAGCAAGGGATCTACAAGCACCCGGGAAAGTAAACGGGGGAGAAGACTGTCACCCATTCTCAGGTTAGGTGGGGAATGTAGGGTGTGGGGTCCTAGGTGTTAGGCAGGAGTCGTTCCCTTAAGAGGACAGAGGCTAGCACAGGGGCAACGTGCTGGTCTTGGAAGCAAGACCACGCAAAGCAACATAGGTTTGAATCCCGGATGTGCGCTTAGAAACCAAACTCAGTTATGGTATTAGGCGTGTTATAAAAAAACAACTGAATGAATAAATAAGGAGGGTTTTGAGCCCATTCCTGAAATGTGGAAGTGATCAGTCTGTGCTGACACGGAGGAGGTTCCAGAGTGTGGGGCTTGCCAATTGGCACTTGTTGCTTTGCATTAATGGGTTAATAAGGACACCAAAACTAGATGGAAGACTATGGGAAGATACACATTTGTGGCAGGTGTACAATCAGAACCTCCCTCCCATTTAACATTTTAGAAAGCCCTGAAGTCCTTTCTTTTTTATTGATTTTTGTCTCTGGTTATTTGGAGGCTTTTTATTGTTTCTACAATCTGCACTAGATGTAGCTTTGTTCTGCTTGGTCATGCTGTATACATTTCTCAAATCAACTCAAACCATATACATCCGTGTTTTCCCCAGGTGAATTAACATGTCTGGCTGCCTGTAAGGTGTCCAATAGCTGCTGAAAGTTTTATATTTCCCAGGGAGTACAGCATGACCGTAGCTCAGGTATGCACCTCCACGCCATCCTTCTGAAAATCCAATATTGGGGTCACGTATATGTGGAATATAGATTTGAACATAGGTGGTCATGCCTGGGCTGCCTTGGGTTTGCAGATATGAAACGAGGAAGGGTTAACTCTGACTAGTACAGCTGTACTTCTCGGAAAGTTGGAGTAACCCCTCACCCTGGACTTGTTCACTCCTGACAGGCCTGCAAAGTTTAAATGAGGTGACCAGAATGATAGACTAGAGGAAACACTGTTTGAGTTTGGCTACCCTTACCCTAGCAATAACTACCCATAAACAGTTGACTCGAAGATATGATGCAGAATATTTCAGAAGTACTTTCAACATTACTACAAAGTGCTCTAATGGCAAAGTACAGCCTGATACCCTGGCGGATTGTACTTGCTACATGGCAGTCTATGAGATAGTCTCTTTGCTCACTTCATCCGACTTAGAAACCGGATGCGATTTAGTTCCAAGTGTTGTACTCTCCGCTGCTCATCCAGTGAAGGGGCCCTGTATCTGAGAAAGGTGACAAGTTGAGAATTCAGGCAACCTTCAGGGGATGTTGTGAGATCCTGAAGCGGTAGCACAAGACCCTTATCAAGCCTGCAAAGAAACAAGGACACAGTATACCTCAGTAAATGTGAATTAACACCTAAAGACATTCTTACCTCTGATGCTAAATCTGTCCCAGAAACCTGTTTAGTTTCAGATGACTCCAACAGACCCTGTCGGTGGCAAAGATTGAAGCTGTGTATCTAAAACAGCAGTACTATGGCAGTACTTAATATTACACAGCCACTTTTCCATTATCCAGATGTTAACGGTCTAAGTCTGAGACTCCCAACCATGAGAATGAAATACTGACGCTTGCCCCAAGATTTTGAAATGTTGACTTAGTTCTTTGTAGAGGCTGTAAATAACTGGACTGTGAGTGAAACCCTCTCAGAATGTCATGGAAACTAAAACCCATGGCCCATGAACCAGGTCCACCCACAGAGTGATCCAACCAGCCCTGCAGCCAAGGGACACAAGCTTGTTCATCGCCAAGCAGAACTGCTTCTGGACATAGAGTCTGACTTGGATATGTTTTATTCTCGGTAAGGCTTTGGGTCAGTGATGCAACCTCCATTGAACGTAATCCTATTAGACAGGCATCCTATTAGACATAACATAACATAACATAACATTTGTGAATGTTTTAGGTGTTAGGCTTGGTGTTTGTGCCCAGCTTTGTCCAATATGTTAGGAATGTGTGTGGTTCAGACCACACGCATTAGCAGAGCTCTAGTTGCCTATATCTGAACCCATACACTGCCTCTACCCTGAGAGCCTGGGTGAATCTCCTGGCTCTTGGTTGTGGGAGGGATTCTGGAATTGGCTTAACGATTCCCGGCCCATCTAGGGCAAGGTGAATTGCTGCGGTGTTTCTGCCGTAAATTGTTCCAATTTTATGCCCCACACCGACCCTGAGTGCACAATTGCACTTCTGCCCTCATTAAGACCCAGTGGCCCGGAAGTTACAGTGCTCTGAAATAAGGGGCTTCACCAGTGTTAAAAGAAAATGGCTGCCTGAATGGGGAGTCAGTCTTACAAGCATTTAGTAAAATTAACCCCCAAAAAATGAAAGTGACAAGAAAAAAACAAAACAGAACAACTGACTGACTAGCATCTTTTTATTATTCACTGTGAAAATCTAGATTTTCAATATAAGGATTTCCCACAAATGACTGCACTCTCTTACGTCAGCACGGCCACGCTACAGCGTTCAGCTCCAATTAAAGACCCATGCCCAGGAGGTCACAAGGCATTTTACAGAGGCCGTGGTATAGTGGAGTGGATTGGGCTTGGGGGATATGGTACCCTAGTTCAGGTAACCCCCTTGGCCCTAATAACATAGTGATTTCAAAAACAATACTTTCAGGACATTTTCCTGTTTTTTTTTATAACTGTGACGGCCTATACATTACACAAGAACATGGCAACCATTTCCTTCCAAAGAAGCCCCACTTCCCAGTGGGGAATGAAATGCAAGCGGACACCAAAACAGTGCCCATTCACCTATGACGAAGAGGCCATGTTTGAGGTACTTTAGCACCTGAAACCTGCCTCTTGGATACATTAAGAATGTTCTTTTTATGAACACATGGGCCTGATTATTGTTAACTAATTAATGACATATACACACACATATCCTTTGAAAATATATAATTCTTTTAGAATGTTTGTAAATTGGGAATGGAGCGTGTGCACAGCCATCCTTACCGAGGCTTGGTTACAATTCTCACACTTGAACCCAAAATCAGGCTGGAACCCTCACTGGTGTTATTCATTCTCTTCCGCTTTGCTACAGGGGTATTTTGAAAGAGCACTACAGGAGGGTACAAGCCGTCCATCTTAGAATAATAACCTATTAAAAATAATGAAAATGAAAGCATTCATTATTTGGTTAATCTAGGTTTTGATAAAGTGCTTCTCGGTAAAGCAAGTGTAATATTCTTGTCATATATCTACACCATTGCAAATGAAAGTTTTCAAATTTTAAAAAGAGTTAGTTTGCACTTGTAAAACTATCAAATAATGTCCTTCCTATATATAGCTGCTTTGGGAAAAAACGCCCCTTCCCTTAACCTCCAATGTAGTGTTTTCCCTCTGGTTGTGTAGCCTACATAGAAAGACATAGAGACATACTGTGGGACAAAGGGAGAAAAAAGAGTGCAGAGAGAAAGAGGGTTAGAGGAGGCGCAGTGAGAGAGAGTTAGAAATGGGAGATAGAAAGAGAGGGGAAGAGAGACAGTGAGAAAGAGAGAGAGAGAGAGAGAGAGAGAGAAAGAGAGAGAGATAGAAAGAGCGATTGTTGCATAATGATATAATGATATACTGGGTACTGTTAGTAAAAAAGGCTTTGGTGAGGTGATATTAAGGTGACAGTTTAACAAAACAAAACCCTTGAAAATGGCAGATGGTGAAATCTACGCCATCTTACCTCCGAACCCCCAGTTGCACAACCCATGAGCACAATGATGACATCACATGTTACATCAGTTATGACATCATTAATGACATCACTGGAAGAGCGGTTCAGACTTGAAGTGAGAGAGTTGTGTTCTTTTAGAGAAAACCACTACAGCACATAAATAAAGAGTGTATGGAGACACAGGGGATCTCAGAGTTAAGATGGGGAGTGGCTTTCAACACCTACCCATTTACAGGGGTTTTGTTCCATTAAATCATTATCCCAACTAAAGTTTTTTCAATGAATATTAAGGATTTGGCACTGAGTTCCTCAGCCCTATGTGGGCTATTCGGGATCACTGCCTATATATGTGTTACAATGTCATCACCCTGTTTTGGAGTACTTCGGACTTCACTGCCCCCCTCCCTCTCATTCAGGTCGGCCGTTACCTAGCCTCAGGCGGCGTCGTTCATCAGTGGAGAGGATGGCTGCGGAACTGCTATTCGATGGCCTTCGGCTCTCATGCAGTGGTTCCTCGACTTGGCGTTGCTGCTTCCCTGGGCGTCATGTCTGCAGCAGCTCAGTCATCCGCTTCAGGGGACCTGGAATCTTTGAGCTCTGCGCCCTCCTGGATTCGCAGCATTCCGCAGGCTCCGGGACTTCTCTGTCCACCACCTATCAGACATGGTCCTGCCTCCAGAATTGATCCGCCCCGCAGTACAGCGCAGGCATCCACTGTAAATGGGCTGGCTCTGACCGACTCTCTGCACACAGATACTGCTTTTGCTCCTTTTGTGTTCCTCTCCGGACAGAGAGAGGAAACAGGATTGGTTCCATGTCTTCAGAACAGAGGTCAACAGAGTAGGGTCAGCAACCAAGTCATTCACAATTAAAGGGCAGTCTACATCATAACACAGTTCTATCCCCATACAACTGTTCTGCAGGTTGCCTCCGAATTCACCAGTAAAAATGACAAAAGTAGTCTAAAAAGGAGTGTACACCAGGCAAGAAATAACACAATTTATTCTGGGCCCGGGCACAGTTTGGAAAGCAATATTAAAACAGAATGTGGGACAGAACAAAAGTGCTCTCAAAAGTATGCAACAGAAAAAAAAACCTTTATAGTCTCATAAACTAATTAGCATCAAAGCACATTGCAACATTAGGACATTCCTCCACGGGATGATGATTGGCGGAATTGTGTCATTCCCCTATAGAGGGACATACATTATCTTAAAATGATTGGGTCCCACAGAGTTTACCACGGCACCCTTGTCCACCCTTGTGACATCACAGTCCAACCCACAATTCCCACATCATAATGCTGATTCATTGAAACATTTGAGATGGCCAACGGATCTTTATTCATCTGGTGCCAGTCATCTCCATCTGCTTCTCATAGGAACGCATTCAATCATGACACTCCCAGAGCTTTGAACCACAAACAAGTTACCGTTTTAATGTTGCATCTTAGGCACTCTTCGAACTTCTTTGCAGGCTAAGATATACTAAGGGGCAATTTGAAACTGCCATGGGCATTTTGAAACCATCAGTAGACCAGCTTCATAAAATAATATGCCAAATTATAAAATGGTTGGGCATTCACTGTTTTTCCACAGGACTCGTAAACTCTGCTTCCTGGCCTCGAAATAACAAAGGTTGTTTGCTTCTGTTCGTACGATCATGAAAACGTACAATTTGCACAGTGCTGCCAGACTCTGCGGCCATTAAGTAAGTTAATGAAATGTGAACATGTTTCTAAAAAAGCATGCTTTGAGGCCTGATCACAGCGCCTGGTTCTAACTGAAAACTTTGTATACTTACCTGTGACTTAACTTTTGCCTATATGTTGTTAGCCCAAAACACAATTATTAAGGGTATTCTCAAGTCTTGTGAATATAACAGTGTGGCTATCAATGAAGCCCACTCCCCTTTTCATGGGCTAGTCCCTCAGCTGGTAAGTTCACGCCTTTTACTGCGCTGAACTTGCATCTTTACCACAAAACCAAGTGACAAAACAACTTCCGAGGCACCAGTGGTCCAGGGATGAATATTGGTTTCTAAACCATCAATCAAACCCACACCTCTAGTACACCAGAAGGGATCTGAACAGATTGGAATACAAGTGAATTATAAGACCTCCCTGTCCAATTTTGGTAACGTGGACGGAACAGCAGGCTTATCTCCACAAGGTCATGGATCATTAGTTAGTTGCAACACAGCAAAAATACAAATATTACCCAATGATAAAAGGGACTGTCCAGTCAAGGTTGTATAGAAATATCTACTTTATTATTACTACAAGAGGCAGTTCTATCACACTGCAATTCCAACCCACCCTGTAAAGGAACACAGAGGACAGACAGTTTCACAAAGGAAAGGGATGCACTTTGGATACTGACAGGAGGGTAGTTGGTAAAGTAATCAGTCTTACTGTTCAAGGTTATTTAGTTCCAGCACCAAGGGAGCAAATGGTTGCAGCTGTCTGTAGGGGCCTTCAGAGAAGGACCAGGGGGGCAGAACCACAATGTACCTGGTGCTAAAGATATTCTTGGTGCTCGACAGCCGTGTGGTGGTTCCAGGGTGCTTTGCAGCCCTTGAGACAGAGTTAGTGGCGGCAGAAGACAACTGCAGGTACTAGGCGGCATGCAGTTCGGCATGCAGTTCGGCAAGCGTGGCTGGAGGGACATCTGCAGGTTGTCCGGCACGGCAACTCAGGGCCAAGAATCGTTGTCTCTGTATTGGTTGGTGGATCTGGAATGCTGATCAAGGTGGCTCGGATAGCTCTTATGACTGCAGTGTGATATATATATTACACGGCCACAGTAGTGGCCATGTAGTTATGGTAGTTATGGTAGTGTAGTTATGGTTAAGTTACTAATCCCATAGGAAGAGCACTTTTTGGGCGGCTTATAACTTCGCTCTCCCTGGACGAATCCTCACCAAACCTTGCAAAAAAAAGTATATGGTCCACTCTGAATTTTTGCAAAGTTTGGTGAGGTTTGGTCCAGGAGGGCAAAGTTATAGGGGGGGTCCCAACATTTCTTTTTTCCCATAGACTGAATGGGGAGAAAACTTTGCTCATGCCTACAGCCCAAACCGCTGGACGGATTTTCACCAAATTTGCGGCAGGAGCAGCGGCTTGGTCCCAAAAGCGTGCTTTTGTAAATTTGTTGAAAATCTGTCCAGTAGTTTTTTTAAAAAATTACCAAAAAGTAGGTCTTAAAAAATTAGTGATATCTATTTCCGGTCTGCGGACACACTTCCCTGTTCGCTCCGCGGACAGTGCCCTGATTGGCTAATCGGCTTGCATTATGTCCGCGGACATGCGACGTGTTCGCTGATTGGACGGTGAGGAGCGTGAAGTGCGTCAGATTTTTGGAAACACCCGCCATCTTGGATTCACGGACAGCGGCCGATGTCCTCAGACATTGCGGTAAAAACATATGGAAAAACACAGCATTCCACTTGTCAAACTTATCAAATAATCTCTGGGGAGTTGAGGGGTGATGAGGATGGGATGGGATATGGCTGCAAGAAGCAAAGAAAACGGGTGGTTATTGCCGCAAAAGTTTGCGAACAGTCCTGATGTTCGCGAACCGTCGTGTGAAAGTTCGCAAACACCTTAGCATTACAGAGTTGGTGAAATGCAGTTCTTGTATGGCTTATAACTTTGGCGCCACTTAATGGAAATTTTACACGTATATTCCTGGGCCGATTCTGAGTGAGTATGCAAAGTTTGGTGGGATTCTGTCGTGAGGGGGCCAAATTAGAGGGGGGTCCCAAAATAATGTAAAGGATTATAAATGAGGTGCCATTTGACGAATCCTCACTTAATTTGGGAAACTGATAATACATTTAGATATGAATGTTTTTTCCGAAGTTTGGTAGGATTTTGTGAAGAGGGGCAAAATTAGAGGGGGGGTCCCAAAATAATGTAAAGGCTTATAAATGAGGTGCCATAATCTACACTTCATTTGGCAAACTGATAATAGATCAAGATATACATGTTTTTGCGAAGTTTGGTGGGATTCTGTCGAGAGGGAGCAAAATTAGAGTGGGGGTCCCAAAAGATTGTAAAGGCTTATAAATGTGGTGCCATTTGACAAAGCTACACAAAGGTTTGCAAAAAGATTATAGATCTAGATTTAGATGTTTTCGTAAAGTCTGAATGGATTTTGTCAAGTGGGGGCTAGGTTATATGATGATTGTATGTGCATACATTTGACACTTTTGAAAAAATAAAACATGGTGGATTTCCAGCAAACTTGCGTAAGGAGCATTGGCAAGGACCTACAAGCATGGTTTTGCAAATGTGCCAGTGTTTTATTATTTGACAAGTGTCATAATGTATCTACAAAAAATAGCGGTATACCTTTAGTGACTGAGGGGTAGCCTGTGGCCACGGGCAGTGGCCAGATTGTCCGGGTCATGGAATAAGGTCATGATCTGGACAATTTGGCTACGGACCATGACCACAAGGGACAAAACAAAGGATTAAAGTGGCCATGTCCACCTGGGACTGGCTTTGTGGTAAAGTTATTCGAAATTAGGATAGATTTGAAAGGGAAGAAAAATGTGCTTGTGGTAATATGGTCATAGGGTTCTCTTTTTGCCTTCTGCAGGCTGCTATGGAAAGCGAAAAGGGGCCCTGTATGGAACCCTCACCTTCCCTTTCCATGGTGGCCATCCTGGAAAAGGATTTTACTTCCTACACCGGGATGCCGCAGGCAAAGTTAAAAAACTTTGTTATAGGGACATTATGGTTAAGTTGGACTAATAAAAACCTATGAAATTCAAAGAAAAAAACTTTGTTAAACGGACGTTATGGTTTCAAGTAAAACTGAAAAACCCCTGAAATTCGCCGGTTATGGTAAGCTAAGCAACCATAACTCGCGCCACCAGCGTACACTGCTAAGACTAACACCCAGGTCATCAAAGATGACATCACACATGTCATTGATGACATCACTGATGACATCACACGTGAAATACATTTTGATGAAAAGTCTCTACAAGGACTTGTGCTTATATTGTTGATAACAATATGTCAGGAGTGATCGGGAGACCTATCATGAAATACTTAATCTATTAAAGAATGTACTCAACTAATATCATTGTATTGGAGTGCTGTTGTTAATACATAAACCTAATCATATATAAATATAGGCAATGACTGCAGCATGCACCATAGAAGTACACTATTTATAATATTGTAATTTTGGATAGTACAATAATGAATGCTCCCTTATCAGAGTTTTGAGTAATTTTAAACATGTAATAACTAGCTAACAATTCAAGACTTACAGCGCTTGTGCTGGTACAAACAATACATACGAAGCACCACAATGCATACAAATCAGAGGCACATACAGGGAAACTAAAGTAAGGAAGAAAGAAACTGCATCATCAGAAAATGTTAATGAAATTAAAGTTTATCTTCATGTATACAAATGAATTGTGTGTTTGCGGCCTGCTCATTTCCCCATATATGCGCACCATGAGCTGAGACCAAACCCTAAGGAAAGTATTTAAAGAACATATGACAAGGTTAACATCTAGATATATAGCACCTTTTTTATTTTATTATTCTGACTGCCAGTGTTCTGACTGCCAGTGAACAAAACCACCTGGCCTATACATGTCAAGGAACAAAAACAAGTGGCCCAGATATGTGATGTCATCAGTGATGTCATCAATGCCATTTGTGATGTCATCTTTTATGTCCTGGTTGTTAGTCTTAGCAGTGCACGGTGGTGGCGCGAGTTATGGTTTCTTAGCTTACCATAACTGGCGAATTTCATGGGGTTTTCCGTTTTACTTGGAACGATAACAAAGTTTTTTCTTTGATTTTCATAGGTTTTTGTTAGTCCAACTTAACCATAACATCCCTTTAACAATATATATATATAGATATTACAGTGCCACGATAGGAAGAGCACTTTTTGGGCGGCTTATATATATATATATATATATATTGCGTGGAGAAAGAGAAAAACATACGCGCAACAGCATTTGGAACTGTCTGCTATGCTTTCAGTTGATATTTTAAGGATTTCAGGTGTGGAATGATGTGTCCCCTTCAATGCTGTTCGACAGCACATATTATGTGGACCCTAGCACGTTTGGCAAACTGGGCTGCGGAAATAAGTTTGGAAACCAGGAGTGCCTTCTGACACCCAGGTGCTTGCTTGGGCATGGGTACGAGGTGCTTGCTTAAGATGAAACACAATTGGCTTATAAATGTTTTAGGTCACAGTTTATGCAAGTCTATGGCAAGGCCTCATATTCAGAATGGGAGAAAACTGTGACGGTATCCGGGGCCTGACCCCGTGCTGAGGTGCTGGGGCAGTCATTTAATTAGTGATAAGGCTTGCTTCTGGCAAACTTTAATCTCCTCCAAGTACTTTAATTATTAATGCCATCACAATTAGGTTTCATTGTACTACAGACATCTAAGGGACAACTGATAAAACAACCTGGTCATTTTGTTGAAGAGTAATTAAATATAATATAATTATATTTACTTGTTTGGAATCTGGGCTAATAACTATGTTAATTCTCAAATTGTATTGTTTATTTATTTATAGAGCGCACCGGGCCGTTAAGCAACTGGGCGCTTGCAGAAAGTAGAATCTTATGTTACAGGTACATAGATATTATACATTGCTAATGTTATAGATTCACATATACAACATTTCTTGTGTTACAGGGTCATGTAGCTTGCAGGTAGTATATGTTACAGTTTCAAGTATTATACATTAAATATACAGAATATTCGGTACCGTTGAAGTTTAACAGTCATTGGTGTGAAGCCAGAGTTTGAAATTAGCCTTGAACACATGGAAAGAAGGAGTAGCTCTGAGTGAATCTGGGATGGAGTGCCAAAGATGGGCTGCTAGTACTGGGAAGCTGGACCCTCCAGTTCTTTTCAATTTGAAGTTGGGGACTTCGATACTATTAGATTGATCCTTTCTGATGGGTCGTTCAGAGGTGTACTTTGTGAATTTCTCTGTGAAGTATGCAGGAGCTTTATTATTCATACAGTTGTGTGTAATATTCAGAGTTTTAAGTTTGATACGGTCATTGATGGCCAGCCAGTTGACGGCTCTTCTTTGGTCAGATATATGTTGCCCTTTAGGAATGCCTAATGCTGTCCTAAGGGCATTATTTTGCAGGGTTTGGAGTTTGTTAGTGTTGTGTTTACTGGTGCTTAGGTACAGAGCATTGTAGTAGTCTAATTTGGAGAGGATGAGGGCTCGCGCTATGGTGGTACAACTGTTTGTGGACAGGTATGCATATGTGAATGAGTTTGCAGGTGTAGCTAGTTGCTGAGGCTGTAGCATTTACTTGCTTGTCAAAGGTGAGAGCTGAATCAAGGTAGAAACCTAAATTTTTAACTTCCTTGGTTACCTTGATTTTGATGCCATCAATAGTGATGGCATTGTAGAGATGGGATAATTTGTTAAGTTTACTAGTGGACCCGATGATTAAGAGCTCAGTCTTATTGTCGCTAAGACATAGGCTGTGTGTGGCCATCCAGGTTTGGAGGATTTGGTAGACTATTTATGAGTTTGGTCTCGTTGTCATAGTCTCCTTGGATTGGGATACGAATCTGGGTGTCGTCAGCGTAGTTGGTGTATGAGCCCCTAGTTTGTCCAAGATATCGAACAGAGGCTTTGTAAAACTATTGTACAAAGTGGGGGAAACACATGACCCTTGGGGGACTCCACAGGTGATGGGGACTGGATCAGCTGCTGATGTGGGTGAGAAGACTCTTATAGTTCTTATTATGAGTTTATCCATGCAGTGGCTTTTGTGGAGAAGTTGGCAGCTGATTTGAGGTGGTTACAGAGAACCTTGTGATCTACCAGATGAAATGTGGCTGATAGGTCTAGGAGTAGGAGAATAGAAATGTCTCCTCTATCTTTACGCTCATCTAGTTGATTTTTGAGATCAAGGAGAGCCGTTTCGGTTCCATGTCTCGGTCTAAATCCTGATTGTCTTGTCCCTAGTAGGTTGTTGATCTCCAGGTAGGATTGGATCTGAAGATATGCAGCTTTATCTAGGATTTTGAGGAGGAACGGGACAGTTGTTATGGGCCTATAGTTCGTTGGGACATTGGGGTCCAGGTTTAGTTTTTTAAGTAGAGGTAATATCCAAGCATCTTTAAGGTTGGTTGGCACAGAACATGATTTGAATGATGCGTTGATAAAAGATGTGACTTAGGGGGCTAGTTCATGTGCGGCCAAATAGTCTTTGAGACACAGCATAGCAATAGAAGCAGCAAAGGATGGATGTGTGAAATCGAATTAGGGGCGGGCTCATTGACTCACCCAATAGTCACAAGTTTTCTTCGCATGTAATGAATTTCTCTCAGATTTATTTGCTTTTATTTGGTCACTCTGAAAAAACACAGCATTTTACTTTTCGTCAGTCAATGGACCCAACCCTAATATTGAAGTAGCATTTTAACTATTCCCCACTCTTTCAAGATGATGAGATAAGCGAAAAGACCCTCACCAAAAGGGCCCCCTTGCAGGCAAAGAGCCTGTCATAGTGAAACCAATAAGAATGGTGTGAGCGGAGGTGCGCAAGGTCAGTACCCATGCATAGTGCTGAGACTGCGTGCTTTGGTGGTTTATGCACTTTGTCTCCATTCACTGGTGCAAATATTAGTTGTATCGCATAAGAGATCGCCCTGCTGTCTGGTGTATTGCGCAGTTAGGCGCGCTTTTCCAAGGCTAGTGCAATGTTTCACTTCTGAGTGAACCGGCATGATAAGTGGGGCGAGATCAGCGGTGGCCTACAGTGTGGTCATTCATCAAGAGTGGGGTGGGATACCCTAATGCTGGTCACAGTCTCTCTCCCTCAGGCACTTTTCCTGAGCCCCCTGCCAAACTCCACCCTTTGCTCCCCCTCTTTTACAATGAGCTTCTGTACCTTCTCCCTAGTACACTGCATGTCATCGCTCACCTTTAATGCATTAAAAGTCGCAGATGCCAGGCTGGAAGGCCGTGACCGCCGTCACACAGGGATCCTTTATGATCATCAGGAAGTCATCAGAAGCCATGAATGTCTGACTAAGCCAAATCGTAAACCTAGAGATGGGATGGGGAAGGGCTGGTTAGGTGTGAAAATGACCTACCACTATTTGCAGAGCTGGAATTTTAGTGAGATCAGGAAGCAATATAATAGAATTGCAGGCCAGAAAAATAACTATCTATGAAATTCCAACCTGGTATAGCCTGAAGAAAGCCATTCTAAAAAAAGATAATCAGTATTTGTGCTATGGGGTGGCATTTACTTCGAAGCTTCGTGGACATGCTGGCTGTATATGTGTCTACATTCTGGGGCTCTGATTATAGCTCCCATCCGCCATACATGATCACGTTAGTTCACGTGAAACAGATGAAGACTACCTGTCCCAGAGATCTGGCAAGAATCCAGGTTTGTATCATTTTCTGTAGAATTGTCAATGCCGAACCTTGGTATGTCTGTTGCATACTTAACCCCTATATGTATTAGTTATCCAGAAACATAGAATGCCCCAGAAAGTGATGCTAGACCCATGTCACCACTGGGTCTGTTCTCTGAAGTTTGGAAAACTCTAATTGAATAGGGTCAAATATTGCTTAGAAACCTTTGAAATATTGAACTTGACTCAAGTAGGTGTTGGTAAGATCAATTATAAAGTGACCATTACTTAATAATATCCAAGTATGTGAGGCTGTGCAAAGGTCTTATCTATTGATCTGTTTTTTTTAGACTTGTAATCAACTTTTAATATGATAGCTAAGGATAACATGGTTTCTGTCTTCACTGAACTTGGAAGGCCACATGAGCCAGAAGAGATCACATGATTAATGTATGATGGCACATATGGCAACATTTGTTTTGGCAAGAGCAGTGAAGTGTCTGAGGACATTATCTTGAAAGGTGGAAATGATGCTTAAAAAAAGCAACGCAGGCGTCCCAGTGTGGTGTGATGTTCCGGCATTTGCGTTTTGATGTGACATAGTGCTGATTGATATACTGGCAAAGAGACCAGACAACTCTATTATACAACTGTAAAATGTAAAAAATTAACCCTAGGTGCTTCCAAGCTTTTGCCATCCTTGAAAGGTGTTGAAATGTTTTGCTTATCTTTGCCTTCAATTCAACAACGAGGCAACTGGAGTCACCACGTCACTCAGGCTGGCACGTCATTGATCCAGAATGCCACCTGCATTCATGGGGAGAGGGGGTGCACTCTCACGACTCCAATGGGGCCATGGGAATCACACCTGTTGGGAAACTACTGCGGACTACTGAGAACTGGTTGTTCAGGTCATTGTTCTGCTCCCCCCACTTCACAACTATTCCTTGAAGCTTTGAAATGAATGCGATTTCCATTGCCCGCATAGCTGGCCTCAGGCTTTGATTGCATTGCTTTTCATTATTGGCTTATCCGGTACAGTTTACGGAGATACCGTCAACAACCATTTCACCGATCCTTTGAGCAGCCGCCTTCCACATTATGCATATATTAACAAAAGCTTTTTACCCTTGAGTAACTCCGTTTTCGACGTCGCCACACAATCTAAACAAATCAGATGAAGTCATAATCGGCCTATATGGGGTAGCTGCTTTCAAGGGGAATTTAAGGCTGGTAGTTACAGTGGAATCGAAATGATGTACTTTGAATGCAAAGTGGTACTTGGCCGGGCATTATACCTGAATGTTGCTCAACTAGCTAAACCACAAAATCTATATGCTCAGTTCAGACTTGGTGCTCTACCACTGACTCAGTGGTGTTTCCCCACTCTTCACTTTACCAACATTGGCCCTCATTAGGACCCTGGCGCTAAGTGTTTAACGGCGGCGTAAAAGGCTGCGGCGCTGTTAAACACGTAGCGCCTTATTACGAGGTCCCTTTGCGGGACCCGACCTGAACGGCTGGTCTAGACCAGCCGTTAAAGTAGGGACTCGCAAAGGGACTCTCGGGGTAAGTACGGTACCGCAATTTGCGGTACCGTACTTACCGCCTTCCCCAGTCCCATTGAGCCCTATGGGGCAAAAATGGGAATGGGGAAGGGGCAATGTTAATGGAATTGGGGAATTACCGCCCCGCCAACCTTGGAATGGGGTGGTAATTCCCCATTGAACATTGGCGGACTCGTTACAATACCGGCACCAACCATGGTGCTAATAGGTGCTAATAGCGCCATGGTTTAGCGCCAGTATCGTAATGAGGGCCATTGTATTTTCCACAGGGCAGAACATGCACCATTTTCTGCCTCTCTCTTATGCAACCCCTTCTACCCTTTCGCCGGGTCCAGACTGAGTTTGGTGCTCATTTACTTTTCAGAACACACCAATATTAAAATGTTTGTAACACTATAGCATATTTAAAGATGCAGACGGCCTTAGGACTTGTGTTTGAGGATAGCATGGCTGCAACATCTGTCACTCCATCTGGGTGTAAGGGTCTCTGTATAGAGGGTTCTCACATTAAGAAAGGCTGTGCACATGCTTAGTCAAAAAAAATATATAGTTGGCAGGCTGTTCCGGTTACTTTTTAAGCATTCCGTTTCAGCACTTATAGGTTAAACTCAGAAACGCCTTAAACATCTTTAGTGCTGTTAATCTTACACATTAACATAAAAGTAGCTCAGCAATTGAACAGTTAAGGTAGCTGTGCAACCCTAATTCTAGGCCATACATGGTGCAGCTGATGACCTAAATGAAGATTTCACTCATGGACTCACAAGTGACATCACTGAAGATTTCACTAACTAAATCATATATAGCATCACCAATGACAATGCCTTCACTAATACATCACACAATCTTCTCATCTGTGTAATAAAAGAAGTATTTTAACTTACACAGTAAAATGATCACGGTACAGCGGTGGTGTCTCCAGTGCACATTTCTACCTTTGGAGAACCTCTGGCCTGTGACTGAAAGATCTACAATGCATCCAAGTAAAACCCGCGCCCCAAATGCAGCACTGTTGGGGGTTACAGATCGGCAGAGGACACAGCTAGTGTGGTGTAAGGGATAGGATAGGCAAAAACAATGCTTTACTACTGTGTATGTGCGTTGACTGGATTTACCTGACTGTACTAAAGTTCCCCACCATGGGGGGGGGGGACACCAAGAACCTTTAGACTGATGACACTGGGCAGGACTTCCCTGCTAACAACAGTGGGCTTACCTTGCTAGAGATTTCAGAAGGGGAATTGAAACCCGGACATAGGTGCAGCATTTAAGGGCAGACTGCAGTTGCCTCTGTAAAAAATAAGGGACAGGGTTGGGGAAAAAAGGGAAAGTGTTTTATTGAGGGATGGTAGCCCAGGGGAAGAGGTGATTGGGAACCTGGCCAAGGTTCATGTGGTTTGGGGTTCTGCCTGGAAAGGGTACCCTTAACCCTCATAAATAATGGGACAAACAATGAGTGGGAAATTGAAGGGGGCAAACAGTGTATGAAGAATGTTCTTTGTCTTAAAGCAAGGGCTACAATATTCCATCTCACCCCCCCACCCCGGTATACTGTGTCTTATTTTCATCGAGAACACAGGTTTGTGGCCTGTCATAATATCGTTTACATTGCAGGTTGCTTAGCAACGCTTCCAGCTTAACAGGTCGACTGTTTTAATATCAATTGTCTAAAATAGGGAGTTACAACAGACATCAAAGGACGTTCGCTCAAGCTCTCAATGCATTTCATAAAAAAATGACATTTATATAGTAAAAACTCATCGTACATGACGTCACACTACATGGCAAACTATAAAACCTACGGGGTGTTGTGGTTGGCTCAAAGGGAACATCTAAGTATACTTTCTATAAGGGATCGGGTTGTTAGTGGATCTCTACAGTCAGGTGGACAATTTATGGCCACCCCTAGTACAAGTCATCTTCAACAGTTATTTGACACACAGCTCATCATTGGCTCTCAAACTATAAGGCTCTTTGTTATATGGCCTTCTATTACTGGTTGGCACGCTCGTGCCATGTCTGGAACATTCAGCTCCTTAGCAGCATGTAAGCTCATACCCAGGTGCCGGGGATGGACATGAATTTGCTTCCCACCCAATTAGCCCCTCGTCTCTCATCTCTCATCGCCCATGCCTTCTGCCATGAAGACTGTCTTTGAACTTGGCCTTGAAGTATTGCAGTAGATTCTCTTCTCTTGAGAATGAAAGGGAGTATAGGCACACGCCTATCACAGTTCTGGTCTGCATGCCCAACTCCTATTTCCATCCTTGGCTCACATGACAGGAGACCGCAATTCGGCTAATTTTCTAGCAGTTAATTGTCTTGAATTAATAAACTTGCCACTCATGGTGTTCCTTCTTTGCACCTTAACACGGGATTCAGCATCTCACGGTTTCTGTTCTTCATGGATAGATAACCAGTTCTTGGCTGATTCAGCTTTGATAACAGGCCAAACAGCTTCACCCTTCAAGTCTGTGATCTGCAGCTAATTCTTTGCTGTGACACAAACAGCTCTCAATCCTTCTTTCTTTGTGAGTTTGAACTTACTAAAATTGTGACACCGATGTCTAGACAATATATAATGGCGGCACTGCATGCAGACTATTCACTACGTACAGCTAGCATCTAGGATTACTAGCATCTGTACAGTTATTAAACGGCTTTCATTTTCTGCAGTGCTCTTCACGCATGCAATCTTCACTCTGCACATGAAAGTTTACTCGATCCTTTACTTCGTCATCAGATTCCATAAAGTCTATACATCCTCTTCTTCAGGCACTCTTCTCAGTGGGTCATGCTCATCTCTTGTGACATCACAAGCTTCTCTTTCTTATGTCTTCATATTCCTTCTGGTATCTCTTCCAAGAGATTGTCATCTCTACGGGGATAGGGTTTTCTTAGTGGATACCTTTTCTCGAAGGTTCTCAGCGGAATAGTCATAACTACGGGTGATAAGCATGGTACAGATTCAGGCTTCCAACATACGGGCAGTAGGGGGGCGGGCCTTCCTGCAGAAGAATTCGCCTGCTCCTCTACATGTCACTCGGAAATATGGATATTAGCGAGTCCAGATATATTGTTCATTAGAATTCAGAAACCGAAATATGTAAAATTGTCAACTATCTCAATCTATCTCAAACTGTGCCATTTCAAGGCTCCATCTAAACCTAGTAACACATATCCGCAATGTACAATGCATAATTTTGGTGGGATTTACTTTAAGGCTATGAACCTTTGCGAAATCAGAAAAGGTGTTAGTTAAACATTGGAGGCCTTTTTGTGTACAATCAAATAAAAGAATCAAATAAAAGAAAATCATCAGCATGCGCCAACCACAGTACTTTTAAACATTTGGGCTGGCGAATGCTGATGGACACCTATATACGACATACATAAGGTAAATAGGCAGGGTGCTAACATGCAACCCTGCCCAACACATCTAAAAGTTTTGATCTTACAAGAGGAGGAATCTTGATGGTCCAGACGTTTTCACACATTCAAACTCTCTTAGAGTCAAATAATGAGACATAGGGCCTCATTACGACCCAGGCGGATTTCGCGGTGCTAAATGCACCGCGAAGCATGGCGGAAAGCCGCCGATAGCGCCATGGGGGTTGGCGGATTTACCGCCCCATTCCGACCTTGGCGGGGCGGTAAATCCCCAATCCCCATTCTGCCCTTCCCCATTCCCATTTTTGCCCCATAGGGTATAATGGGAGTGGGGAAGGAGTTAATTACGCCACCGTAAAATACGGTGGCGTAATTAACAACGAGGTCCCGTAGCGCCATGGTTTTCTCCGCCTGGTAAAACCAGGCGGAAAAGGCCGCCATGGCGCTACGGGAACTCGTAGTATGGCGGAGAGGTACGCCATGCACTACGCTGGCGTAAAACCCTCTCCGCCAGGGTCCTAATGAGGCCCATAGTAACCAGGAATCCCACATTTGTTCAATTTGGCCCATAAGAGAGCCTTGTCGACTGCATCAAATGTGGCCAAGAGGTCAATGCTTTATTAAAAAAACAAATCGTATTTAGCCATCCATACTTGCCTCATTATATTCTTCAATACAAACCCATTTAATGAGGTACCCATGAGTTTCCGAAATCCTATCTGCCCACCCCTAATTGCCATTCCTCTACATGCTCCAACAGAAAGATCGCAAATACCTTGCTGTCGGCATCCAGGATGGCAATCAGTCGATAGTTCGAAGGGTCCGATCTACTCCCTTTTTTAAAGACGAGCAGGACATAGGGAGTTGACTAAGAGGATGGGAATCTTTGAGTCGTAGAGATATTCCCAAAGGGGATAGACAATATCTCTGCCCACATGTGCGGGTTCCCCTTAAATAACAAGCTGGACAGTTTGGCGGGCCCAGGTGATGATTGAGACTGATTCTTTGTATCTCATCGATCAAGGTAGGATTAACTAGTAACTTCAAGGTAGTATCAACCTGGCACAAGTCACGATAGTCACAAATCTGTTGTTCCGTCTCCCTTCAACTCCCGTGGCAGATTTGTGTACCCAGGATCATTTATCAACCGCCAAAAAGCCTGCGTGTTTTTATTAGTTAAGGCTTGAAGCATGTGTTCTGCTTTTCTTTGGCTCCTGGATGCACGATTGGTTTTTGGCCAGTTTTTATATGTCTGCTTAACGTTTTGAATAGACACCTTTTTTTCAAACAATGATACTACAGTGGTTCTCTCAATCGCTCTGATTTGGGCACACATATTTTTCTTTTTTCTTGCCACTTCTACACCATAAAGGTGCACAAAATTCCCCCTTGGGTCCCTCGATGGTGCTCGTACTCCAAGTAAGCAATTATTTATTAACTCACCTACAGAACTTTCAAATGTATCTACCGAAAAGCAGTCGTACTGCTGTTCCAGCAGAAAAAGCATTAAGATAATATATAGTACTTATGTTTACACAGTGCACCGTCGAGGGGTTCCATCTTAACCTACATCCAGGAGTATTCAGGTGAATTTCTGTGCACATTTGCTCCAACTACTTACTCATTCCCCTACCCATCTCAAATTCGGCATTCAGACCACAATGGTCTCTAAACTCAGTGGGGGAAAATAGACAAAAACGTACATTTCTCAAGCAATCTAAATATATAATCTAAGGTAGATGTGCCAGATGCACTATCCCAGGTAAAGTGGCTTGGAATATCACCTATGACGGCACCATTCAACTTCACTAGGCCCATACCAACTAATAATTTTGACCAAATATAGCCAAATATTCCTTCCCTTTAAGCCTAGAAGTAATACCCATCATTGTATCCACTTGCAGACATGTAGCATTAGGATCACCCAAGAGAAGCATCAATCCACATGTGACGAATCAACTTCCGAGGCACCAGTGGTCCAGGGATTAATATTGGTTTCTAAACCATCAATCAACCCCACTCCTCTAGTACACCAGTAGGGATCCAACAGATTGGAATACAAGTGAATTATAAGACCTCCTTGTCCAATGTTGGTAACGTGGAGGAAAACGGCAGGCTTATCTATGCAAGCTCGTGGATCGTTGGTTAGTTGCAACACAGCGAAAATACAATAATTACCCAATGATAAAAGGGACTGTTCATTCAAGGGTGTATACAAATATCTACTTTATTATTCTACAACAGGCAGTTCTGGCACACTACAAAATACAACCCACCCTGTAAAGGCACAAAGAGGACAGACAGTTTTACGAATGAAAGGGATGTACTCTGTATACTGACAGGAGGGTAGTTGGTAAAGTAAACAATCTTACTGTTCAAGATTATTCGTTCCAGCACCAAGGGGGCAAAGGGTCATAACTATCTTTAGGGGCCTTTGAAGAAGGACCAGGGGGGCAGAACCACAATGGAGTTGGTGCAGAAGAGGTTCTTGGTGCCCGACAACGTCGAGGCGATTCCAGGGCAGTTTGCAACCCTTGAGACAGAGTTATTGGCGGGAGACAGCTGTGGGTACCAGGCGGCAGGCAGTTTGGCAAGCGAGGCTGGATGGACGTCTTTAGGCTGTCCGGCAGGGCGGCTCGGGGCCAAGAATCATTGTCTATGTGCTGGTTGGTTAGCAGATCTGTAATGCTGGTCGAGGCGGCTTAGACGGCTCTTGTGACTGCGGCGTGACAACAGTCAGCAGTGCAGCCGGATGCAGTTCGAGGACTCAGCTGTCTCAAAAGTGTCCTTTAAAGATGGAAGCTGGATGATGCTTTTGTGGCACTCCTCCTAACTTCTTCTCAGGGCTCGTGTCTTTTCAAGGTGGACAGCCAGAGCTCCTAAGAGTGATTGCAGGCAACTGCCTTGTCCTTTGTTCAGAGACTCTCTGGCACTTCCCACCTAGGAAGCTTGCTGGCAGAACCTACCAGGGCATGCTATGTGCTCGCTGTGTACCGGTTCTGGCGCTGCTGCATGGGTCCTCTGAGTTCAGTATCTCCCACTGTTCCCTGAGAGATGTTTATGGGAGGGATCTTTCTTCCCTCTTGGAACTCCTGGCCTTCCTTCACTGGCGCAAGATTTAAGATAGACAGTACCTTCAGCTCGGGTCCAAATGAGTCCTTCTTACTCCTTTCAAAGTCGTCGGATGATCTGTTAAGTGAGGGGCTCAGCCCTCTTTTAAAGCCAAATGTGCACCAGTGATTGGTGTAGGCTAAGCCTACCTTAATGAACCAATCCTGGGTCACCACCAGCAATCTTTTGTTATCCATGAGGTCACCACCCATCTTACTGTCTGTTGTAGATCAACGTGTCTCTCTGGTTAACAGGGCCTTCTGTGACTCTTGATTAAAGCACAGGTTTCCCTTGAAGTATTTGGTGAAAGCAGACATCTTGTCTCCCCCAAATCACATACTTCTCTCCTCTCAATGGGGTCAGCTCTGCAGGGGTTTGTCTACAGTAAATAGTGGACCCAAAGATGCATTTCACTGCCTTTCATACAGAGGGGTGGGAACTAGCTTCAAGTTGACATATTGCATACCAAAGGGGTGTTAGCCCTGCCATTCCTGTTGTCTGTCCGGCAACCAAGCCCCATCAGCAGGCTTGGCTCAATTATCTCTCATTAGTATGCACTGCCACCAGCCGGATTATACAAAGGAAAAGCAGACCCATAGAGTCGGACTGGCTAGCCCATATCATTCTTTTCCCCAGATTCTTCCTGGCCCTTTTGGGCAACGTTGATCCATGTCCTCCTTTACAGATTCTCTAGCCTTCCATACACTGTATATCTCTGATTGTAGTGACTGAGTAAACTCATTTCCCTTCTTCCTTTCCCAATCAATCTTAAAAGTAGTTGAACTAGATCCATTCTCTTCCAAAGGAATTGTCCTATAAATAGGTTGCAATGCTGCATTGGTCTAAGAAAGAAAGGGGTTCTTGCACTGAGTGGGAGCAAAAGAAACGTTTTTAGTCACAGTCTCGTGTGATTGTATTAACGGTCGGTAGTTTTGGGGCTGTTCCCTGAACCCGGAAGGATGAGGTAGTAGGAATCTGCATGGTTTCACAAATTAAAGAATCACATGCAGGCACAGGCCAGCCTTTAGGTAACCGATCCGAATACAAAATCTGGGGTGCTGAAGATACCCCTATTGGCTCAGAGGGAAAGCCAACTACCTACGCTTCCGCAAGTTGGTGAAGACATACATATTCAACTAACCCCTCCCCAGACACTCTTCAGTTAGCACTCTGCTGCTGTCTTGTCGCTTTTTTTGTTCGTCTCCTGTGTCCATGTCTCTGCACCCCGAGGCTTGCGAGTTACCGGCGCAATAGAAATAATTAAATAAATAACACATATTTGTTTGTGTTAACAGGACACAATCAGCCTCATTCTCATTCAATACAAGCCTGATAGGTACCCTTTCAACCGACTCTTCCATCTCAATCACACTTGCATCCAGAGACCCTTTGCCAAGGGCTGCCTTAAAAAACAATTCAGGAATTCTTGAGTGGCTTGCTTATTCAGCCAAAACAAAAGATACAAATGAATAGGTCCAAGGATGCTAGGCTCAGAACAACACCTCCACATGTATTATCAAACTCTGCATTGCTGAGGAAGGAATCACTCTTCAATAGTATGTTGTAGAGATAAATCTCATTTTTTTATATTAGAGTTGTGTGCAAAAAGACATAAATCCAACATTCAGAGAAATTAAGACATCAAAATGGTTTGCTAAAACAGAACAATCAGACAAAAAAACAGAAAGATATTTACAACACACAGTGCCAAAAAAACATTTTTTGGGACAATCTCCAAATTGTGTGTGTGCAACAAACCCGACTCCTATTAGGATTTGCCAAGAAATTCACATATTACAGTGTACATATTCAAGTCAACATTTGTGGAAAACACATAGAACAATGGTGGGTACACAAAATTATTTTACTTGCGTAAACAGCATTAATGTGCTGTAGTTTTGGGGGGAGTAGTGCGTCTACACCAAGTGTTTCAGCTGTTTCTAGGTGGGCTAGGTGTGCCTCATCTTTAACACGGCCTTCATCAGGACGGAGTTCTGTGTAAATTGACGTCTGTGCTGCAGGGGAAGGAGACTACAGTCAGGGGGGTGTCTGAGCCAAAATTATTTAGTTTGAGTGAATCACGTGTGGTTGATGTAAAATCAAAAAGCACATAGCTTACCTATGGGTTAATAGATTTCATTAATAGATATGGGTTAATAAATTTGAGATCTGCTAGCCGCATGGGCTGGTCTCTGTATGATCCTGTTGCAAATAACAGAGAAAGAGAGAAGCAAAGGGAGGTTGAAGCTAAACATGTCCCCGTTTAAAAAGGCATGAAAAAAAGTTCAGGGAAAAAAGTCTTACCTCTCGCTGGAGGTCGAAAAATGCTGATCCAGGGTGGTATCAGTGGGAAACAGACACGGCTTGCACAGCTAAAAAATATATACGGCTCAAGGTGAGTGTGGTTACCTAGTAACAACTGTCTCATATATATAGCAGTAAGTGCAGGGTTTATTTTAAAGTACCTGTGAGGGTTGCAGCATGGGCAGCCTGTCTGCAAAAAAGTACGAGCTGGAGATCCTCAGGCTGCTGAGTCACAGATGAGACTGCAGGGGCCTGACTGCAAAGCGTTGGTAACGCTGTTGCTAGGTCCCTGTAGGTATTTATATGTCGGCCATCTTGGAATGGCCCTAGGATCGAGTGGGAAACAAAATGATGGATTCTGCTCCATCCGGGGGCACAAAAAAAGCTCAATCAATTTTGGGTGTGATTAGTGTCAACGCGTGTATAAAAAGTTAATTTAGACAATATTGTTGACAAACGGTTGTCATGGCAACCGTAAGCATTGCGGAGTGGCATTGGTTTTTTATACTCTGAAACAACATAGCTAATGGCCCCATGAGGTCGTTATTACCGAAAATACTTCATTTCAATATGTTGTGGCATGGATCACAAAATGTTTATGTGTCTCAGGAATCTCAGCAGAAAAAAAACATAATTAAGTAAGTGGACAGTTTGTATTGTATTACTAACAGCCCGAGAGGGTGAGAATTAGGGCGTGTCACCTGGAAACTTAATACATAGTTTCATAATGACAGAAAACATTTGGAATTAACAAAGAAAGTATAGTTTTTCATGTAGGTGATTTCATACATTGACCAAAAAAACACACGCAGTGCCATAATGTCTACTGACTTCTGCATTTCATGAAATGAAAAATGATCATAGTGTTAGGAAGTTCATAGCTCATACTCAATCATTGGGCACATGTCATTACAGGAAAGACTTCCATTCAACTGACACATTTAGACCAGCCTGAACGGAGTTAAGTCTGTGGACCCACCGTTGTTCTAATTGGGTCAGCGTTTTGTTCAGATCCCCCCCCACGCTTTGCTGGTTTCACTTTTTGGAGGACAAACCATCTTATATCAGTATCACTATGGTTCTTACTGATAAAATGCTCTACTAGGGGCTTGTCTGCTACCTTGTTCCTGATACAGGAACGATGTTCAGAGATGCGCATTTTGATGGCACGTGTGGTTTTTCCTATGTAGAGGAGTTTGCAAGGGCATTGTATTACATATATGACACCCTTCGTGTTACAGTTTGTAAAATCTTTCATTATCCATTTAACTTCTGCATGTTCGAAAGATTTCTTTTGTAGGGTCAAAGGGCATGCCACACATTGACCACATTTGTGATGTCCAACTATCGGAGGTAAATCCCATAGTGTGTTCTGCGTTTGTGGGGGTGGCTCTATGAAGGTGTGTACTAGAGCGTCTCTTAGATTTCTGTTTTTCTTGAAAGCAAAACAGGGCACATTGTGCAGAGTTCCTGGGTGTTTCACCAAATGCCAGTTCTTCTTGATGGTTTTCTGGATCAATAGGCTCAAGGGTCCAAAAGTGGTGACACATACCAGTCTTCCCAAATCTTTTTTCGGTTTGTTTTCCAAACAGATTTCTCTAGGTGTATGTTTGGCTCTCTTTTTGGCTTGGTTGATGTCCTTTTTTGGATAGCCTCTCTCTGCAAGTCGTTGGGTTAGTCCTTCCGCATGTTGTTGGAATTTTGCCAGGTCTGAACAATTTCTTCGTATACGCAAAAATTGTCCGTAAGGTAAATTGTACTTTAATCCCATCGGATGATAACTTTGGAAGTGCAACAAAGTGTTGTGGTCCGTGGGTTTTCGAAACAACTCAGTTTTTAGTCGATCCCCGGTCTTGTAGATATGCAGATCCAAGAAATCTATTTGGTGGTGGTCCCAATGCATGGTAAAATTAATGTGAGTATTTCTTAAGTTGATCCAACTGTGGAACTGTTGTAGTTCGAAAGGTGTCCCCTGCCATATAATAATCACGTCGTCAATGTATCTCTTCCATAATGAGATGTTTCCTAGGAAGGGGTTGTCTGGCGTGAAGACATGGTTCTTTTTGTAGCGGGCCATATGTAGATTGGCAATGTCCGGGGCGAAAGTAGCGCCCATACTCACACCTTTAGTTTGTTTGTAGATTTGGGTCTGAAACAGGAAGAAATTTTCAGACATTGCCAATCTAGTGCACTCAAGGATGAAATTTGTGGGGGTAGAATCTAAGTCTTCTCTGGTGTTCAGGATGTCACGAATGGCTTCTAGACCTTCTTGTTGTGGTATTGATGTATATAGAGCCTCGACATCCATTGTGACAAGGAGGCTATCGGTAGTGAGGATGATGTCGTCAAGTAAGTTAATAGTGTTTGTGGTGTCCTTTAGGTAGGAGGGCATTTTGATTACAAAAGGTTTTAGAAAATAGTCTGTGTAAAGGGACAAAGGTCCCAGGAGGGATTCGCACGCCGATACAATCGGTCTACCGGGCGTTTTTTCTGAATTTCTATGCATCTTTGGGATGATATAGAAGGCTGGGATGCGTGGGTTGGTATTGTTCAAGAACATCTTCTCATCTTCACATATCCAACCTTGCGTGAGGGCGTGTTGAGTGAGGCTTGCAATTTCGTCTTGGAGGACCTTGGTAGCGTTGTATTCCAAAGGTAGGTAAGCTTCTCGATCGCCCAGTAGTCGTAGGCACTCAATGTTGTAATCAGAGGTATCCCAAACGACTATGCCGCCCCCTTTGTCTGCGGGCTTGATTGTGATTGATCTGTCGGTTTCCAAATTTCTCATAGCAATCCTTTCTTCTTTGTCAAGGTTATCGCTGTAGAAGTTGTCTTTTTTAAAACCAGCTAGTATGGTCTTGGTGGCTATCTTCTCAATAGTTATGATCTCGACGGGAGTCGAGCCAGGTGGAGGATAGAACTTGGATTGTTCTTTTAAACCTGTGGTGTTGTCTGACTTATTCTGTGGTTGTTGTTGTCCAGTGTCTCTGCACGAAGGTAAGTAAACTTCAAAAAAATGTTTCAAACGTACATTTCTGAAGAATATCCGCAGTTCTAATTCAATCTCAAAAGGTCGTGCCTTTTGGGCAGGGACGAAGGATAAACCCTTGGCGAGGAGCCTTAATTCTGGTGGGGTCATAAAGCAGGTGGATAAGATGAAGACTGGTATCCCTGGTTCTGTCCTTGGTTTTGGTACCACTGGCGCGTTCTCATTCGCTGTCCTGGTTTCCCACTGATACCACCCTGGATCAGCATTTTTCGACCTCCTACGAGAGGTAAGACTTTTTTCCCTGAACTTTTTTTCATGCCTTTTTAAACGGGGACATGTTTAGCTTCAACCTCCCTTTGCTTCTCTCGTTCTCTGTTATTTGCAACAGGATCATACAGAGACCAGCCCATGCAGCTAGCAGATCTCAAATTTAGCGCCTGTGAAATCTATTAACCCATAGGTAAGCTATGTGCTTTTTGATTTTACATCAAGCACACGTGATTCACTCAAACTAAATAATTTTGGCTCAGACACCCCCCTGACTGTAGTCTCCTTCCCCTGCAGCACAGACGTCAATCTACACAGAACTCCGTCCTAATGAAGGCCGTGTTAAAGATGAGGCACACCTAGCCCACCTAGAAACGGCTGAAACACCTGGTGTAGACGCACTACTCCCCCCAAAACTACAGCACATTAATGCTGTTTACGCAAGAAAAATAATTTTGTGTACCCACCATTGTTCTATGTGTTTTCCACAAATGTTGACTTGAATATGTACACTGTAATATGTGAATTTCTTGGCAAATCCTAATAGGAGTCGGGTTTGTTGCACACACACAATTTGGAGATTGTCCCAAAAAATGTTTTTTTGGCACTGTGTGTTGTAAATATCTTTCTGTTTTTTTGTCTGATTGTTCTGTTTTAGCAAACCATTTTGATGTCTTAATTTCTCTAAATGTTGGATTTATGTCTTTTTGCACACAACTCTAATATAAAAAAAATGAGATTTATCTCTACAACATACTATTGAAGAGTGATTCCTTCCTTAGCAATGCAGAGTTTGATAATACATGTGGAGGCGTTGTTCTGAGCCTAGCATCCTTGGACCTATTCATTTGTATCTTTTGTTTTCCTAGTTAACCCTCCTGGGTAGAATAGGTTCCACACCAGGAGCCCTATTTTTTGATTCTTGTTTATTCAGCCTACTAAACAGCATCTTGTTTGCCTTCCTAACATGTTCACCTGCTTTTTTGTTCAATCCCTTGCGTGTACTATTTACTGGAGGTGACTTCGACTCCTTTACCTCCTCCCCAACCCCTCTTAGTACACTAGAGTTTCCTTCCATTTGAATAGTTCTAATAGAAATAGAACAAACAGCATGTGAACTATGATCAGTCCCTATGCCAGACGGAACAGGTTGTGGGCTCCGCAAATCAGCGCCCTGAATTATGTAATGGCCAGTCACACCTGGCCTGCGCAGTACAGTTCTAATAGAGTTAGTGGTGTTTCTAAGTTCTACTGACAATTGCGCGATGCCCCCATCATTGCTTGACGTACCCACATTGCTTGTGAAATCACTTCTGGAGATTGCTCTGCACATTGTAAATTCATGTCATTACTTCTGTTTTCATAGAATGGCATTCGAGTAACACACTTGTCATTAATATCTATATCTGGTGCCCCGGTATGTTGCAGTAATTATTTTTGATTAAACAGGAAGTCCTTCAAGTTGCTATGGACATTAATGTTATCGGATTTAAACAGGAGAGATTCCAACATAACCGAGTGCGTCCTGGGTTCAGTTTTTAGTCCCTCATAGAGGGAACCAGGGTGCATAAAACTTGATTTATTTTGGATAGTATGTCTGTCTGTGCACCGTCCATTTTGTTACCCACTTCCCCTAATAAAGCTGATAGCCTACGCGATGGAGGCTGTTCTGGAGTAGAGGCTAAGGAAATAGAGACGTCATCATTGAAAAGTTGCCTAGAGGGTAAATCCGGTGGAGAATCCAACATAAAAGAAGCTTCGTTTTGCTCCACATTCTTATAAACCTCTACTGGAACTTCCAATTACTTAACATTGTTTAACTCGGCCTGTGAGACATCTCTGTCTGGTACGGCACCCTGATTAGAGGACACAAACCCTGTGCATAAATTCCTCGTCCAATAAGAGGGTCAATGGTGAGCTAATTTGCTGCAACAGGCATTGTGGGAAGGTTTTGCCCGGAGAGGGAGGAAGAGGTAAATTAACTGCCTGAAGCATTTCATGGTCTGAAATAGGGGCAGAATTTACGGACAGGAGAAGTGCCATTTTTTTCCCACTGCGAAGGTCGTACAAAGGGTAGGATACGATTCAAGAAAAAAAAAAGGAGTTATTTATGTAATAAATATATACATTTATAAATGTATAGCCTCTTTTCCTTATTATTTTGTTTTTACCACAATTTCAGAGAAACATATAGCCAAACTGCCCAACTGCCAGCACACTCTGATTGCACTCACGATCGCGCACTATATCGCGCTGGAGGCGTAGTTAAATGTTTCCCAGCTGGTAATACTCAGGTAGCCGAGCCGGCAGCTCCCAGGCAAACCTAGTCAATTGCAGCACAACAAAGAGTTCCAGTGGATATACTCTGGTGAAAAACCATACTCTCACTGATACTATTACAGTGTCTGGCACCCTGCTTACAGGCACACATTTATGAAGTGCCACAAGTACAGGGGTGAAGGTGATTGTGGGGTGACTTCTCTAATGGTCACAAAAGGAAAACCAGTACATATTGAAACCCTAGTCAGGACTGTCTTTCAATGATCACTCCAAAAATGGAAGAAACACGAAAAAACATAGTTATGTGAATTGTACTCTGTGTTATTGGAACAGCAGTTAACTATCCTGGCCTCAACATTCAATCCCACACAGGGCACATCTACTAATATAAAACAGCTGTATGATGGTGGTAACATATAAAGTACACCTACTGTTATGATAAAATTTTAGGAATTCATGTTATAAGAGAATCCCAGGTTAACTTTAGGTGGTTTTACAAAGAAGCACTTTGCGAACCAGTCTGGCTCCTAAGAGAGCTGTATACCTCCCATTAGACTAAATTGATGCAAAGGGCGGGCGGGCGTGCTGTCCCAAAGGGCGGGCGGGCGTGCTGTCTGTACTCCTTAACTAGGCTATTCCTATAGAGGTTTTCTAAGGTGCTATAGGGACGCATGTTTCATGACCATAGGGTGACGCCTGGATTAAAATGCCTACAGAATTCTACTATGCAGAACTCTGATCTGACAGCAGGACTTCCAGGTAGGCCTATATAAGGAGGATACCTGTTAGGAAGGCCTTCCAATAGTGAAACACCCTACTACTTATGGCCTCGGTGCAAAGCCTGTCACAGGACTTCCAACACACATACAAAGTACCATGGTCTCCCCTTTGTAAACTCTATAATGAAGCCGCTAACAGAAGCTACTGTACTGTGTTTTATCTGTGCACTGAAAACTTGAATAAACAAACGTTTAAAATAAAATTAAAAATAAAACACACATACAAAGGGCACAGTGGGCCAAACCCCAATCAGGCTACTATGTCAGTTGACACAGAAACACTACAAAACACCACAACACACATTTAACATATCAGAGGTGTGTTGAGTCTGGGCATAACTACCTCAGGAATCGCACATATGCTGTGTGCACGCAGTGAGGACATCTCCATGTTGAAGCATGTCCAGATCAGATCACGAACCAGCAGGAGTGGGTCTCGCCAAAGAAATTTCTCAGGAGCGCTGCAACCTGTGCTAAACTATGCAAACAATAACTGAAAAGACATGCACATTGTATCACAGAAAACTAACAATAGGAAAACATCTGCATGTGAGTGCAATTTGAGTCAAGACATCTGCTAAACAAAATTGATAATCCATCTGGCGTGCATGTGCTTCACAAAGCAAATTCAAAACGCACATGGTATATTCACTTAGGCCCCATAAAATTCTGTCTGAACAGCAAGTCTGTCTTTCACCTTCCCCATTCGGGTCCTTTTGCTGACCTAATTGCATGTGCCGTGATTATAGCAACTGAACAGTTAGGACAAGTATAAGGAGAGCTATTGTTACACTTCAAACATAGAAAAAATAGGCTGTGTCACTCCTCAGGGCTACAGTCGTATTGGCTCCAACACTGTCTAACTGTCAGGAACTGGGAAGAAAAGAAAAAGGAAAGAGAAATTGTTGACTGTATTGTGATATGACCTTGACAGATACGCAACAGGGATTGATATGTAGCTCAGCCATTACAGCGAAAGTTGACCTAAATTTAAGGTATTGTCAACAAGTCAGTGTTGGTTTGGCTTTGAACTATTGGACTCGGTATCAGGTAATAATATCGCCATATATATGGTCGCCGTAAATAATATCACCGGGAAAATGTTGTGGCGATATTATTTGGGTGACCATATATGTGGGGGCGAGGGCAAAAAAAAAAGAAAAAAAAAAGTTTGGGTGTTGCGGGGGTGTCCACCGCATGTTCCATGCAATAATGTGGCCACAAAAAATGGCCATTTTTCGGCGAGATTTTTGTGGCGACATTATTAGATGGAACCTTGGACTCCAGTTCGGATGCATTTGTACAGGTATCTGTGATGAGAGCTTATGCTGAAACTGGAAGAGGTTTGAAGGATCTGTGCATCACACATTGCGGAATTGCTCAAGACTTAAGCAATTCTGGGTAGATGGGCTGCAATCAACTTGATGCTCAACGGTGACCTACCACTGTGACCGGTAATGGTTTTGCTCCATTTAAACAATGCACTGAATAAATTAAGGAAATCTCAGAGGCTCTGATTTGTGAGGAATGTGATGATTGTCAAGATGGAGATTCAATAATGCTGGTGGTGCCACTTGTGGTCGACGGCAAATATGTGGCTGGAGGCCATTTTGTTGCAGTCTAAGGTGTGGATTTGGATGGGTATGAATCTGTATGCAAGCCCTTCAATGACCTATAGGGAAAATTGAATCTTACGTAGCCTGAGTGGACTGGTGACTATCGTTGTGTGTTTTTACAATACCGTCCGTGTGCTGTCTCACTCCACCCATTCCTTGCCCTTTTGTGTCTCCCTCCCCCAACATACCAACTGTTATCTCAAACACATAAGAACAAATGAAAAGCCTCTGGAAAGTGGCACTGGTGGGCCTTTTAGAATGTGTTTATTCTTCACAGATGGCATGTGCTTTGCCACCTTCAGTGGCAAGGTTAAAGACCTCCACTTTAACCTTTCCCTCATCAACACTCGCTCCATCTCTGCACACGTCCTTGACATCAATGACCTCCAAATCACACGCAGCCTAGGCACTCTGGCCATATTGGAAACTTGGCTCCACCAAGCTGCTGGCCTAGCCCTATCCTTAGCCATCCCTCCGGGCTACACGATATATCGAAAGGACCGGATCACCACCAGAGGCGGCTTAGCTGTTCTCCTAGCGTTCTCCTAGACTCCTTTCCAATCAGGCAGTTTAAGACCTCCTTAGAAGGTAATGCAGATATCCTCTCCCTCAAATGGTCCACCTCACCAACCAGCACCATCCCCCTACACATCATCTACCGGTCCACCGGCCCTACCTCAAATTGTGAAGAACATCTCCACCTCATTCTAGGGGATAACATCAAGATGTCTTCCAAAATCATTCTTATGGGTGACATAAAAATGAGTCTTAATGACCCTGAAGACACTCTAGCCTCCTCTCTAGCTAACGCCCTCAGAACACTAGGATTCAGGCTCTGGATCAACAATCCCACCCAAATTAAGGGCCGCACACTGGACTGGATTGCCAATCTCAACTGCCTAATTGATATCTAATCCAACACCCATGTCCTTAGTCTGATCACTATATTATCGACTTAATAGTCCCACAACCTCCCACAGGATCATTCCCACCTACCCTAGCACGCAGTTCCAAGAAGCTCACTAAAGAACATATCCTGCCCCTACTAGACACACCTAACCTCAAGCCCCATGCTCTAATGATCTCAACACGTTCGCAAGACTATACATCACAACACTAACCATGGTATTTAACACCATTGCCCCACTAGTGCCCCCAAAGCCAAACCTGTCAAACATTCAAACTCATGGTTCACCCCTGACCTCCTAGAACTCCAGAACCAGAAACGGCAGGCTTTATCATCCTGGGAAAAATCCCTCTGACACATCAAGACTGGAATACACTAATGCAGCCCTGATTTACAAACAAGCCACCATTGCTGCCAAATCCTCTTCCTTCAACTCAAGAACACCAATGCCAAATCTGACACCAGAGAGATCTTTGCTAACCTCAGAGAGCTTGTATCTCCCGCCACCCCGTCCCCACGCCCACCAACTAAAGATCAGTCCTGGTGTACTGATATCCAAACAGCGATGTTGAATAAAATTGACCTACTCAATGAACAAATCCTTACCAAACAAGCTAGCCTGCCACCCCCCCAGTTTCACTTCAAAAATATCACAGAACATGAAGTCTCAGCCATCTTTAAAAGCCTGAAAAGGGGACATTGTCCTGCAACCATCATTATGGATTGCTCTGAAATCTTAGTGTCATTTATCACCTTCTTCATAAACTATTTCTTCTCTACTGGAGTAGTATCAGCTTGCATCATAGTAGCCTGGGTACTGCCACTGCTGAAAAAACCTTCTCTAGACCCAGCAGTGCCCAACAACTACAGGCCAATCACTACAGTCCAGTTCCTATTGAGAATTCTAGATAGAGCAGCTTACTTGCAAGTACAACACTTGCTAAAAACTCACCAGATACTAGGAAAGCACCAGGTGGATTCTGCCCGGGACACGGTACGGAAGCTAAACTGCATAACCTAAAAAACCAGACGGCTGAGATTAGGGACAATGGGAAACCTACCCTCCTCCTCCTTCTGGATCTGTCAGCCGCATTCAACCCAGCTGACCCCAAAATCCCGTGTCACCACTTGAACACTTCAGCTAACTTCTCCCTTGAAGCCACCTTGTGGATTGTTTGCAGAAAAGGCCAGCACCGCACCAACTCCTATCCCCTTTGGGGTGCCGTAAAGGCTCGTGCATTTCCCTAACTCTTTACAACATATTCATCAGACCCCTCTTCGACATCCTGGACTCCATCGGCATAGCCTACATCAACTATGCCAATGACACACAAATTCTTCTCCCATTCACTGGCAACTATGCAGAAGACTCTAACACTCTCAATAATGCCTACTCCACCATTCAGGCCTCGATGGTGGTACACCACCTTTGCCCGAACGGGGATTAAGACAGAGATCCAGTTAGTAGGGTCCCCCACACTACTAAACGACCTCATCGCCTAATACTCAGCCTTTTACATCAATGACATCCAAGTCCCTGTCTCCTCTTCTGTGAAGACACTGGGCATCTACCTAGACACTACCCTCTCAACTGACCTGCCAAGTGAGTGCAATAGCCTCATCAGCAAACTATGCAACCAAACTTCTAAATGCATCAAGACCCTATCTCTCCACAAAGAGTTGCCTAACCATCGCTTGGGCAGTCATACGCTTCAAGCTTGACTATTGCAATGTCCTCTTTGCTTGCACGTCCTCTAAAAACCTACATAAGTTTCAGGTCATACAAACCAATGCCGTTAGAGCTGCCCTCAACATTTCCAAAAGGTATCACATAACAGCAGCCAGGAGAGCAGCACACTGACTCCCCATCCGAGAACCTATCATTTTCAAAACAACGTCCATCACACACAAGTGCCTCTCTAATTCTGCCCCCTCACCTCTCCAGGAAAATCACCAGAACCCAGATGGGCAGGAAAACTAGGACCTCTTATGCTCGCCGCCTGGTCCAACCTAAAGTCAAACGAGCGAAAGCTGGTGGCTCTAGCTTTCCCTGCCTCGCAGCCAAACAGCAGAACTCCCTGCCCTCTGTATTGAGAGCGGAGCCCTCATACTCGGGGTCTCATTATGGCTTTGGCGGTAGCCATACCCTTAATAAGGGCATGGCTTCCACCAAAACCGGGTCTGGGTCTCCTGAATGGGAAATTACCAGGCCATTCCGAGATTGGAGGGCCCGGTAATTCCCCCTACAGGGAACCCGGGCCCTGACCTTCCCCATTCCCACTTGTGCCCCCATAGGGCTCAATGGGAATGGGTGCAGGGAGCTAACAACGGGCCGATTACGACCGGGCCGTTGTTAGTTCCCTGGTCCCCTCGCGGGACCCGGTAAGGACATCTGGTAAAATCAGACGTCCACATCGGGTCCCGCGAGGGAACCTCGTAATGAGGCGGAATGGGTTTAATGGGTCTGCCACCATTAGTGGCACCCGTTATACCATTCCGCCAGGGTCGTAATGAGGCCCTCTGTGTTCTGAAAATCTCTCAAAACGTTGCAATTCACGTAGAATGTTTTTTATTCTCTATACATGCTGTACACTGTTAATTGGTTCCTTTGCTTGCAAGTAACAGGTCTGTAACAGTGCCTCAATGCCCCCGGCTGCTTGTGCTATTTATTGTGCTATTTATAAATTAAATAAATAAATACATAATTTGATCCTATTGGTGCTTCTGTTATTGTATGCCTCCTTTCTAATTAAACCTTCACATCATAAAAAAGAAGTGGAAATAAATTAATGCCCTCAACTCAAAGACTCAGAGGGAATCACAAAGAGTGTTTTTCTGCAACCATAAGACCTTTTGAGTAATTGCTATTCATTTCTTTCTTTCAGTTAATAAGTACGTGGCCAGAGTATTCACCGGTGCCAATAACGGCAGTGGAACCGACGCAGACGTTTTCCTCAATATCTTCGGAGAGAATGGGGACACCGGTAATTCATCCTTCAAACCCTATTTCTTTGAAGACACAGCTTTGCTTGATATCAGCAAACACAAAGTTGTTTTTTTTGTAATGTAGTGGGCAGGTAGGCATGAAAGTATTAGAACACTAAAGAACGGTAGCACGCATCATTTTGGCTTCATGAAACAAAGGAACACTAGCAAGAATAATCAGCTTGGAAATTGGCATGGTGTTCTCCACAGAACGTGGGCACCAATCGTTCTCCTTTTATGTTGGCCTTTCCTCAAAATAATTCCGCTCTCTTATCCATCCCCTGCCCTCCCCAGAGAGGAAACACACTGAACAAGGTTTGAATAGACTGGCAAAACATCACTTTGAACATAGCAGATGAAATCAATGGGTTATTTTTGTTTTTACTTTGGAAGACAGGTTTTAAACTAGGTATCATTTCAAACCATCAAAAAACAAATCTAGGAAAGAACGAGGGGCTCCTTTTGAGTTTGGCGAGTGGCAAAAAAGTGGTGATAACGGAATTACCACAATGTATACCACTCTGCCAAATCTCGAGGATTCTGATGCTGGAGGTAAATCCTCCACATTACCGCTGTAAAATCGGCAAAATCAGCAGAGTTACTGCCAGCAGAATTACCACTGGTGGTCATTCTGACAAAATCCCCCTGGCCTTCAAAGAAATGTGGATTTACACAACCTACCACTACTTGTAATCCTGCAGTAAATCCGCAGGACCAAGTGGCGTTAACGGCAATTCCATTCTGCAGTCGGTTGGCAGAATTACCATCAAACTACCCCCAAACTCAGAATGAGGGCCACTGATTTGCATAGGAACCGAGATTACACACCATGGGGGTCATTACGACCCAGGCGCTAATTGCGGCAACTTTACCACCATGGTGTAAACTACGTTTACACCATGGTGGATGGCGGATTTACCGCCCCATTCCAAGGTGAGTGGGGCGGTAAATCCCCATTTCCCATTTTCCCTTCCCCATTCCCATTTTTGCCCCATAGGGCATAATGGGAGTGGGGAAGGCGCTAATTATGCCACCGTAAATTACGGTGGCGTAATTAGCATCATGGCAGGTTAGCGCCATGGATTTTAACGGCTGCTAAAAGCAGCCGTTAAAATCAGAATCAGGCGTTAAGGGTTAACGACGGCGTTAACCCTTATCGCCTGGGTCGTAATGAGGCCCCATCTGTTGTCTGTCCTAGGTGTCATGCATGATTGGATAGGAGGTTTTACTTTGCCTGAGCTGAAGAGTGATCATCTCTAGGCCTATTGGTTATTTATGAAGCATGTGTACCTGACGGAAAGGCCCCACGGGCATTCAACTCCAGGTGATTGCATCTTGTATCTTCCAAAGCTAAGTCATCTGTAGGGGCCGTCATGGCCAATGGATCCAAATAGGACTTGTAGTTAAAAATTTTGGTTAAAGGATTTCTATTACAACCAACAGAAGCTAAGGGATTGCATGCCACTGAGGACACCTGGTAGGGATTCCACAAATTGTTGTATTAATAATAAGAATTGATATTATTATTATTATTATTATTATTATTATTATTTTAGCATGAATCCAGCTCAGCTAGCAGACAAATGTCACTCACAGTCCTTGGGTTTTAAATGCTCAGTGTGTTGGCTTGCTCAGCTTTTGTAGAAGTTGTCAGGATGACACACTTCATCTCGTTGGCTCACGCAAAATCTGGCACCGTTACCCCTTGTGTCTTGGATTATCTGATAGTACCCCTAGCCTCAAACCCTTTAAGGTCTTTTAAGATTGTGTTGGGCCCTGGGGTTGGCAGGCTCAACTCCGCCCATTTTAGGGTGGTCTGGACCTTCCTGGGTGCTGTTCCACCAGCAACCAGAGTCTCTTTGGAACATAGGTCCAGGTCAACAACCTCTCTTTCTGCTCTTGTCCTTGGGGAACTCCTGCTTGAGGATCTCCTCTGCTTTGTTACATCCCTTTCTTCCTCTCTGGTCATCAACTATTCTCTCCCGTCCTGCTTCTCTCTTTCTCTCCTCCTTGATGTTGAAAACAAATGCTAAACTGTTCCTCTTCCTCCCCTCGATTTCTCTCTCTTACTTTTTCCTGCTTCTGCTCTAATGCTAACTCTCATCCTGCTCTTTGCTGCTTCTCTGCACCACCTCAAGTCGTTGCTCTCTCTCCTGTGGCAACCTCAACCCTGCCTCCCTCTTGGAGTTCCATCACTTCTCCTCCCGTGCAATTCTCCACTCTATCCCCTCGCTCCCTTTTTTACGCAGACCCAGGATTTTAACCTCTGTTGCTCTACATGATCTTGCTTCCAAGACCAGCACGTTGCCTCTGTGCTATCCTCCGTCCTCCTTCTTCCACCTTGTCACTTCCTCCCACCTTGATCTTCTTCCTTCCTCCTCCACAGTGCGCTTCTTTGCCTTCTCTTTTTAACCTTCTCTCTACTCCACTTCAATGTTCCTCCTAGCCACCACCACCTTTCCTCCTCTCTCTGCACCTTGTTTCCTCACTGCTCTCCTACTCACTGGCATTCACTCACACTGCCAGCTACTGACTCCCACAACAAACTCTCTGTGCTGCAAAATGTTATACTCAGAGACGTCCTGCTTAATGCCTAATTGCTTGACAATTCTCAGTTGGGTAAACATGTGAGTGTGTTTGGTAATCGACTCCCATACGGTAAAACTACAGAACTGTCATCTGATGGCAATTTTCTAGGTAGCCCAAGCACGGCTCTGTTAGCCATAGTCAATCTAATGAGTTCTGTCAACTTGGAATTCTATTCTGTACTATTATGGACTAACAGTCACTTCCTGCTAGCTGATTCAAGTCCTCCACAAATCTGGCAGTTGGTAAGTTATCCGCACAATTATCGGTATTTGCCGGCAGAGCTGGTCCACAAAGGTGTTCGCGAAGCAAAGTCGTAGACCTTTACCCTTTCTGAAACTAGTCTTCCACATTACCGTTTTGGACTCTGGACACTTGTGTTAGCGGGTGTGTGGCTAGCCGGATCAGGGTGATCGAATCTCCTGTTTTCCTAAAGTGTCTTTCTTCTCAGTAGTAATAGCAAGGCTTGCCTGATCACTACATGGGACTTTCTTGTCAGCGGAAAAGGCACTCGCTGGGGTTGCATGGTGGTTAAAACAGAGAAGAATAGAAGTTGAATGTGTAGCCAGCGGGATACCCTATATACCGTCTCTGGGGCTCACTTCATGGAGCCTGCAAGGTCTTCCCAGCCCCATCCTCTAGCCTAAAACATGGGTCTTCATCACAGGCTTTGCTTCTGGAAGGAGCGAGGAAGCCCATGCTTCTCTCCACTAGAGAAATGGCTACCAATGCATTCCTCATGGCTGTGTTTATTCCTAAGGTCTACAAGGTTGGGAAGTTATAATGAAAGTCAATGTTCCACATGGGTCCGGCTTGTACAGATGTGGCTAGAGTGCTTCATGTATACAAAATTACCCTACTCTTTGTCTAACAGTACCATGAGGTAGAACACGGCTCCAGCTCGAACCCCTTGATTCCCCAAACCAATCCTGATTCCCGGTAAAAGGTCCTACACTGAACCCTTTTTGATAACCAGGAAAAGGTGCTTCAGGATTGTAGGCACATTTTTCTTTTTTAAGGTCGGGTGAACCATTCCCTAGAAGTCACAGCTCTGATCTTTTCCCAACTCAGTGCTCCAACCATCAGCAAGAAACACTGTGGAAGATGAAGGATGAGTTTCCACAGGGCTTCACTCTGGAATGCCTTTACCATTGGCACAAAGAAAATCAAGGCCAACATCTAAGGAAAACACTTTGATCACTAAATTGACTCTGCCTGTCAGATCTGGCAAAAGCGTGTTAATGTCTCTCTGGCACTACATTGTCCCTGCGGCACACCCTGTAACCTTGTGCAGCATGTCACCTTCATGTAACACATCATTCATAACTATGTACATCTATGTACATTATTATGTGCAATTGTAACTAAGCCGATACCTTGTAACAGCCCCACAATGCCTCTGGGCTGCTTTGTGTGCTTTATAAATGCAAATAAATAAATAAAGTACAAAACACAATTGAGCTGGCCCAAAAACATTCAGAAACTTGAGTATGTCTCTGTAACATCTGGCCTACCTGTCTCAAAAAAGAGTTGAGGGTACCATTGTATCTGAAAATCACGGGTTCTGCCTGTCTGGGTGGTATTGGGTAATATTATCCCCACAAATAATGTCACCATATAAATGGTCCCCGGGAAAGGCTATAGGTGACATTATTTGTGAGGATAATTTATGAGGGAAATGGCAGCGGGGGTGGCTGGGCTGTCCCCCACTCCCTTAAAAAATATGGGGATTGCGGGGGTGTCTGCCACAGTTTTCATGGGTTAATTTGTGGGGATATCAGCACATGGAACCGTCTGGGTTGAGTGTGGGATAACTCATGAGCATCTCACCTGTACCCCATAGCATGGAAGTGTCCGGGCACAGACGTTCGGGGTGCAATCTTCACTGATAGCTTCTGCCTACAGCAGGAGGCATCCAGAGGGCTATCATTTCTCTTGCGGGCAGGATAGCGTGGCAGTAATCAGCTAGAATGTTACTCAGTATGGCACTCACACATGCCGTGCCAACATTGCAGCAGTTACATTGCCGTTAAGTGGTCCACCTGGATGCAAGCACCCTCATCAACAGCGCTGTCGTTTATCAACGTGGAACTTGCAAATACCCCCATGAATTACATATTGCAGCTGCAGGGCACTCATCATCATTTCTGATCTTTTAGCTCAACGCGTTGCACCTCATTACGAGTTTGGCAGTAATTCCATTTACCGCTAGCACTATTTGCAGCCAGGCAAAATACCATGATTCAATTTGGCCAGATATTGATGTTAATCACTGTCTTTGGGGTTCATACGACTGCATGGGGAGTTTGGAGGAAATAACGCACCTGGTAATTCTGCCAAAACAATTCCTCTAGTTTTTGGCACTAATGTGAAGCAAATACCTACAGCCAAGTGACGGCGGTATCTCCTCCACAACCACCAAGCCTGTAATATGGCGGTGCACTAAAAGTGCTGGTAACTTTATGATTGTCCCTTTTTTACTGCACTGCTATACTAGTAATGAGATCCGTTATCTGCTGGATCTTTAGTAGGAGTGAGCTCTTTCCCCATTCTCCCAATTCTGTTAGAGTTACAGGATACTTACAATGATAATATATGGCAATAGCTAAAGGTGAGGTTAATTGAGCATTCATTTCATGTCTCTGGATCAATCTGATATCACATCTGGATTTTCTTATTGTGTGGGGGGTGTATGAAGTCTTTGTTCGTGGAACAAGTTCCCTTTCCTCTAGTATGTCTGTATGTTGGGCCTGATGAAAGGACCATTGCTTAGCGTTAATTCCATTTACCTTTATTGCTTTTCTTTTATTACAGGGGAACGAAGATTAGACAATGACAAGGACAACTTTGAGCGGGGAGCAGAAGACAAGTTTACAATTGATGCACCAAATTTAGGAAAACTGAGAAAAATTACTATTGGCCATAACAACAAGGGATCGTCTGCTGGCTGGTTTCTTGAGAAGGTTTGGTCTTCAACATAAACAATTTCTATTGTGAGCTTTTGTCTGCAACAGGGATGTCCAACACCAGGCCTCGAGGGGTGGAAACATGTCATATTTTCAGGATACCCCTCGTTAATATGCATATGATGAATTTGCATACAATGATTCTGAATGTATGTAAATCTTTTCTCATGAATATTAATGAGGGGTATCCTGAAAACCCATCAGGAGTCTGGCCCTTCCGACCTGGAGTTGGACAACCCTGGCCTAGAACCTTGTAGGTTGAAGATTCTATTCAAAGCACTGTATCAAGACCATCTATCGGGGGTGTTCAACTACAGGTCAAGAGGGCCGCAAAGATGTTGGGATTTCAGGATATCCGTTGGTAGTATGCATGAGGCAAATTTGCATGAATTTATTTCAAATGAATGTATCTCCTAAATGTTCATGAAAGCAATAAGGCAATCCTAAAAATGACTTTAAATTATTTAATGCAAGGAATGAAAAGTGTGCATTATAGTGCTGTGCATGATAGAAAGTGCTGATGGTAGAGTTTTCAGACTGCAGGTAGGTGGGGCAATACATTATGTACAATTACATCATGTAATGTGCAGTTTCAAAGATGAGTAGAATGTTTATTTTATGTTATTGTTTACTGCGCAAACCTAGCTCAAGAATAGCGCAGCGCTTTACAACAGGATTGTGCCAGAACCCTAGTTCTAGCTTGGTATTTTATACAGTAAGGCGGTCTTTTGGTGGAGGAAGAGGGGGACTTTTATTTGTCCAGAAAGTATTGTTGAAAGAGCCAAGTTTTTAGTGCTATGGGAAGTGGAGGGTGCTAGGAGCATTTCGAGCCTCTACTGGGATGGCGCTCCAGATGCTTGTGGCGTGGCAGGAGAAATACTGCTTGCACATCTTCTCTTTGCACGCTAGCTTTGACTCCAGCTTTATATTGTTTTGCTACGTGAGGTCCGAGAGCCCCCAGAGGTGTGGAATTCAGCCACCAACTATGTTTTCGTTTGAGACTGCTTTGCAGGTGGTACATGCAGTTTTGAATATGATCCCGGCAGGGACGCAGAGCCAGTGAAGCATGCGCAGTGTTGGAGAGATACGCTCGAATTCCCAGGCACCTGCATCATGGGGTGCTGCTTTAAGGGGGGCAGGTCTGCGGCTGGAAGCCCCAATAAGGAAGGCATTGCCCCCATCAATGTGTGAGAAACAAGAGTTTTTCCCACCGTACGGAATTCGTTCGGGAGAATGAAGGTTTTGATTTTGCAGAGTGTGCAGATCCGCAGCCATGCGGTTTGTGCCTTTTTGGCCGTGCGCTTTTGGAAGGAAAGGCTACTGTCAACAATGAAGTCCAGGGATTCATTGTAGAATATGTTCTGTCGCAGGTTATTAAGAGTTAATACATAACTGATGAATGCTGATCAGAAAGTGTCTAAAAGTAGAAGCGCTCACATAATTCATGAAGGTTCCATATATAAAGTTATAGCACCTTCTTGAAAGAAATGGGTGCAGAGATCACTGATTGTGTGTGAAATCCTGGTGTGTGTCTATAATAATGATGTTATCAATCAATTTTTCCGCATGCAACTTATTGCAGGTGTATAGCAGCAACAAGAACCCCAAACAATACTGAAGTCCTAGTCCCCCGTTTATTATGCCGGTTGTATACATTCTTGTCTGTTCACCATTGCGCTAAACCTTGATAAAGCCTGGGAGGGTGTGAAACATGCGTCAGATAACTCTTGTTTTAACTTTACACAATAAGGAACTCGTATCATGGGATTTCACCCTCAAGCAGAGGTCTCTGCAGCTCTCATTTCACGAAGGTGCAATAAGAGTAAAGAAGGAGCCCCTCACAAATGATGTGAGCGTGTGTAGATTTGGCGATGTCGTCTAAACCTCATAGTATCACAATACATTGTCCTATGCGCCGCTCTAGTAGGTACTCAGGAGCCAGAACCTAAATACACTACACCTGGTGCCTTGACCACACCTGACGCCATGGTGACCGCTTTCATTTTTATGGTAGGGTTGGAAAGTGGCCAGGTCACTCCTCCTGCAGTTGTTATTGACAATGTGCATGACGGTTGCACAAGTGCAGCAGCCATCATTGAAACAGACTACCAGTCTGTGTATCCTTTAAGTCATGGACCAGCCCTCGGCACATCGTGCTCTATCTGCATGCTTAGGAGGGACCTTGCAGTCAAAGCAAGAGACAAAGCAAGAGGTGGCAAAGCCAACACTTTTCCTCTTGTGAAAGGTGCTCTTCAGTCCTGGTAGATTGCAGAGACAGCGGGGAGGAAGCCTGCATACTTCAATGTTTTCACTGCAGAAAGGTCACCATGGGATTTTTCACTGCATTTGTCAACAGGGAGGCAGCCTGCATAATTCGATGTGTTTTCACTGCAGAAACTTCACCATGGTATTTTTAACTGGATTTTACTAATTTGTGCTGCAAAATGCTAAGGGAAAACCCCACCCTTTCCCCTCCATCCACACTCCACCCTTTTCCCCATCCCATATTGCCTCACACAAACCACCTCCTGCATTTTTGCAGCACAAATTTGGCAAAAAAGCACAGTGATAAAGTCTGCAGTGACATTTCTGGAGAAGGGCTGAACACTTACAGGGGAGAGGAGGGCATCCCCCCTGCACTCCCTAGACCCCATCAACCGCTCCGTTCCAGTAGCTTTTCAGTGTAGCATGTTCGTTGCATACCACATCCCAAAGTTCTATAACACTAACCTTAGCTTACAGGTTTTGGTGCTAAAGTGCCACCAGCGAGCCATAAACAAATGGTGACGTGAAAGCTTCACCTTTGTGTCAACACTATGTAATCTCACTAGGGCCCATGTAACAGAAACATTTCACTGATGCAGTGCAAATTTGCGCAGTATTTGCACCGGCAAAAGAATGCATTGTGAGAATACCTATGTCATCCGGCGTTACGGCCAAAGCCGAGTCTGGCGGATACTTCCGCGTTGGAGCTGGCGAAGCAGAGGAAGGATTTAGTCCTTTCTTTGTGTCTTCTCTCGCGGCTCCATTGGTGCAACGCGGTGCCGCGGGCAGCATTTATTTCTCCACCCCCCCGGCATCGCGTTGTGTTGCAACCCATCTTCACAGACGTTTGTTCCGGGTTTCCTCGCTCGAACTTCTAACTTCACCTCTGGAATCTGTCAGTAGTTTCCTTTTCCTCTCGTACACTCTGTACGAGCTCTGCTCTTGTTTTTTTCCACTTCCCGCTCACGGTCCTCCTCGGCCATGCACTGTTTTTTCCTTTTCTCCTCTCCTGTTTTCATTCTGCTGGACACTGTTGTTTAGTTGTCTACGCTCACTCCATTCTGGCGGCAAGTACTTCCAAGCTCAAATTTGACTTCCCTCCTGGCTGCTCCTTTACGTCTACCATCTTCACTGCATCCAGTCTACACTACGTGGGAACGTGTCAACATTACATCAAGGGTTTTTTCCCTATTGGGTTTTTCCCTGATTCGGCTGGTTCCGGAAGGGGAGCCGCAGGTCTGCTGTTTTCCAACGGCCGCTGTGGCTTCTCTCCGTGACAAGCAAGTGCATCATAAAAAAGAAAGAGACTATCTCACCCGGCGACGTCAGCAAGAAGCCGATCATTCCAGCAGCTCAGGTGATGAGAGTCTGCAAGCAAGGGAGGAAACTCCATCACAACCTAATAGTACTGTATATTTTATTCCTCTAGTTCAAATGGCATGCAAAGTTGCACCTACACCAATGCAATGATCCTGTAATGCAGCCCTGGGTGGTTCTAATAAGCTAATAATAATGGTGAAATGCCACCTCTGAGCCAAAAAAGATGAGCCTCGGGAGGTGGTGCTAAATTGCTACCATAATAAAGGTCATTCTAATGTTTCACATAAGAGCCAAAACTAATGGAGGGGATAAAGCACCACCTGTGAACCAAAACTAGGCGGTGATGAAGTGCCACCTATAGGCCATAAACTAATAGTGATGCTAAAGCACCACTTAAGAGCCAGAACAAATGACACCAGAGTGCCACCTATAAGCCGAATAAGTAGCCGTGTGAGGTAGTTCTAAAGAGCCACATATGATCCAATACTAACAGTGCAGAAACTATGCCATGAATGAGGCAAAACTATACATTCTCACTTGGTCGCGATAAAGACCAGCTAGCAGACACAATTCATTGGTCCTCATTACGAGTCCGGCGGTAGCCGTGCTGGTAAAACCGCCCGGCTGTAGACAGACCCGTGGGTATTTACTGGCTCCGGACTTGCCAGAATTACTGGGGCATTACAGCCCCGGTGCTCCAGTAATTCCGGAGCCGGCATTCTGTAAATTACCATTCCCGTGGAGTCCGATAGGCCTCCACGGGAATGGGGAAGTGGAAACACCGGCACCATGTGGAAATGGCGCTGGTGTTTCCGCGTCCATCTTCGGACGGTGGCGTTACGCCCACAAGGTCACACCTGGCCGGTATAACACCACACGGCCACAGAACCTGTAGTTAGCCGGTCTGGCAAGCAGTGCCAGTACGGTTTTACCGGCACCGTTAAATCCGGACCAACTAACTTGTAATGAGGGCCATTGTGTTGTTAAAAGGTAAAGTATGGGCCTAAATTCAATAGCCTCATTCACTCGTAATAATGCATCACACAAGAACCATAAATAATGGTGATGCCAAAGAAACATCTCTGGCGCCACACTATACATCCTTTTTAGGTGCTGCTAAAGAGCCACATCTAACAGCTTGACTAATTATGCATCCACAATGTCATCCCTGACTTTGCATACCAAACGTTTTTCATCATCAGGTGATGCTAAAGTGCCTCCTATGAGCCAAAACTAAGTATCAGAGAAGAATTGATGCTTCAATATTAAAAAATGAATCTTTTGACACAAAGGATAATTTGCCATGATTTTACAAGTACATAAGGTCCATGCAACCTCTCTCATGTCTGACACTCGAGCAAGTGCAAATCTACTATACTATAAAATTACTCTTTCCCAAGGAGCTCGTCGTCATAGGCACATGTATTCACAACTCATTTTACAGTCTCTGATCACCTTCACTGATGTTAAAAAAACAGTTTATCTTCCAACATACATTGGTTTGTATAACGCCCTCTATCCCCAAAAGCTTGTTCTATTCTCCTTCTCCATTCCTATACAGCGTGACGCACACGCAGATGCATATTTTCACTTTTGCAATAAGAAGCTAATCGGGTGTAAAAAGCTTCTAAAAGATGAAGTGCAAGATTGGATTAAAAGGGAATCAGCCATGTCTTAATAAGACCTGGTAATTAAAAAAGGTTCACACCTAATGGATTGACAAATTAAGGGTGTTCCAAAGTTTGAGTTATGTTCAACTAGTTAATTTTGTCTGAAAATCTTGAAAGTCCATAAACTGCCTTGTGCTGGAGACTACATTGCAGAGGTAACCAGCGCAGAGGTGAAGGGTTCGAGAGACATGATCCCCTGGGCTAATCCAATAGAGAAGCCGCGCCGCCGCTTTCTGCACTCCAGAGTTTGTGAATGGGCGAGAAAGGAAGCTCCAGATATACAGCATTGCAACAATCAAATCCTCATGGCGCAAAGGCACTTAGCAAGGCTATCTGGACATTTGATGAGAAGAACCTGAAGAACATTTTTCAACAGAGTGGCAGCTGAAAAAATCCCAGCTTTGCTCTTGAGGGCTCTGAGCCACAACTGAGAGTAACTGGATCAGGGCACAGAGCCATACCAGGGGGTGGCGGCAATACTCTATAGATCATTGTTCTGTTGTCCAAGTGGATTTCTGTTTTTCCAGCATTCATCTTAAAAAGATTCACGCGTATCCGATGATTCATGGTAAACCTCGTGATCCAACTGTCTGGACAGTATCGTAGCCACTGTCATCCATTGTACAATGATCTATGTGTCTTTTCCATAGTTGTAAAAGCACAGGTTGAAGGATTAAACTAGATCAGCTGGAGGGGCACACAGTGTTGAACCCAAAGGAGATCGACATCTGCTGATATCCATAAGGAGCCAGAGAAATGGCTACTTCACAAAGGGTTTGGTTATCATATCGAAGGATGGGGAAAGGTCTAATAATACCACACCCCGGCCCGCCATCCGCCACCTGCCACAGATCTTCCAATAGACTCACAGGAATAGATTCCATACCCATCCAAGGGTGCAAACCTGCTTTTTGTTAAAACAACTGGCCGTTTTCCTGGGCTTGAGCTTGTTCACATGCTAAGCCACATCTTTCCTCCTGACGTCTTCTGCACTGCAGTCCAAGCACTAGTTCAGTCAAAGCTGAACTCCCCAACTGCAAGCACCATTGCCTTCCCGCCAGCCATACAGAAGGCAGCAGCTAGACTCATCTTGCACCTACCCAAACACTCACACATCACTCTTGCTCTTTCCCAACTCCACTGGTTCCTCCCGCCCCCAGAGATTTGCTCTCAAAGGATTTGGTACCATATACAAAGCCATCCACCTGAAAACCCTGTCCTACTGTCACAAGAAACTGAAACCCTTCGCCCACAAAAACACCAAATAAGCCAACCAAAATCTCCTGCGCACTCCTCGCTGCAAACTGACATGCACACAAAAGAGCATTCACCCAATGGGCACCTGGATCCTGGAACACCCTAGCACTCCACATACGCACCGCACCTAATCCAGCCATACCACCTACACTGCCATTCTCTGTCTATCCTGTTTTCTTACATTGTCCTCAAAATGTTGTAACTTCTTTTTCACCTCCTCCCTTTTGAACTTTGTAAGGTGCTTGATGACCCTCTGAGTATGATATGATATGATATTTTATTTCTATCGCGCTCGTACACAAGTGTTTCAGAGCGTGACAAGGCAAGGGAGCGGAACAGGGGAGAACAAAACAGCGATCTTACTAGGCCCAGTGACATTGAGAACGCGCAAGTGCATGGGAGAGGGGGAGGGGAAAAGTGCATGGAAGGGGGGAGAAGTGGAAAGTGCAAAGCAGAGGAGAAACAGATGAATAACAATAAATAAATAATAAAGGCAACACACAGTTTTATTGCAGCCAGCAATTTGCAAGCGCTAGGTTTAAGGCAGCAGACAGGGTAGGTCTGATAAGTGCAGGAAGAAAAAGGGGGGGCTGTATGGGTACATATACAGACCCCAGTGCAGGGGGTGGCACGGAGGCAGTGCGGGAGGGTGGCAGGGTAAGCAGGTACCTGGGCCCGGAGGACAGAGGGTGGCCAGGTGCACGGTTTTAAGAGAGAACACATCAGCAGGGGAGAAGGGGAGCGAAGGCAGAAGAAAAGAGGAAGTTCTTGAGGGTGCTTCCGGAACCGGAGATGGTTCTCCTCAAGTTTTAGAGTGGCAGGGTGGCTGTTCCAGAGGGAGGCCCCAGCCGAAGACAGAGATCTACCCCCAGCTCATTTCTTTGAAAAACGACTGACCCTGAGGGAGTTGGAGGTAGAGGAGTGAAGAGCTCGAGAGGGGAGGTATTTGCGGAGGGATAGCTGAAGGTATTTTGGACCCAGGCCCCAGAAAGCCTTGTGGACAATGCAGAGGGCTTTGAATTTAATCCTTTAATCCACTGGGAGCCAATGGAGAGATTTCAGAACTGGAGAGATACAATCCCAGGGCTTGAGGCCAAGGACAAGTCTCGCAGTCCTGTTCTGGATTAGTTGCAGAGGGCAGAGAGTAGAGGCAGGTAGATTTAGAAATAGGCTGTTACAATAGGCCAAGCAAGAGAGAACCAGAGCTTGGGATACCATGAGCTTCTGGGGGATGGAGAGGAAAGGCAGAGTACCTCTGAGGACGTGCAGTCGGAAATTTGACTTTTTAGAGACCTCAGCGATGTGGGCGGAGAAGGAAAGGGTGAAGTCAAAGATGACCCGAGGTTCTTAGCCTCACAGGTGGGGGTAGGAGGAGGGCCAAGGGAGGCCGGCCAGAGAGTGAGGGGAAAGGATGGTGAAGGTGTGCCGATGAGGAGGTTCTCCATCTTTCTGGCATTCAGACAAAGATCATTGGCGGCACACCAATCTTGAATGGCAGTTAGGCAATCAGAGATAAGAGAGGGAGAGGAGGTGGCAGAGGGCAGCCTGAAAATGAGATGAGTGTCGTCAGCGTAGCACTGGAAATTTGAGCAGAAAGTGGCAATGCAGTGGGTGAGAGTTGCCAGGTATTGGTTGAAAAGCCAGGGCGAGAGGTTAGACCCCTGGGGAACACCACAGGTAGAGAGGAAGATAGATGAAAGGAAGGACCCAAATTGGACCAGGGAGGGTCGATCTGAGAGGAAAGAGGTAAGCCAGGCCAGAGCCTGATCGGAGACGGTTGAGCAGGATGGTATGGTTGACCGTGTCAAAGGCAGAAGAGAGATCGAGGAGGATGAGGACAGAGGGAATGTTAAGTCAAGGTTGGAGAGCAGATCTTCACGGATGTTCAGGAGAGCAGTTTCCGTGCTCTGGCAGCTCTGAAGCCAGACTGGTGGTCATGGAGACAGTCAACAGAATTAGAATGAAGGTTAAACTGAGAGATGGCCAACTTTTCCAGGAGTTTGCCAAGAAAGGGTGTAATGGAAATTGGGCGATAATAAACTGGACAAGAAGGTTCAGAGGTGGGTTTCTTAAGAAGAGGAGTGGTTGCAAAAATCATACATCTAAAAATAGCATTTCAAAGTGTCACAAGGCAAGAAAGGAAGGGAACAAGGGAACAATCATGACAATGAAGAAAAAACAATAAATAAACAAGACACAATGGTCCTTGTGACATTCGGCGCATGCCAGTGCAGAGATGAGGGGGCGAGGGGAGGGGGTAAGTGCAGGGCTGATGCTCTGATGCAGGCCTCTTGTGATGTCCCAAGAATGTGCGGGAGATCACTCCCGGTTTTTTTGTACACCGATAATACGGTTCTGATCGCACGCACTCCATGAGATTTACAGACCAATATCATGGGGTAAAGAGACGTCAGGACATACCTAGATATTAAAGTCAATGCTCCTATGTCAGCAATAATGGCCTGTCTGAAGAGAAAAAGTCCCAGGATGGTAGCGATGGTAAGCAATAATGTGATAATCTATGGGCCTCATTATGACCCTGCCGGTCCGGAAAGAATGGTGGTGGTAAAACCGCTGCCACCATTGTTTACAGACCGGCTGATTCAGAGTCCTGCAGGCGGGAGGTGTGACCTGGCGGGATTAACACCACCCGCCTGCAGGCGGACATGGAAACACCGGCACTGTCATAGACGGAACCAGTGTTTCCATGGTCCCCATCCCCATGGAGTCCTTTGCTACTCCATGGGAATGGGGATTTACAGAATTCCGCCTCCGGAATTACCGGATCACCGGGTTTGTAATGCCCCAGTGATTCCGGCAATCATGGAGGTGGAATGGTGTTACGGGTCCGGCGGCAGCCTGCCAGTTTTTCTGACACGGCTACCGCCGGACTCGTAATGAGGCCCTATGTCTTTGACTCTCTCCAGCGGCACACATAACAAGACAACCAAGCAGATTTAAACAAGCAAGTTGAAACACTTGTGTACGAGTGTGATATAAATAAATTATCATATCATAAGAGGGGTCAGAAGATTCATTACCATGTCCAAATCGAAACCACTGGACTTGATAAAGTTGGTGTACGACAGCAAAGCAGGGGCAGTCACCAAATATGGAGCTGTTTTGTGGGGTTATGGTAACTAACACGAAATTCAAGTCATTGAGAATGGTTTCGTAAAAACAATTCTGGGACTCCAGCATTCATCCCTGAATTATGACGTCCACCTTGACCTGGGTATGCCTCATCTGGAAGATAATACGGCAGTAGAACCAGTCCTGTATTGGCTTAAGACGTGGCCAAACTCCAAAGCCGTCCTGACACAATCATTAATCACACATATCCTAGGTAATAGGGCTGTGTCTGACATTCCATGGATATCTTATGTCAGGAGACAGCAACATGGGGATGGAATGAAGGTAAGATTCAACCAAACATATTTTATTCAAGTTTATGTTTTTATAGCCGCATTCCGCTAGCTTTAGCACAGAAGATTAAAAAAAGCTGTAAACGTCATACACATTTCAAAAGTACATAATAAATATGCAAAGTGCTTTGTGCAAAAGGTGCAAAGAGTACTTCCCCGGGTTAGAGGAGATATTGGAAAAGAATGTTTAAAGTGCAAAAATAGCCATCACGTCCTGATCAATGAGGATAAAAGAAAGCGCCAAATTGATTCACAATCTAAAACAACTGATTGATAAATCGAACAGACCAACAATTTGGTATGAATGGCAGTCTGTCTGATGATGCAGAAGCCGTAAGTCATCCTGAGCTCTAAAAGAGGGCATCATGACTCTCCTTTCTTCCTAGTTTCAACAATTTCCCAATGGTTTCGTGGGATTGTTTTTTTCAGGACGTACTGCCTTTATTGGAAATTAACTGAAGTGCTTGGTTTAGAAATGGCCCCAGGGATGTCCAATGCGAAACCAGAGGTCTCCCTTGCTACCCCTGTTGGTAAATTTATATATATATATATATATATATATATATATATATATATATATATATATATATATATATATATATATATATATATATATATATATATATATATCGTGGCCATGTAATTATGGTTAAGTTGCTGTTTCCATAGGAAGAGCACTCTTTGGGCGGCCTATAACTTCACTCCCCCTGGACGAATCCATCAAACTTTACAAAAAATATATATGTAATTATTTTTATGGAAGCTCCTGACTGTGGCAAGCACCACGTGGCGCGTTGTTTCTGGAGAGGCTGGCATTCTTGTTCAGGAGGTTCCACAAGTGTAACACTTTGAGCAGTGACCCTAAATAAGAAAGAATAGGAATGACAAATAATGTGTCTCTCTTGAATTCTATACAATAATTACTAGCCTCATTAAAGGTTTATTTCAGACACACTTCAGGGGTTGAGTCACTGATTTAGTCTGATCTTAAAAACCTCAAATTCACAATGCAGACACCATTTTCAAAAGCATTTAGTAGAATAAGTAGAATTAGTAGAATAAGCATCAATTTCAGACTATGTATTTTGCTTTTTGCAAGATGCAGTTATAGCATCTTCTGCCATTGTCTCTGTTACGATCATCACAAGACATTCCATCTCGGTGTCCTCGGTCACTTGAACAATATAGAAATTTTGACCATAGTACATCAAGTGGCCATTGATTTCATTTTGCCACAATTAATTCTTGCATGAGGTATTGAGTGCCAAGACTATGGGATGTGTGAGTGCGCTGCTTTCCCTATTTTGCCAACCTCTGAAGCCTGAAAAGTAGATCCATGCAGGTTTGACATTTAGCCAACTTTGCACCAGACCTGCAAATAAACTGGCCTGCTGTTAAATCTCAGTTACCAGTTTAATGGTATCCGCTACAGAGTGTAATTTGATTTCTGACTTTGAGAACATTCAGAAATGTAATTGCTAATTTTACTATAGCCGGTAAAATAGCTCAGTGGGTTTAGTGCTTGCTGCTGCGATGTGTGTGAGTGTGTTTGATCTGCAGGTTGCAGGTTCCAATCCCAGCAAGGCCAACTCAGCCTTTCATCCTTCTGAGGTCGATAGATGAGTACCAACACAGTTTGGGTGATATTGTATCTATATTTGTTCTACATAAAGCACGTAAGTGCAATATAATAACACATTGGGCCTCATTACGACCCTGGCGGAAATCGTGGCGCCAAATGCACCATGGAGCACGGCGGAAAGCTGCCGATAGCGCCATGGGGATTGGCGGATTTACCGCCCCATTACGACCTTGGTGGGGCGGTAAATCCCCATTCCCCATTTCACCCTTCCCCATTCCCATTTTTGCCCCATAGGGTATAATGGGAGTGGGGAAGGCGTTAATTATGCCACCGTAAAATACGGTGGCGTAATTAACAACAAGGTCCCGTAGCGCCATGGATTTCTCCGCCCGCAAAAACCAGGCGGAAAACGCTCCATGGCGCTACGGGAACTCGTAGTAGGGCGGACGGGTCCGCCGCGAATACCGCTGGCGTAAACCCACTCCGCCAGGGTCGTAATGAGGCCCATTATCATTTGGCCTTCGACGTCTGCTTGCATTCACAGTAAATTGGTAATATGGGCCTATACACACTGATATTAACGATACATATGGTGGTCCATTCTTGTATGAAATGTATATCACATTAGTTATATCGTAACCATAATTTTTGTAGTGTACTCAGGAGCAATGCTATGTGATGGCACTTCTTGTTTTGTCAAAGGGTGAAAGGTCATGTTTCATCACTTCCCGTGATATCACTTCGGGGTGGGGTCAAATGACATCACTTCCTGTGATGCCATCAGAGGTCACAGGTTGTGTGATGTCACTTCTGCTACCCGTGTCAGTTTGGTGAAATGACATCCCTGAATGGCCCCCAAGCACAAGTCGCCAAATAAACAGTGTCTCCAGATGGAATAATGGACATGGATTCTAAAGGTCGGGAAAAGATCCGATCAGAGATAGTGAAGATTGCTACTGTGTAGAGGAGGACATCATAAAGGACTGGACCGCATGGAAGAGCGGCTCCAGATCTACCTACACGCTTTCTGGAAAGTCGCGAGCCAACTGAGCCTCCTGGCAAAATTAAAAAACAGATCTTATGTCAGGAAACGGTTGCTTAAATTGAATGCGGAACGCTATTTGATCCATCCAACCTTGCTTACTCGAGCAGCCGCATCCTATCTAATAACCAGCTCCTAATGAAATGTAAGGACTTTGAACTTTGTGAAAAACAGAAGGGAACGCAGAGAAGTCTTGGTATTATTTCCTCTGATACAATACAAAAGTATTTGCTATGAGACACACAATCTGTCCGAGAGAATACTTTTTTTTCCTTCACATTTTCTTTTATTGAAGATTTAAATCACATACAACAGGTATCTGTGAGCGGGATATCGGACAGCAGCCCACTGTGCCCACCCAACACACTAAACGTCTTCAAATTGTTTTTTCCCAATTTTTGCCCCCCCCCCACACCTTTCCTCCTTGGTACTAGTTGGACCCTTCTCAAACCACATCTTAAAACCTTTTGACAATTTAGAACATGGCTACTGCCCCCCTACCTGGTGAGCCCTCTTTCAAGTTCAGTTGACATGACAGCACAGCTCCCTTGTCCGTCCAGTCCCATGCCTCCAAAATCCCCCCACTCATGCAACAAGCTCACCCCCTCGTAGATTGTGGTTCTGGATTCATACATTTTGAAATAAAGTCACCCCAGTCCATCTCCAGGGGGCCTGCCAGTTCATGGAGCCCCGGTGTAATTCTTTCCATAGTAAATAGATTTTTAGCGACATTGGTACATTCCCTTATGCTAGGAGGGCGTACACTTTTCCATTTAGTGGCTAAGCATGCCCCTGGGGCCAAATGTAGAGCTGCAACCATTTTTGTGATTCTGACATCGTCTCCATCATCCTCCTCCATACCAAACAAAACTAACATGAGCAGTACCATCTAGTCTTTAATCCACCGCAGGACCTCATCCCAAAGATTTGTACCCTCGGGCACCCCCACCACATATGCCAGTAGCCAGCCCTCTCTCCACAACCCCTCCAACATGCGGGACTAGAATTTTGAAACATTTTTTAATGTCTGACCGGGTCCTATTCCCACCTGTGGAGTAGCTTAATGGAGTGCAGCTCATATTGACAGGAGATTGATGTCCTCCAACATCTCACTCCCATCGACACCTCAGTTTCTCAGTGGACCTACTACCCAATCCCACCAGGGCCACATACAGGGCCACATACATTGCAGAAATCATCCTCTTCGTTTCGGTCCTCTTATATGGGAGTGCTTCGAAGGGAGTGAGGTCCCTCTGTTTATTTTCCCTGAGACACGTACCTGTTAAGACCCCTTTAGCTAAAGATACAAGAATACTGAAAGTTTGCCTATGTTCAGTGCCTCCTCTAGCTCGATTATGGTAATGAAATGAACCTCCCTCCAGAGCTGGCCAATCCTTTCCATCCCCGCCACAAAACATTTCTGGAATCTTGCGGGGTTCGGTATAGCACCCCTAATTCACAGTACCCAGAGATGCCCGACGGGTGAGGGCCATGCCATCACACCCTTCATTTCCACTCTTTGGAAAGATGTCCCATATAGTTCCCAGAATAGGGTGCTCCAGGATCCTACGTGGGAGCTTACTTCTCGGTACCCATAACAACTCCGCTACAGTGGCAGGGTGCAACTGTAGGTTGTCCAAAGCCATACATTGGAGATCCCTCTGGGACCGAGGGTGGGATATAAGAACTCTGAGTTGAGCGGCTTTGTAGTAGAGCTTTACGTCTAGCAGGCCCACTCCCCCTTTGTCCTTGGGCAGTACCAATACGTCACTAGGAATTCTTGCCTTTTTCCCCTGCCAAAGGAACCTCAGGAGGGAGCCCTTTATTTTTTTGGAAAAATGAGTCCGCAATCTGGATGAGAGCATTTTGAAACACATAAAAGATCCTCGGGAGGACCACCATTTTCAGAGCATTGAGGCGGCCCAGCCAAGATATCTTTAGCTTGTGCCATTTTGCCAAGTTCACCTTTACTTTGGCCATGGGGGGGGGGGCAATTTGCCTCAAATAAGTTCCCAATATCCCTCGTGACATTTATATCCTGGTATATTTAGGTTTCCAGACTGACCTGCACCCCTAGAGATGCAAACCTCTATATTTCCTCATCCCTGTTTCTGTTTAGAGGGAAAATAACTGATTTGGAGCCATTGATTTCTAGACCCGCCATAGAGCCATACTGCTCGATCAATTGAATCACTGCTTGTATGGAGTTCAGGGGATCCCTTATGTGTAGAAGCAGGTCGTCCACACCCCCTACTAAGAATACCTCCACACGTTGGTCAACTCTAATTTTCTCAGTGTGAGGTGCTATTGACAATGTGAATAATGTCAGGGAGAGGGGCAACCCTGCTTAGGGCCCCTTCCCAGTTTGAACCAGTTGGAGTACCCGCCATTAAACGTAACACAGGCTTTTGAGCATGAGTAGCCTGCCATTATACCTCGGAGAAGCCTTTCCCCTATTCCACACTTCACAAAAACTGCTTTGAGAAACCCCCACTCCACCCTGTCAAATGCCTTCTCGGCATCCACTGACAGGAGGGATGGGTCCCCAACTATCCCCTGGGCTGCATTTATCAGGTTTTCCTCACTGTGTACTCTCCCTGTCGACCCTTAATGAAGCCCGCTTGGTTCGGGTGGATCAGTCTCGGCATGTACCCTTCTAGTATAGTCGCAGGCACCCGGGTATATAGTTGAACATCTATATTACAAGGGGAGATTGGGCTATAGGCTGCGCATGCTCGAGGATCCCTACCCTGCTTATTTATCCACATGATAAGCGCCCTATCGAAGGACTCTGGGGCCTTCCCGGTGTTCAGTATATCATTAACAGTTACATAAAAAAGGAGAGTAAGAAAGGACTTATAAAACCCTGCCGAGAACCCATCCTCCTCTGGGACTTTTCCAATTGGTAACCTTGCACCTACCTTCTTAACTTCTTACTCAGTTATGGGGGCCTCCAATACACTAGTCTCCATGGCAGACAGCTTGGGAAGTTGGATATTAGAAAGATAAGTATCTATGACTCCCACCTCGGGTTTCGTCTCTGACTCGTACAATTTCTCATAGATGGCAGCGAAGGCCTCTGAAATTCCCTCCTCTGAAGGTTAATTTATCCCGTCTGCCCATTCAATTTCGGCAACCCATCTTTCTCACCACTGCCCTCTTAGTCTAGCTGCCGAGAGTGCATCCTCTTTTTTCCCCTTCTCCCCTTTCTCATAGAATTTGCAGGTTTCAGATTATTTTTGCTTCTTCCAAAAATCGCAGCTCCTTTTCCCCCTCACCTCCAATATACATTCCTCTCGTCTCCCCGAAAGCTCATGCACCATTTTGTCCAATTGTTTAATCTCTTCCCTCAGCCTACTTTCAACAAGAGAACGCTTCCTTTTCTTCCTCGCCCCTTCCCTGCTCAAGATCCCTCTCCAGGTAGCCTTCCCTGCTTGCCACACAATTCTTTATCTAACTCACCTATGTGATCTCCAAGTGGTATACGTGGTCCTTCCACAGGGATTTGTTACACTACCATTTCGCACCCCTATCCAGTGCAAGTCCACTGTCACCATATCATGGTCAGACCAGGAAATCGGACGCATCACTGAGCCCTGTGCTTCTGCCCATAGGTCTCTTTAAATATAGATATAATCAATTCTGGTGCAGGTTCCGTGTGGTGGCAAATAGAAGGTATAATGCCTTTCCCGTGGGTGGAAGTGGCGCCATGTGTCTCTCACGCCATACCCTTCCAATGACTCCTGGAACTCCTGATTACCGGGTCTTGGCAATTCTTGTTCCCTGTCATGCAGCCCCTGTCTGTCTAACTCAATATCCACCCATATATTAAAGTCACCTCCTGTGATAAGATGTCCTGAGCCTTCTACCAATATTTTCATGAGTGTACCCTTCAGAAATCTTAACTATCCCTAGTTTGGGGCGTAGACCGTGGCAAACGTGAAGCGCACCTTCCTGATGGTGCCCAAGACCAACAGAGTCCTCCCCTCTGCATCCGAGCAGATCTTGGACAGTTCCATCTTAAGGGCCTTACTGACAAGAAACCCCACCCCCGTTGTCCTTAGCGGACCTGAGCTCCAGTTTTCTCTGCCAACTAACCCACTTGTGATCCTTCTTTGTTCCCCCTTACTAAATCTGGTCTCCTGGAGGAACAGGATGTCTAATTTCGCCCTTCGGAATTCACTTGCAACCAATGATCTTTTAGTAGGTGAGTTGAATCCTTTCATATTCAAAGTGCCCACCCTTAAATGGTCGTCCCGTGGCCCTACCTCAACTGCCGCCATCATGTTCTCCTAATTTGGGAGCTCACCTCTTGTCACTTGGAAGCCTACATGTGCCAGTGCGAACCTTGCCATAAAAGGCAAACAATAGGGAGAAAGCCCGTACCAAGGTCCCAAGACCTCCACCCCACCTCCACCCACTCTTCCAAAATCCCTCACCCCAGGAGCGCCCAGTTCTCCCCAGTTAACATCGCCTGGTTGAAACCGAACTACCAATGGCACCCGTTCAATCGGATCCCTTTCTTACCAATCTACTTACTCTAGTGCCCCCCTTGTCCCCCCTGCTAACAGTTTCTTATCAAACATCATCCATAACTTCCTGTAATTGTCAATACCAGCAAAACTCAATTTCAAATATTAAAACATGAATGGATTTCAATTGAACCATAACTGAGTCCCCCCTGATGTGGTCACCTCTGATTTTGCCCCTCTCTCTCAAGTGCCCACCGTAGAGATATGCCCCAGTGTTAGGTCAGGTCCCCGTACCTGGGGGGATGTTCAGCTTCCTGAACTTCCGGGAGCCTGGGATACGTCTCCTTCTCGAGCCCTTAGACTGCCATTGTCCTTCGTCTGCAGCCTTTTCCTTTGACGTGTGTGGGGTCTCAGCATCTCCCACGAGCTCCCTGGTGACCCTGCTAATGTCCTCCTCCGTAATAAGCTTGTATTTGTACCCATCCGTTTCAAAAGCGATGGCGAACGGGAACCCCACCTGTATTTGACCCCCTTCTCATTTAACCACTTGGTGAGGGGTGAGCACAGCCTTCTTTTGGTGAAATTAGACCATGACTGCTCCCTCATCACTGCGACCTCCGAAAATGTCAACTTTTTATTTCAACCCCCTTTGGAGCAGATATATATGTGAGGGGGTAATGGCATATAATGCAAGCAGGGGGGGCTGTGTGGAGTCTCATCCCGGATACATATGTGGTGTAAAGGGGGTCAAAATAAAATATAGAAGTTGGCAATTTTGGGGGTCACAATGATGGGGGTCGCAGTAATTGGATAGATTCCTTTTGGTAAGGGTCAGAGAGGACAAGTCATGGAAAACTGTAAACCTCGTAGTCAGGTACATCACTGAGCCCTTTTTCCCCGCTCTTTCCGGGATCTTGAGTTTGTCTCCATAGTTGTTGAAGCAGGTGAGGACTGACCTGGGACAACCGGCCGCCCCCCCCACACTAAAAATCCTTTCAATTTTTGCTTCGTCAATTGTGTCGTCGTCAAAGATGAGTTTCGTAACTTCATATAGGGTTTTTCTCAAGTCCTTCTCCGTCTCTCCCTCTTTGTCTGCGATCCCAAAGATTCTGAGGTTGTTGCACCTTTTGCAATTTTCGCGGTTATCCATTTTAAGCATAATCTCCTCCTCTCTCCTCTCCACCTTTGAAAGATGCACATCCATCTGGGTCGCCTCAGTATCAAGGAAGAACTGGTTATTGATCTACCTCCTCCAGCCTTGCCCCCATTTTGTCGAACCTTTGGGTAATTTTATCGACCCTACCTCCAATGTCAGCTCTCATGTTCCTAATCTCCTCCATTAGAGCCGCAACCTCTTATTGGGTAGCAGCGGATTCCTCCTCCACAGAAGACATGGTGTCCTGCCCGGCTGTTCCTCATCCGGTTGTTCTTGCGGTTTATTCAAAGTTGGCTAGTTTCGATCTTCCGTCCATGTGCCACCTCTCTTCAGCTTGTGCACTCGAGCATGTGTAGTAACCCTGCTGAAGTTGACTTGCACAGCCACCCTTTTTTACTGAAGGGGCTGGCGGAATGTCGACGGCCTCTCGATCCGTATCGTGAGACCCGTCTCTGGTCTCCTTTGTAGCTTGTCAACACGAGCAATCCCCCTCGAACCACTGTACGGTGGAAGGTCCACAATCTCACTCCATGGGCCGTGAGGGCTCCCGTGATGTCAGGCCACTATGTCTTATCAGGGGTGTGCCACCTAGGCCAGACAAACCCATGCCCCCACTACTACACGTCCAGGGGTGAGGCGGGCACACGCCCCTTGGATAGGGGGCCCACACCTCATTGTTCTTTCACAGGCCACACAAGCCTTCTTGATCCCTACAAATTCTTGAGTGCTGCCAAAACTCCCCATACTCCCAGGACCTCCTTCCTTTCTTGCAGGTGCTCTCCGCCTGACTGAGGGGTCCCAAGGCCACAGAGACTCCACCCTGCACCAATTCGCTATGCCAGGTGGCAGCGAGCTAGAGTACACTGCTGCCACAGTCCTCTGCGTGTCTCTGTGTCTCAAGTGCCTCCTGTCGGGGCAGGCGGCATGGAGCAGCTCCTCCCAACTCTGCCCCTCACCACCTTGGGGGTGGGCGCAGTGGGCCCCGTGAGGGTCTATGGGCTTGGGGAGCACCTCCCAGAACCGATTCTCCTGCTCCCTCACCCTCAGGGGTTGGGCAGCTAGGGCCACCAGATGGCACTCCTGGGGGGCCCCAGCAAATTTTGGGGTCCCGGGTATTTCCCACAGTGGCTCAGAATTCAGTTCAGGTTGTTGTGGGGAGGCCTGTGCAGCCCCGTGCAGTGCGAGGACCCAGGGAGACCTGTAGGGGCTCACCCACTACAATGCAGCCTGTCAGCTCGGTTCTTAAGCTGTACAGGCCTCTCCGCACGCTCGGCAGCCATGCTCCATTACTTCACGGGTCCGCTGCAAGGAAGATGTGCAATCAGGCATCAACCATCAGCGCGCCCCCTGGTGGCCTGCGAGAGAATACATTTACCCATGGCAGGATTCAATGCCTCCCGTTAAACACAATCTTGTCTTCCCGGTCAAACAGGGTAGGAAAATGCTGCCCCTTTTGTCAAGTTGCAGAGGTGCACCGCTTGCATTTTGTGTTGTTTTGCTCAGAGTACACAAATATGAGCGTCAAAACCTTGGTACCCATCCTGAGAGATAGACAGTTTATGCAAAGTCGTCCACAGCTGTCGGTAGATAACCCGAAAGTAAGCTTGTTTGTATTGCAGTTTCTAAAGTCAACACTAGCCAGAAGGACCCTTGTGCTTTCTCCATAAGTGACATATTGCTTTGGCAATAACCCACACTCTCGGTACCAAACATCTTGGTGGTGTAGTAGGCTGTATGAGCAATGGTATTCTATTGAGTCGGTCTGTCATTATTACTATAGTTTCTGGTAAGGTCATGAGATAACAGCAAATTATTGTTTCTCATTATGGCCCTGTGCTGCAGGAATTCCAATTGATTTTATGTGTCATCCCTACTAGTGGACGAGTGATCCATTACACGATGGATCAATCATTCATACATAGAATATGAATGCCCGGGGTGGCTCCGCAGTGGAGATCATTGTGCTGGATCCTGGTCATGACCACACGTTTTAAGAAGTTTTAATTGATGTTATCTTCTTGTGCACATGAATAGTATGATTAAGGTATTATTTACATGTAGTATGTGAATGGTCTGGGGTAGCTGTTCTATCACTAGGCCATCCATAGTACGTCTATTGTATGTTCATGGGAATGTGTGTATATGAGCTTAACTGATTATTCATATGATCTCTTGCGCGATTCACATTGTGATTTATTAACTTATCTATTTGTAAAATGGGAATGCATGGCTATTGGTACCATGCTTCTTGTGTATTTTGCTGTTATGCCGTGTTTTATGGAACTAGTTTCCGAAATAAACATTGATTGATTGATTAAAAAATATTCGTCTGAGACACTAGGTAGCTGCATTAAGGAAAACGTTGACCTCATTCACAAAACCTTTTTCAGACAATTGACATGATTGCATGCATAAATAAAAGATGGCAAATGTGCAAAGGGGGCGATAATCTTAGCATCTCTGTTGCGCAAACTCTCACCTGCTTTGTGAATACGGATGCACGACTGGACAATGCGTGAGCCCGAGAAAGGTCCATCTCGCCCAGAAAAAGAATATTCCATTTTCACAAATGGGATGAGCTTTACTTTGCCAGAAAAAGAAGGGCAGTCCCATCAGGATATTTCCAGTAGGTATAGGACGATGGACGATGCACACAAGGATTGTCTCTGACACTTCTGTACTTGGTTTTCACTGCGGGACAGCCGCAATAGGAATCAGGCCCTTGCCCGGTTTTCCTCCTTCACACCACTCTCCTCTACTGACAGGACTGCTGCAAAAAAAAAAACGAATGCATTGGCAGAACAGGTCGTCACCAGCCCTGCCAGCACCATCAAAAACAGCATCAACACCTTAGCCCTCTTGTTGGAAGCTTTGGGCAACATGTCTTTTCTTTTTGGTCCTTTTCCCCCTAGAGCTAAAGAACCCTGCATTCTGCCACTTCTCAAAATGTCTTCCGACGACCCGACTGTTCCAGCCAACTGCCTCCCCACTTCTTTCACACCTTTTATTGGAAAGATACTTCTCCCAACTCTTGGCCTTCACTGTCAATAATGGTTTGCTGCACGGCAATTCATCTGGGTTCTGGCCTGAGAGGGCAAGTGACTCGGCCCTCTTCTTTATGAGAGATGAACCCCTGTAATTGCTTGATAACAGGGACCCTGCCATCCCCATCCTGATGGATCTACCCTCTATCAGCCATTCCACTGTTCTCGACCTGCTGGACACAGAGAGGTCAATGTCATGTCAGGCCCGATCCTCTTCCAACCTACTACCATTAGCGGTGGGGTTCTCCCCCTGCCTCTTTATCACCCATCTGGCACCACTTTCTGACCTGATATCCCCCTTCTCAGGCTCCTGTCGCTGAAATTGCTTCCTGACTTGACTTGATGGCGATACATCCTCTGGACTCACCCAGATTGCGACTTGTCTCTCATGCTTTCAGTGCTTGATATTCAAAAGCAATCTGTGTCTCGATTCAGCTGTGACTGCAATCATCTATTTGGGATCTTCAATTTCTCCTTGCCCTGCTATGTGGGATCCCAACTGCTGTGCAGGGACCTGGCGGTTATCTTTGACAGCTCACTCTCCTTCTCCACCCAAATTCTTGAGCTATCTCAGTATCCTCTACTGGGGCAAAGGCGCCGGGTACTTCCAACTCATTGTGGCCAAGTACTGTCAGTCCAGGTCACTGAGAGCATCATGAAACACCTGTGCACGAGCGCGATACATCTTGCTTTCTGAGTTCCAGGAAAAAGTGGCATAAAGCCAGGACTATCATATCTGCTGAGACACTCTTGCTGCTCCCCCTCTAAGAAGAAGAAAGGGGGTTCAAGACACGTATTCAAGGAACTCTTGAGGGTGGCACTACCCCCCACCCCTCCACATCCTCTCTTGTGGGCCTAAGGACCCTGCTGTCCAGCTTTTTCTGCCTCAGTCGGCCCTTTCCTACTAGGAAACCATCTTGCTCCTTCCTACCATGCCCCAGATACTCCTATCCCTTGGTAATGTGTCTCACGGGGTGTGTTGAAATACACGTCTCTCTCCTGCAATGTATTGTTTGTGCTCGGAAGATGCTACTCTGCACTCCCGGACCCCTGTGTTTTTGATGCATTGTGTTCTTTGGTGTACTGTGTGCGCCTGGTTGTTGCTTTGCGCCTGCCGCCTGCCCTCAGCCACCCGCCATTCACCTGTCTTATCTGAATGCAACATGACTTTGAATGTCAGTTTCCGCCTTCTCCCCCTCTGCATCTGCACATTTCACATATCTACTATAAATAGATAATTGTAAGGGAAAGGGACTGAGTAGTGCATTTACGCATGGCCCCTATAAAATACATGGGCCCTCATCACGAGTTGGCTGTATTCCTGGCTGTAATACCGCCGACTGTAATAGTCCTAGCACCGACCGGCCCAGTGGTATTACCACCGGATCACTGGTTCGGCCTTAACGGTAAATCCCCATTCCTGATTGGGTCCATTGGATCCAATGGGGAATTTTTGGTGATAATACTGCGGGCTAATACAGCCGGCTGTAATACCGCCGAAAACAGGGATTTTCACCTTCTGGAGGTAAAACAGCCGGTTTAGCGCCCAACTCGTGATTGGGCCAGCCCTTAAATGTGGCGGTAATACCGTTACCACCCTATTTAAGGGCTACAGCCCAACTTGTGATGAGGCCCATGGTGGCTTTGTGATTTAAGCTTCCTGCACATTTCAGAAATTGGGTGTCAATAAAGGCACATTCCTTGTGCTTATTTTCAGATACCTATTTCTTTGGGAATTTTCTCCCACCGTATTTAATGTACTCAGAACAGCAGATATACTTGCATTTGGGGTTTCCACATTTAAGACTTTTGTTCTTGAAGATTGACAGCAAGCTCCCTTTGACTCATGATATGATAGGTTATTTATAACGCACTTAATACCCAGGGGTTTCTAAGCGCGGACCCAGGGATCGAACCTGTGCTGCTCTGTGCCGTCTTGCTTCCAAGGTGAGCATGTTGCCCTTGAGCTATCCTCCCCATTCCATTCAGGACTATGTTGAGTTCCCAGCCAAGTTGATGCAAAGGGGGTCTCCTGTAGCTACGATAGTCAGCTCAGGAACTTTCTTCTTTTTTCCTTGAATTCGGGCAAATTCTTCCGACATGTTCTGTACCCTCACCCATGAGATACTCAAGAAAACAAATACGAAAGATTCAGGGCATATTTGTTCAGTGTGTATTTGTCCTTAAAAAGCTTTAACCGGTACAAAAAACATAGTTATTCAGGATTCTAGAGACAATCGACTAAAGAAAACAGAAAGACAACGATCTTCAAGGACAATTTACAAGACGTGTCTTGCTATATTTGCCCCTTATTCACGAGGAAGTGTGCCTGATTAATAGACATGCCTGCTTTGTATGAAGACACCTCTCAGATATAGGGCAATACCCATAAAAGTCATTTACAAGAAGCAGCCCTGACATAACTTTTATTAGGGGAAATATACAAAAAGTGAGAAACTGGGAAACACATATAGTCCTGTTGTGTATGATGAAGGCTCGTTTTGATCAAATTAAAACCAGAAACTTTACAATTGTGATATTTTATATATTTTATATTTGCTATTGTTTAATTTAGTGGGATTGGTTAATACATGGAATATCTCCTGTTGTTTTCAGTAGACACTACCAATATTTCATACAGATAAAATGGCGGCCGTGCATACCTGAGATTCCTGCTAATGTTGTCCTTTATTGCCAGCTGAACCAGGGTCAGCCGTTGCCATTTTTTTTTGGGCTGGCGTGTATTCTTGGGATACTAGCTTTGCGTCAATGGAAGCCTTCTGTTAATGGACCCTTACATCTTTGCCTTTCTCTAAATATGTCCCACTTGCCATTTGGCCACTGTTTCGGGTATCATTTTTATGGAAACTGACATCTTTAATTCTATTCACCAAGTCGTCTGTAAAGGCATCCCGTCGTTTACCATATGCACAAAGGTCCTTGTTACCAGTTTGACACGAATTCCAGAGGAAACACTGCCAAAGCCGTTGAGTAGCGGAATGGCGCTGTTAATCTCCATTATGGAGCCCCGTAGCACTCTGTTGGGTTTTGAGCATTTACTGCAGGTGGTAATTCCGTCTGCAATATATCCTCCATTTTCCATGAGAAGATACCTCCTGCCAAGCGCAGGTAGTATCTCATAAAAGGTACCACCAATGTGTAATGGTCAGTAAAAGTGACAATACTTCAGTTTTACTGCACCCCTTGACTTGTAGTGAAGATCAAAGTCTTGCATAGAGTAGACCCGGGGCTGCTTGAAGCATCTCAGAGTAAGGCCATTTGTCTTTCCGCTTAATGTCCACGTTCGGCCACTTGTGGCGACAGTGTTCTATGCAAATACCAAAACATAACGTAACCAAAGATTTGGAGATACCTGGACATTGTTTCAGATGCTCGTGTGCAATGGAATTCACGGATGTTTCCTAAGAAGCTAATTAGAGAATATCCAGAGTCTCTGATTTGGACCTGCCACTTGTACCATATTCAGGAAGGAATGCAGTAAACCAAGTCTGGAGGTTCCTGGAGCATCTTTGAGGTATTCCTTTGTATAGGTATTTTCCAAGGAGATGCCCAAATGCATCTTAAAGAGGCTCACGGTCATCTCCAGATTCGGCTCAGTGGCTCTTAGAAATACTGCAGGGAGCATAATATTTTCTCAAGCGTAAATGCCTGTCAATATAGTATAAGGTGAGCAGGGAAAATGTTGGATTCTAACCAGGACTTTCTAATCCGCTTTCAAGAAAATCTTCCTAATAAGAATTACACTGCAATAGACGTTCATGTCTTCATGGGCATTGGAAGCAATTACTATTATTATTTTTATTATTATTATTATTGAGTGCAGACCTAGCTTCAAGAAGCTAGAGAGTGCTTTACAGAGGTGTACAGCAATACAGGTGCATAACAGAGTGCTTTTTAGAGGTACCAACAGAACAAATATACAGCGGGGGTAGGATACAGAGGGGCACAAAGCAGGGCTACAGCTATACAGGGTGGAGGGGGGAGAGGGTTTTTAAACACACATGTTTTCAGGTCTCAAGTTGTGCTCTTGTAGCTAATGCACCACCTCTGTTTTGCCCCACTTAAAGTAATATCACCTTTCCTCCCCCAGGTTATAATTGAAGACATCGGAAATAAAACAGTCTACGAGTTCCCAGTCTCTCGCTGGTTTGCGATAGATGAAGATGATGGCAAAATTCAAAGAGATATCCTGGTGGGCGGAAGCGAGGCCACCGGTAAGAGCGCTACAGTGTATGACACTCGTGATGGCTCATGCTGTTATGCTGCCCAACGCACATCTCAGAACTGGGATAGGCATCAGACCCCAACATCTGAAACAACGTATTTTGTTCCTAAATACTATCATATATGGCTGCACTTGGTTGATTGCAAGATCTACAGGTTGTCACATTTGGGTAAAAATAATACACATTTTACAATGCAATCTTTTATATGATTACCATAAGTACACAGGCAGATCTCGGCTAATTTAAAGAAACTCCCAACTGTTCCTGTGCTGGACTAAGAGAGATTCCATGTGCTGTAATGCTTGTAATCATGGCAGCATTGAGTGATAGATAGTCTAATATGGGTACCACCCACCTTTTTATGTTGACCGGCAACCTATATCGAACGGGAAAGAAATATACTCAAAAAACACAAAAGGATACAGGCTACCGCTATCTTTCCCAAGTATTTAAATACTTTAAACTATGTTCGATCAACAATGGTTAAACAATCCCCTGCCACCAACAAGAAATGTGGTAAAAAAAAGTATATTTCATCAACATTAATAAAAACATTACATATTATACACAAAAGACATATCATGTTGCACACACAACATTATTGGGTGCAACCCCTTGTCGACTTCCATGTAGGCCCCATGAGAGGTGTTGTTCAATAATTCATTCAGTACAGAAGAATGGCTTGTTATGAGAGCGACCTAATCACAAAAATCAGCAACTGACTCTATATATATATATATCGAACAAAAGGAGGAAATAGCGAACCGCACTCTCGCGGGCCAGGCATTAGTGACAGACCCCAAGATCCCGGACAAAACACGAAAAAACACTGTGTTGAAAATACGGATGCTTTTAATGTTTTTAAAAAGAAAAAAGTATTGTACAAAACGATATGCAGTACAAAAGCAGCAACATAAAGACAGACAGAGTCAGGACACCGTGGTGCACAACCTGCAGACAACGCATTTCGCGCTACACTGAGCGCTTGATCATGTGAGGGGAGAAAGAATGGGCTGGTAAAAATACACATGGTAAAACAAGTCCTATTGCTCTGTCAGTCAATACAGTGGGCCAGAACTATGGATGCAGAGACAGGCGGCCATGATGGAAAGGGGTAGAGTACATGGAGAGATATTACTAGAATAGTGAAAGCGCTGAAACACACCCCCATTAGCTTTAGAAATGAGGGATAAAGCCGCAAACTGAGTGCAGAGTGCACTTAAAAATCTGCGAATGTGTTACAGTGCAGCAAAAAATTATAATAAAGCAACATTTATATCAAGTTGGAATCAACAGCCCCAACACGCTACCCTATGTACAAATAAATATATACAGTCATGGAGAAGGGCAAATATACAGCCAAATATAGCAAAGACTTCAAGATTGCAATATGCATACACATAGTAAAAAACAATACCCCATAATGGCAATCAATTGGTAAAAGGATAACAATCACACAATATTAAAACCATACAAAAAATAATAGTAATACGCCAATTAATCAACTTTAAAGGCCAGCCTGGGCTGCTAAAACAATCAGTGGTCACTGCTATTATAGTAAGTAAGGGCATATATTATGTGTAATACAAAGTGCAAGTGCAGGTAATGTTCCAAAATAAAGTGCATAAGTAGCAGCAAGACAACAATGTGTCTATCGAACCTCATAATGGCGAAGCCGTACTACAGTGCAAGTGCATGAGCATCAGGAACATTCCTAATAATCAAGTGCCATAATTGGCAATAAAGGTAGACACATAACAGTAAAAGCCCAGGCTGACATAGCATTAAATAAATCGAATGCTGGAACGAGCAGGACCAACTACCGAAAGGCAGAGAACAAAAACCCAATAAGCAGAAACCACAGAAGTAAAAGGACCGCCATTAAAACCCAACGTATGAACAAGAATTGTATCCGTACCACTCCCCATACATTGCAAAATACACATCTAAATCAAAAATAGAAAAAATAGATAAAAGGATGAAAGATAAAAAATATATAATCATCCCAGAGCTAAGGAAACTACACAGGAACATATTGTAGAAGTCCAAGTGGACAAGCAAAACAAGAAACGAAAAAACGACAGAGAATGAACACAAGATCAAAGTAGCAAAAAAAGCCTAAGAAAGTGTACAGCTCCTCGTCTACATTGTGACTCTTTGGATGCTTGGTATCGAAATCCAGAATAAATCTGGTTTTGAGTTGTCTCAATTTCAAGACACGGTCGCCACCCCTGGGGTGAGCAGGCACATGTGCCACAGCAAAGAAAGTTAACAGTTTCAAATCATTGTCATGTTCTAGTTTGAAGTGTTTGGCCATTGGGTACGCCGGATAAGAGTTCTTGATAGCTCTAAGATGTTGTAAAATTCTCAGTTTCAGTTTACATGTCGTACTCCCAACGTACCTTCTCATGCAAGGGCATGAGAGAACATACACGACAAAGGTGGTGTCACAATTGATAGAGAATTTTTATCTTCTGCGGAATTTTCGTGACTGGGTGTACAAATGATTTCTGTACAGTGGCGTGTGCGCAAGCTTTGCACTTCATGCATTTTATGAATCCCATGCAAGAAGCTGGAGCCAGGTAGTAGAAGACAGATTTTTGCCACCTGGGGATAATATATATCTTTATCGGGGTATATAGGTCGACACATTGTGTTTCGGCCCCTCAAAAGAGATATGTCTGTCCTAGGCATTCTCATATGATGATCCACAGGGCCTTCATCGGGACAAATAAAAAATGGTGGCAGAGTTTTTGTTCTGCTGTTATTTTTCTGTACCGATTGCATTATTAAACAACATCTCAGTTGAGCGCCTAGATATAGATACAAGGATTTGTATTACTCTTCTGTAGTATATGAGGTTTGGCAAGTGAACCGAGTGACAGTTCTAGTAGAAACATGTATCAGAAGTAGCTTCTGCTCCTTTGTTGAGCAGTGCTGTGGTATAAGACATGGTCACCTATGTTTACTAACCTCACAGTGGTGCACAGTCTTTTTTAGAATAATACATTGGGGTCTCCATGAGAGTCGAAAAGGGGTTGCCCCAAATGATGTTGTGTGTGCAACATGATATGTCTTCTGTGTGTAATATGTAATGTTTTTTTAATTAATGTTGATGAAATATGAAACTGTTTTTACAGATTTCAGGTTGCTGGCAGTGGATTGTTTAACCATTGTGAATCAAACATAGTTTCAAAGTATTTAAATACACGGAAAAGGGAGGAGTAGCCTGTATCCTTTTATGTTTTTTGAGCATTCAGTAATGTCAATGACTATTTTATGTAAGGCAGATTCGTTCTAATAAGGCAACATGTTTTGAGAGAGAGAGAGAGAGAGAGAGAGAGAGAGAGAGAGAGAGTGTGTGTGTGTGGGCGCGCACGCACATGCGCTCGTTCCAGTAGATATGAAAGGCTGTTTACTTTATTTTGTGCCGTGTTTACATCAGTAGCTATGGAACAGGGAAGTTGTGACTGAGCTTTATTATATCTGAGTCCTGACTGCATTGTGACTGTGCCTGCCAGTACATTGATGACATGAGTTCACAATGATGGTCTCTTCACAAGACTTGCCACAAGCTATTAAGGCTGCCTAGAAAAAGTAATGGCGGATTTTCATTGCCAGAATTGTTTTGTAGGTATAACGGAATGTTGTCTGTGAGGGAAAGCATGCCTCCGATTTTTAGATTTTAGACAAAGATGCTGGTAGTTGTGTCACTGAAGGTCAGATTTGCTAATCAGATCCCACTGTCACAATGCTGAATACTTTAGTGAAAACATGTAACTCCACTGGTCCTGATTATCCTTACACCGCTCACCAGTCACCTTGTAGTTTGGCAACATGGCAGTTACAGAGTGACATGTGCATACCTGCAAACAGCCTGATTGAACCCAAAGTTTCAACAGCCTGGGATTGCCTTTAACCATGGGCAGCCATCGCCCACATTCTAAAACTATTACTCTCAGGACCTGGTGGAAGATTAAATTCTAAATATAAGCCATGACTAGTTTTGACATGATGGCCTCAGGGAAGGTCCAATTGTATTGGCCAAAGGTTTTTAGTGTCATTGTATTGTCAGCTTGGTTGTTAGTAAATCATTTATTGACAGGGACTTACGTACAGCTGTCTGAGACTGGGACTGGGCTTCACCCCCAAACTCTCCATTTGGTCCCAGCCGAGGAAAACCGCCTTTGACCTCTCTGGGAAGGTTTGTCACCTTCAAAGACGAATTAATTCTGCAGGGAGAATTAGATGCAGGGAAGACAGGAGGCGGGGGCAGAGTTGGAGTAGCCAGGAGAGGAGAACCTGTCCAGAGACGTGTACCCCCATCTTGTAATCTCTCAGGGCTCACGCTCTCCCTATGCCCCATCTCACTTTCTGCAGACAAAGAACTATGGGACTGGCATCACCAGGCAAAAGACTGTGAACATAGCAGCAAGGATTGTACCCTTACAGAAGGCTTGAAGGGGGCCAATCCACTGTGGCAGATTGACTATTTAAGGGGTTGAGACCACCCAATCAGTTGACTCATTTCTGACCTACAGAAGAAACCCTGCACATGTAACTTTATTGGGGTACCGTGTGCCCCAAAGCCCTCTTCTATAAAATTGAAGATAAATGCTCCAGGAAGGGAGATGGGCCCTTCGCTTAGCCATCCCAAAGGAACATTTGGTGTGATAGTCTGTCTTGCAAAAGCTGACTGCAAGGTGAGATCACTGGTACCCAGGAACAGGTCATTGAAGGTGAGAGCTCCAGAAGTGCTCTCTAGCAAATATCCTGGGAAGTTCAGAACAAGGACTCACCTTGCCCTTGGAGATTCTGGATGGGGTCCGTCAGGAACGAGAAATCAAGAACCACATCTGGGCATTGTTTGCCTACTTTATTCCATTTTCAAGCTCGCTTGACTGCTTCGAGTCACTTTTTGAGCTTTTGCAAGCATCCAGAGCTGCCATTGATCCTCATCCTTTTTCAATCTAATTTCGACCCATCAAGCTGCAGAATTGACCATCGCCTGCCAGTGCTCCTGCCATTTTCAAGCCAATCTTCACTGGAGACCGCAATGTATTGTTGGACCTTTGCAAGCCGACATGACCTTTCAAGACACAGATTCAACCATTACCTGCCTGTGCCTCACCCAATTCACGTCAATCACCGCTACAGGACTGAATTGCATCACTGGGCCCTCTGGAGCTGACTTGACTTGACTGTCTTGACGCACTCGATCTTTTGGGAACAACTGTCTTGAATATGTTCTGTGCTGACTCGACCCATTCTAAAGCACCTAGAAGCCTGTCTAAGTGCTGTCTAACACCAGCCTAAAAGGTATTTGAAGCTGTTCTATCCCCCTGGCCTGCCTTATATGGCCTTACTGACAAAACCCCCACTCCTCACTTTTTTAAAGACTTCTTCACTGAACTCGGCTTTGCTGCTGAAAATATTGCCTGTTAACCCCTGTCCTCAGACCAGAAGCCACTTTTATTTATGTATTTATTTATTTATATAGCGCAGCTAGCCCTGGGGCATCTGGGCCCTTGTACTTAAGAATATGGTTACAGTTAGGTATACACTCTTGGGGAACATGAAATTGGTTACATCCAGTTACATTCAGACTTAGATCAAAGTAGAATGCATGGGACATATGTTACATTCAGTTACTTTTCGCATAGTCATCATCTTGTACCTAGTTACCGCTAGGTACAAGATTGCTTAAGGATTCGGTTACATCCAGTTACATTTAGCATAGTCATAGTTAGGTACATACTTTCAAAGTAATCTTGATTCGATACATAGGAACTTGGTTGCCTCCTGCTAGAGTCATTACAAAGTCTGCATATTCTGTGTCTTCTCTTACAGGGGAGGGCTATACGTGTTTTGAATAGTTGTGTGTTTTTTTAGTTTAATTAAAGACTCCTATTTTCTATAGAACCTTGGTTGGACATTATTTTATTTGGTACTGCTGTTTGAAAGCTTCTTTGCTAGCTCACATCCATCTTGAAGAGTATAGCCTGCCCTCTGCCCAAGCTACCTTAAAGAGGCGAAGGAGGTGTACCTGTCTAGCTGTGCCTGTTTCACCTTTATGCTTGAGATCTTCGCTAGTTTAGTAGTAGTGGAGTTGAGAAGGAATTCTATCCACCACTTATCACTATAGTCATTTCATCGCAGTATGAAAGAGGGCAGTAGCTATACATGCCTACATTAATTCCGCTGTACGTTTAGGAACGTAGCCGATATTTCCACTAATCCTTAGGCACTGTCCTGCAGCCATTGGGGAACTGATTTCTAAAAGCCACTTCTATTATATAGAGATGACTCCATATTAAAGGGTGTAGCACAGCACATGTACTGTTTGTACAAGTGGGAAGCAGGAAGGTGAAAGGGTGATGTAAGAAGCAAGTGGTGGGAATGTGTTTCCAGGTTGGGGTCAGGGGCTAAGATTAAGCTAAAGACCAAACCGAGTTGTACAGCACTTGAATATGTTGTGGGGCATGTATGTGGCATGAGTTGCCAACATTCTAGACTGCAAAGGGAGCTCAAATGTGCGATGCACTTGGATTATCTGTAGTGAGGGATTTTGCTGGCCACGCCCAAGCATCGCACCTTCCACAGAGGGTTCTGGTACCCCACACAGACCCCACCATGAGAGAGATGATGGCAGCAGGTAGACAGTGAGCCTCAGCAGATTCCAAAAATGCTGATATATAATGCTTATATGTAGGAATCTGAACCAAGCCTGAATGTATTTCCTCTGGACTAGAGGATGCAGCAGGGACCAGGAGGCAACAAGGACATGCTGATGTAAAGGACGGGTCCACATGTCTTGCCAGTGGAGGTATGGGTGGGCTAAAGCAAGTGAACAGTAGGGAAAGAGTAGCTTGCTGTGAGTAACAGAAGTATAGAGAAAGCTGATTCACCAGAGCCAGAGAAAAGTCAATCTTCTTCTTAGAACCCAAAGAGGCACTAAATAAAGAAAAAAAGTCAATCTTATTCATAGAAACCAAAGAGGTGCTAGATAACCATAAATCTAAAACTTAGTCACCAAAACCATGGAAATTCTAGATACTGAGAATGTACATCTTATCCATAGAAACCAAAGAGGTACTAGATACAGATAAATGTAAACTATAGTCACCAAAACCACAGAAATGCTATATAATGAGAATGTACATCTTATTCATAGAGACCGAAGAGGTACTAGACAAAGATAAATGTAAACTGTAGTCACCAAAACCACTGAAATGCTAGTTAAAGAGAATGTACATCTTATTCATAGAAGCCAAAGAGGTGCTAGATAACCATAAATCTAAAACTTAGTCACCAGAACCATGGAAATGCTAGATAATGAGAATGTACATCTTATTTAGAGGTACTAGATAAAGATAAATGTAAACTGTAGTCACCAAAACCACTGAAATGCTAGATAGAGAGAATGTACATCTTATTCATAGAAACCAAAGAGGTGCTAGACAAAGATAAATGTAAAACATAGTCGTCAAAAACACGGAAATGCTAGATAAAGAGAATGTATGTCTTATTCATAGAAACCAAAGAGGTGATAAAGAACAATAAACAAAAATGTAAAACATAGTCACCAAAACCAGTGAAATGCTAAATAAAGAGAATGTACATCATTTTCATAGAAACCAAAGAGGTGATAAAGAAGAAATAAGCTAAATGTAAAACTTGTTCATAGAAATAAATGAAATATTGGATAAATAAATGTAACAATGCTGGTACCAAAAGTCATTTTGAATTAGGAATAAAAAAAGAAAATTAAGATCCCTCGGATTAAGGGTAGAAGATAAGCAAAGAGGAATGTTGTCATCCCATATTGGAATGGGCAGATGTTATTGTGTGTTGTGTTTCATGGGAGGATTGCATCCTTGATCCAGGATTGTGCATGTCTGCCTCGGGGGCAGAGCATTCGACATAAGTGGTGGCATTGCGTCAGGCAGTTCAGAAACAGCTGGCCGTTCCCGTGTAGTGGGAGAATCTGGAGTGAGTGTCATGGACTGGGTGATGCAATAGCTCAGGCCGTGCACCTGGACACCACGGTCTCCTGTTAACCTGGACACCACGGTCTCCTGTTACACCAAGCAGGCTGCTTAGCTGAGCACAGCCCAATCTCAAGATGGGAGGGGCATTACCCAGGAGTTTTTTTATGTATTTTCTTACTGGGCTATTAACTGGGCCCGTCAATAGGCATTTGTAAATTTCGTAAGGTATGCCGCGATTGTACCCCATGGTTTTCTCCTTTGCCTGCATTCGTCCCTTGCTGACTATCTTTTCTGAATTTGACCTGCAATATCACTCCTGTGGCGACGATACTCAAATATGTGTTTGATTAAAACAACCTTCGGAAGTAGTTGACAGAGTATTGGCCTGCACAAGTAAGATACAGGACTGTTTTTTGATTAATGAGCTTCAGTTAAATCTGTAAAAAACAGATTATGGTGCTTCTACCCAAGAAACAAGTAGTTAATATTCATCGTCAAGGCCGCTTGTCCAGCACTCTTGGTGTTCCAACCGCTTTCACGGCTGAATAAGGCTAATCTGATCTGTCATCTGCAGTGAAACCGTTAAAGGTGTCTATAATTGTCTTAAACTTTTGAAGCCTCTTTTGCCTCTTATTTATGAAAGCGATCAACCAGTTGTTATGGGGGCTCTTGTCAGTGGCAAACTTGAGGCCGCTCAGAGTGCGGCCATAAGGCTTCTTTTTTTCTTTTTTTCTCTACCTAGGGATTGTTCTATTTCACAGTTTCAGAGGAGTCTTCATTGGTTACCGGTGCAGCAAAGGATTCTTTTTAAAACACTGGTTTTCAAGTGCCTAAATGACCTTGCTCCTCGCTATCTGTCATCAAAAATCGTAACGTATCAGCCAAAACATCTTCTACGTTCAATGAGCAAAAACATTCTGGTGGTTCCCCTGTCTCCATTTGTTTATGGGGGGCAAATGTTTCTCTGATGCAGATCCATGTGCTTGGGATCTGCATCCACGCGACTTCCGCACAATTGATTCCTTGTCACAGTTCTGAAAGCAATCGAAAACCTTTCTCTTTCAATAAATACAATGGTTATGCCATTTAACTTGTTTGTGTTGATTCAACACCTGCGCCCAGATGCGGCTTCTGCCCGGTTCCTTGTGAAGATACGCAATATAAATTTACAAATGTATCCAAGGGCGTTAAGAAGTACCTTACTTTGTCCATAGTTATCACCGAGTCCCCCTCAAACAATTTCTTTTTAGTCGGACATGGATTACAGATCAATTCACCCACATCCAAATCACTAGCCCCCAGAATAGCGTCAGCATATTGCTAACAATTAGTTAACGGTGGGTAAGATATTCGGATCATTGCATTTGCTAGGACCGCTTATAATGTACCAAACGATGAATCCAATAACTGTTGATATAGGGCCCGAATTTTCCAATCCACTATGCATTGCAGCGAAATGAAGCCCAGCTCAAAAGAAAGAGCAGCTACCGGTAAGCAGTTAGGAAGGCAAAGAGCCTTCTTCCGGATCCCTGATTCAATTTTATCCCAATCTATTGTTCTTACAGATTGGCCAATCTCCATACTACATAATAAGGCCGGAGCAACTTTCATTGTAAACAAATCGATCAGCGGTGTGATGGAGAACCTACAGTATTTCCTGTAAATTATTTTTATTTGGCGGCTATACGGGCAGTCATTTTACCTTGGTTAGTGTAATCTTCTATACAAAAGCCCAGATGAATAATACTGAATACTGGGTCCAGTATCTGTGTACCCACTTTCCACTTGAAACCCATCGGTCCTCATGCAATATTTAGTCAAACAAATGATATTTGTCTTTTTCCCGTTAATAGATAATTCATTTAGTTGGGAATACCTCCACACAGCATCTGTCCCAGGAGGTTACTTCATCCCTCTCCTGCCATCACTCTCACAGATCTTCCAGCTGTGGGCCCACGAGACGCCTTGACCACTGAGCTGTCTCCATTGTGCCAGATCCGCTCCGGCTGCACCTCGCGCTGCACGGGATACTGATGAGCCTGGCACCATGATAAGACTTCCTTTTGTCAGGAAGGGGGTAATTCAATCGAGTGTTGTGCAAGAGATTGAATGAAACGGGCATCAGTATATTAGTGCCCTTTGTGTTTCTTCTGTGATGGGACTGGACCATTTCCAGGTGAAGCCTGAACACGCGCTGCTCCTTCATTTCCACAATGCTTCAAAATGGCGACTATGACTCGGCGTCTGAGCGTGTTTCCGAAAATAAGTGAATCATGAAATGAGTGTGTGTGGGTGGGAAGTATGAAATGACAGCAGCTGAACGGGATTCATGCTCGTGCTCAGGTCTACATTCATTGAGATGCATAATTCATTTCAGAAACACTGCAGTCCGAGGCCATTGCAGAAGTGAGCTGCCAAGATTAATATTGTTGAAGGCTGGAGGGGACGCTGGCATGGCAATAGTCCTAGATTGTGCCAATAGAGCCTGTCCTGAAAGGATCAGGGCCCTCCGGAAGTAGAACCCCTGTCACATTCAGTTACAAACGTATGTGAATCAAATTTCCTGGGTGGGAGGAGGGCCTGTCCCCTTGGCGAGCCCTTCTCCTGGGGCGCTGTTGTGATGTGCTTTGCCTCATGGATGGATGCATGTGGGTTTGGAATATGCCAGAGTGAATGATGGGATGTTAGAAGGTGTAAATGTGAATGTGAGAATGTTGTGTACCTGGCGTTCCAACACTGGCAGTTGGAAGGATGTAACCCAGGTGGTGGGAGCCAGTGGGTTCCTGTCATGTATCTCAATCGACTTTTGCAACATCTTAATAAAGGAACTTGAATGGACTTGCCTGTAGAGTCATGGATCGTTCCTTTACTACACTGGCAACAAGGTGGTCTTTCCTTTGGACAAGGGCATGGACTCAAGTGTGCTGGAAAGAAATAAAAATAACCAAATGAGCTGCGGGTGAAGCAGCCAGCTAAGGACCCACACCCCCCACCCTCCAAGGAAGCTCCCGCCACATGGTGTGGCCTGCAAGGGACACTGCATGGAAAGGAATAGCATGAAGTTGCCCCCAGGGACACCTAGAGTACAGAAATAGGCAAAGGGCTGTTGAATAAAGAAGGACTGGAAAGACCACCGCACAGGGAGGCCTGCAAGATAAGGTGGGTCTAAGGGCAGTGTGCTGTAGCAGTTGGGACTGGCCACGTAGTTTGAGTGGAGCACCCAGGGATGGCTGCAAATGAAAGTGACGCAGTACGGATACGGACAGAACTGGAGTAACCATGGGATGTTATAGGGTGCTCTTGCGGCAAACCCAGGAAGGACCACAGGACAAAGTACATAATAAGATACACATTCATTACTGACCTTGCTCGAGATGGGTGTGTGCCATTCCAGCATGCTATGTCAACGCAGTGCCCTGGAAGCTGATGAGGGTGCGATCAACTCAGCAGTTAAGGGGAGTGTCGGGCAAGGCATTGTGCTGGAATCTGCCTTGAGCGGGGCTATGGAGCCAGTGGAAAAATGAGAGGGACGCAAAAGTAAGGAGAATCAGAGCAATGGGTTCCGTTGGTGGGAGCCAATGAGCAAGCAGGAGCTCTGACTCTGATCAGCAGTCCAATGGAAAGATGACGTTGATGCACATTTAGAAAAAAGGACTTTACAATGGCCTCACGCTGCCGCGCGTGTAACCATGGAGACCAGTGCAAACAATGGAACGTGCTTCCAGGAAAGGAATAAAAGGGCTCTGGCCCTGGTCATGAATCTTCCATAGGGGGCTACATTGTGGTATGAGCGCTGAGGACTGTATAGGGGTAAGATTGGATTTCTCCTGTGGACTGCACACAGCGATTTAGTGAATTGTCCTAAGAAGACACTGACGGGTTGAAAAGAAATGTCTAGCTAATAGGTGCATTTTTGGGGGAGAATTGCCGTAGTTGCTTCCAACAGTGAGGTCTTTTGTTATCCTCTCAAGAACTGTAGGAAGGATGTACAAAATGGGTGCTGCCCCCGCAGCGAGAACATTGAATGTGGTGGGATAGGATGTGAGGTTGAATGTGGTATGAGAGCTGCACAGTGTTTATTGTTAGATAATGATCCTTTATGCAGTTATTGTAGGCTTACATTGACCATGCAAAAAGGGCCTTTGGGTCACAATATTTAGAATTTAGAAATGTATTTTATAGAGTACTTGAAAGGAGTTGTGGGAGGGATGTGAAATTGCCTAGTTGGTGACATGGTCCTTTCACAGGGTTTCCCTTGGGAGTTGAAAATGTAATGGAACGGTACTGTGAGTACGAATGCATTCGCTCATTCATATTCGCCACTTGTATAGCGCCTCCCACTATCAGTATGCAGAATATCTATTACCGCTGTATCTCAAGGGATGCGGATGAGTTGTGGAATGGAGGGTTGTGTGGAGTGGAGTGAATGCCCTTTATTGGAATCGTATGGGGTGGAGTTAATATATGGAGTGTAGTTGAGTGGTCCTCACGGTATGTGTGCCAGAGATGTGGGATTGAGTGTTAGGGCCTCATTAGGACCCTGGCGGAGAGGGTATTACGCCAGCGTAGTGCATGGCGTACCTCTCCGCCATACTACGAGTTCCCGTAGCGCCATGGAGGTTTTCTCCGCCTGGTTTTACCAGCCGGAGAAAACCATGGCGCTACGGGACCTCGTTGTTAATTACGCCACCGTATTTTACGGTGGCGTAATTAACTCCTTCCCCACTCCCATTATACCCTATGGGGCAAAAATGGGAATGGGGAAGGGCAGAATGGGGATTGGGGATTTACCGCTCCGCCGAGGTCGGAATGGGGCGGTAAATCCGCCAACCCCCATGGCGCTATCGGCGGCTTTCCGCCATGCTTCGCGGTGCATTTAGCACCGCGAAATCCGCCTGGGTCGTAATGAGGCCCTTAGTGTTTATGAGGCATCTCAGTTGTAAGTGTGGCCGGTGTATGGATTTGATAACATTGGTTAATGTGGCACCACGGAATGCGTGCCAGATGCATGGATGGGATAGGCACTGTTAGAAGGCTGCACGGACTGTGCACATGTCTTGTGGATAAATTGACTGGATGTTGTTGAGGAGGCACCTTAGGTGTGCCATTGGTTATAGAGCACACTGCTCTTAGTCATTGTGACTACACGTGTAGGTGGGTCATGATAGCCCGAGACGATAGCTCAGGGGCAACATGCTCGCCTTGGAAGCAAGACGACGCCTGCTCGCCTTGGAAGGAAGACCACACAGAGCAAAACAGGTTCCATCCCCGGGTCCGCGCCTAGGAACCTCTGGGTATTAACCGCGTTACAAATAACCAATTACAATTACAATGTAGATGTTAAGGAGGCACCGCTGATGTTCCAGGTGCTATGGTAACGTTTTGGTCATTGCAAATGCACATAGAGGTGGGTCACTCAACGTGTTGTTTATGGACGTATGTAACATCTTAATAAAGGAACTTAAATGGACTGTATCTTTTCTATATATATACAAAACTTTAAATATTCAAATAAATTAGGCAACTTTGTACAGTATATTAATATGTTGATCTCTGTACGTGGTACCACAGAGATCAACATATTCGTATATATATATATATATTTATTTGTATGTGTATTTTGGTATTTATATAGACCAACTGGGTCCCTACCCCATCATGCAAACGGGGACAGTTCATAGGCCAGCTGGTGGCAGCGCATTGAGGCAGTTCTAATATGGAGCCACCACAATCGGCCCTCACAGGATGTTGAAGCAGCCTCTCATACATTGTTCCCAGACTGAGGTTCTCATGGGAATTTCCAGTTCCTGCCATAGTTTCCCAGAAGCCTTTGCAGGGCTCAGTAGGGGGCATTTTGCTGATAACTAAGCTCTCTAGAACCCAAAACTGCCAGGCTATTATGCAAGCCTATGCAAAACGGACGAGCATACTCGTCCTTGGCACTTAAGGGGTTAAACATAATGTAACAACATCTAAAAAAGAGTATTAACGCAATGTGAATAGATGACTGTGCAAACCCTTTGCTACATCCCATGCTATCCATGTGACCTTAGGCCTTTCTTCTTTGAGCGTTGACAATTAGCCATGAGCTGTATCCTTTTCTACACTTCACTGGATAACATTGTGACGCCATCTTCTTTTTTAATATTTCAGGTATTGTTTACAACGTTTCCATAGTGACCGGGGACATCAGAGGCGCTGGCACCAACTCTAAACTCCACATTATCCTGCACGGATCCAAGGGTGTGAAGAACAGCGGGAAGATATTCCTGGAGGGCGGGGATTTTGAACGAGGCAGGACAGATTTGTTTAACATTGAGATAGCGGCGCTGCTCAGTCCGCTCAGCCGGGTCACCATAGGGCATGACAACTGCGGGGTCAGTTCTGGCTGGTACTGTGAGAAGGTGAGAGAATATCGCGATATAAACTTATCCCAGATTATAGAGAACTGGGGCGTGTTTACAAATGATCCAGGAAAACCTGACTGGTAAACAGAACCAAGTCAAAGCATCGCCAAGTTGGTACCTGCCAAAAACATTGAATCCACCCAGGCTACGGTAGAAGGGCTTGTAGTTGACACTTGTGTAATGCAGAGGTTTAGCGTAAGGCCAACTGTCCATAAACACGTCATCCACACATCGCATGTATTGGTTGTGGAGTCTTGCATAGAGTTATAACTTTAGTTGCTCATGCGCACAAGGTTTTGAAATCGCTCACCATCCAGTTTATGGTAAGATAGTTCTCCTTCTGGCAAACAAGATGGAACCACTAATACACGTGTCTGTAGGATGGTTCAGACTACATGTCCCATAAGCCCTAGACAGCATAGTTAATGGTGAGGGATGATGATGATATATTGAGAGTGCAGGTTGCAGACACGTCTGATAACATTTCACTGCAAGCATGCCACATTACAACCCCTTATTAATAGGAAAAAGGGGGCTGTTCCTCACATTCACAAATCAACAAGTAATATATAAATGTGCAAGACCCATGGAAAAATCAATGAAGCATACGTCACAAAAGATACAAATGTATTTATAATCAATAGTGTTGAAGGATAGTAAAGGATAATTTAACATAGAAGTCTTCCAATATCAATTTTCACCATTGAGTGATAGAGAGAAAACAAAGCAAAAAAAGAGCTACTTGGATTCATGCAATCTTATTCAATCGTTTCACATTCACACCTCACCTGGATAAAGCAACATAAAGGCATTTCATATGTTTAAAGTGAAATTAAAAAGCCAATAGGAAACTTAACAAATAGTGTATATACTTAGGGTTCCATGTAATAATGTCCTCTCAAAAATATTGCCATGCAAAAATGTCACCGAAAAATGGCCGTTTTTTGTGGGGACATTATTGCATGGAACATGCGGGGGATACCCCTGCAACCCCCAAACCCTTTTTCATTTTTATTTTTTGCTACCCCCTATCACTATATATATGGTCCCTCATATAATATCGCCACAACCTTTTCCCGGCGATATTATGTACGGCGACCATATATATGGGGATAATATTACCTGGTACCATACTTAGTGGGTAAAATAGAATTCAACCATTTTTATTTCATCACTAATCATTTAAAGCAAAATAATGAATTAAACTGACCTACATGTTTAAACTGCATGTGCCAAAAAGACAATTTGAAGAGCACAGCCTTCATCAGGCTCATTTCATTATCCCCAAAGATCATCTGCAATGGTTTAAACACGTCACCATGTATCCACATGTACTCTTATTCAAAATGTATTTGGTGCACTTTTAAATATTACTCCCACATTTTGAATGGGGATTAAGTTGAAAATAAAAACGTTTGAGTCTTCATCAACATTTAATTTGTAAAAATTAAAAGAAACAAAGTAGTAAAGGTTCATGTTTCTGTTGCAATTGGCCAAAACAAAGGGCTCCTGGTCATGACCCTATTCTACCCAGGAGGGCTAAATTGTCGGTAGACACAATTGAATGGGTCGGTAGAGAAGAGCAATGAACCACCAACACTGTGTGCACGTGGGGACAAACAATTCTCCTTGATCAAAGATGGTCACACCCCTTCATTGTTTAAAAAAAAAGTCATTGGGCTTCATTACACGGAAGGCGGTAAGGGTTAACGGTTCACCGGTAATGGTACCGGTGACCGTTAACCCTTACCACCTTACTACAAGGTCCCTTTGCGGGTAGGTACTTTAACGCCTGCTGTTTAGCAGGCGTCAAAAACCAACCCACAAAGGGACCAGGGTGCTATTTACGGTACCGCAATTTGCGGCACCGTAATTAGCGCCTTCCCCATTCCCATAGAGCCCTATGGGGCAAAAATGGGAATGGGGAAGGGCAATGGGGGAAGGGGGAATTACTGCCCCACCAACCTTGGAATAGGGTGGTAATTCCCCTTTCCACCAAGGCGGTGCCGGTATTTTACCGGCATGGACCAAGGTGCTAATAGCACCTTGGTCCTCCGCCTACCGTGTAATGAGGCCCATTGTATTTTGAAACAATCCCATACAAATGTCTACTAGGAGACACAACACAGAACAGCAATGTTGTATTTGATAAGGCAAAGTGAATTACAATGAGTATATCCCCAAGATACATAGCTTGGAGTGAGATACACGAGGTCTACAACGTACATATCCTACTGTCAAGGTTCATCAAGACAGGGGTCATAACAAGTGAACAGGTATAACATAAAATACAAATGAGCACAGTTACAAGAAGAGGACAGTGAGTGTTTTGCAACACTGTGCCTCAAAAAGTCAATGTCTACACCACAGTGTTTCGGCCATTCTGGGGTTCGAATATTAGCCTTTCTTATGGGGCCTTCATCAGGATAAGAAGACTGGGCGTCTGGGTGTTCTGCGTGTGCTGTCAACACAAATGAAGCACAGTGAGGGGTTCTGCTATAAAGGTAGGTGGCATAGTATTCATAGTATTTCAAGATACACACTAAATGTTCTAATTGTGGCCATCTGTCTTGATTAAACTAACAGCGCTTACCGTGTCTGCTCAGGGCTGGAGCACGGGAAGCTGTAGGAGAAGACACCTTGAATCAATCTGATGACATTGCATCGCCAGCTGGGCAAAAATACAGATCCAATCTGTAGAGGGCAACTCAGTTTCAGTATATCAGAGTTGAAATGGAGTGTCAAATACTATGTAGAGTTGCATAAGCTGCTTACCTTTCTGGTTGCAGCAGGACTATAGTCATGTTTTTTTTGCGGGGTCGCCACTTGGCACCTGCAACAATGGCATGAGTCAGATACTTGCCTCACCGGTATTGTTTGTTAATGACTGAGAAAAAACGCCACCTAACATGAAAACGGCGTCTGTTTACATGACCTCTGGGTGTTCTTGATTTAAATGTCACAGGCAGCGCCATCGGCTGGATAACGCCGGCTGGTGGGTAGAGAGCAAAAAATGCAAGCGTGTGGGGGTCCCCGTGTGGCAGGTTCCTGGGTTGGAAAACAGAACGGGGATCTGGTTAGTCAGTGACAGTGAGGTAACTGAGGTAACCCTGATCATGTTTGGGAATAGTAGTGGTGGTAATTCTATTGTTTATGGTGTGTTGCCATGGCAACCTGGGGGCGAGGCCTGGAAATATTAATTTCAATTGGGTTGTCATTGGGGGTAGGAGACTATGGTGCCTCTTACATGGACCTGTAGTGAAACGGGTCAGGACAGGGTCCTGATGGCTCGTAGTGGGACCGCGTGGTGGCGGTAGCCATATTGGAAATGCCAACATGGCACTCTTGTCATGCGTGAACTAGATGATGTTAGGTCCACTTTTGAGTACTTTTGATTAATTTTGGGGTAACCCTGATCTTGTTTGGGAAAAGTGGTGATAATAATCCAGATGTTTACGGAGTGTTGCTATGGCAACGTGGCAGCTAGGCCTGAACAAATTGATTAAATAGTGTTCTCATTGGGGATGGAGGACAGTAGTGGAACTTCATCTTGTACTAAATGGGCACGTGGATGTGGCCCAACCAGAGAGAAATGTGGAAGATCACGTGTCCACCAGCACAATGCTTGCGTCAGAAGAACATTTGCAAACACATTGGAGCATTAAAATATGCTGTTACATGCATTGAAACGTGATGTCACCTCATACAGCATGGTTCAATACTCATCCGAAAATGACATGATGTATATATTACAGACATGATGCTTGCATGGCACATACTGATATCTCATATTCCAGTGATGGATTGAATAATACCCATGTCACACACAAGGTATAATCAATGGATGTGAGCAACCAATCACATTCGTGTATCAAGACTGGGTGCTGCAGGAATGATGTTATCGCCCACGGGACACATGTGCTCTGTCGTGGTGCAGAATAATCTCTCTTCTCTGGGTGCATTCACCTCCTGTGTAATAGGATTCGTTACAGAAAGGGTTTCTATTCCAGGGAGATGTTTAGTCCCTCCTGAACTGTATTCAACAATAATATCCCTTCTCTGGGTGCATTCACCTCCTGTGTAATAGGATTCGTTACAGAAAGGGTTTCTATTCCAGGGAGATGTTTAGTCCCTCCTGAACTGTATTCAACAATAATATCCCTTATCTGGGTGCATTCACCTCCTGTGTAATAGGATTCGTTACAGAAAGGGTTTCTATTCCACGGAGATGTTTAGTCCCTCCTGAACTGTATTCAACAATAATATCCCTTCTCTGGGTGCATTCACCTCCTGTGTAATAGGATTCGTTACAGAAAGGGTTTCTATTCCAGGGAGATGTTTAGTCCCTCCTGAACTGTATTCAACAATAATATCCCTTCTCTGGGTGCATTCACCTCCTGTGTAATAGGATTCGTTACAGAAAGGGTTTCTATTCCAGGGAGATGTTTAGTCCCTCCTGAACTGTATTCAACAATAATATCCCTTCTCTGGGTGCATTCACCTCCTGTATAATAGGATTCGTTACAGAAAGGGTTTCTATTCCAGGGAGATGTTTAGTCCCTCCTGAACTGTATTCAACAATAATATCCCTTATCTGGGTGCATTCACCTCCTGTGTAATAGGATTCGTTACAGAAAGGGTTTCTATTCCACGGAGATGTTTAGTCCCTCCTGAACTGTATTCAACTTGTGTTACCATTTTTGCTCTAACTGGGTAAGTGCATTGTTCATGCCTCCCCCTCTTATGGTGGGTTTTAGTTTCTGTAGTTCAAACCATCGGAGGTCTGTGTCCTTGTGTTTTTTCTTGATGAAATGTTCAACCAGAGGTTTGTCCGGGATCTTATTCCTGATACAGGACCGATGTATTTGTATTTTTATTTATTTAGTTTATGTAGCGTTTTTAACCAAAGCGCTGCACATTTTGACAACAGGATACATATGACAATTAAAATTATAATAGTAACAGTAGAAGCAATTTACAATTGAGAATCAGACCAACAAAAATTTTGATTGCCCTAATGGTCTTCGCAACATAGAGTAGCCCACACGGGCATTCTATGATGTAGATAACACATTTGGTGTTGCAATGGTATGGTCTCTTAAGGTCCACTTGATGTTCTTGTACTCAAAAATGTATTTTTGTGTAGTGAGGGTGCAGGCCACACAGTGGCCACACTTGAAGTGGCCCTTGACAGGCGGAAGGTTTCACAGGCTACACTATGTTTTGGGAAATACATGACAGCTGTGTGCAATCTCAACGTTACTACATCCAGGTGTCACGGCCTAAAAAAAAGTGGGGGGACTCATCAACATACCATTTGAATGTGGCGTCACCAGAAATGAGCATATCAAGGTGCCCACTGAGAAAAGTGGGGGGGCTCCGTCCACCCGCGTGTACCCTTGACTTGAGCCTTGATGTAGGTGCTAGTGCATAGGCTCCTCGCAGGCAGTTATTGAAAAGACCATTGGCTGCGGTACCCACTACATGGTGTGCACCTACTTGGCCATTCTAAGATGTAGACTATCCCTTTGGCAGCGGCTCAAAGGTTGAGTCTACACCAGGTCTGGCAAGGCCATCCAATAGGAAAAGGCTGTCAGAGGTGGAGCTCTTACGAAGCCCCCTGACTCACCATCACAAGCCTGCTGTGGCATACGCACAGGGTACAATTGGGGCCCCTATGGAACTTTTCTTCCCCAGGCGGGACCCAAGGTAGGCCCTAAGCACACTGGCCCTCATTACGACCCTGGCGGAAATCGCGGTGCAAAATGCACCATGGAGCACGGCGGAAAGCTGCCGATAGCGCCATGGGGGTTGGCGGATTTTCCACCCCATTCCGACCTTGGCGGGGCGGTAAATCCCCATCCCCCATTTTACCCTTCCCCATTCCCATTTTTGCCCCATAGGGTATAATGGGAGTGGGGAAGGCGTTAATTACGCCACCGTAAAATACGGTGGCGTAATTAACAACAAGGTCCCGTAGCGCCATGGATTTCTCCGCCCGGAAAAACCAGGCGGAAAACGCTCCATGGCGCTACGGGAACTCGTAGTAGGGCGGACGGGTCCGCCGCGAATAACGCTGGCGTAAACCCACTCCGCCAGGGTCGTAATGAGGCCCACTGTGCGTTAAGACGGCACGGCTGCACCTGAAATAGTATATGGCAGGGCACATGTCCTGAGATGGACTGCAAGGATGGATGCACCAGATGGCTTAATGCGTAGGTATAGACATTGTGCATACAGTGGAACTGTACACTGTTTAATGAGCTGCTGCGATATGATATGATAAGATATGATATGATATGTCATTTATTACGCACCTGTACACAAGTGTCTCTAGGCGCCACAAGACAAGGAAGGGAGGACAGAAGGAGGACAGAACAACGATCTTACTAGGCATTGTGTCATCCAGATCGCGCAAGTGCAGGGGGATTGAGGGGGACAAGTGCGGGGGGAGAAAATATATGTATTTCATTCAGTGCATTAACATGCAATGCACCATTGATATGAATTGGTCTAAATCTTTGCACTTCTTTATTACTAAATGAGATGTGATCTTTTCCCTGCAGAGGTAGGTTATAGTCCTTCTTTTATTGTTATTTCTTCAGGTCGTGGTCTATTGTCCATTTACTGGAATTGAGCAAACCTTCCCTTGTGGAAAATGGCTGGATGAAGATGAAGGGGACGGCCTTATAGAGCGAGAGCTATATGAAATGGTCTCCTTGCGCCAGAAACGACAGAAGAGTAAGTGTGCCAAACGTCCTCAGTGTTTGTCTTCATAAATGTAGGCCGGCCCGCCTGCAGGGCGTACACGTGGAAGCGCGCAACCCGGGACTCATGGACTAGCATATTGATGAGGTAGGCAGAGGCTGCCATATTCATGAGGGCAATCCAGGCCAATAGAAGGTGAGATGCATTTCACAAGTTTAAGATGTGTCAAGGCAGAGCATGGCTCAATGCCCAGTTTGATCAGACACATTATATGGCCACTCTAGCGGGAATGCCTGCAAATCCATTGAGTGCAGAAAGCAGGCATTCACCCTTCTGAAGCCCATCAAATGAGTAGCGCTGAGATGTGACAGAACTCCTGTTCTGTTAATGAAGCAGAAACAACTCCTTTTGTGGTTAGGGATGTCATTTAGGGGTCGCCAGTGGTCACAACTGAGACCCCTGATGTCTCCCTTGCTACCCCTAAAAAAAGTTTTTTACATTTGATTTTTTTAATGCAAGGTTCTAGGCTGTGGTCAGCACCATGTGGCTTTTGCTTCTGGAGTGGCTGGCTTTCTTATTCAGTACTCTTAACATTATTTTTTTAAAGAACAGTGGTTCCACAATTCTAACACTTTCAGCAGTGACCCTCAGTAAGAAAGAATGGAAATACCAAATAATTGGTCTTTCTGGAATTCTATACAATAATTGCTAGGCTCATTGAAGGTTTATTTCAGGCACACTTCAAGGGGTGAGTCCCTGATTTAGTCTGTTCTTAAACACCTCAACTCAGACCTTCATCCTTCTGAGGTCGATAAATGAGTACCAACACAGGTTGGGTGATATTTTATGCATATTTGTTCTAAATAAAGCGCTTTAACGTAAGTTTATAACAGCACATCATTATTATTTGGCCATGGACGTCTGCTTGCATTCACAGTAATTTGGTAATATGAGCTTAATACACACTGATCGTAACAATACATATGGTAATCCATTCATGTATGAAATGTATATGACATTATTGTGATGGCATAACCATATTTTTCTTAGTGTGCTCAGGAACAATGCTATGTGATGCCACTTCCTGTTTTTTCAAGAGGTAAAAGGTTGTGCTCCATCGCTTCCCGCGATGTCACTTCGTAGTGGGGTCAAATGACATCACTTCCTGTGATGTCATCAGAGGTCAAGGGTCATGTGATGTCACTTCCACTACCCCTGGTATTTTGGTGAAATCATGTCCCTGTTTGTGCTGTGTGGTATACGTATAGCCTTCGCATTGCTTTTTGAACTATAAGAGTGCCAAGAAGCCACGCAGGTGCCAAAAGTGCGCTGTATAAAAACCTTTAGCATAACATAAATGCATAACTCAAGTAATACAGAGGGCAAATAATGCACACAAGAGACCCTCAGAAATCCCTACCTATGCCCAGTGGTGGAAAAGGAAAAAAATGTAAAGGGGGATACCACAAAGGCCGAGGAGGGGGAGGAGTTCAGAGAGGGCGCAGCTGGCATTTGAACACCGCTCAGTACACCAATTACACTTTAAATCACTTCCATGGCAGTGGTGCATCCAAAATACTGTTGGTAATGCAGTGATTTTTAGTATATTAAGGAAACCATTACCACGTGACAATAGAAGGCTACCAGGATAGCTCAGCAGGTTGAGAGACTGATGCTGAGATGGTATATATTAAACACTGGTTGTTTGTTAATCGTATGACTTTTTGCAAGTCCTTTTAAAAAACAACTGCTATAAAATGTGCTTGTCCAGGGAGCAGGTTGGGCTGGTCACTTGCTTAAATTCAGGGGGGAGGTGGGAGTATTTCTAACAATTGTAGTGAAAATCAAAAGTTGGCAGCCCTGAACCCACAGATTAATTTCCTAATAACTGCTGTCAGTAAAGCAGAAGCATCTGTTTATGATTAAGCAGCTTGACACGTGTATATCATCTTTATAAATATAACCTGTGTAAAAACACAAAGGAAGGGGCACATAAATTAAAGGGTATTTATGTGGTAGTCCAACAAAAAAAAAACACATTTCTAAGAAAAGTAGTGAATGCAAGTTTAAGGCGCATTTCTGAGTTCGGAAATTACTTTTTCTATGAAAGTGTAAGATGCACATTTGGAAAGCAATACTGTGCCCAGCATGTGGAAAGCCTGTTTTTAATAGTGATGGCCCCAACCCCAGTGATAGTCATGGCCCATTGATTCTAGTGATGTCCCTTTGAGGCCAGAAGAAAGAAAAAACAGGATAGGCAAATAGGATTGCAAACGCGTGAATGACGGCTGGAGGAAGGAGCACAGAACAGATTACATCACCAAGCCCCAAGCTTCCCTCTGTGAAGCTGGGGGCTTAGTAAAGCCTTGTCAGGACTGATGCAGGCTGGTTCCGAGATCCGGGTAGACATCTGGTGCTGGATCTCGGATTCGGCAAGAGCCGGCCCATTGTCCAGTGCTGCCTATACCTATAACTGAGTTAGGACCCCAAACAGCTGGTTGGTGTCCAGCTGTACCAGATATATCAATGGCCATAACCTGAGAACAAATACAAATGATGGAAACTCCAATGTCCAAATTACAAAATGTAGGTGTTGCACACTGCACACCTTCTTTACCACACATGCTAGTGTCATCTCAGGTGCAAAGACTGCCGATAATCGCGCATGCGCAGTAGGTTCGGCGGCACGAAAAGGGAAAACTCTTATTACGCATGCTCAAGCCCTCCTGCGCATGCCCCGTACGCTGAAATAATATTAAATGGGCAGTGACACATCGGGCACACGTGCACCATGAGAATTTGTCCCCAATTTGCTGAGTCACCTACGTGAGAACGGGCAGCCTTCGCGGCTGCACCTGCGCTAGTATGGGTGCTAAAGAAGCTTATGCCTGAACATTGTACCGCCCACTGCTTCTACACTGTAGATCCTGGATTTCATAGCAACGTTTGCCTTACAAAGTAACTCTGATTGGCCACCCTATGGTGTTGACAGGACATGGACCTTTATTCTATAAAAATAATCAGTGTCAGCTAGAACACTGACTACAAGCAGGTGTTCCCATAGGCGGTTGGTATACGCCACGACGAACATTAACTGTACATGTTCAGTGTTTGAAAGCCTGTTGCTGACGGGATACATTTTCTGTGCATAGTGGCAGGCACAGACCCTATCGCTCATCAATAAATGATTTGTTTAAACAAAAATCAGAATGCTAAAATACAATTCAAAATGCAAAACATTCTGGAAAGGCTATTGAAATATTGGCCCTTTTCAAAACTTTTAATGAAATGTCACCCCATTTGCAATTAGCCTTCCTCTTTAACAGGCTTAATCATTCTATGTTTCTTCGCAAGCAACAAACACTGGACCCTGATGGCCTCGGCAACTACCATCCCATCACACATCTTCTATTTTTAGGTAAGATCCTTGAGAAAGCAGCAGCTATTCAATGTCTCCACCACGTGGAAGCCAACAACCTCCTACACTCCTACAAATCTAGTTTCAGACCCAGATTTAACATATAAATAGCTGCCATCAAGGTGATTAACCATGTCCTTAACATCCCCTATGATGGCCACTCTTGCCTCTTTGTCCTTCTCGACTTCTCAGCAACATTCAACACATTGGACCACGAGTCGCTCACCAACAACATCAATCACTTCATGGGGATCAGCAAGATAGTCATTGGCTGGTTCTAGTCCTACCTTGCTAACCTCCACCAATTCGTCCAAATGTATTCCTCCAGATCACCAACTCTACCCATCACCCGTGGAATCCAGCAGGTATTCATTCTCTCCCCAGTAATCGTTAACCTTTACATCCACCAATACGCAGATGCAACACAACTGCACCTCAAGATACTCTCAATTGAAGACATCCACAGACTAAAGGCAGCCTCAACCCCTCCAAGAATGAATGCCTACTGCTGTCCAACAACACCAAACACCCTGATATCCAAACATCGCACTCTGCTATGCACCTCCAGGGCTTCACACCCCAGTGGGCCACCTGCGGAAAGTCCCTTAGATACAGGCACCTATCATTCAAACAGCACATAACAAGGACAGCACTAGTGGCTTAGGTCCAACTTTCTCTCCTGTGGAAAAACACACCCTTCATCCCAGAAAACAACTTCAGATCGGCTGTCAAAAGCCCTGATCATCTAAAACCTTAATTGTGTCAGCGCCCATCTGGAAGGCCTTCCGGCGACTACCCTAGCATCCCTGAAATGTGTCCTAAATGCTGCAGCACGACCCACCAAATGACTGCAAATTTGACCACATCACCCCAACCCTCATCGGACTGCACTGGCTCCTGCTGTAAGCATGTATCTTCAAATACCCCTGCATCATCTACAAGGCTGTCACCATTAGGACTCCAAGCTACCTCAATGAGAAAATCAGCTGCTCTGGAGGCCTACGATCCACCAGTAGATAGGACATGTGCAGACTTGAACTCTGCCGGTGCAGGAAGGAAGGAACAAGAAGACAGGCCTTCTCTGTCTACACTCTCAGACTCTGGAACATCCTCCCTGTCAACAGCAGTCTCAGCCACCACATTTACTCTGTGTGCTCGTGAATGCCTGCTTCATGCAATCCCTGAGCATATTTCTCGAATGTCCGCAAGCCCCATTCGGATGTCCAGGCCAGAGCTGGTGTCTCCTGCTTCCACTCATCCTGAGCTCCCACTTTACTTCTGGATTCACGAGGGGGTTCGAAGAACCGTGCATCCTGGATTGTGAATTGTGGAGATGAAAGCCAGAATCTTTTCATGATTTCTTTCTAGCAGTTTCCTTGATGTTAAGGCCATCTTAGTTCGTGGTGTCACCTCCTTCACGACCCTTGGATCAGTTTGAATGTTGCCATCTCTATCCCAAAACAATAAAGTGATGGTTGTAAGGTTTTGGAAGAAGCAATAAATAACCTCTGGCATGGCTCCGGGCCAACCCTCCAGACCAGTGTTGTTCAGCCCACTATGCTATTGCAGAAGAGGAAAACTATATGCAAATCAGGCTGAGAAAACCCACCAAAATGGGCAATCAGGCCTGAACTGCTAGGTCACACCCCTTTGACAATAAACCACAAGCAACCCCAGACATGTTTCAGGCTCTTCTCTATCTCTCCAGCTGTGGTCTTTCTGGTAAATCCACACTCCAAGGCCTGCTTCATGGAGCGGACGGCTGCCCATCCCAAAGGGCACCCTGTCCTCTGCTGTGGCTGCTAAGTAGGCGACCTCATCACAGGGATTTCTGAAAATCCATATTCTCTTTTTTACAATTTGTTTTGAATGCATTTCCACTCTCATTTTGAGGATTGGAATAGATTGCATACCGTCTTCCTTCTTAGCACAATTGTTCAATTTTCCTAAAGGTCCAAACTGGCCACTTCTGACCCTTTCGTTCATTCCATACCAGCTCTGTTGATAAGGTCGGCGTTAGAGATGCCTTTTCTTACTGCCAGGGTCTGGCTTGACTGAATTCCACAGGAGCTGATGCTGGCCCCACAGACCCTCACCAGGAGTTCACCTCTCAACCCTAAAGTAAAAGCTGAGCTGAGAACCCCAAGAAAGGGAAAGGGGAATTTTGATAAAATAACAACGGAGACACTGCAGCCCTGCAACCTTCTGGTAGGCTCTGATATCTGTAGTAAACAAATACACTTGGTTACCTATACATTAGTGTAAACCTTTTTCTCTAAATCATTTTTAAAACAAACTCTAAATTCTTTACCTCTTATACCTCTGTTTAAGACTTAGAGGTTAATTATCTGTATGGAATATCTTGTAAACCGTTGTAATGTTTTAGTGCATATTGTCACGTGGCATTCTATTCTCTTTAATATCCTAAAGAAAAATGACTCTTGAAAACACCTTACAACCTTAGATATTCTTCTTTGACGTTTAAGTTAATTTAACTCCAGTAAGTTTGAATTTTCAAATACTCTTGAGAAATGCAGTCTTTCTTGAAGTATTGAATTCTCTTTTGTGTGAAAATTGCATTAAGTAGAAACTCATAAACTTTCTTGAAATAACTTATTTACTCTCTGCAACCATGCGATTAAAATGCAAAATCACATGACGTGAGAAATTGTCCTCGCGATAAAAAATTACACGCGCACCTTATAAATACACGCACACGTGAAACACGCGCACCTTAACAAATACATGCACACGTTAACAAATTCACGTGTACCTGAAACACGCGCTTGCACTGAAAAACTATGCACGCTAGTTCAAATGGACCCGTGCTCTATCGCCAACCGAATTCGCGCTATTACTTGCGACGTCTCTCACGTGAAAATAGTTCACACGCCAAAAACAACTTGCGCTCAATAAAAATGGACTCGCGCTCTATCACAACCCAACACGCGCTCTCGTACGTAACGTCACTCACGTGAAAAATGTACACGCGCTAAAAATTACCCGCGCTCAGTTAATATGGACTCACACTCTATCGCAATCCAACACGCGCTCTCATACGCACGCGCTTTGAACGACGTTGCTGAAGACACGAAGACTTGCGCACACGTTAAACAGTCTTGAAACACTTTTCACGCTATTAACAACTTTAAAACTTGCACGCGCAATCTTTTCAATTATTTTCCATATTGTATATAAACTGTAAACGTTTTCACTTCTTACAGTAAACTTTAAACTTCTATACTCTTTAAGTTTCTGATATAAAATGGAAGTTCACTGTGAGAATCTTTAAGCTTTTAAAAGGAACGATCCCACCTGATGTCTTCTTGATCACTCTGGCTCAGCAATGATTTTCTCACTTCTTTAGTAAATCTTCTGAACTCTGAAAGGCCTCACTTAAGGAGTTTAACTAATGGACAACCAGCCACTGAATTACTTTGGATGAAAGGCAGTTTAGAATCTTGCTCACCTCCCAAGAATCCAACCCTTTATCCTGTCCACCAATCAGACAAACCAAACATACTATTGTTCCTTAAACCAATCAGATTAAGTTTATTTCTCTCCATCTTGACTTGGGCAACCACAATGTTAATTCTATGTACATACTCTTCCTGATTACTACTCCAGCCAGCCCTGACAGTACCCCCTCTTCAAAGCCCTGTCTCAGGGCCTGGTTTAGCATGGAACTTTCTATGAAACTGTCTTATTAATTGAGGGGCATCTACATCAGTCTGATACTCCCAAGATCTTTCTTCAGGCCCATATCCCCTCCAATCAATAAGATACTGCAAAGTACCTCTAACAAACCTGGAATCTAAAATTTTCTTAACTTCAAACTCTTCTTCATTCTCCTCTGTAAAAACTGTTGGTGGTGGTTTTCCCAATCTAGTTCCTAACACACAAGGTTTAACTAAACTGACATGAAATGTAGGATGACTTTTGATACTGGGGGGTAATTTCAGCCTGATTGCCACTGAATTTATTATCTTTTCAATTTCAAATGGACCAATACATTTTGGACTAAATTTAGTTCTTCCCTTTAAACGTAGATTTTTTGTGGACAACCAAACTTTTTGACACACCTGATAATGTGGTGCATTTTGACGTTTTCTATCAGCAAAGGCCTTAAACCTTAATTTACTTTTCTCCAAAGTTTTCTTTACTTTTTCTAAACCATCCCTAATACTAGTCAAACGATGCTCAACCTCTGGATTGGAATACTCAGATGGTAACACTTCTTTCAAAAATCGTGGATGAAAACCGTAATTACTTTAAAAAGGAGAATAATTAGTAGAATCTTTGACAGAATTGTTATAGCTAAACTCTGCCAACCAAAGAAGATCCACCCAGCTCCCTTTCTCCTGCCAAAAAGTTCTGATATATTTGTCTAATTCCTGATTTACTCGTTCTGTTTGGCCATTGGTTTGTGGATGATAACCTGAAGAAAGCTTTATCTCAAGTCCCAACTCCTTACAGAAAGCTCACCAAAACTTAGAAATGAATTGAGACCCTCGATCTGATAGAATTTGTGTTGGTAATCCATGGAGTCGCACCACTTCTTGCAAAAAACTCTTTGCCAGATTTCTTGCAGAGGCCTCTCCTTTCATGGGAATGAAATGCTCAGCTTTGGTCAGTAAAGCCACAACTACTAATCCTGTAGTGTAACCTTGATCTTTAGGAAGATCTACAATATAATCCATAGAGATCGTAAACCATGGACTAGGGGGTACTGGTAACGGGTTAAGTAATCCAGATGGTTTCCCTCCTCCTGATTTCACTCGAGCACAGACTTCACAAGTTTTCATGTAGTCTTCAATATTTTTTTTCATCTCTTTCCACCAGAACTTTCTTTCCACCAATTCCATTGTCTTACGAATTCCAGGATGACCCACCAACTCTGATTCATGACATTCTTGCATAATTTCCTTTTGCAATTCTTTACTTGGAAGGTAACTTTTAGAATGGACAAATGGAAATCCATCAATTAATTGTCTTCCAGAATCCTCCGCAAGCCCAGCTTGAATCGCCTTTTCCGGTAATTCCCTTCAAATTTTTTCAAGAAGCAGATTCTCTTCTTTCCTAGCACTTAGAATAAATCTATCTTCTGCAATCACTGGCTCAGGTAATAACTGATTTTCTACCTCATCTGAAGAACTTTGTCAAGCTAAAGCGTCCACTTTTCCGTTTAACCGCCCTGGCTTGAATGTTATCACAAAATCATATTCTGAAAAGAAAAGTGACCATCTAAGTTGTCTCAGTGATAATGTTCGAGCAGATTTCAAAAACAGAAGATTCCTATGATCAGTTAAAACAGTTATTGTGAATTTTGCTCCTAACAGATAATGCCTCCATTCTTGAAATGCCTTCTTGATTGCAAGGAGTTCTCTATCAGTAATCGTGTATTTCATCTCAGCAGGAAGCAACCTCTTGGATTAGGCCACAGGATGCAGTTGCCCAGTTTCAGGATGCCTTTGAGAAAGTACTGCTCCAATTGCAGTATTGGAAGCATCTGCTTCAACAAAAAATGGTTGGGAAGGATCGGGATGTAATAAAATTCGTCCTGATGTAAATCAGTTCTTCAATTTGTTAAAGGCCTGACCCGCTTCATCCTTCCACTCAAATTTCATTCCTTTCTTCAATAATTTGGTGATGGGAGAAACAGTTTGAGAGAAATCTTTTATGAATCTCCTGTAAAAATTTGTGAAACCCAGAAAGCTTTGAATATCTTTTACACAAGTTGGAATGGGCCACTGTTCTACTGCTTTAATTTTCTTCATGTCCATTTCCAAACCTTTGGGTGAAATAATAAAACCCAAAAATTCCACTTCTTGGGTATGGAATTAGCTCTTTTCTAACTTAGCAAATAATTTATTTTCCCTTAGTCACTGTAGAACTTTCTTAACATGTTCTTCATGTTGCAGTAGATCCTTAGAATAACTGAGAATGTCATCAATGTATAATACTACAAAAATGTCAATAAAATCTCTCACTACTTCATTCATAAAAAATTGAAAAGCCGCCGGGGCGTTGCACAATCCGAATGGCATTACTTGATATTCGAAAAGACCAAATTTTGTTCTAAATGCTGTTTTCCATTCATCACCTTGACGTACCCGCACCAAATTGTATGCACCACAAAGATCTAATTTGGTAAACACTGAAGCTCCTTGAATCTGGTCCAACATCACTGAGATTAAGGGCAGAGGATATCTATTTTTAACTGTAATTTTATTCAATGCCCTATAATCTATACATGTCCGTAAAGTACCTTCCTTTTTTGGAGCAAAAAATAGTGGAGAAGCTGCTGGCGACTGAGAGTGCCTGATGAACTCCTTAGCCAGATTTTCCTGAATGTAATCTTTCAAATGTTGATTCTCTTTCTCAGTCAGGGCATAGATGCGACTGCAAGGAAAGTGGGCTCCTGGTTCTAAATCAATTTTACAAACGTATTCTCGATGAGGAGGTAATTGGTTAGCTTCCTTTTCACTAAACACATCATTAAAATCTTGATAACACTTTGGTAATTCTCCAATTACTGCCCCAATAGAATGTACTATGGCACCCAATGTTATCAAACCTTCCACAACTTCTGAACAACTGCCAGAAACATCTTCTTGAACTTTTTCCTTAAAACATTAGTAATACAAAAAGAAGAATCCAATTTTACTACTCTTCTTCCCCAATCAATCTGAGGGTTATGATAAATCAACCAAGGCATCCCTAATATTATCTTCAACTGTGGAGTGTCTATTAATTCAAACACTATTTCCTCCCAGTGTCCTCCAATTTCCATCCCCAATGGAATTGTTTCATGTGTAATTAAACCTGATGTACGTTGAGACCCATCCACCGCTCTCACTTGCTCTGGTATATTTTTTTACTATGTAAGGCACATTCATATCTTTTACCACATTCCAATCCATGAATTTACCTGTGGCTCCAGAATCTATTACTACTGGACCACTTCCCTTTAAAGGGATGGTCTAGTAAAAAATGTTATTTAAAAAATAGATAGGCAACATAAAAAAAATACTAGCATTCTCTGTTTTAAAACTTCCTATGTAAAATTATGAGCTATTCAAGCTCAAAATTCGTAAAGGCAAGCACATGGGCGCATCCATTTTGTGACATGGAGGCCCTCCTGTGCTGGCTTTTGCTTTTGCAGCACTAATGAAGGAGGAGCCCGAGAGCCCCAAATGGGAAAGCAGATTCAGGCAGAAACAACGCGGCATTGTGGAAAACAACCGCGTTGTTTCTGCCTGAGCCCGAGAGCCCCAAATGGGAAAGCAGATTTAGGCAGACACAACACAGCATTTAACATTTCCCATTTGGGTCTCTCGGGCTCCCCACGGAAACATAACCGCGTTGTGTTTCTGCCTACTGTGGCTTTCACTTTGGGTCTCCGGTGCTCCCCTGGGAGCACCGGAGACCCAAAGTGATAGCCACAGCAGGCAGAAACACACACGGTTGTGTTGGAAAGCCGAGCCGGAGGAGCCGGAGAAACTTGGAAAGAAAAACCGCAGCGTTTTCCAACACAATAACGTTGTATTTATGTTTGCGGTCGCTTCAAAAGCGACCGCAAACATAAATACAACGTTTTTAAAGCTGCGGTTTTATTTCTAAGTTTTCCGGGCTCCTCCAGCCCGGAAAACTTAGAAAAAAAAACGCAGCTAGTGCTTATTTAAAAAAAAATAAAAAAATAAGCACTTACCGATATTCAGCTGCAGCTTTCCTGCTCTGGTCTCCGTCCCCGTCCTCCGCCTACAGCACTAATGAAGGGAAAGCCACCCAGTGGTAGCTTTTGTTTACTACAGCTGGCTGGCTTTTCCTTCATTAGTGCCGCAAAAGCAAAAGCCAGCACAGGAGGGCCTCCATTTCACAAAATGGATGCGCCCATGTGCTTGCTTTTGCGAATTTTGAGCTTGAATAGCTCAAAATTTTACATAGGAAGTTTTAAAACAGAGAATGCTAGTATTTTTTTTTTATGTTGCCTATCTATTTTTTAAATAAAAGTTTTTACTAGACCATCCCTTTAATTCCTCTTTAATATACAAGGATACGTTCATTGTAATATGTGGCAGCGCAGCTTGAATAGTATTAGCCACTTGTTGATTTCTGGAACTGTTAGTAGATGAAGAGTTTTTTGGACACCAAGGGCAATTTCCAACAAAATGTCCTGATCTACCACAATATAAACATACATTATTCTGCCTACCCCTATCCTTCTCATCCTTAGTTAAAGGACCTCTCACTTTATTTACTCTCTCTGCATTCCCTGTTCTCAATTCTTTATTTAAAAATTCTAATCTTCCCTTATCGACTCTAGGGAAAACTCTGGGTTGCTCAACACCTCCTCTTTTACGCTCAGCCTTGCGTTCTCCTAATCTATAATAAATTTGTATGACTAGATCAATTAAATCTTCAATTGTGGATAAGGCATCTTTTAACTCTTCTCTCAAACCTCTATAAAACAAAGATGATTGTTTCTCTTCTGGCCAATTTCTCTCTAATACTAAGGATCTAAACTGTTTGATGTAAGACACAAAGGGGCCGATTCATGGAACAAACGTGCGGTGAAAATCTATGCGCAAGCAGGCGCAAGGTAGCGCAAGCGCGAGAAACGCAGCGCACGTGCACGTTGGCGATTCAAGGAAGATGCTGCGCGTATTTCCCGCTGTCCGTATGCCCAATCCAGCCATGGCGCACGCAGGCATACACGGCGTGCGCTACGTGCACAGCAAAAGCGCACATAGCGCGGCACACACAACCAAAGTGGGCGGAACAGTGGGCATAACATGCGGAATGGGGAATAACGCATGAAAAAGAAGGCGTAACTGGGGAAGTACTGCAGGGAACTACACGGAACGCCCACACGCACGCAAACAACCCGTATTCATGGATCCGAATATGGGAAACCCGCGCACGGCAAAAGACGCACACAGGCGTCAACGCGTCCGCCACACGAAGGCATGCGGAAGCGTCCCCGCGCACAGTATAAAAGTGCGCGCAAACAACAAACACGTATATACAGCTACGATGAATGCCCCATTTGTCGCAGCACTGATCGTGGGACACCGCAGGAGGAGGAGAATAGCAAGGGCACGCATTTTCGCACCACGGACAAGCCTTTTTGGGATGCCTGACGACCAGGTCTATGGCAGGTATAGGTTTCCACCCCACATCATCCTAGACCTGGTCAGGGAGTGGGAAGATGACCTTACATCCCCCACCCTTTGCTCCCAAGCATTGAGCCCCTTGGAGAAGCTGCTCAATGTCCTGCATTTTTTGGCCACTGGATAATTTCAGCGGACTACTGCCATAGTGGGGGGGGGGGCTCACAGGCCACGCAGTCACGCTGCCTACACCAGGTACTGGCAATCATGACAGCGCGCCCCTCATCCAGCAGGCACATATACATGCCTAAAACACCCGCAGAAAGGCAGGCCGTTGTCCTGGATTTTTCCAGGGTGGCACACTTCCCCAAAGTGCTCAGTGCCATAGATTGCACCCATGGGGCCCTACGTCCGCCTAGGGCCACTGAGCACATCTACCGAAACCGCAAGCACTGGCATTCCATCAATGTACAGGTGGTATGCGATGCAAAGGGAATCATCACCTCTGTCTATGCAAACTACCCTGGCTCCATCCATGACAGTTTCATATACAGAATGTCCGCCCTGAGCCGGGCCCTGGAAGCTGGGCAGCATGGCGACACATGGCTCCTAGGTGAGTACAAATGCCCTTGCACATGCATGCATGTCACACACACACACACAAATAAACAAACCCCAATAATCACAATCATTTACACCTCCCCAGGGGACAGTGCCTACCCTCTGAGCAACCACATGATGACGCCAATCCGGAACCCCACCACGCCAAAGATACAACGCCGCCCATATTGCAACCAGGGCCATAGTGGAGCGCACATTCGGAGTGCTCAAGTCACGTTTCCGCTCCCTTGACCGCTCTGGCGGGCAGCTACTCTATGCACCACCAGTAGTTTGCAGGATCATTGTGGCAGCATGTGTCCTGCACAATGTTGCAACACGGCAGGGCGTCCCGGTGGACATGGTGGTGCCCCACATCCCCAACCACAGGCACAGGCGCTGCCCATGGGAGGGGACAGGGCACGTGGTGAGGAAGCCCGGACCCAGCTTGTGGCCACATTTTTCACCTAAACTCCCACCCCTGCGGAGTGCACACAGGCCTGGCACATACCAGGTGACAATCGATGATGACAAAGAGACAGTCAACTGTCACAACCCTACCACCCTGAGATAGTTGCCATGGAAGTGCCACATTGTCTGCATCCCTAGCTACTTAAACACAAGCTATCCTGTGTGACCAAAAGGCACACATATGACATGACATGATATGGCCTATACACAAGTATTTGAAGGTGCGATGAGGCAGGGAGGGGGGAACAAGGGAAGACAGACAACGGTACTACTAGGCCAGGCGTCATTTAGATTGTGCAAGTGCAGGGGTAGGGGGAAGGGAAAAGTGCAAGGGGAAGGGGAGGGGGGAGTGCAGTACAGGGTAAGTAGACCCAAAAACAAATACATAGGCCAGCTGGTGGCAACTGCAAAGGTAAGTGCAGACAAGTGCTGGGAAGGGGGGGCTGTAGGGATAGAGAGACAGTACCGCAGTGCAGGGGTTGCCAGGGAGGCAGTGCAAGTGGGGCGTGGCTGGGCCAGGGACCGAGGTCGGTGAGAGTGGCCCAGTTGCAGATCCAGTGCAGTTCCAGTGAAGAATTTTGCAAGGGAGAGGCAGAGAGAAAGCAGAAGCAAAGAGGAAGGTCTTGAGGTGCTTCCCGAACCGGAGATGGTTCTCCTCAAGTTCCAGTGAGGCAGGAAGGCTGTTCCAGAGGGAGGGCCCTGCCGCGGAGAGAGATCTACCCCCAGCTAGTTGCTTTGAGAAGCGGATGACCCTGACATGCAAGGTGTGAATCACACACACCTGAAAAACAGGCCATGGCCATCACTGTTATGTCACTCAAACCCTCCCAAACCACAACATGACATGGCAAGCAATACCCATACACCAACACAGTAACAATAAGGTACACATTGCCATGTCCAAAATGTACAGTGGCATCAGACAATGATGCCTGACCTGGAATCAGATGAGATGACTGACCAACAACCTCCCACCCAAAATAAGTTATTTCTAAATGCATTACAAGAGTTGTAGACGTAACATAACAATGAATGCCTGTCTACATGCACATTGTGCATTGCAAAATCAACACTGCAGCTTCTGTGTGCTGTGTCCTACTCCTGCAACACACTACTCAGCGCACAGCACAGTGAACAGCCATTGTGTGTGATGCACACCCTGAGCATCACATCTAAGCGACAGACCACATCAAAAAGCAAATTAGGCATGTACAGGATCCATAATTGGTCACACAGAACATGTGCTGCAGGGACACAGTGAGCACCAGAAGGCAAACAGTGTACACGTGGATATGCAAGGGTGGTAGTACATGTAGTGCATCAGAGTGCAAGTGTGTGGGTCAGCAAGGACATGCACTCAACATATGCATGTGCAATCAAGTGACCATCAGTGTTCTCTACACATCACATGTGAACATTCACCATGTGTACACCCCAGCATGTCAAACCACAACTATCCCCACGCACCTGAAAGGTAAACACAACACATGAACAGGCATTGATCAGCAGAACACAACATGTACATAGGATACCACCATTACAATGTCAGGGTTCCCATCACACTGCAGGGCAAGGCAACTATCAACAACAACCCCCCCCCCCTCCCTCACAAATGACCATGACCCACTGAACAACTGCACCTGGGTCATGGAGCCTTCAACCCTCAATTCCACCTGGCCACAGGATCACCTTTACCCTTCGTCACCATCTCCCAGCTTGTGTGTAAAAAGGTGCCTGCACCCTCAGAATCCACACTCATTTCCAAAATCACAAAATCCAAGGCATAAAAACGAACCAGAACACCCTCCAGTAGATGACTTGACGTAGCAGTACCTCACAAAGGCCAAGTACTACCACAATGATGCAACAACCAAGGTAACACAGTAAAACAATGTCACAACAGGATGTGAACCATGTGTGGTACATAACATAGAATGATGCACCATGAACGGATGTGTACCGTCACAGGTCCCGTGTACAGGCGCCGGAGTGTCACGAAACAACCACCCCCACCGTGTCCCGGGTGCCTGCAAGGTCAAACTCACACAGGCCCCTGAGACCCTGGTGGGGAAGGAGGTTCAGGGATATGCAGTCGGGACAGGTGTTGGCACACTGGATAACTGGAATGAGTGGCAGGAAAGGGGAGGAGGAATGACACATGAAAGTAGGGAATGCACAAAAATGTACTACCTGCATGAACACATACACAATCCAAACAAACTTGTCATGGCCCTCTGTAGTCCAGGCTTAGGAGTGGCACGAACCAACCACCCCCTCTAGGGTTTTGGCGCCTGCAAGTTTGGGGCTTACACAGGCATCCACAACCCCAGCGGGGAAAGAGGGTTAGGGAACGTTGCTTGGATAGGTACAGGAAGCAGGAACACTGGGTAGAGGGTACAGGGTTCAAAATTGCATAGGATTCCGGGTGATTAGGGGGAAGAAAACATACAAAATTGAATTACACATACATCCATGCATTAGTGCACCCCCGAGCAAGCCTATGCAGAGCAGTTTGAAAGAAAAACGACAAGACACGTAGCTCTGGTTTTGAGTGCTGGCCTCCTGCCTGTGTACTCTCAGGTCCGGTTACAGGAGCACTGCAATGCTGCAAAGAGAGCCTCAGTCAACAACCTGTACATGCCAATTACACAAAAACACACCACCAAACATGCCCCATAGCAACAAACTACTCTACAAACAGACAATCTGGTGTAGATGCTTCGTACCCATATATAACATTACCCCTGTGATGGGTCATACACAGTCAATGCAGTAAGTCAGCCGCCGGTGGGTGCGTGGCAAATGGAACACCAATGTGTCACAATTCACACAACATGCAATGTTCCCTGGGTAAGCAGACATACCCATATAGCAAGCCATTACTTCAGAGCAAGTTGTGTACCACCATGACCGGAACAAAGTTGGCAGTGCATTTATCATAATGTACATGGAAATGAAATGCACTGCACCCGAGTATGTCCCTTGCTGTATGTCCCTGTGAGCTGGCCCTTTCCATGTCTCGGAAGGCTACATGGTTGATACAAGTGCCTCGATGGACCTTGGTGTACCGGAGGGTATGTGCCACTGCCCCTGCAGGTGTCCCAGACAACCTTACAATTAACAGCCACCAGTCCACCAACACATCTGAGCTGCACTGTGTGCTTCAACACCAATATTCGTCCAAGCTCACCCTCAGTGCTGTGACTAAGCCTGCATGTGCAACTCGCCTGGTGCAAGCTTTGCTGTGTTGTGGCCCCCCTGTGCTGCTCACCTTGCCTGGAGTTCCTTGGAACATGTCAGCAGTTCTAGGATGTAGGTCTGCAATCCCTGTGCATCTGCTTGTGCACACATGTGCATGTGGGCACCAACAAACGTGTCCAGAATTCCGTCGTCCAATGGGCCATGTCTGCTGGCAAAGGTGCTCTGGAGGCTCATCCCCCTGCAGAAAGGGCATGAAACACATGATTAATGCTTCAAAGTCATCTGTGTGTGTCTCTTCAGGCATCTCATTACTTGACCATGTCAGAGAGTCACATCATAAATCACACCATCAGTCCGTCTTTCACATCCAAAGTGTGGAACACTATCTACTGCATTAATTGCAACAAGCACGTGTACAGTAAAGATAAGAAACATACTACACAATGCATAGCAATGAATGTACATATTAATCATGAAACACCCCATCTAGCAAAAGCTGAACAGTGGACAATAACACCAAAATCATCCCCACTAGGGGTGTAAACACAAGTCACACAGCACCAGACATGCCACAGATATGACAGTCCAAAGCCCTTGTGTAAAAGGGTGTGACACCGAACCATCCTTGCGAGCCCATGGATAAGGGAGGCAGGAGTGGCATATGTGAGTCAAGGACCCCAAGCAGCAAACACATACACAAGACAAGCCTGAAGGGCCCAGCTGGAACAGACAGTGGATGCCTTCAAAAGCCACAAAGCACCGCACTGTCACATGAAAGCACAATAGACAAGCAATTTTAAACTATATGAACTAATTACACTAACTATGGAAAACCTACATTACCTAATTAAACTAACTATCAAACAGAAACTTAACTAACTAAACTAAAAGAAAAAGAAAAAATGGCCACATACGACCCAGGGGGGAGGGGAGGCACCCAGGAGTGGGGAGGTACAGGGTGCTGCTCAGCATCCACATGCGATGATGCTGAGCCAAAAAAAAACCTCCATGGGCTCAACGCCTGCACAGCCCGACCTATGTGGGAGATAGATGGTCGTCCGAGTCTGGCTCATCCTGTAAAGGAGGACGTGGCACAGTAGCCTGGCCACGCCTAGCCGCAGCTTGCCCCTCGTCGGCAGCAAGTCTGCCGGACGGGTGAGCCTGGTTCTGTGTGGCGATGTGACGTAGGTCTGCATGCAGAACTTCACGTGATACACGTGCTTCCTCTTGCAAGGTAGCACGTGTAACACAGAGTTCCTCCTGCAAGGCCTGGCTGGACAACCGCTGCACCTCCCGGCAAGCCTGTAGCTTAGCCGAGATGGTACGCTCAAGCTGTGCAAACCTCTCCTCTGCCTGCTGCCTCTGGGACATCATAAGGAGACCCAGAGTGGATCTGAGGGAAGCATACTCCTCCCTCAGGGCATCCATGTGCGCCTCTGCGTGAGCAGCAATTGCTTGACGCAGAGATGACATTTCAGCCTGGCATGCCCTGTCTGAGGCCGCCATGCCCAGCCTGAGCGAGCGGGCCATGGACCGTGCCGCCTGCTGCTGGAGAAGCACCTGCCTAGCAGGGGGGAGCACAGATCGGGCCACACGCTCCATGCTCTCAGCGATGTTCACCATTGCTGCCCCCTGCCGTTCTGAATTGGCAGTCATGTCTTGCTCCCACTCAGTATACTGCGGTTGCGCGCGGCGACCGCGTTGCCGGGCTTGACCCCTGCGGGACCCAAGGACCGGGGGTCCTCGCTGTGTTGGCACCGCCCGCGGCTGCACGACTACATGCCCCCATCGACGTGATATCCCAGGCACATCAGTGACTGGTGTGGAGGGTGACCCTGCATCCCGATCCACCACGGGCAGAGGAACCAAGACTGTCTGATCCCTCAGTGCAGGTGTCGCAGACAGAGGAGTGTCCACATCAGAATCACTCACCCCTGACACATGGACTTGATGCTCATCCAACTCAACATGGACGTCAGAGTCTTCATCAAGGCTGGACTCATAGGCAGCCAGAGACAAGATGGACTGTAGCACTTGGGGGTTTTCGTGGCCAACCACCCCACGACCCCCACTAGTGCCGGGTTGATGTAGTGGTAACAACCCTGTGTCTGGCATGACAACACCATCCTCCGCCTCCATTGCGTCATCACCTGAAAAATAGAGAGAAAAAAGGTCACTACACATGTCAGAAGCACACAACACACACACACCGACAGCAAACGCATCCGGCAGACATGTGACACACAACATATAACCTGGCATGCATGCTGGGTCAACTTTGAATTGCTTCTGTGATCAGACCTGTTGAAAGGTGGCAGTTTCCATGGAAGTGGGTCTATGCAGTGCAGAAAATGTGTACGCCATTCACTACCTACATGTACAAGGACTCCATGGTGTGTGCCAGGAAATGTGAAGGCAGTGCAATGTCAAATTCAGACATCACGTGCATTGTGCATTCAATGTGTACCATATCTAGAAGCCAAGCACCCCTCCACCCCAGTACCAAAGCAGGGATGCCTAGCATGTTATCAAAAGGCTGACCATACACCTGTGTATTGACAGGCAGTGTTGACTGGCATCAACAGCTTAATGTGATTCAAGTGACAACACTGCAAATGATGCTGGGACAGTAAGCAGGACACATGATGAAAACTCTGGATTCCGCCCATGTGTGAAGAAGACACAACAACAACTGGACAGAGTCATTGGCCATTGAACAGGCTGAGGCCTGTGAGCCACACAGATTGTCAGACCCTAAACATATGTGCAACGCAGGACTGAGCCACAGTTGACATGGGAAGGCTGATGAGATGGCAGGCAATGTATGTAACCAAGGACTTTTATTACAGTGATCATCCAGTCAAGGACACATAAGGGCATGCATGCAATGCACATGGAGCATGAATGGGCACTCATGTCCCTGCGGGACATCTGACCTATGCACAGTACAAGTGAGATACCCTGCATCAATTACTAAGGCTGTACCACACAGCATATGTTTGGCAGATTCCACGCTGGAAGTTAGCATCTACACAGGACGCATGAACAAGAAAGTACACATTGGCAAGATTGAAGAACACCAGTGCAAAGGTGGAACTGGGGTGCAGAGTGGCGGAGGAGGGGCAAGGTAGCATGCCTACATGGAGTCCCCGCATGCAGGCAGAGGAGACATGCATGACGGAAGCATTGCATTACTTACACATCAGAACCATGTACACGTCACATGTAGTGGCAATCATGCACAACACATCCCACAAGTGAAACACACACGTCCTCAACAAACACGCATCAATACTCACTGGACTGGGCATCAAAGTCCAGCATCTCTTCCATTCCTTCGACCAATTCAGGTGGTATGAACTCCGCAACGAGTGCCTCATGCGGAGTGAGCTCTTCCTCCTCTGGTGCAGGCCCACCGCCAGTCACCAGAGTCAAATTGTAATTAGAGGCACGCTTAGCCTTAGTGCTGCGTTTGATGTCATTCCAACGCTTTTTGCACTCTTGCGCCGTGCGCACCTCATGGCCGAATGAACTGACATGTTCCGCAACATTCTTCCAGTGGGTGTCACATTGGGCTGCCGTAGTCTGACTATTGGCACCCACTAGCATGTCACGGCTGTGGCCCCGCACGTAGTCCACGAGGAAGTCCAGTTCCTGCTTGCAGAAAGGCTTCTTCCTCGACATGCAGGAGGTCGTGGCTGTGTGTGGGGTCCCAGCCTGTGCTTCAGGTGCAACCTTCCTCCTCTTGGACTGTGGCGCAGACCCTGGCTGGCTAATGCCGCCCTGACCAGTATGGCCAGTGGGTTCGGTGGATTGAGCCAAGGGAGTGGCAGGTGGAGGGATGACCAAAGGCCTGACTTGTGTCAGTGGCAGCTGGGTGCCCACTAATGGACCCTGCACAGCAACATCAGCTGTGGCAGGGTCATTGACCGCAACGGTCCTGGTTGGCAGACTCACAATCGGGGTGCTGTTGGGTGCATCTGCCCCTGCACTTGCCAACACCCGGCTGTTCGGGGCAGCAGATGACATGACTGCCCCAGGGACACGTTCTTGGTCTGAGCAGCCCGGCCTGCCCCTATGGTTTCCCTCCTGGCCTGTTGGAGATCTACCAAGGGCTCCTCAAGTGCCAACGCAGCCTGCGCTGGCAGACCCTGCTCCTGGGTGGCGGTGTCCACAGCTGCACCTGCAGCTACCACTACCCTTGGGCCCATGGCAGTCGATGGAATGGACTGCCTGGTCACACGAGCGCCAGTGCCAGATGCAGAAGCTGCATACCCCGGAACCACAGGGGGTGGTGGCATGACTGCACCGACACATGGCACAACATTGTGCTCAAGTGGCGCACCCCTGCCTCTTCCCCCTCTGTGGCCGCCCTGGACACCCTGGAGTCCCCCTACTCCCTGGTCACCACGGCCACATCCCCGACCACGCCCGCCACGAGGAGGACGCCCAGCTGAGGTGCCCCTCACCTTTGGTGGCCTCCCAACCATGGCACAGATGTAGTAGTGCCGGCACAGATGGAGTGGTGCCAATGGGAGGTGTACACCACAATTGACCTGGGCAATTGGGATGAAGGGGGTGGGAAGCACGATGTTAACAGCCCCCCTGCACCTGCAAGGCTGTATGCGACCCCGGTGATGTAGTGACGGGTCACGCAACGCTCAGGCACCCCAAAACTGCAGTAAAACCGTGCACGCAACCCTGCAGCCTACGTGCGTGGATTCAACCTCCCTCAGTACGCGGTGGCACCCAGTAACACGAATAACGCGTACGCGTGGGACACGCAGGCTACTATGACATCGAAAATGGGTGCGATACACAGGGGCACCCGCAGTGGGAAAAAGAGCGTGTGCGACTCACCGTCTGACTAGCGCGATGCAGAAAAACACGCGTAGCCAATACCCCCGCCAAAATAAGAGATACGTCCTTGATAGCTGTGAAGTTGTGATGGCGCGTGAAACAACAGGAAGCAGCAACACACGTCGGTCTCCACGAAAGGCACGTACAGCGAACTGCTGGGCCTGCTCACCTTTAACCCGTGCTGAGCGAAACGCCCGCGCGCATCACGTCACTTACGCGCATGGGCCCTTTCCTCAGATTACACGCGGACGTGCAGTTTTTCACGCGCACTGAAATGCCCATGCACGCCTGTGCGCGTCACGTCACAGGGGCGCTTGCGCTTGAGGGGCCTTCTGTCCAATGAAATTGCATATGCGTGCAGACGCGCTTACGCGCTAAGGGCCTTTCCTCGAATTACATGCTGACGTGCAGAATTTTCACGTGCCAAATCATTCCGTATCAAGCTGGCCACGCGTAAGCACACGGAAGACCACGCTCCTGCCCAGAAGGCCGAATTACTGCCCCCCAGAGCCCCGAGCACGCTCCCACCTGCCATCTGCTGCTGCCTGACTGCCTGCTGCCCACGTGCCCTGCCATTTGCTGCCTGCACATCAGCCAGGGGTGCTGTTGCTGTGACCACCCCTGCTGGAACCGAAGACTCCCGACTGGGATTCCATCACTTCACAGCCCAGCCCCAGGACCAGTTGCCCACCCACTCCTGCCTCTGGGGTTGTCATGTTGGGCACTGCAACATCTGGCACCACTGACAACCCCCGGCCAGAGAGGCAGAGGGGCACCAGCTTCAGTGCCAGGGAAGTTGGTGACCTGGTGGAGCAAGTCCTGGGGCAGTATGATGCCCTCTTCGGAAGTTCCCGCGCCGACAAGGAAGGACGGACTCGGATCTGGACTGACATCGTGACTGCTATCAGCGCGGAGGGGGTGGCAGTCCGCGACTTACAACATGTCAAGAAGCGCTGGGAGGACTTCAGGTCCAGGACCCTGAACAAGGCCCGGCGCCTCTTGAAGGCAGCGGATGCTAAGGGGCGCCGGGGCCACTTGTCGGAAGATCAGATGAGGGTCCTGGAACGCATATCCCCAGCGCTCCACGTCCAGGTCCTTGAGAGGCAGACCCGTCTGGAGTCGAGCGGTAAGTGTACATGCATCATGATTGTGAGCTGTGCGTGTGGTGATGTTTCAGTAGTGTGCAGGTTGCACATCTGTTTGTATGGGGTCGAGTATGGGTGGGGGTGTACAGGGCCGTGAGGCTAACACATGCAAGGGCTGTAATGTGTGAGACATGGATGGTGCTTGTGTGTGTAGGCTTGCATGCCAAATGCAGTTGTGTGGGCACACATGTTTGGATGAATGTGTATGTAAGTAGACATGTATGTTGTTTTCAGCTGAATGTATCAGCACTGTGTACATGTGCATTTGTGTGTATTTGACAAGGGTGCAACAGTGATGCAACATGGATGCATGTGACAGCGGGATGTGGAAGCCTGATTGGCAGATGTGACATGGATGCCCATCTGAACACTGCGACACTTGGCAGAGGTGTACACATGCATGCAAGTGTGGTGGTGTGTGTACATGTGTAGTGCACTTCCTGTGTTGCATGTGATGTCTGGCTCAGCTTTGCCTGCTCATGCTGTTGTATGTGTATGGATGGTGCTGGCAGTTGCGATATGGCTGTGTTATGGCTCATGTGTGCGAGTTGAAATGACATGTGTGTTGGGGATTGTGATGGCATGTCTGAGGTTTGCCAATGCCACTCATGTACAACTGTCATGTGTGTATGTGTCCATTGTACAGTGCCCTGATGCCTGTGTTTTATTTCTCCCTGTCTGCAGCGTCAACTGATGAAGAGGGCGGAGAAGGTGCTGTGGAGCACAGCGGCGGGGATCCCACCGCCAGCCGAAGACGCAAGGTCCGGCTCCCCTCCCATGTTGTGATCTCGTTGGGGAGTGAGGAGTCCGGTGCCGCGTCCTAGGCTGCAGCTGCCGGGGGGAGGTCCAAGAGGCGGAGGTTGGAGTTGGACTCCTCGGCAGCAGAAGGGGCAGCTGGGACCCCACAGGGCCCAACGGGGGAAGATGGCACAGAGTCATCCAGGTTGGTGGGGGGTTTGGTGGAGGAGGAGGCCGTGCAAGCAACAGAGACGGGGTCTGGAGGTGGGGATCCCACTGGTGCTAGTGGTGCAGTGCAGGACCAGGGACAGGAGGCAGCACAGGCCGCCGCGGAGGTGCCTGTGTGTAATCCTGTCCCTGATCCTGTCCATGCATCATCTTGCACCAGCAGGGATGCCTACGTCCAGACCCGTTTTCAGGCAGGGGATGAGCTCACGACAACTGGCCTTCCTCTGCCTGCGGACGTGGCTATCCGGGTCCGGGTTGAGCCTGTCCTGACTGGTGTGGCGTTGCGTCAACGGGCCATGCGAGGTGACCTGCAGTCTTTTCATGAGGAGACTGCACGTCATCTCGAATGGCTCGTTGACCGCGTCGGCCTACTGGGACAGGTCACCCAGGCCGGATTCCTCCGTTTGATGGGGCTTGCTGCGACCCCCTCCTCAACTGAACCCCCTATGCGCCAGTCGTCCTCCGTGCCATCTTCCCACCCATCAGTCACCTGGGTGCCCTGTGGAGCTGCCTCTGACGGTGCGGCCAGGCTGGTGGAGGAGGCATCCCTGCCACAGTCGGGAGTCGGACGTCCAGCAGGGGTGGCCACATCAACGACTGCACCCCAGCCAGCGGAGGATGTGCAGGCAACAGGAGGCAGTGCACGGGCAGAGGCACAGCAGCAGCAGCAACGTGTTGGGAGCCATGAAGGCTCGGGGCCTTCAACATCGGAGGGACAGGCATCGGCCAGAGGGCAGGAGGACCCAGGACAGAAAGTGTCTTCCGTGTGGCAGCGGTTGGGCCACGCCATAGATGCGGAGCAGCAGCGGGCGGAAGAGGCACGGCTCACGATGGTCAGGGCGGAGAACTCCATGCGGAGGGCCCTGAGGCGGGCCGTGTGCCTCGAGGCAATCCGCAGGGGGTTGGAGGTGGACACGTCGACAGCCCTGCGGACCCTCGGAGCCATGGAGGAGGACCACCTCCGGGACATTGAGCAGGAGTTTGATGATGCCCTGGCCCGGGACATCCAAAAGTGAGCCGTCAGACTAGCCCGCTGCCCTTGTACATAGTTATGTAGTTAGTGTTAGGTTTCCTTTGTTTTTGAATTTGTTTTGGACCTTTTGGACAACGGGCCAAATTTTTGTATATAGTTTTTTTTTATTAGTTAGTGTTGTTAGATAGGTTTCATTTCTTTTGTTGGGATAATGGACCCTGGCTTGTTCATCTGTACATAGTTCACTGTTGGATTTTCTTTTTCTTTTACAATTTACCCATGGAGCAATGGCTTTCAATTATAATTTTCCATTGGATTTTCTTTTGTGGACTGTGACTTTGGACGCCATTCCTTTGGATTATGATTTTTGGTTTCGCTTTTTTTCACGGACATGCTTCTTTTCATTGTTTTACATTCCCATTTCTGTTTGTTTATTTTTGATTCAATTTATGTTTCCTTTAATACATATTTTTTGATCAAACTTCAATGTGTAGTATCATCTCATTGGTTTCATGCATATCATGATATGGCTTTTGAGATTCACTGACACCCATTGGGTGTATGTGAGGGACATGTGTTCGTTTCCAAACTTGCAATTGGTGTTCTATCATGTTATTGCCATTTCTAAGTGGGTGGATGCAATACTTGGGTGGGTGTTTTGCATTTGGAGGCTGACCATAGGGACCAGGGATCTAGATTGTGATGACATGTTGGCTGGGGAACATGAGTTGGGGCCTGCTGGCAGGTGCCCCACAGTGCTGGGGGGTGGGGGTGCAGGGGAACATGAGTTGGACATGAGTGGGGGCCTGCTGGCAGGTGCCCCACAGTGCTGGGGGGTGGGGGTGCAGGGGAACATGAGTTGGACATGAGTGGGGGCCTGCTGGCAGGTGCCCCACAGTGCTGGGGGGTGGGGGTGCAGGGGAACATGAGTTGGACATGAGTGGGGGCCTGCTGGCAGGTGCCCCACAGTGCTGGGGGGTGGGGGTGGTGGGAGACATGAGTGGGGGCCTGGTGGAGGCTGCCCCTGCACTGCTGGGGGGTGGGGGTGGTGGGAGACATGGGTGGGGGCCTGGTGGAGGCTGCCCCTGGTGGCTGGGGGGTGGGGGTGATAGGGGACATGAGTGGGGGCCTGGTGGAGGCTGCCCCTGCACTGCTGGAGGGTGGGGGTGGTGGGAGACATGGGTGGGGGCCTGGTGGAGGCTGCCCCTGGTGGCTGGGGGGTGAGGGTGATAGGGGACATGAGTGGGGGCCTGGTGGAGGCTGCCCCTGCACTGCTGGGGGGTGGGGGTGATAGGGGACATGAGTGGGGGCCTGGTGGAGGATGCCCCAGCACTGCTGGGGGGTGGGGGTGGTGGGAGACATGGGTGGGGGCCTGGTGGAGGCTGCCCCTGGTGGCTGGGGGGTGGGGGTGATAGGGGACATGAGTGGGGGCCTGGTGGAGGCTGCCCCTGCACTGCTGGGGGGTGGGGGTGGTGGGAGACATGGGTGGGGGCCTGGTGGAGGCTGCCCCTGGTGGCTGGGGGGTGGGGGTGATAGGGGACATGAGTGGGGGCCTGGTGGAGGCTGCCCCTGCACTGCTGGAGGGTGGGGGTGGTGGGAGACATGGGTGGGGGCCTGGTGGAGGCTGCCCCTGGTGGCTGGGGGGTGAGGGTGATAGGGGACATGAGTGGGGGCCTGGTGGAGGCTGCCCCTGCACTGCTGGGGGGTGGGGGTGATAGGGGACATGAGTAGGGGCCTGGTGGAGGATGCCCCTGCACTGCTGGGGGGTGGGGGTGGTGGTCGACATGGGTGGGGGCCTGGTGGAGGCTGCCCCTGGTGGCTGGGGGGTGGGGGTGATAGGGGACATGAGTGGGGGCCTGGTGGAGGCTGCCCCTGCACTGCTGGGGGGTGGGGGTGGTGGGAGACATGGGTGGGGGCCTGGTGGAGGGTGCACCACAGTGCTGGGGGGTGGGGGTGCAGGGGAACATGAGTTGGACATGAGTTGGGGCCTGCTGGTAGGTGCCCCACAGTGCTGGGGGGTGGGGGGTGATGGGAGACATGAGTGGGGGCCTGGTGGAGGCTGCCCCTGCACTGCCGGGGGGTGGGGGTGATAGGGGACATGAGTGGGAGCCTGGTGGAGGCTGCCCCTGGTGGCTGGGGGGTGGGGGTGGTGGGAGGCATGGGTGGGGGCCTGGTGGAGGCTGCCCCTGCACTGCTGGGGGGGGGGTGGTGGGAGACATGGGTGGGGGCCTGGTGGAGGCTGCCCCTGGTGGCTGGGGGGTGGGGGTGGTGGGAGACATGAGTGGGGGCTTGGTGGAGGCTGCCCCTGGTGGCTGGGGGTGGGGGTGATAGGGGACATGAGTGGGGGCCTGGTGGAGGCTGCCCCTGGTGGCTGGGGGGTGGGGGTGGTGGGAGACATGGGTGGGGGCCTGGTGGAGGCTGCCACTGGTGGCTGGTGGGTGGGGGTGGTGGGAGACATGGGTGGGGGCCTGGTGGAGGGTGCACCACAGTGCTGGGGGGTGGGGGTGATGGGAGACATGAGTGGGGGCCTGGTGGAGGCTGCCCCTGCACTGCTGGTGGGTGGGGGTGATAGGGGACATGAGTGGGGGCCTGGTGGAGGCTGCCCCACAGTGCTGGGGGTGGGGGTGATGGGAGACATGGGTTGGGGCCTGGTGGAGGCTGCCCCTGCACTGCTGGGGGGTGGGGGTGATAGGGGACATGAGTGGGGGCCTGGTGGAGGCTGCCCCTGGTGGCTGGGGGGTGGGGGTGGTGGGAGACATGGGTGGGGGCCTGGTGGAGGCTGCCCCTGCACTGCTGGGGGGTGGGGGTGGTGGGAGACATGGGTGGGGGCCTGGTGGAGGCTGCCCCTCGTGGCTTGGGGGTCGGGGTGGTGGGAGACATGAGTGGGGGCCTGGTGGAGGCTGCCCCTGGTGGCTGGGGGGTGGGGGCGATAGGGGATATGAGTGGGGGCCTGGTGGAGGCTGCCCCTGGTGGCTGGGGGGTGGGGGTGGTAGGAGACATGGGTGGGGGCCTGGTGGATGCTGCCTCTGGTGGCTGGGGGGTGGGGGTGGTGGTGATGGGAGACATGAGTTGGGGCCTGGTGGAGGCTGCCCCTGCACTGCTGGGGGGTGGGGGTGGTGGGAGACATGGGTGGGGGCCTGGTGGAGGCTGCCCCTCGTGGCTGGGGGGTGGGGGTGATAGGGGACATGAGTGGGGCCTGGTGGAGGCTGCCCCTGCACTGCTGGGGGGTGGGGGTGGTGGGAGACATGGGTGGGGGCCTGGTGGAGGCTGCCCCTGGTGGCTGGGGCGTGGGGGTGATAGGGGACATGAGTGGGGGCCTGGTGGAGGCTGCCCCTGCACTGCTGGGGGGTGGGGGTGATAGGGGACATGAGTGGGGGCCTGGTGGAGGCTGCCCCTGCACTGCTGGGGGGTGGCGGTGGTGGGAGACATGGGTGGGGGCCTGGTGGAGGCTGCCCCTGGTGGCTGGGGGGGGGGGTGATAGGGGACATGAGTGGGGGCCTGGTGGAGGCTGCCCCTGCACTGCTGGGGGTGGGGGTGGTGGGAGACATGGGTGGGGCCTGGTGGAGGCTGCCCCTCGTGGCTGGGGGGTGGGGGTGATAGGGGACATGAGTGGGGCCTGGTGGAGGCTGCCCCTGCACTGCTGGGGGGTGGGGGTGGTGGGAGACATGGGTGGGGGCCTGGTGGAGGCTGCCCCTCGTGGCTGGGGGGTGGGGGTGATAGGGGACATGAGTGGGGGCCTGGTGGAGGCTGCCCCTGCACTGCTGGGGGGTGGGGGTGGTGGGAGACATGGGTGGCGGCCTGGTGGAGGCTGCCCCTGCACTGCTGGGGGGTGGGGGTGGTGGGAGACATGGGTGGGAGCCTGGTGGAGGCTGCCTCTGGTGGCTGGGGGTGCAGGGGGACATGCGTTGGTGGGCAGTAGTGCAAGGTGACATGTGGGTTGGCTGGGGGGCATGGCCATGGTGGATGGGGTGCCTGCAGGACATGTGCAGGGTAGGCCCCTGTGGTGTGGGCCGCCTGCAGGGGCCATGGAGGGTGTAGAGGGAACACCTGGGAGGACCCACACATGCAATTCACGTGTGGTGCTCCCCGTGCACCCCTGTAATACACGTACCCTGATGGAATCACGTGTGATACTTTCTGCGCACCCCTGAAATGCACGTACCCTGCTGATTTTGCGTGTGATACTTCCCGTGCACCCCTGGAATAAACGTACCCTGCTATTTTTGCGTGTGACACTTCCCGCGCACCCCTGGAATACACGTACCCTGATGGAATCGCGTGTGATACTTCTCGCGCACCCCTGGAATACACGTACCCTGCTGAAGTCACGTGTGAAACTTCCCGCGCACCCCGAAATACACGTAGCCAGGACATTCGCGTGTGGAACTTCCCGCGCACCCCTGATATACACGTACCCTGCTGATATCGCGTGTGAAACTTCCCGCGCACCCCGAAATACACATAGCCAGGACATTCGCGTGTGGAACTTCCTGCGCACCCCTGATATACACGTACCCTGCTGAATTCACGTGTGAAACTTCCCGCGCACCCCTGATGTACACGTACCCTGATGGAATCGCGTGTGGAACTTCCAGCGCACCCCTGAAATACACGTACCCCGCTGAAATGACGTGAGGTACTTCCTGCGCACCCCAGTGATACACGTAGCCCGCTTGCCGTGCTGGTACAGGGTAAGCGCAGCCCTTTGCGCTGGATTGGGGATTTTGATGGCTTTTCCCTGCGCAAGAGGCGTTCTTGGGGGCATAACTGGCGCTGCTGCAGGGTCGCTGCGCCACTGTGCGCCACGGCTGGTTTTGGTAGCTGGAATCAATGAATACGCTGTGCGCGGAAATGGGTCTTAGCGCACGCGGCTGGCACAGGGATTTGCACGCGCACTCTGTGCGCCAGCCGCGTGCGCCACTTGTGCGCTAAATTCTATGAATTACCCCCAAAATCTTTATTTCCCTGTTTTAACTCTAATAGTTCTCCATCCACTTCTTGAGATAACTGTCGTCTGTCAATCATTTTTCTAAATTCTGACTTAAAGGCTAACAGGTTCTTTAGAATGGGATTCTCTTGACCAACTAATAACACTGACCAAGTTGCCGCCTCACCAGCAAGGTAAGACAGAATAAAAGCTATTTTAGTAGCATCTGTATTAAAGGCTTCAGGTCTACAAAGGAAATGAAGTTCACACTGTGTAAGGAAAATTTGACAATTCTTGGCATCTCCCCCAAAACGTTCTGGAGGTGCTAAAGGGACTGGACCTATAGGTCTATTCATGTTCCCCCTACTTCCCTCCTGAGAACTCGTTCCTTCACCCAAATCCTCTCTGAATAACACTGGTAATTCTCTACCTGGGCTCTCAGAAACTCTCGACTCCAAAGAAATGCCCTCACCCCTACGGGTAACCCTAGAATTTAATTCTTCAAACTTGACTTGTAACTCCTGGTTCTCTCTTCACACTGCCCTCATTTCCTCCTTTAACTCTGAACACATGTCCCTTAAGGAACTTGCTAATGCTTCTGTGGATCCATATCAGCTCAGGTGGAAAAAGTATTGTGGGCCTTTCATCCTGTCAGGGTCCGGCTTGACTGAATTCCACAGGAGCTGATGCTGGCCCTCAGACCCTCACCAGGAGTTCACCTCTCAACCCTAAAGTAAAAGCTGAGATGAGAACCCCAAGAAAGGGAAAGGGGAATTTGGATAAAATAACAACGGAGACACTACAGCCCTGCAACCTTATGGTAGGCTCTGGTATCTGTAGTAAACAAATACACTTGGTTACTTATACATTAGTGTAAACCTTTTTCTCTAAATTATTTTTAAAACAAATTCTAACTTCTTTACCTCTTATACCTCTGTTTAAGACTTAGAGGTTAATTATCTGTATGGAATATCTTGAAAACTGTTTTAATGTTTTATTGCATATTGTCACTAGCCATTCCAGTCTCTTTAATATCCTAAAGAAAAATGACTCTTGAAAACACTTTACAACCTTAGATATTCTTCTTTGACTTTTAAGTTCATTTAACTCCAGTAAGTTCGAATTTTCAAATACTCTTGAGAAATGCAGTCTTTCTTGAAGTATTGAATTCTCTTTTGTGTGAAAATTGCATTAAGTAGAAACTCATAAACTTTCTTGAAATAACTTATTCACTCTCTGCAACCAGGCGATTAAAATGCGAAATCACAAGACGTGAGAAATTGTCCTTGTGATAAAAAATTACACGCGCACCTTATAAATACACGCGCATGTAAAACACGCGCAGCTTAACAAATACACGCACATGTTAACAAATTCACGTGTAAGTGAAACACGCGCTCGCACTGAAAAACTATGCGCGCTAGTTCAAATGGACCCGCGCTCTATCGCCAACCGAACTTGCGCTATTACTTGCAACGTCTCTCACGTTAAAAAAAGTTCACACGCCAAAAACAACTTGCGCTCAATAAAAATGGACTCACGCTCTATCGCAATCCAACACGCGTTCTCATACGCACGCGCTTCCAACGACGTTGCTGAAGACACGAAGACTTGCGCACACGTTAAACAGTCTTGAAACACTTTTCATGCTATTAACAACTTTAAAACCTGCGCGCACAGTCTTTTCAATTATTTTCCATATTGTATATAAACTGTAAACGTTTTCTCTTCTTACAGTAAACTTTAAACTTCTATACTCTTTAAGTTTCTGATATAAAATGGAAGTTCACTGTGAGAATCTTTAAGCTTTTAAAAGGAACGATCCCACCTGATGTCTTCTTGATCACTCTGGGGCAGCAATGATTTTCTAACTTCTTTAGTAAATCTTCTGAACTCTGAAAGGCCTCACTTAAGGAGCTTAACTAATGTACAACCAGCCACTGAATTACTTTGGATGAAAGGCAGTTTAGAATCTTGCTCACCTCCCAAGAATCCAACCCATTATCCCATCCACCAATCAGACAAACCAAACATACTATTGTTCCTTAAACCAATCAGATTAAGTTTCTTTCTCTCCATCTTGACTTCGGCAACCACAATGTTAATTCTATGTACATACTCTTCCTGATTACTACTCCAGCCAGCCCTGACACTTACACCCCCTTTAAGTGTTAAAAATAGCCTGTTTATGCTGATACGTCCAAGCTCATAATGAGGACCTTAGAACACTCATAAGGAGGCAATTACTAAATGCCAAAGTCATAATAAGTAGACAATTCTGCAAGTGTGTTCCAATATGTCTAGTTTTGTATGCAACACCAATGTGTGTCGTATTACTGCCTGCTTGGATATGCCAAAGAATAAAACATCAAACTACCAGGAAATGTCATCTTCCTCTGCAATTTGGGTTTGTCCCATAGGTAGCACTTTAGTGGCACCTGAACAGGATCAAGACTAATGCTTTGGAAGAGTACAATGGATGTGGGATACGCGGGACAGTGCAGCACTTATTTTTACCAGTTTGCAGCGCTTGATGCTTTGAGGGTAGAGAAGTGTTGAGGCCGTGCCCGAGAGAGGGGCGGAGCGATTGAGCTTAAACATTACGTTCTTTCATGGAGACCTCCTGGCTTTCCCAGGTGGAGTTATCAGGGTTGGCATATTTATCAATATGGCTGTGCCAGCCACACCCCACAAAAATAGGTGTCACAGTCCAGCAGGTTTCTCTACGGATGCGCCTGGGTCCTAAATACCATGCTCCTCTATCCAGGTTATCCTGAGAAAGAGCCTCACCACCCATTGATGCACCAGAGGAACCTGCTGTGCTCAAAACCATTGATGGAGTGCAGGGGGGGGGGGGTCCAGTATGGTATATAGTAATGCATATAATATTAGAGTTAGGTGTACCCACAACATCTAAAACCATAGTGTTGTGTGTCCAGGCGTGTTGCAAAGAGAGCCTATGCCAAAGCTATTGCTCAGGATATGCGGATCCTGCAAATAATAGTACATGTGTCCAGCAAGTAGATTTTTCATGAGATGGCTATGGGTTTGACATGCCAGGCACAAACTTCGAAATCCATCCTAGTTCAGGTATCCATGGAATAGGAAAGGAGATTATTTCTTGGTCCCAATTTATTTTCCTGGTGCCATCTTTGCTTGTACTTGTGAGTATCTTTGAAAGTTAAAGGAATAGTGCGCTCTAAAATATTATTCCCTAAAAAGATGGGCAATAGTCTAAAAGATACTTTAAACATATTTTTTATGAAAGTTCCTATGTAAACCTTTGAGCAAACGAGGCTCAAAGCGTTTACATGGGAGCATCCATTTTGGCATTTCTGGCTGCCTCCTCAGCTGTGCCCTGGCGGCACTAAACAAGCAGCAAAAGCCCTCTACTGGGAGCTTTTGCTTACTGCAGCCAGAGCAAAGCTGCATGAGCTGAGGAGGCTGCCTTCATTTTAATTTCACGTTTTCGGTGTTCCTCAAGCACAGGGAAGCACAGAAAACGTAAAATGAAGGCAAAAAGCAAAGGCGCTGCAATTACAAACGTTGTTGTATTTGTGATTGCCGTGGTTGGAAAACCATTGAAATCATAAATACAAAAAGGTTGTATTTCTGACTGCGGCGGCTTTCGCGTGGAGTCTCTTGGGCTCCCCCAACCCGGGGGAGACTCAAAGTGAAAGCCGCTGCAGGCAGAAACACTGCAGCATTTGAAAACACAACCGCGTTGTGTTTCTGCCTGCAGCAGCGTTCACTTTGAGTTTCCTGGGATCCCATGCGGGAGCCCAAGAGACTCAAAGTGAAAGCCACGGCAGGCAGAAACACTGCAACATTTGAAAACACAACTGGGTTGTGTTTCTGCCTTCAGCTGCGTTCCCTTTGAGTCTCCTGGGCTCCCCCAGCGGAGCCCAGGAGACTCAAAGTGAAAGCCACAGCAGGCAGAAATACAACGCAGTTGTATTTAAAAATGCTGCGGTTTTTCTTTCTAAGTTTCTCGGGCTCCCCCAGCTCAGAGGAGCGCGAGGAACTTAAAAAGAAAACCGCAGCGTTTTTAAATACAACGTTTTAAAAGTTGTGGTTTTCTTTCTAAGTTTTCCGGGCTCCTCCAGCCCGGAAAACCTAGAAAGAAAACCACAGCTAGTGCTTATTTAAAAAAAAAAAGCACTTTCCCAGATGCAGCTTTCTTGCCTGCAGTCTCTGGTCTCCGGCACCAATGAAGCAAAGGCCACCCAGTGGTAGCTTTTGTTTATTACAGCTGGCTGGCTTTTGCTTCATTAGTGCTGCAAGGGCAAGCACAGGAGGCATCCATTTCACAAAATGGATGCCTCCTAGTGCATCACATTTTTCAGTGTGAGCTTCATTTGCTCAATACTTTACATAGGGACTTTGTTTAAAAATATTTAAAGATATATTTTTGATTATGGGCCATTGTTTTAGGCAATAATATTTTAGAGCACACTATTCCTTTAAAGGTACTTGTGATAATGCAGTGATGGGCCACACCAGGTGTTAGCAGCTCTTGAGTACTATCTCGGCCAGTGGGCACTTACCACCGGGTATGACCCACCACTGAAGGAATAGTTGACCAAATAACACCTTTCACTTTTTATACGGCTCTGCATCATTGGACTTGATGAGGTCATTTTATAATCTAGAAGTTTTGAATGAATATGTAATAGTTTCACCCCTGCCCTTAAGAGTCATTGCAAAGAAGGGCAGGGGCTTAGCAATATCTAATGTCATCCTTTTTGAGCATCAATTGATATCCTAACAAAATGTGTGCCCTTTTGCTTTGTAGTATTGACATTGTTGTTTGATACAAACCTCCCTTGCAGAAAGCCCATGGTCGCTTTGGATCTGGACAAGCGATGTGAAAAATGCAGGGACCGACGCCAATATTCTTCTCCAGATTTATGGCGACAAAGGAAAATCCGACGAGATGAAACTGGACAATAACTCAGACAACTTCGAAACTGGCCAGATTGACAAGTTCATGGTAAGGCTTCCTTCAAGTGTCTGTGGGTGCGAGAGGTCAAAACTAGTGAATTTAAAGGATAAAACAAAATCTCAAAATCTTGGACCATTACTAAATAAGTACTAAGATGATAAGATTTCCATTGTCATTATGCTTTCACCTACTTTCGCAACAAGTGGGCCAGTCGTGAGCCTCTGCTCACAGCTCTGCTTTCTGCTTGGGTTGTCCACATTCATGGTGGGCTGGAGAGGGAGCCATGGGGCTGTTTACATTCATGGGATGTAGGGTTTTACACAGAGGGTAGTAGGCACTGAATTGTTTACATCATGGGGATGTAGATTGTGTATATGAAGGCAAGGCCGATACAGGGTTGTTCATATTCATGGTAGCCTGGAGAGGGGTTGTGTACTTGGAGGAGAGTCAGCCATGGGGTTGTTTACATTCATGGGGTGTAGGTTGTTTATACAGAGGGAAGTGGGCACTAAGTTGTTTACATCATGGGGGTGTAGATTGTGTACAGGAAGGTTTGTCCGACACAGGGTTGTTTATATTCATGGGGGTTGGTAGTATGCACGTAAGGGAGGATTACTCTACGTTTTTAACATGCATGGGGGTACGTTGTATATATTTGGAGGGGATTTACAGTGGCGTGTTCACATTTGTGGAGGGGAAGCTGTATGCATGTAGGGGTGGCAAACATTCAGTTGTACAACTTCACGTGTGGGCATAGCTGTATTCATAAAGCAGAGTGAGATGTAGGATTGTTTACACTGATAAGGGTAGGTTGTATATCTTTGAGGGGAGGTAGAACTGGGGTTGTACGTATTCATGTCATGGGAAGGGTCGTTTTTCCACATAGAGGGATAGCAGTCACAGAGCATGGTTTGTTCCTTTCTCCTGATTCGGAGAACAGAAAGTCCTAACACGGATGAAGGTAAAAAAAGCATAAAATGACCTCAGGGCTTCGTGGTTCTCCAAGAATTTAAGAACAAAAGCTACAAATACCATACATTATGGTGGTCCCTTGGTGGCATGGGAGGGGCATGTAGGTAACAATGTTTTGGTGTTGCTTATATGACTCTTAACCCATTTCAAAGCGCTATAGTGGAAGAAGGAAGATTTGGGGGTGCTGCTGAGCAGCAACAGTAATGGCTGTTTGAGCTGATGGCTCAGCGTCCAGCAAAATCCGTTTTAAAAACTATCCTGCAATTTTGGCAAATTTCGCTGATCCAATGACAAAATCCTGTCCCTGACTGTGGCAGAGGAAAAGCGGCCACGTTTCTGGTTGATTGGCTTCGGAACAGCTGAGCACCAGTGGCGAACACTCTCTCCTGCTTGGCCTTGATGGGGCTGCAGTGCCAGCAGACCCTCCTACACCTGGGGCCTGGAGGTGACAGAGACCCTTCTGTGCAGCCATATACCTCCCCATGAGATCCGAGGTTTGGGGCTGCAACTGCTTGGGTGGTGTTGTGTATGCCTTACGTCCCGTGACGCAGTGATGTAAGGCGCATTAAGGGGGCAGTTCCGGGCAGAACGCGAGCAACGTGTGTGTGCCTATTTCTTTGTGCTCCACAGCTAGGCCTCAGCCTGCGGGGCCCCACCCATTCTCTACCTCGCCGGCGCACCGGCTGGAGAGGATAGAACACTGGCGACGAAGGAACAGATTCCAACACACCACGTGCGTGAGCAACAACAACGCAAATAAGCTCTCGACACAGGTGAATTTTTGGAAACACGGTGTGGGCCCAGCCCCCACGGAAATAAAAAATGTTCTCAACATTTTTTTTTCCATTGCTCCCATCTGGCCCACTACATCCATCTCTTGTCTCAACCCACCAACGGGTTTTCTCACAAGGACTACAGAATAGATGCAGGCTTGATGTCAGTGCATGTGTGGAGCCAGCCAACAGATCTCCAGGCAGACCAGGCAACACAGTACCGCCAGCAACAATCTCCCTGAGGTGAGGACATTTCGGTGCACGCTCTCTACAACAGCCCACACGTCAGCACATCATGGCGACAGGCATAACCACACCCAGGCCTAGCACGCCATCGAGGATTGCAGCCAATCTCTCTGCCACAAGACCGTCCCCGCGACCGCATGGGGGAACCAGAATGGCATTTGGACCTTTTGACCCATACACAGACCCCTCATCTGTGGGCCCCCGATGGCTGTTTTGGGTCCAGAAATTTGAAATGGCTATGGACTGCAAGGATGTCACAACGTCCATGAAAATGAGGTCACACCTCCTACTCAACGTGGGTGATGAAGTCCTACGCATCTTTAACTCGCTCGTCATCGGAGATGGCTTAGACATCTATCAGCTAGCAAAGGACGCCCTCACAGCCCATTTTATGCCACAACTAAACCCGGACTACGAAACTTTAATTTTGTGCACCACCATCCAGCTAGAAGAGGAAACGCTCGACGCATATCACACAAGACTCAGAAAACTTGCGCTCTCATGTGAGTTCGACAACGTCGAAAAAGAAATCAGATGCCAAATCATCTACGGCATGCACTGAGAAAATCTACGCAGGATGTTGTTGAGCGAAAAGGGCATCTCACTAGCCAGAATCCTTGAATATGGACGTCAGAGGGAACTATCACATGTGAGGGCGGTGCACATGAGCACCACCCTGCAGAAGCTTCAGCTAACACCGATGACAGCGACGATAGCGCAAATTGCCAGCCGCCAACAGTCAAGAGAAGACTCCAACAACGCAAACATTTTACCTCTGTGGCAATCAAGGGTTCCAGGGCCTGCTGAATGTGGGTGGTGCTGAAGCGTACCTCATGGACGGCAACATTTCCCAGCACAAGGAACCACGTGCAGAGCCTGTAGCCGGAAGCATCACTACGCAAGAGTCTATAGATCATCAGGGCCCGCACAACGCCCCAAGCCCCAACAAGAAAAAGGGGCCTAGAGGAAAAAGAAACAAGGCAATGCCCGCCGCGTCGAGGCAGCTAACTCCTCCACCGAAGAAGAAGGTGATGGCGACGGCGTCACAACAAAAGAGACAGAAAGTGGACAACTGAGAAGAGGGAGGAAAGTGTACCTAGTCTCAGCACTTGACCACAGAGGCACAGCATCGACAAAAAGACAAAGAAGACAGAAATGCCATACAAGGCCAATAGACACAAATGACAATTGATACTGGGGCATCAGTTAATGTTATGCCGGCGACCATGTTCTGAAAGCTACACACCCCCCAGTCCTAAAGAAGACAGACACGCTCCTATTCACCAGTGGTAGGGTGCTTTCGGACATCTCTCAGGAGAGGCGACCAAACACTACAATCCAAGGTATATGTCGTTGACGTGGGCATCGAGTGCCTGCTGAGTGGGCATACAGCGGAAGACCTAGATTTAATACGCTTCGTCTGTAACATAACAGATCCAACGGACATTGCGAGCCTCCTTGACAAGCACCCAGGCGTCCTCAAAGGTATCAGATGCCTGAAAGGCAAACTCATCAAACTCCATATCGACAAATCAGTACAGCACCAAGCGGTGCGTCACAGAAGGACAGCTTTCACATGAGAGACCAAGTCAAAAAGGAGCTGCGTGTACTTGAGAAAGCTGCTATCATAGAGGAGGTAACTGGGCCGACACCGTGGGTATCGCCTATGGTGGTGACTAAGAAGCCAAAACAACCGGGTAAGGTGAAGATCTGAATCGACATACTCCTCCCCAATGCTGCTATCAAGTGGAAACGACACATCACTCCCACGCTTGACGAAATCATCACAGACCTCACTGGATCAAAGGTGTTCTCCAAGGTTGACCTCAATGCTGGGTACCATTAGCTAAAACTGCATCGGGACTCGAGATACATTTCGACCTTCTCCACACACCTGGGTTTGCGCCGATACAAAAGACTGAGCTTCGGCATATCCTCAGCGGCCGAAGTCTTCCAGCAGGCCATCCAGGAAGTGATACAGGGCATCCTGGGAGTACTCAATGTCAGTGAAGACATTCTTATCCATGCCAGCGACAGGCAAGAACACATGCGTCGCCTCAAGATGGTACTTAGCAGGCTGGAGACCGCAGGGCTAACCATTCACCGGGAGACGTGTGAGTTCATGAAGGAAGAAATCACCTTCTTCGGATATGTGTTCAACGGCGCAGGAGTTTCAGCCGACCCACAAAAAGTGGAGGACATCAAAGAAGGCTCACCCTCAACAACACCTACAGAAGTACGCAGCTTCTTGGGGATGGCAACCTACTGTGGGAGATTCATCCCCAACCTGGCAACGATGTCCGAGCCACTCAGGGAACTCACTAAATCGAACACAAAATGGGTCTGGAGCCACAACTGCCAGGAGGCTTTTGAGTAGATCAAGGCGTCCCTATCAGCCGATACCACAATGCATACTATGACCCCAGACTGTCAACAGAATTTTATGTTGACGCCAGCCCCATCGGCCTCAGGGCAATCCTGGTCCAAGTTGCCCAGGCAGGAGAAGTGAAGCCGATTGCCTACGCGTCCTGCGCTTTAACTCCCACTGAACAACGGTACTCCCACATTGAGAAAGAGCGGTACTGTGGGGCTGCTGCCACTTTCACATATACCTATATGGACAAAAATTCAAAGCATACACGGACCACAAGCCTCTCATCCCCATATTCACAGGATCATCTTCACACCCCCCGGCTAGGATAGGGAAGAGGCTGCTGCACCTGCAACAGTACGAATTTGAACTAACTTACCAACCTGTTACCAGCAACCCTGCAGACTTCCTATCCAGACACCCGAGAGCGGCCACGCCAAGAGAAGTGAATGTGGCAGAAGAAACCGAGGAACACATCTGCCAGGTCGTCCACACAATGAAACCCAGAGCAATCGGTATGGAGGACATTATAAAAGCAACACAAGCTGACCCCTGCTGTGACCTTGTCAAAGACTCCATTATCTCCGGAGAATGGGAATCTTTTCTGTGAAACATGAACAATCGCACACCCGAAGCCAGAGACTTCCTCACAGGCATATTCCCAGTACGACAAGACCTCTCTTTCACCAAGGAAGGACTCATACTAAGAGGAGCTCGGATCATCATACCTGCAGGGCTGCAAGACAGGGTCATTGCGCTGGCTCACGAAGGTCACCAAGGCATGGTCAGGACCAAAGCCAGGAACAGGCACCGAGTATGGTTCCCGCACATCGACACCAGGGTAGAACAACTCCTAACAGCATGCCTTCCTCGTCAGATCACAAGCGCACCACCGAACTCTGAACCCATACAAGCAGCAGAGCGGGGGTCCACAAGATGGGACGCGATCAGCATTGACTTCTGCACGGTCCAAGAAGGCACGCATCTGTTAGTAGCCATTGATGACTACTCAAGATATCCTGAGGTGGAAATTGTGTCATCTACCTCCGCAGACATGGTGATGCTGGCTTTGGAGAAGATTTTTTGCCACCCATGGCCTACCTCGCCGCATCCGGAGCGACAACGGGCCACCCTTCCAAGGGGCAGAAATCAAAAAATACCTGGATGATCTGAACATCCAATACCACCACATCACGCCAAGATGGCCCCTATCTAAATGGAGACATGCAGAGGTTCATGCATACCCTCAACAAGGTGCTACGCCTATCCCGGGTGCACTCCAGCCCCTTGAGGTTGGCCCTGTACCGATTCCTAAGGAACTGCAGAGTGACACCCCACAGCACCACAGGACTAAGCAACTACAGAGTGACACCCCACAGCACCACGGGACTACCACCGGCAGACATCATATATGGGACAGTGATAAACTCATCCATTCCACACCATTCAAGCAGGGCGCACAAATCAAAGAAGGATCATGGCGAATGAGCACATGAGCACCAAGAGACATGAAAAGGAATCCAGACACCAAGTCGGCGATCAAGTGTTGGTGAAGAGGAACCCCTCAAATGAAGCTGGACACCCAGTACGACGTGGTTCTCTGGACTATAATTTGACGACGAGGAACCATGATAACAGCTACACAAGGGCAGCGACAGATCACCAGGAACACATTATGGTTCAAGGGAGTGCCACGACAAATGTGGACTTATGGGGACCAGCAGCACTCAGAGGAAGCAGGGTCGCTGCCGGAGGATGAGCATCAACAACCAGAGGAGGAGTCGACCGTGGGGCACGGGACAGACGGCCTGATGGACGAACTGAGGGAGGCGTCTTAAAGTAAGGCAGGTGAGACGCAACAGGACACGAGTTCGGGGACAGCCCCTATATGTGGGCGCTATGCCCTAAAAACTGCCCGAGACTATGAGTGGTAGGACTACAAGTTGTGCTGGACTAGAATGCACAGTAGAGTTAAGTTGAATCAGTTTGGCATGATCCTATTTAGTATGTTGTGTTATAATTTGTTGGGAAAAAGGAGGAATGTTGTGTACGCGGTGACGTAAGGCTCATTAAATAAAAGCCCCACCCCCGCCACCAGGAGCCAGTTCCGCGCAGAATGCGAGCAATGTTTGTGTGCCTATTTCTTGGTGCTCCGCAGCTAGGCCTCAACCTGCAGGGCCCCACACGTTCTCTCTCTCACCGGCACACCGGCTGGAAAGGATAGAACAGGCGGCTATGGGACTGTGAAGCGTCTTCTTTCCAGTGGGGGAAATGGAAAACAATTGGTGGGGATCCCACAAGGGCTGGGGTGGGGGCAGAGATTGGGGGGGTGGGGGTGGGCCCGAGGAGGCGGGGTTAAGGGGGACAGAGCTGGTAGTTGACCCCCGATCAAAGGAAATGTCCAAAACAATAGTTTAAAACTGCGCTATTTCTTTAATGCTGCTTCTATTCCAATCTATATATCAATTCCACTTCCATGGCACTAGTGATGTGTTACTTCACTCTGCGGATAATAGTTTTCACCAGTGTTGCTGAGTAAATATTCTTTAAAATTCACAATTTGCATCCCATTTCATAAAAAAACTCCTTGGGTACTATTCAAACACAGTGATTTATTTTGCCATAAGCAACGTTTTCCTTTACTTGAACCTCACCTGGAACAGTTCCTGCAGCTCCCCTCTGAAAGCAGTTGGGTGGCTACATTGGGTGGGATATTAATAGGGGTATTTATTTATGCAATGTTTATCGGATACCTGTATATTTATTTATGCAAATTATGTTGGATACAGGTATCGACAAACCTTGCATGAATAAATAAATAAATAAATCCGGATCCATGCATCTGACAAGCATTACATAAATAAATAAACTGGATCGTGGCTGACTAACTTCCCCTTGTGACCTCTTGCATGGGGTCACCAGAGGAAGTTTGCTTGCTCGCATGTTTCCTAAAAAAAAAATCCCCCTTTACCCCCTGCCCCTCACCCCCAGCGCAGATCAGGGGTTTGGGGCGACTCACTCTGGCCAGATCCTGAGATCCGGCTACACATCTGGTGCCAGATCTCGGATTTGGCGAGCACAGGCCCAATGACCAGCGCTGCCTCTTTCCAAATGGGGCTGTGTTGCTGGTGTGTGCTCTATCACAACGGGAGGCGCACACACAGAGGTCGGCCTGATCCCCCTGCTGGGGCTTGACACGGGTGCCGGAGCCGGCGATTACACAAGGTGCTGACAATTAGACACAGAGAGTGCCTCTTCAGTATAGGGGCTGAGAAACGGATGCCCCCTGTGTCTTTGCCGGCATTTGAAAAGTATCTGGGACCTGAGCAGTGAATGGGAGAGGGGCGGTGAAGGGCTGGCTCAATGACTCTGATAGGCGCTGGTGAGTGCATTCTGGAACTGGAGGTGATACTGGTGAGGTGGCTGAATGGTGGGGGAGACTACCACTCAACGGGGCAATTGTGGCCTGGTACAAAGTGTGAGGTGGGGCATCCTGATACTGCGGCAGTCCTCACTTGTATAGTCCTAGGTCCCTGTTACCATGACCAAGGGCATTGGCAAACACTGTAAAGGTCTGATGCACTTCTTCACAAGCACCCCTCATATGAATGCAGGAATAAGTGATGCTACCTCGACTGGGCTGGATGGGGTCTCACCCAGCGCCCCCAATATGGACCCATATTTGATGGCCATGCAAGCCTGATTTGCAGCAGTGAACACCAAGCTCGACGATATTGTCTCTACTGTTAACTACTTCCGCACCAAGTTGGATAAGGAGAGCTGCCGATTTACTGAGGTGAAGACAAGAGTGGGAGACCTAGAGGATACAACGGGGGGATATTGGCTGGGACCTGCAAAACATCAAGAAGGAACTTATGGCAGTACGTCTAAAATGCAACGAGCATGAATCCTCTTCCCGCCACAACAACATTAGAATTGTCCAGATCCCTGAGAAGTTAGTTCACTCCTGCACTCTACCTTTGGTGGGACTCAATTCTCCTCACAGTTCCTGTTGGAGAGGGCCCACCGATCTCTCTCTCTGTGACACTGAAACCAGGGATCCCACCATGCACTATTATTGCCAGGCTCCTAAATTATCGGCACTGTGATCTTGAACTCAAACTAACATGAGAGAGGGGAACAATCCAGTACGAGTCAGCGAAAGTGCACTTCTATCTGGACTTCTCAGCAGGTGTGCAAGCAGCCAGGGGGACATATGACCATGTCAAGCGGCTTATTTGTGAACAGCATGTGTGGTAAGCCATGATGTTCCCAGCTAAGGTTCGTATCCAGGGCGTGCCCACATTTTTGAAACCCCGGAGGAGGACATATATTGAGAGTGCTATCCCTGTGCCGGTGGGACGAGGTCAGGGCACCGACTTGGGAGATGGAGCATATGGAGGGGCTGCATTAGGTGACTGATCTATCTCCATATACTAAGGCATAGAATAACCCTGCAGCTGTCTGGGAATGCTGTTGAGCAGTGCCTTAATGAGAGCCATGCTGTTTGTTTCTGAGATATCGAAAGAAAAAATGTTGTGCTTCGCATTGCACTCCCTGGTGTTACGTGGGGAAGATTTGGGGGAATACACTGTCAAGTTGGGGTGGATGGTGAGGGAGGTGGGTGGGGGATTTGGGGAAGTGGTTCAAAAGTTAAAATGTGGGATGGTCATGCTGAAAGTGTAAAAATGCGGGACACTGTGGGATGTATTCTATTTTAGAAGGAAGACAATTATATATGCCAGTTGATGGAATAAACGGGGGGAGGGCTCTTGATGCAACTCTTAACATGGACTGTGCGGGGCTTGTATAACCTTTTTAAGGCCAGGAAGATCCTCTCATACATTGATCAACATAGACCCAATATCTTAATGCTACAAGAAATACATGCAGTGGGGAAAGTGCATGAGGCATTTGCACGCAACTGGGGCCCATTACGGTACTAAATGGCCTACTCCTCATAGTTGTGGTGTGTCCTTACTCTAATACACCATTCGCTGTGGTTACGGGTCGTAGAGAGCAGTGTTGACCCAATGGGCTGTTATGTCATAGTGTAAGGTGCTTTGGCGGGTAACCTATTCATCTTGGTGAATACATACGGGCCAAATATAGATGACCCCATGTTTTATCGTCAAGTGTCAGATGAGATAGGGGATGTGAATGGGGCATATGTCATTTTGGGCAGGATGATTTTAACACAATCCTGGATCATCACTTGGACAGAACTACTACCATCCCCCAGACATTGTCCAGAACTGCCCAGACCGTAGATCAGTTGTTATTATATTTACCACTCGTGGATGCGTGGCGAGTACTGCATCAACAAGAGAGGGAATTTACCTTCTATTCCTCAGTGCATGACTCAGCGCCACGTATTGATTTTTGGCTGATTATCCCGGAATTGCTTATGATGGTCCAGAAATGTGACATTCACCCTTAAATTCTCATGGATCACTCCCCTGTGACTATATCCTTAGAGCTTGGGCAGGGCCCTAGACAGCGGCCACTTTGGAGGATGCCACCGGCGGTGGTGAATGACTCATGTGTAGTTAAAGGGCTGCACAGGGATTTAGCTGAGTTTTTAAAACTAAATGAGGGATCAGGAGCATTACATTCTACACTTTGGGAGTCATTTAAGGTAAGGACATGGGGAATTATTCTACCAGTCTCTAACGGGGCCCTTAGAACTATGAGGAATTAATTAAACATAGTAGAGGGTAAACTCAGACACCCTGAGAACGAGCATGGTAGAGCACAACGTGGTGCAGTTTTGGGTCGGATCAGGGGACTGCTAGCTGTGAGAAACCAGCTCGTCCACGGGGATATGTCATCAAGGTGGCCAGGACACGGACATTGCTTTTGGATCCAGCTCCTGGGGGTGGACCAGTACAGGAGGATCACCTGGATGAGGGGTCTTTGGGGATGTGAGAGTGGTATCCCTTCCCTGTAACACCTTTTCCCAAGGATACTAATGAACTCAACCCCCCTCCTTTACCAACACAAACACTTTCTCACAGACAGCTCACTGTGAGAGTAAACGGACTAACACCCGAGCCGTATACCTGAAATGTCCCAACACAAAGTTAGGCAATTACAGCCGGGGAGTCTGGGAGACTGATAGCAGACTGGTTGGTCTGTGTTAAAACCAAGGTTGCAGGCGACAACATGGTATGAAGAAATCTGAAGAGAACAGTGTGTGAAGCGTATGTGATGAGCGACGTGAATATAATTGAACATCCAAGAAGTGATTGAACTTTTAAAGCCAAGATAGATACCATGTACAGAGTGGTCCGGCGCCACGTGTGTGCCCATTCAAAGGTCTTTGTTAGGTATCCAACTGAGAGGTTGCAAACGTAAATTGTGGATTGTGAAATCGAAGTGGTCCTTCAACGGGTCAAGCTAAACCCTGTGCACATTCAAAAGCCTTCAATAGCTAATACGAACTGCAGTTAGTCTGAGCCTGGCTGAGGGAGACTAATTGTGTTAGAGAAAGGATCTGAGCCCAGCTGAGGGAGATCCAGGGTGAACCACGAGTTGCCCGAGAAAGAATATTCTATGAACGTTGTAAAGTGGGATGTGAGACTGGAATCGGATCCAAAGTAACGAGCATTGAAAAAAGGAATCTGAGCCCGGCTGAGGGGGATCCAGGGTGAAGAGTGAATTATCCGAAAATACTTGTGAGTGGAAAATAACTTTGTGTTTTGTTTTTGATACATGAGACCCTCTGAATCAAGAGACTTTGATAAGTAAAGAGACTTGGGCACAGAAGGCCGTGATGCTGGTAATGGAACTGTATGCTTGTGCCAAAGAAACCATAGTGTGTGCTTTGCTCGAGTGAACTGCCTTGTCCCATGCTGAAAAAATGGGGAAGGGAGGCCAATGGTCTAAACATCCTGCTGGTCCAATAGCACAGCCAGTAAAGTGCACGCTTTGACATCTGTGCAGAGACTGCTGATGCAGGATCAAATCCTGGCAGGGCCAAACTCAGCCTTTCATCCTTCCGAGGTCGATAAATGAGCACCACACACTGTGAGTAATAATAAGCAGAGCTCAAATACCTGAGGGTTTGTAGCGCTATATAAATGCTAGATTATTATTATAATTATCCTGACATATAATTTTGTGAACACTTGTTTCTTTTTCATGAACGCTACCCCACACTATTTGTATTTAGAGGTAAGGATTGGCAATAGTTTTTTTAGTATAGGTCCTTTTATTTTGTCGAGACTCCACTAGGACTGCATTATTATTATTTGATGGTCGTAGCTTGCTTCCATCTGTAGATTTAGGATTAGATAGGTGTTTATCACTTGTTGAAGTTCAATAAACACCCTTGAACTGTGGTCACTAGTGTCTACTATTGATACTATGCCTTCCTTACATAGCATAATTCCATTAACTGGCGGACCGAGAAGTCCTACACACGATTTTCCCCATTAGGGCCAGGTGATATGGTGAGGGGAGCAAAGCAAGCAGGATACTGACCAGGATGTCTAGAGCGGAAAGTACTCAGCTGCCTATCAACAATATAGTGGGGCCAGAGGGATCGGTACTTGTGAAGGAGGAAGATATTAATGACAAATTTGCTAAGTTTTACTCAACATTACATTTAAATAACTATAGTGTGTCAGAGGCTGATATCCCAGATGCCTATCAGGCATTACCCTACCTGTATTACCGTCAGAGGGGGCTATGGGCCTGGAACAGTTTATCACAAAGGCAACGAAATCACTAGCGTCAAGTGAAGCTCCCGTTGTAGATGGGCTGGGGATAGAGTTTTACAAAGAATTTCTGCATGACCTTGTCCCCCAGTTACTAAAGGTTTCGGAAGAGTCCCTGATGATGGGTGTCCTTTCCCAATCTATGCACTAAGCCCTTATTGCTGTATTATCAAAGCCAAACAGACCTACCCAGGATGTGGCTTCATATAGGCCCCTGTCCTTGATTAACTCTGATGCAAAAATATTTTCTAAAATCTTGGCCACCCAATTGCTTCTGCATAAGCCTTTTTTAGTGCACCCAGACCAGTCCAGATGTATCTCTACCAGAACCACTGCCTATAATCTGAGATGAGCCATGGCGCAGATAAACCAATGGGCTAGAACTCTGGCGGCGTCCCTGTACGCTGAAAAAGCTTTTGATTCAGTCTCATGGTGCTACTTAATCCATATTCCTCATTGCTATGGTATTGGTCCCATTGTTTGTGCTGTGTGAAGTTGTTATACTCCGACCCAATGGCCAGCTTTGGTACCAATCTAACCTTGTTGGCCCCATTTCCATTAGGGAGATGCACCAGGCAAGGATGCCTTCTCTCTCCCTTGTTATTTGCGGCACATGATGGAGCCGCTTGCTACACTGGTTTGGGAATCTCATGGGTATAGACGGCTCAGGATTGCAACTCCGCCCCAAATCATCTCCCTATATGCAAATGACACATTACTTTATGTTCGTGATCCTAAACAAAATCTGGGCCTGATCATGGCAGATATACACGGCTTTGCACAGATCTCAGGGTGTAAGATAACAACGTTAAGTCAGTACTTTTCCCCCTTATACCTGCTACTGGGCAGTGGGTCAGGCTCAGAGGGTTTCCCTTGGCCTCCCTTCACTTCAGGTATCTGGGGATTTTGATTTCCCAAAATAACAGTTCATTATACGTGGCCAACTACTAATCATACCTACTACAATTCTAAGCTGTCCTTAGCGGCGGGACTCCCGATTTCGATGTATGGCCGAGTCACGTTGCTTAAGATGGTGGTCTTGCCAAAGCTGCTTCACATTTTTTGTAACACTCCTGTATGGCCTATAAGGGCTTTTAACGCCAAGCTTCTATTCGTTGGCGACAGTGTTTGTGTTGGGTGGGGGTCCACTAGGATAAACTGGGTAAAACTGACTGAGCCCTATAAGCAGGGTGGTCTTGCGGCACAGATTTTGAATTGTATTACCTGGCCGCTTAGGCCTACTTTGCGGGGCACTGATATACTGGGGATCATACTACAACACACCTTCCGCTTGAGCGGTATAGTGAATCGCCCACAAACCTCAAATCAATCATATTTAGTGACCATCACATGGATTCCTGTAAGTTTGACCTGGGTCGGACTACAGTCAACAACCTGGTCGAGAATATTTCGCAAATTGGAGATTCAGGTACCTTACCATAGGGCGGTCCCCTTGTGGAACTTCCCTGACATTTCCACCACATTTGATAGATAGCTTAGGAGGTCCTGGGATCCGTTGGGTCTAATGACGGTGGGTGATATGTTTATAGAGGGACGCTTTGTATTATTTGATGACTTCTCTGGCAGATTGGGAGGTGGCGACCTCCATATTTTGTATTATAGCAATATCTGGAGGGAAGTGCCCTTCACCTTTTCGGAGAAAAAAACATTACTTTCACGAGTCTTCGAGAATACGAAAAATAAGAACTGGAATTAAAGCTGAAGAAACATGCATTGTGTGTCGGAGGTACCCGGGGCTCTCCTGCGTCAATAACCAAGGAGGGAAGGAGCGTTTGCTGCCGTGGTACTGTCCTTGGCTCCTACAACATTCCTGAGCCACTCTACATACCTCTATTTCCAATACTGAGGCAGTGCAGTAGCATTGGTTAGGGGATTCCATGTCCTCATGCCGAGTAGTGCCAAGGCATTTTGGGGTAATTCAAATCTGAAACCCAGATAAGGCAGTATACAACATTTACTCACAACTAACATAAAGTCAACAAATTCGGATGTTTAATCAAATCTGGGGCTACAGTGGAAATATCCTTTGTTCCATATAGAGAAAAATCGAGGAGGAGTCCCTCAACCTCACCCTTATGGAGGTTCAAGTCACTGACTCTTGAGCCTCAGCTCAAGAACTATCCAGAGGCTTTAGGCTGCCACCTCGTGAACACACAAGTGGTTATTCTACTGGGGTCTGCATCCTATGGGTCTCCTTATTGAGTATGAATTCTATGATCCATCACCAATGACTATGCTGACTAGGGATGATGGGAGTTGTAGTCCAAAACATCTGGAGAGCCAAAGGCTGCTGATGCCTGCTATACTGTTTCGACAGATAGTCATAGGGGAACTGGTCAAAAGCAACAGACACTTGTAGTTTTCCAGGGCTATCAGTCCATGTTGTCTTGGTATTACCCAGTGCCAGTGTGACTGTATCATCATTTCACCCAAACGTGGGGTAGAGAAAAGATCATACATTTTCAGGATAGAGACCAAGAAGGTGGTGCGCCCCAGTGACAGAGGGTGAGAATTTGGAAAGCTTGGGCAAAGATCTCAGTGCATCATCATAGATCTCCAACATTTTTTGGGGTGCCTAGTGGTGATGCTTCAGATATCACGTGATCTGATAAATGGTTGTCCCCACTCAGTCACATGTGTGACCAGTTGAGAGTCAAAGGCATGGGTAATATTGGGAGTGCCAGGCCCTAGGGACCCTGCCAGGTTTAGCAATGTCAAGGCCATTTATGAGGCACTGCAATGTGTGTCTGTTATCGCTGGGTAATTTCCTGTGCGGTTTCATTGTTTGCACCTCTGCACTACACATTGAACAGCTGATCTTTGGAAGGCAACAAAAACCAGAATGGGTGTAGTATGACTTAAGTTCCCATGTGTAGGGCTGGTGATGTCCCTCTGTATTTACAGAGGGATCTCAGGGATTTTGCCCCAAAACTAAATATGCTCAGCCTCTTTGCAGGTATCCTACTGCACCTTCACCTTCTGGCAAATATGAAACCTACTTGATGTCCAGGAGTGTTTTGCCAGAAGGTGATATTGGTATTGTCTGCTGCGTTATCTTTATGCAAGCATTCAGTGCTTGAAGTTTTTGGCCTTCTGAAGTGCTTGGCAGTCCATCTTAGATGACCGACCTAATGGAGCCCCATCATACCCAAATAGGCTGAGGAGAGACTGCCAGGAAGGCAAGTGCTTCATGCAGGCAGAGATTGTATGATTTATAGGGGCAGGTTGTTGATCCACAGATTAGAGTGGTTTTATGGATTGCTACTTTGGTGCCCGGTGAACGGCATGTTTAGAAGGGTTTGAATATTCTGAGGATTTTGTGCTTAAGGATCTGTTTTCCGGTGTGAGGTAACACACCAAATCTCTTTTTAACCATTTATACAAATGTGTATTTAAAAATGTATGTTCATGGCTCTACATTTGGAAGTATGGAATTTGTAATGGCCAAGCCTATGCAGATTTTTGGTATTGACTATAAGCCACTACCATTTAGCATGAGGTTGAAAAGCCTAAATGTTACCTCTGGTGAGAGTGCCAATACATTGTTAATTTTTCCCTTGCCTGGTTTATTGACCTTTCCCAGATAAACCGATATCCGTGGCCTTATCCAGGATGTGATTCTCTAATGTCCCCTTAAGAGACCTTAACCATCTAAGGCTGCCCAAAAGGCACCCTATTTCCTGATGAGTAACCTCACAGAGTGTGTTAGTTCAAATGATTGCTGGTAGTTCAGGGTGTATGGCTATAACCTAAGTATGGAATGGTCTGTTGTACCCCCATAGATGTTTGTACTGGATTTCCCTTACAAATTCAGGCTGAGTGCAAAAGCTACACTTTGGCCTTCCAAGGGTGAAAGTATTGGGATGGGTCCCGGTATGCCAGAGGTAGTCTGGGGGTCCACCCGACTCTCAAGGGTCCAACACCCTTCCCCTGAATAAACGGAGTACTCAGCCAACAGCAAGTAAGAACTGTGGTTTATTACGAAAATCCAACAGGGATCATACAAGACAATCAAGATTATCCAGTACTTCTCAACTTTGCAATGCATGCTCCCCAGTTTTGTTGTGACATTATATCATCACCTGGGCCCTTCCCCAAAAACCTATCCCTGGTGGGGATTGGGTGCCAAGTGTGGTATCCCTTATGGATGTACCCTATAGAGGTTATTCTACTGGTCCATGCATGTCAGGCGGCTGGCCTGTCCCATCCCCAAGAAACTATCTATTACATTGTTGCAGAGTAGTGGGCTTACCATTGGTTCTTGCCCCTTGCCATCCACCCCTGGTTTTCAATTTCGTGATTGGCTAGAGCTGATCTCCCCAGGCCAGGGACTCGATTCGGTTCGCAGCTCTCTGTGCTCCTCTTCAAGGTGATGTGAAATGTCTCTGTGTCTGTATTGTATCCGGTAATGTACCACCTTTTCCTCTGAGAAGGCATATCCACATTTTAACACTTGTTTCATTCTTCGTCTGGGCTACTGGGATCGGCTCTCCTTTCCCACTGTGTCTGAATGCCTATTTTCTGGCTGAGTTGCATCACATGCTTGCAGACCACACAATCGAGGTCTTGAGCCTGAATTTATGAGGATGTATTCAATTTGTCTGCAGCTGGTCCCTTGTGGAATGTGACCGGTTATCTCTAACATTGACTATGAGCTTGCTTCGTGCTCCATGCAGCCTGAGCCATCTCCTCTTGTCTCATGCTCTGTGGCTTGATGCCTTCTGTAATTTTCCTTAGACTTACAATATGATTTCTACATGCTCGTGTTATACTAGGTAACCTATAAGTTAGTCACACATGGCCCTACTAGGCTCCATATATACTCCTGTCCTGTAGTTCCATAGGTCCATAGGGTTATTTGTCATAAGCATCTGCAAGCTTCCTCAGGATCTCTTGTTGCCTTGCGTTTCTGTGTTACTGCATTTGGCTAGTGAAAAAATAATAAAGCTTTGACAGTATGTATATGTATCTGTCCTCTAACTATGGAACTGTGTAAGCATGTTCTTCATGTATGTGATTGTGTGTTTGTGTAATGTGGTGCAGGACTGCAAGTGTGCTTCATGACTAACGCTGCAATGTCGTGGTGTCTCTAATGACGTCAGCACAATGGCTTTGTGGTGGTTAATCGAGTAACCTCCATTAAAGTATTTCCATCCAAAATCTCCACTGAATCCCCTAGACCTGCAAAGAGATATGTACTAGATAAGGTCTGTAGGGCTGACTGAGGGGATACCTTTCTGTGTACATGTCAGCCAGTGGTTCACTTGGGATTCGTCCAAAATAAGATGGATGGCTTTGAGCGTTCCTGGCTCTTTGTCCTGTCATGTTGATGGGAGTGAGAAGGGGCTTTCCTGGAATCCTCTCTTCACAGGTTATATAGGTGATGACCTATATGGTTATGGCTTTTAGCTTTCTGGGGTTGCAAACCAGGGCAAGATCTTCAGTATCTGAAATCTGAATGAAAACCCAGGAAGCTGCCGTGTAGATTTTAAATGTGTTGCTCACCAGTGATTGAGTGGACCCTTGTGACTGAGTGGCAAACAAGAAATCCACCTCTCTTAATTGAGAGCCGAGTGTTCACTCAGTTCCCGAATTTCCCACAAGAGTCTGGATCCATACTTTAGTGAACAATGGAAGTTGAACTTTGGTAACAGGCACTGCGAGAAAATAAAGCTCTGTTGATTGCCAAGACAGATCATATGAAGAGGCTGTTGCAGTGTTATCAAACACCAGAATTGTCACCATTGCACCAGCTCCCTGTTGCGTGGGTCAATGGGGCACAGCCAGATAGCACATTTTAACGATATTATGCTCTCATTGAAGCCTTTCTGTTCTTCCCTGTATGGGCCAAAAAGAAAGAGCCAAGAGCACCAGGCTACTAATGTACCGGACAGCTTCCAAGACTTCGAAGGACAAAAAGCAATGAATAATCTGTGAGAGAGCTGTGAGGGTGCTGAAAAGCCCTGCTCTTGTCTGAACTTGGAAAACGTATTCAACCCTGATATCATTCACTTATAACACCTATTCTCTATGCGTCTGGCTGGCATAGCCCATTTCATCTTTGAACTGAAGGATTATAACCATCCTGGGTAAGATTGTCTTTGGTTTTGTGGCTTCATGGTTACCTGGTTTGTTCCCTGTGCATCGTGCATTTGCCGGCCTGTCCCAGGCCCACCTCTCTCTACTCCCACTGCCTGCCCTTACTGCTGCTGATTGGTCTGTGTCGGGGACACGTGACCAGAACTACTGGAGGGGATCAGAGACCTATTCTGCCTGCCTCAGGCTCCCATTGCCCATTGAACTGAGGGCTGATATACCTCCTGGGTAGGATTTGTGTTGTTTTTTGTGCACTTGCCGGCCTGACCCAGGCCTGCCTCTCCCCACTCCCGCTGGCCGCCTTTACTGCTGCTGATTGTTCTGTGTTGGAGGGCATGTGACCAGAATGCCTCATCCTTAGGAGTTCACCCAGGGCAGCCTTGTCCTGGGGCAGCCTTGTCCTGGGGCAGCCAGCTAAGGGCAACGCAAAGGGTGTATCCTTGGGTGCCTCCCTCACCTATTTGCCTGTTCGCCCTGTACGCCCATGTCAAGGCAATACCCCAACTCCTTTCTACAGCAACATGCAGTAAAGCACAGCCAGTACTGTGTATATTGATTCCTCCGCTGTTACATTTAGCCACTGTATTGAATCTAGGTGTATTTTGAACCCTGCCACTGTCTGAAATCTAGCTGCGCTCTTGGCTTTAGCCACTGCATTGAATCTAGGTTTAGTTTGAACCCTGACATGTTTTAACCTAGTTGCACTCTTAACTTTAGGCACTACATTGGATCTAGGTGTCATTTGAACCCTGCCACTGTCCCAAATCTAGCTGTATTCAATCTAAGTGTAGTTTGAACCCTGCCACTATTTTCAATCTAGCTGCAACCTTGAATTTAGGCACTGTATTTAATCTAGGTGTATTCTGAACCGTCCAATTTTTTAATCACGCTGCCCTCTTGACTTTAGCCACAGTATTGAATCTAGCAGTACCTAAAAACCTTCCACTATCTTAATTTTGGCTGCGCCTTTTACTTTAACCACTTTTTGAACCCTGCCACTAATTTGAATCTAGCTGCGCTTTTCACTTTAGCCACTGTATTAAATCTAGCAGCACTTTGAATCCGCCACTGTTTTGAATCTAGCAGTACTCGGAATCCTACCACAGTCTCAACTCTAGCTGCCCTCTTGACGTTAGCCTCCATATTGAACCTAGGTGTATTTGAACCGTGTCACTATTTTGAATCAAGCTGCACTCTTGACTTTAGCCATTGTTTTAAATCTAACAGTACTTTGAATCCTGCCACTGTGTCAAATATAGATGCACTCTTAACATTAGTCACTGTATTGAATCTAGGTGTATTTCGAACCCTACTAGGACACACGTTAAACATGTCAGTGGAAGATAGCCACATGGACAAGACACCCACACGCATCTATCTGCTATTATACAATATACACTATTTAAAGGCACATCGCACAACTCCTCTGCCATTAGAATGCAGTTATGTCCCACTACAAAAATTCCATCTAGCTGGACTCATAACCAGTCTCCTGCACTCACATACTCCCCTGAAAACCTCACAGTAGCCATCCACAAGCCAGCTCGACATGGGTCACTAGCAGGGACTTGGCCACCCCTATCCTGCCTTCCTATTGGTTAAAATGCACATATGCATTCTAAACTCCTCTGATGAATGTTCCTATACATAATAGCGAAAAGAGGCTATACAAATGACAAATTATACTTCGTTACTTCACTTCCTGGCCATTGGAGTTTAGGTGTTTGTCTCTGGGCAGGATTTACAGCCCCCAGCTTCCTATGTTCATACTCACTATGACCCAACATCTTCACATTTGGCTCCTAAGCCTGAAGCTTCCCTATGGATCATGTTGATCGTGACATAGCTATTGCTGCCTCATTAGAAATCAGGAACTGTCGCTGTTGATTCCTGCCCTTCGAGGATCGTAATCATTCATGGCTACCTGGAGGAGCCCTCTGAAGAACTGTACCTGCAAGGTCACTCCATTATAATAAACCTCTAGGGAGAAATCCATATCATTCGGAAGAATTTCCCTATTAGCAACATTGGGCCTACACCTAATACTGTGGGTACCACATCATCAGTTCCAGTATCCCGGCAGTCAGAAGCAGGTCCATCTCTTCCATGGATCCCAAAGAGAATAACACTCACTGAGTGGATACAAATCCCTTTAACACCCCAGGGCGCTAATGGTACGCCTTGATATCTAACAGACAAGTTCAAGTTTGATGTTGACTGTGACCTTAACAGGTGGGATGGTAACCCTGAGCCCTTACAGACCTTGTCTACCCACAGTTTACTTAAATGTAACATGTGCATCCCTTACGGTTACAGAAGATAAAATAGTTTTTAGAGCATGTTGCCCTCTCTTTAGATAGTCAGAAAGTTTGGAACCCTGGGCCTAACCACAATAGGATCCCACATTCTATTCTCCTCGTTTGTTCTTCTCACACACATGTTTTCCATCTCTAACCAATCAGCAAGCTTGGACTGGAGGCTCTAACCACCTATAAAGCTGCATTCCATACACACTGGGCACTAGTCAAGGAGACATGGACAAGCCCTTGTCACAGGAAGACCAGATGAGACTTCCTCCCCTCCCCCCTGCACAAGATCGAATAGCTCTAGAGCCAACACAATCAGGCTTTATTGTGTGCCGGGTGACCTGTGGCCTCATAAGAGGCCATCGCCTTCGGCTTGAGACCACTAGCTTGGGTGGCATACACCTGGTACATAATTGAACTTCATGGTACGGGTTCTAAAGCTTCACAAATATGACTGCGTGGAGATTCCCTTGTTCAATGTCTTATCCTAAGAGTTGCCCTGGAATGCTCAGCCACTGCTGGCAGTATGTAAGCCTGTGGGCACCCGGTAGCATAGGTGTGGGCAAGTAACCTCCACCACATGAACCACAAGTTGAGAGAAACTGCACTAAACATTCCTGTACCGACCAGCCTGTACCCTGATGTTTCACGCGGTCTTCTTATTCCTGACATAGGCATGGTTATTATTTGGCAAATTTGTACAACATAAATATATTAATGTAAACATAAAACCGATCGTTTTTTAAGAAAAGACTTTCTATGAACAAAAAGATGGCATGATTTCATTTCATAATTAAAATAAGATGCACTCTGTTCTGTAGATTGAGCTTCCTGATTTGGGTATCCTGTTTAAGCTCCGGATATGGCACGAGAAGAGAAGCGCCTTTGCGGGCTGGCATCTTAATAAGGTAAGAGAAGGATGTAGGACATTGCTCTGCAAAATGAACAAGCGGCTTTCTGAGGAAGGCCCCCTGCTCCAGTCTCACCTTTTCTTCAATATTGTCTTCTCATGATATATTCCGCCAGAGCATTTAAGGGTCCGTGAGCACATTTACAGGTGCTTTACTCTAAATCTGATACTTCTTCTTATGATACTTTATCAGAAGTTTCCTTCTCCTGACACTATTGTCTGCACCAGCTGTAACCTTTACTTCTCATTCATTATACAGTTTATTTTATGATGAAATCTATGATAGAGCACAACCTGTTATCAAGATGTGTCTTGACAGAAATAGGGTACCAGCTTTCTTGAGAACATCAGCGTTTGGAAAAGTCACATTATTACTAAACATGGCTCATCAAAGGGGAATGCTTTTTCTAACCAGACTGGCTCGGGGGTCTTCAAACCTTGTCTGTCTATCTATCTATCTATCTATCTATCTATCTATCTATCTATCTATCTATCTATCTATCTATCTATCTATGTGCTGATAGAGCGCCAAAACCCTAGGTTTTAGACTACAACTCCCATCAAACCCAACTACCAAAATCAATAGTGATGAGCATGGAAGTCATAGTTGAGGAATAAGGAGAGCTGCAGGCTGCATAAAGCCAACAGACATGGTGGCGAATGCCGACTTGGAGCCACTGCAGCTTGTGAGGTGTTCTGTGCGGATGAAGCGTAGACCCCCATAGCTGTCTGCAATACTCAGCCTCCACTGCTGGCCTTCTTTCCCCCAGAAACACAAGGCTCTCTCTTGCAGACACATAGCAGAATGTCTTTTGTTTTGCCTAATGTAAAGCTTCTCACACTAACTCTTTGCTTCCAGGTCAGTTTCATCAAAGACAGTCCTTTGGATATGCTGTGTCTTTAGCACCCTTATCCACTGTATTTCATATATATTATAAATGCAGAGATACAGGACTAACTACTTACAACCTGTTATTCACACTTTAATGCCCAACATGAGAAATTATGTTGAAGGCAAAACATGGAGTAAAGTGCAATAGATGGGGTAATGAGGGAACTAAATCAGTGGTTGAAGTGAGTGGGAACTGTCAGAAACTGCATTGCACGACTTATATATTCCCACTGTTTCATGCAACTAATGTTGCAGTTCTTGAACTGTTATTTTGAAGCTATGGCATACATCTTCATTTTAATGGATTGCTTCCTTCAGGCTAACCTCTTTACTTGGGCTTGTGCTGAGTTGGTAAGCAGTGGTGCAGTGAGAAAGCTCTGCTTAAGAAGCATATTTGGGCAGTATTGCATACTAGTAGAGATGCACATATTAATAACATAATGCATCTCTTTGGCTTTTCTGCAAACGCCTCAGCAGAACCTTGATAGTCAAAGGAAATTGCTTATAATGTGTCATTTTGGATTCCCCTTTCATTTTTTTGCTAGCACATGTTTTGCTCACACCAAACCAACTACTCATAGACCACTTAAGAGTGATTATCAGCATCGCCAACAGCATCTCCCAGAGCCTGTACAGAGCAAGAGGGGCAGATTTCACTTAAGTAGTGTGCTACATCAAAAGGTTAGGTCCTATCATTGAATTTAGTTTTTGGCATACAGAGGTCACTATCTCACTAGTTTTGTTTAAAACTGAAAGAGTGTGAAACAACTGTTGTACAACAATCTATAATATCCTGTTAGGGTTGACGATGAAAAACAATGCCAATAGCCACCTCCCTTGCACTTTGCGTTTGATGAAGAGTACAGTTGCAGAAAACAGATGTCGATGTCGAATCTTGGATGAGATTATTTTGGAAAATCTTTAATAGCAACACTGCAGGGCGAACACAGGAATGGACAGCAGACAATCCCCACGCAATCCCAAATTGTGTTACCCTGCACCCTTACCAGCAATGTTTCACAACGTGCCTAGTATTCTGGCGGGTCCGAAATGATTCAATACCTTTATTCAACTCATAAGTAAAAGGCCTAACTTTCCCTATCACTAAAGAGAATGCCCTACCTATCTAAGGAAACTAAAGGTGCTAATCAATTGTCAGCAGTTGGATGTCCTCCATCCAAACTAACTCTATATGACCCCACCACTATATTTAACTACATTAAATATGCCAAGAGAATATCTTATCTTCACCTTGTCTTTTTTGATCTTCCAAATAGGCTTTTTATTAACAGTCTTTCTCTATGGTCGAGCTACTTCTCTTTGGATATTCTTTGAGATCAATGCCTTTGTATTTTCTGTGGTTCTATATTTACAATAGCTTCCCTCCGGTCCTTTCTCACACTCTTGTCGTCACTTGTAAACTCTTTCCTCTCTTTTCATTCAGGCTTTTCCTGAGGTGGATTTATCTTGACCCCTTTTTAGGCCAGCTTCGCCATAACTTCTCTGTTTTACAATGTCTCTTCTTTTAATATTTTTCATACAAGATTGATATATCCAGTTTCTCATCACATATTCTTAGGGTAGACATGCTCCAGCTTTCCATTCTGAGGTCATAGGGTTTCTCCCCTTCCTCCCTGGGAGCTTGTTTTCAGTCTCTGCTTGTTCCCAGCTGGTAGCTTAAGCCCCTCTGTTACAGGCTTCTCACTTCTTCTTTTTACTGGTTTTTCTTTTGGTGTCTCGTCCTTAGGACTGGGACAAGTCTCTCTCTGCATATACTAACCCTCTTCCCCATTAGGGTTATTTGTTACTGGCTTACAATTCTACTTCCAAAGTCGTTAGTTTCTTGTCCTTATGACTGGGACGAGTTTCTCTCCTTGTATAATAACGCTCTTCCCTGACCGGGATATTAGTTACTTTTTCATAACTCATTATGCAGCCTTAGTCTTATTTTCTCGTCTTTCAGACTGGAACATGTTTCTTTGGGTTTATAATGATTCCCCAGTGGCCTCCCGCTTCTCGCCTTCTCTCCTACTCATATAGGTCTCTTGTTTTCGAGACATCTTCCTTTTCTCTTACAAATGCATTTCCTTCATCCAACAGTACAGCTGCCGTTTTCCAACTTGTAATCCCATGTATGCGGCTATGGTAGATGGCCTAGGGAGTTCCTCACAGGAACGGGAGTGTTTGTCCCCAAGGGGGGAGTCTCTCACAGTGAGGTTCCACTTGCCTCGGCCCATAGTGAGGGTCTTGCGGAGCTTCTTGGGGGTGGGGGGCGGTAGGTTGCTCACGCTTGGGGAGTAGAGAAAAATATCTGCGATGAGTCACAGTACATTGGGCCTTGTTACAATGTGGGCGGTATTCCGGCGGTACTTCCACCAGAATACCGCCCAGTGGAATTACTGTTACCACCACTTGGTCTGACGGAATTACAGCCGGATTACAAGTGGCAGTGGCAGAGTTAATCCGCATTTTCTGAGAGTCCATTGGACTCTGTGAGTCAAATTTAGTGGAATTACTGCTGGTGAAATTACCACTGTGGCAATTCCACTGTTTATTGCTGATTTTCAGCAGTAAGTGGGAGGATTTACCTCCATCACGATGCTGGGGGTAAATACCCCACTCCAGGGCCATACTTGTAGTTTGGCAGTATGGGAAAAGTGGCAGTAATTCCGTTACCACCAATTATTTTCCACACCGCCATACTTGTAATGAGCTTGACTTCAATGCAATAAACAGATGATTCTATGACTTCACTAAGGAGGGGTTCCTGCATCCCAATTAGTACAATGGACCTCTATGAGGAGCCAGAAAAACCTAGACACCCAGGGTCACTTCTCCAATGTTCAAAAGATAGCCATTACAGTTGTGTACTCTTGATACAATTGAGAATCACACTCATCTAACAGTACTCATTTCTAATGGCTTCCGTTTGTGAGACATGACTATATATTTGGTGGTGTAAAAAGTAATATTGCCAGGTTAGCAGAATATAAACCTATGAGCAAACAGAGCATTGTTTGCCAAGTTTCATCTCTCCATTCTGACAGCAAGGACATCATTCAAAATGGAGTCTTTTCCTAAACTACGTTAGGCCCTCTTCTAAATATAGAGGCCTAGTCTTTCTGGAATCAGCATCCTCGTCTCGTTTACATTTTGATTCACCTACAATTATATTTTCCATCCGCATTATTTAGGTTTTCATTTGCATTTTTCGCCAGGGTACTCCCTTATTTTGCCCATCCCACCTCCTTGCCAGTCTATCAGCCCCACAAACAGCCCCTAACACATGCATTGCTCGTGGATCCCACTCTCAAGCCCAAACCGCACCTGGGGTCACAGTGCCATTGCTTTTTTCCATGTCTGCCGCTGGGTACATTCATACATTTGAGACAGTGAATGTGGTTTGATACATATGAATTGATCATGGGGCGATGACAATGGAGGTCATTTCCCCAAGACAGAGGATGCAGAGGTCTAATGCTTGTTTCTTGTGTCTCCTCCTGGCGGCCTGAAACACAAGTATTAAGGGCATGGGCTGTATACTGTTATGAATTCGAGGTGCAATATGACCAATCCCTTTTACATGGTGGGTTCCGTAAGAAGAGCTTACTGCCGATGCAGGGTCTACACCATGCTTTGTTTCTGGCTCAGTTCTGTAGCATCTTTAGCACAATGTGATCTATGAGTGCATAGATCACACATACAGATTTACCCTGATCATGATTTGCTTTCAGCATTTGTTGCCTGGATACATCCAATTATCAAATGAATGAATTCATCTTTTATAACGCACTTAATACCGTAGACCAGTCTCTAAGCGCAGGACCAGGATTCGAACCTGTGTTGCTCTGCATTGTCTTGCTTCCAAGACAAATGCATTGCCCCTGAGCTATCCTCCTGGCATTGTTTTTAACAACCCATCACTTTTCACCCACCACTCGCAAGTGGCATAGATCTGCCCCAAAAACCCATTCGCATTTGACATGACTACCCTTAACAAATTCCTCCACTTCTCCTTCGTAATGGTTAAAATATCAGTATAATTATAACTATGAACAACACAACTAAGCACGTGACCATCTGATGGCTCAGGCACTCAGAAGATCATTAGCACTACGAGTGGTGTGCGCAGCCAACCAGGTGCATGGGAAGTGCGGCTGTGTAGACTGGTGCAAGTCCACATTGTTTTTTTCTCTGATTAACTGGCACATCCACAGCAATGCCTTTACCTTTTTCCTTCCTTGGCTCACCTACCCATCAAAATAAACCCTATTACCTACCCGCCAACCTGCACCGTCACATCTTCAGCCTCCTTCTGTGAGCACCATGAAAAGTGAAAAGGGACTCCATAGAGTGCCATCTTTCACTTCTCCCATGGCAGTCATGTTTGCTCTGCAGCATAATTGTTTTTGATGCAAAACTGCCCACCACATACTATCTACAGACCTTTGTGGGAAGGCCAGAAAATTGCAATGTTCTGGCAGCCCATTGGTCACTAGCACATCATAGCATGATACAAAGGAAGCGCTACCATGTACCTGAAATCAAAGTTCAACTCAGGAGATCGCTCTGGATATATAAGGCCTTGATTCGCAAAGTCACAAAGGAACCTTTAGGAACAGGATAGACAACGCTCCAAACTCGTTCAAAATCTTTTCGCGGCTGTTAAAGACCTAAGAACCACCCAGCTTTAGCCTCAAATATTACACTGTCTAAAACCTTAGTAGATAACTTGCCAATTTCTTTCCTGTGATAAAATTTATAAAAGTAGCATAGACCAGGATGGCTCCCCTCACATAAATTGGTTGAATCCATTTGGCAAATGTACACAGAAGCTGCTACTCTCCCAGTTATAATTTTGCCTAAGCAACAAAAGAGTGTTGGGATGAATCAGCTCCAAGCATTTATGTGGGGACATCATCTGCTTGAGCCTGCATAATTCCGGTTTTAGGCCTGGCCAAACCACAGAGATGGTCACCACGGCCACCTTGACCATCCAAGGGGGGCAGGTTAAAGGTGATCTTTTAGATCTGTCCACAGCTCCCAATACCTTTAACCATCAACTCCTCTTAGCCCAATCAGAATCACAGGGCTTTGAGGCACTGCCCAGAACTGGATCAGGTAATTCCTCGCAAAAAGGTTGCTATCCGTTGAGCTCAGCTCTTTCTACTCCACCCCCAAACTGTTCAGTTTCATGGTCTCCCAAGGCTCTGCTTTATCACCTCTGTTTTTCAATGTCTTCTTTTGCCCCTTAACCGATCTCCTTTACCAGAGTGGTCTTCCCTTTTTCAACTAAGCTGAAGGCATCCAAATCCTGGTGTAGCTATCAGGAAACGGGGTTCTCACATCCTGTAATGAGAGGGATTGCTTGACCTCTAGTAAAC